>NC_046674.1:24915656-25540656 GCF_003369915.1 Drosophila miranda
AACTCCCTTAAGTGGCATTCGGTTTTCATCAGCCACTTGCATAACTCTTCTCTCATGCACAGTGCAGCATACTAATCATCGTGGAGAAAAATAAATAGGAGGGTGCCTCTTCCTCTCGGACAGCATTGCAACACATCGAAAATCATCCGGCGATGATATGTGGATAATGGCTTTCTGTGCACCATCAACAACAGTTTATCTTGGCCTAACCTTCAACCTTTATAGCGGCAATCAACGTGGACGTACGAGAGTACATCCCTCTACCCTTCACTCAGCTGTTCAACACCTTGGCGAACGCAGCTGTAGTTGGAGTTGGAGTTGGAGTTGGAGTCGGATCTGAAGTTGAGTCTTGGGGCATTTGGCAAACTAGAGACGGGCCGCCAAGAGTGTAGACAACTTAAATCAAAGTGCTAATTTTAAAATAACAACCCTGTAGACAGCCTAAACACACAGGCCAGCTCCAGCAACAGCCAACGACTTGAGGAGAGACCTACCTCTACCTCTGCCACTACCTACCGCTGGCTCTGCCTCTACCTCTCGGTACCCTTCTCTTCGGGTCTCATATCGGAAAAACGTTTACGCGAAACTGCTTAACTAGCTGCCAACAACAACAGCACCAGAGAAACGGGGCCCAACAATTGGAGAGACAAGATGAACGGCACGAAACAGGATGTTGGAACGTGGGGCAGACATTTGCAAAGAAGAAACGGGTTAGGGGAAGGGTCTTGGGTCTTGGGGAGCGATTCCTTCGCCGTCCATGATGCTGATGTTGAGTTATCGCGGGTATATTAATTTTAGCTGCCGTTGATGGTTCCAGGGCTTCCAAAAAAAAACAAAAAAAAAACACAACAAAACAAAAAAATAAAGAGCTAAAAGAATATGCTCGTATAAAAGAGAACTCTTCGCACATTCACAGCTTCCTTTGTGGGCCGCTGTTCGGCTCATTCTAATTGACGAAAATCAGAGAAAAATACAAACAGAACTGAACAGGCAGACGGCCGGTCAGAACAAGAGATCCAGAAAGGAAGATCTCGTTTTCGTCTCCGGCTGAGGCACGTAATTGTTTGCACATATTTCTGAAACACCAAGTTGGAGCCAATCTCGAATCGCTTGGCTCCTTGGTATGCGCTTCGTCTTCGCCTCATACTTGGCCGTTCTTAGAAAATTGCCGTCTTCCAGTTGGGACAGCGAATTGAAATGAAATGATGATCACGGGCACTGGCACTGGCACGGGCACGGGCACATGGTCCCAGCCTAACCTGGGGAGCCCTCACCACCACTGACTTCCCACTCTCATCACGGTTTTGTTTTTTTTTTTCGGTGATTTTTACATTGAAATATTTCTCTCATTGGGGCCAGTGCGAAAAATGCCACAGAGCAGGAGGCAGCAGGAGGCAGCAGGAGGAGGAGAAGGATCCTTTTTTCCGTCTGTGTATGGTTTCATACCATTATGTATCTGTATCTGTATCTGTATAAACAATAAAAGGAATATTTGTTTGCGTTGCTGGGCCTGGGACTGGGTTCTGGCCCTGGTAGACTTGATTTATTATTGGGTAACAATTCATATGCCTTTATTGATATTTTTCAATTCCTGAACGTCCCAGCGCGTGTGAGACACAATAAATTTTGAAATAAATTGGATTTCTCAGTTTTAATCAGCCCAAACAGCAAAAATAAATATCAAGCAAAGGGCAGGGCCCATTGCGCTCTGATGACTCCAGACCCGGCACAGTCCAAGACGCCACAAGTATAGCGCTGACAGTCGGATCGCCGATCGGAGATGGAGATCGTGTTGGTCGCTTGCAGCTTCCAGAGGCAGAACCAGAGTCAGAGCCACAGCCAGAGCCAGGGCCAGAAAAAGCTGCCTCTGAAGTGAAGCTGAAGCTGCCGCCTAGGTATGCTGGCGGCCACTTAAACGATGTGCAAAAATAACCCACGGGGGATGGGGTTTCTTTTGCAGGAAGTCGCACTGGGGATGCCCTGGGAGACTTTTTACATAACATGTTTTTGCTCGGCTATTGCGGATAATATTTAACAGTCAATGAGTACTTTAAAAGAGAGAGAGAAAGCCCTTAAAACTAAAATGGGTTGTATAAGAAAATTGTATGGTTTTAAAGGCCTTTCACTTTAATAAACACTTGATATAGATTGCTCTTCTCTCGTAATCTCTGCTGCGTAATTCTCTACTCGGAAAGACATGCAAAAATTGGGGAATTCTTTAATAAGGCCTCGATCCACTATCGAGTCCTCTTATCGATAGAGGACGATAGCAGATCAGTGTTTTCTTTTTGTTATCTCTTAGACGCTGTTACCAACTACCTGTCTGATTAATTATACCCCTCTTATCCCATTTGCCATTGCTTATTAAAAGTGCGTTGCTTTGCGTCCTCGGCGCTGTCCGTCCTCCTATCCTTGGCCGGACTGTGGACTGTCGACCGTGGGCTTTTTGGGTGCAAAAGCCGAGTGAAGAAGTGTAAAAATATGCTGCCAATGTTGCAATTTATTTATTTATTTTCCTATACCTTTTTGTTGCTGTACAAAAATGTACAGACAAGCCAACACAAGGAGAGGTGCTTGGAGCTGGTGTTGGGGACTTAGAGGAGCAGCGCAACGTGTGCACATTGTTTATTTCACACACTTATTCGGCCGCGGGCGCTACTGTGCAGCTCGCCTCCTGTGCCTCTCCCTCTGCCCCAGCTTCTGCCTCTGCCTCTGCCCCTGCCCCTGCCACTCCTCTATGGGTTAGCTCCAGTTCTGTTAGCATTCCCATTGCCCCAGCTCGGATCGGTACGCTTCACTGCTTCACTGCTTCACTCTTCGAGCCCGAGTCTCAGACAGATTCCCAGCCAGAGACCAAGCCTCGGCCAGGGCCAGGGCCAGGGCCAGGGCCCAGCAATTGGCTTGTCTTGTCGTACGTTTTCCTGCTAAGATTGGCGACGCCATGTAGTTAACGCGTTCGCACTTTCCTCCTGCCGATGCCGATGCCGATGCTGCTGCTGCTGCTGCTGGCTGGGATGGCTGCTTGAGTCCACTCCAGCCCCCAGTCACGGGGCGACTCGTGTCCAGTCCATTGAGTTTTCATGCCACGCAACTGCAACTGCAACTGCAGCGAAATTGGCTAAAAATGACACTCGTTTTCATTCGGCAAGCGGACAGCCAGAGGGGCTTCTCTGTTGAGAGAAGTGCTGCTTATGCATACGTACATATGGTATACGTACGGGTATGTTCGAGTAGAATGGGCAGAGGTGGGCTTGGGCATGATTTCTGATTGCCCATAAACACACAAAAGTATTGAGTTTTATCAGGCTTCGGGCTATATGGGAATGGTGGTGGCTCATCGGATCCCGGGCCTTCCACTCCGAGCTGGACATCCCATCCCATACGATATAGTCACCAGCTTACAAAAAGAGCAAAAAACACCAATTGGCCATTCTTTTGATAACCGGTGGTGGCTTGCTTGGGGTTTCGTTTCGTGCTGAAAAGTTGATTTGCTTTTGCCATCTCTTTCGCTCGGAGGCTTCAAGGATTGTTCAAGCAGAGGGACAGCAAGGTGGTGGAACGGTGGGGCCAAGGCTTAAATATGAATAGGCTAAAGTTTTATCAGCGCCATAAAAAAGGAATGCCCGATAATGTTTTTTACAAAAATAATCTTGGTAATCCTGGTGTTCTTAATTGGCTTAGGGATTGGATTGGAATTACTTCAAGTCCTTAATCTTTATGGTCAACATACAGGGAAATCGGTAGATAATATTATAATTTAAAATTGCCTGGTTCTAACTCGTAACGGGGACACAACATTTCGTACTACATCGTACATATTTAGCTAGACTCATAATTAGTCTTTACGATGATACTATCCGATGATATTTCATTCTAACAAGCCCAAGCCCTTCCTCGCCTTCCGCCTTCCGCCTTCCGCCTTGACGAACAAGAAAAACATGACAGTTTTTCCCACTGGCCAAACGGAGTGGAGTGGACTCCGACTCCGACTCAGAGTGAGACTCAGGTTGAAATACCCAAGGCATATCATGCCAACACCATCGATTTATGATGGTCTGCGGTCCCCTGGCCTGCAGTCCGCTGCGGTCTCAACCCCTTTTCGTTTTGAGGAACACGTATAGAGTATTTTAAGGTAGTTAGCCGTTTTGGTGGCATGGATTAAGATTAAGACCGGGTGCTGTTCTGTTCTGTGCTGTGCTACATCAAATGGGTGTGAAAAACGCAAATTACAAAGAATTTCTTTTCTTGTTTGCGGGCTGGTAGGGGTTGGTAGGGGGAGGATGGAGTACCAGGCCCTGTAGCTAGCAACAGGAAACTTGCCACATAGCTGCAGTCAGTCGAACTGGGCTGGAGATGGACATGGACATGGACAGACAGTCGACGACGGCAGCGACTAACTAACTAAGGGCGTGTCAGGTAAAGTCGTTCCCCGTTCACTCCCCCTTTTGTCCGTCTGCAGTCGCAGCCTCGTCCTCATCCTCATCCTCATCCTCAGCGTCAGCGTCAGTCGTGTAACTTTGAAATATGTTGAGCGTGGTGCGATAACTGGCCAAGTAACTACTTGTGGCTTGCCTGGCTGCCTGCCTGCCTGCTTGCCTGCTTGGCTGCTTGGCTAACTTGACCAACTGGAAACTATCCGGCAACAGTCTTTTAGCCGGCCGAGTGGGGAGGCAAATGCATATGCATATTTTTTGCCATTTAAGCGGCATTTATGCAGCTTCGCGTGTTGACAAAAATTGTTGGCTGCTCGTAACTCAATCTCAATATTTCAGCGCCCCAGCCCCAGCCGCAGCCCCAGCCGCAGCCGGCTCAACGGAGCCGCGCCAAGCCGAGCCGAGGCGAGCAGAGCAGAGCCAAGCGTTACATTAAAACGTGACTTTGACAGTAGCAGTTGAGGCCTCTGACTATAGTAACAGCAGCAGCAGCAACAGCAATAGCTGCAGCAGTGGCAGCCACAAAAACGCTGTACGTGCCCCAAACACCAGGAAGAGTCATCGTCATCGTCATTGTCGTCGTCGTCGTCGCCGTCGCCGTCGCCGTCGCCGTCGCCGTTGCACTCCCATCGATGGCTGCTGCTGTGTGACATTCGTTAAGCAAAATATGTGTCATCCTATGCTAGCAGCTGGAAACGGGAATGGGAGTCGCAATCGGAATGGGTAGGGGATATTAGTTGTCTGGATAGGGCTACATTCAATGATGCCTATGGCAGGGATCCGCACCCAATTATTAAGATTTTACATATGGGTCTACCGATCTAAGATCGCAAAAGTAGCTGCACCCAATGATCTTTGGGACTGCCAATAATGTAACACATAGCACTTTTGTTGTAATGAGTAAAGGGTATCAAAGACGTGTGTACTTAATTCCAGAAATAGGAACTGCAACTGGCCTGGGCCTGCCTGATCTATTGGGTTTTTTTTTTGGTTGGAAAACGTTTTACAAGCAGAACATATTTTCGTGGTCGATGTCGTCTACTCTTCTGCCTGCCTGCCTCTGCCATGGCTGATTGCATGCATATTAGCCAAGAGCTTCAGTGGAGACTGGAGCCAAAAAGTTGATCTGTGTTCTGTGGCATCAAAAGCTAGCGTTCCCCTGCCTCTGCCTCTGCCTCTGCATCTGCCCCTGCCTCCGCTGCCTCCGCTGCCCGTGGGTCCTGCATATTTTTGCTACTCTTTTGTTTTGTGGCAAAAGCGAAGCAGCCAACAAGACACGATTTTTAAAACGAAATCCATGTTCTTGAGCTGTACTACGTACTACGAGCAGATCGCACTTTATTCTTTTCATTTCTTTTCTCCTCTCCTTATCCCCAATCCCACTCTATGGAGGGAATCTCGCGGGGAGACGGCTAGCTGGGAGGGAAGCGTTATTTATAAAACATGTTTGAAATGCAAAGCATGCGACACGACGAAGCTTTCATGCCCTATACACAAGTGCCGCATACTTGGAATCGCTCAAAGATTATTCAGTTTTTCCGTTTTTCTTTTCAGCTGTTCGGCTCCTTCTTGCAATGGGGGGAAAATCTCTGGCGGGGACTCCCCCGGACGAATCTTCGAGGCACTGTCTTTATTATTTTATAAGATGCGTTTATTCATATTTTGTTTCAATGAAAGCTGTCATAAATCTTTATTCAATTTGTTAACACTTCAAACTCTGATATTGTCAAGATACCTTGGATGTGTTTTTGTTCTTGATTGATTACTTGTCAGTTTCTCATCATTTAAATGTTCGGGCAACTGCACAATGGGACAAACAGCTGATCTCGCGGAAGAAAATTAACAATTTTCCAGCACCTTTTATTCTTTGTTTTGTATAATATAGTCTTATTGATGTTTGAGCTTTTAAGGATAGATTATAGTTTCTTGAAATATTTAAAATAAATGAAAAAACGTTTTTAGAATATTTCCTTACCTTATTATCATTAAACGCTAAAAAAATAATTAAATTTTAACTTTCAGACTTTGGAAAATTCGTACGGATCTAGAAATCCCCAAATACGCCGTAGTCTTCCTATAAAGAGATACGTATGTATTACGGGCGGTCTCTAATCCCAGATATGGTGATCGGACCGAACCGAAAAGCCCCAAAGGGCAACTCTGACTAGCCAGAAAACTAACTGCCGCACCATTGAGCAAACCATTTTTGCATTTGGTGGCATTTTCAATGGTCTCATAACCCGGGGCCAGACAATGCATGTCGTCGCCGTCGTCTGCCGGCCGGACCATTCGAGCGGAGCTCCGCGGAGGCTGTCTATGTGCGTAACAATTAAATCGTGTAGCTTCTTTTTCTGTCTGCACAATTTGGAAATGATCGGTTTGCCAGAACCCAGCCATGCTGAGACTGAGGCTGAGACAGAGACTGAAGCTGAGGCTGAGGTGGGTGCTGTGCTGTGCTCACAGGATACTTGGATTGGATTGGGATTGGGATTGCGTGGCCGATGCACCTAACTTCATCACGATCCGCGACATGGAAATAGTTGCACACACACTCCTCCCAAAGGCGGCTTCGGCGGCGCTCTGTGCCTGGGCCTGGGCCTGGGCCGGGGCTCGGGCCTTCCTGGAGTGGGAAGCGTCACATCACGAAGTCGACGCCAACGGCAACCAGAAAGCGGTAACTGCAACTGCCACCGCCACCAGCTTGGCTGGCTGCCCCAGCCTCTTCTGGCAGCATTCGAGGCGAGTTCTTGTGCTTTGCATATTTAGCAAACACATTCCCAGTGCTCGTAACGAAAAACGGTTTCATTGTTGCCGACAACAACATAAAAGCTTGCGCTCCTTTTGGTGGCCAACACAGACACACACACACACAGAGCCAGGGAGGGAGACTCACACACACAGACGGATAATAACAATCGACACAGCACAGCACAGGCCAGGCCAGAACAGACCACAGAGCTGGTTGGCTACGAAGGAGAAGGAGAGACCCGTTCAGGCCGGGACCAGGCCAGGCCAGGCCAGGCCAGCCCAGACCAACCGACAAGAAAATAAGTTGAATAAAATTATTGTGAACACGTCTCGTTGATTTATTGTGAAATCGCGCATGAGTAATGATCGCATATTTGGGTATGTATGCTTGTTGTTTTATCCAAAGAGAAGGTCGCTTCTCGCTGGCTGCGGCTCCGGCTCTGGCTCCGGCTCCCCCACTCAGCTTCACTCCAGCTTCGAGTCCACACTTGGACATAGGTTCCAAACGTCTCGATTGGGGGACAGTATAATTTTTTTTGGTTATTGCTCATTTTCGTATCGATGCGAGCACTCGTACTCGTACGTATACGAATACGAATACGAATACCGGTGTTTCTCTTGTTTACATTTTACCACGGGCTGTGTGCTCTCTATTGTTGCTCTAAATGGCATCGAATGAGTTGAAAATTTGTGTGTGCTGTCGTTTCGCTGCTCCTCCAGCTACGGCTACAGCTACAGCTCCAGCCCCAGCTCCAGAAACAGTAACGTAACACACAAGTCGTATAGCCATGCCATGCCTGGATCCCCCCCATTCGAAGTCGCACAGGCAGACAATGAAACATATTGATGGGCAATTCCATGGGTGGAAGGGGCCGGTTTCAGTTTAATTAATCGGCTCTTATAATTGGCAGGTAACTAGCGAGAATACACCCACCCAAAGCAGATATTCAGACCGATCATTGCGTAACAATCAACGACGATGATGGGGCTGAAATGGTTCTTTGACTCCTTCCCCCTCCGCCTCCCGCTTCCACGAGATTTTTGTTTGGTCACGGGATGTTCCTGTGTTACCTTTATTTTGGGATAACTATTATACCCAAGATAGCTTAAAAAGGCAAGGAGAGATGGTGTCGGGGTTCGTTCTTACAGATCGATCGTTCCTAGGGTAGCCCTCCAGTGTTCTTCCTTACTGAATCCTCAATCCTCAAAAGATCTCAAAGACTAAAGGAGCAACTGAGCTAGAGTCCTGTTCAGTTATAACCAGCGAGTAAGCTTTGTCATTGCATCGAATGGATCGCCCAAAACGGACTGAATGTGTCTGATCCGAAAATTTCGGTATTTTTTCTCGCTCACTCCTCATTTGATTTTTTTTTTTTTTGTAGAGAGTTTTTTTCTTTTCCTTCTGCCTGAAAATACGTTTTTGTGAGTGTGCGTAAATTTTCTTGCTTTACGCTGGAAAAAATATATAATTCAGATATTGTAAGAGAATTTTCTGGGCACAATAAAAGAAGAAATGTGCATAGCTACGAACTCCGTATTCTGTTTTGGGTAATTTCGCACTCGGTTCTTAGTGATTCGGAGTGATCCGAATCTGACTGAAGGCAGGATTCGTAATGATCGAAAGCATTTAAGAGGCATGAGTAGAGCTGGGATTTTATACCGAGGATTCAGGCTGGGATCAAAACTGAACAGGGATCAAAACTGCGCAGGCTCCTGTGATATTAACTTTATTTCAAAATTTTCCAACTTTCAAATCGCGAAATGTGGGAAATCTTTGTATCTGGTCTTTTGTACGTTCTACTCGATATCTCGATATTGAAATTGGTAACACATTTCTCTTGACGGAACGAAGAAAAACCATCTCTCAGGATGGGAAATCTCTTTCCCAGTGATGCTTAGCTTTCAAGGGTTATTTTATATACGAAGCCTGCACTGCATTTCACTCTTTTCATAAAAATACACATGTACGAGTATATGTATAGGATCTCGTGTACCTTGGATCTTAATGCCTTGGGCACGTGTTGCTGGCCAAAAACGTTCCGATTGGTTATATCAAATACGAGTATTTACTTAACATTTTTCATTCCAGGCAGAAGTACCATACCAAAGAAGCTAAGAGAGAGATGGCGGTGCGGCGGGCCGAAGAAGAAGAAACTGAGGCAACTGAGGCCTATCTTGTACGAGTGGTACGCATGAGGCTGTTGCTGTTGCTGTTTCTGTTGCTGTTGCGGACCAAAACTGATGATCGCGTGCCAAATGTGCATGTTTATAAACATATTTCTCAGTGCCAGTGCCCCGCATTGGCCCCTGCCCGGCCCCCAACTCTCCAGTGGCCAATGGACTCCCCTCAATAACTCGGGGTTGGCTGTCCCATTTGGATGATCTTGCATTTGATCAGTCGCTTTGTTGATTGCTTGAAACTTGTGTCCATGCAATAAAACACTCAAAATGCCAACTTTATTTTGGGTCAAAGCCGGCCAAACACGCAACGTTGCCTGCCGGATCTCGGATTGGGATTGGGATTGGGTTTGGGGCCTGGGATGCGATAAACTTCTGGTTTGTTTTTCGGTACCTTCTTCCCACTTCCCGCTTGCCGCTTTCCACTCCCTCGTAACTTAAATTGTCTGCGGGCAGGCAAGAGATTGTGTACGGTACGGTACGAATCGAATATTGCTTTTGGGCTTGACCTTTCTGAAAAGATACAAAAAATACGGAAAAATGTGGAATATAAAAACAAAATTCACACAAATTTATAAAAAGGCAATGGACAACCTGGAGACCTGTAGAAAATGGGTTATGAATTCCTCAGACCTAACCGGAGCGACTACCAACTGTGCATTTGGAGGAACTTTGCGCCGCATGCGTCGCATATCTTTGACACAATCCGTGGCGCCCACCCGTTGTGCTCTCGAGGGCAACCTTTTCTCTTCGCGATCCCCCCCCCCCCTGCCCTCTTTTGATCTTCCACACCGATCTCCAATTAAATGAATTCATAATGAACAAAATTATTAGAGCCTAACCCGCTGGAGAATGTGTTTACCTATGGCCCTTGTGTCAATAGAGGCTGGCCTGCAATATTCGTTCGAACAGAACCGAACACTATAACTACTCGTTGGTACACACACACATATATACAACCACAAATAAAACTCTACAAGGGCGTTGTGAATCAGTTCTGAAAAGAGCCAGAACAAGACCCAAACTGAGGCTCTGAAACCCATAGAGAACGGAGAACCCGAGGATTAATAGCCGCGCTGACAGAGAAAATCCTGCGGTTGTAATTTTTATGACCCTTCCTTTTGGATCTGTTCTGTTCTTGTCTTGTGGCTCGCTCTTGTGTGCTGCAATTAGAGTTTTGTTCCACATGAGCCGCAGCATTAGAAGGCTGTTCCTTACTTGGAAGAGAGACGATCGTAAAAGAGTTTACAAGGAACTTGGCCCGCGGATCATTAGTAACGTAACCCAAGAATGGTGCATGGGTTATGGTTAGGTTAGAGATGGTTATTCGGTCGTAGATCATCGGATCAAGGGGATCATTGGTCTGTTCTTAGGGCTTTAGCGCTGGCCTAATTAAGTCCACAGACAATATGCAATGATCTGCCACTCTTACTGCGAACAGATCTATGGAGGTCTATGGCTAAAGTCAACAAACAGTTAAAGCAAGGTCGAGGCGCAGAAAAGGTCTGTATTTGTACCTGTGGAGGAACGTATTTCCCAGATCTATAGGTTGGGTATCGTATCACAAAGGAAAAAGAGCAGACGATAGCTCCCTATTAGCTAGCGATGATCTGTCCAAGTTAACCGCATCTTTAGTTCGTGTTTGACACTGCATACTACAACTACTTCCAACAAAAGAGGATTAACCTCATGGATCATGTTCTGTTGAGTACATGGAGGATCCTCCATTCGATTCATTGTATCCCATTTTCGTTTTGAATTTATTCCATGAGCTCCCCGAAAGCTGGTCCAGTAACCTACCTACTTCCCACAACAAAACACACAGGTCTCAACATCTCAAATGCATTTCTCTAATGTTTACACACACACACACACCAGTTTGTATCTGTGTGCATTGCCACAATATTTCTAGCTCAGAATCAAAAATGTGGTATGATAAATTATTTTTTGAGGGTTCTGACAGCGAACAGAAATCTCTCTAAAAGTCATGCCCATTGCAATTGGCCTGGAACACGTGTTTGTTTTGGCTTTCTGGCTCTTCTTCTTTCCTTTTCCTTTTCGTTTCCTTTCCGTTCTCTAAATCACAGCTTTCACTCATGCGTGCAACAGTCTGGTCGTGGCATGGTGCATGAGGCACAGTCGAATCGAGTTGGGGAAATGCGCATGCGCAGACGCAAATGTTGCATGGTCAGGGACTAGGGCTAGGGTCTGGGTATGGGTATGGGTCTGGGTCTGTGTCTCGGCTAGGGACCAGACCAGAACAGAACAGAACAGAGCTCGGGAGCCTCGACAATAACAACAACTACATGACATAGTGCCTGTCGTCTCATTAGGATTAGACCCACGTTATTTAATTGCATGTTAGAGATTCCTGCTTATTTATAATGAGTTAGTTAAATACACACACGCACCCGGCAAAAGAGGGGAGGAACCGAACTAAACCGAAAGAGATGGAGATACAACTAGAAGAGCAAACGAGAGGGCTGTAGGGACACTAAGAAGATGATTAATGGCTCTCTCTCTCTCCCGCTCTTTCTAGAGGCTCTCGCGTTAGGCGGGTCCACCAATTCCCTGGCTCGCTAACACATGAATTTATTTACAAATAAAATTATAGCCTCAAAGTCAGGGCAGCAACAACAACGAGGGAGAGCACTGTAGGACCATTTAAACACCCCATAAACAATTTGCCATAATTTTGTTGGACGACATCTCGGCAGCGTCGTTCAACGTTCAACGTTCGGACGGAGACGGAGACGGCGCTCCCTCATTACAAAATGACGGCAAATTGCAATTTTCAGTACCAGCATGCCGATCCATCCCATCCCAGAGTCAGTCTGAAGGCCCTCGGTCCCTCGGTCACTCCGTCCCTCCGTCCCTCGGACCCTCTGTCGCCTCTGTCCAATTCCAGTAGCCAGTGAACGATGGAACGATGTGACAATCAACGCGCACGTCCACGGCCTGATGTGATGTGATCTGATGTGATGAGTGCGTCTATCATATCGTCAACGTGCGTCGTCGTCATCGTCATCGTCACTGTCAACCGACAACATCATCATGCAGGAGCCAAGGTTGGCCAACCAGCCAGCCAGCCAGCAAGCCCCTTGATCTTGATCAGCCTCTGGAAGAACCACCTCATCCACCAGCACAGTCCCAGCCTCAGCCTCGGCTCATCATCGTCATCGAAATTGTCATGTCACGAAAGTTAGCTCCCAGCTGCTGCTCCTACTGTAACTGCTACTGCTACTGCTGTTACTGCTAACTTCTGTGGTTGCCACTGCTGCCCGGACTACGACTACGGGCGGCTTTAGCTTTATTGTGGTTCTCATTTTTTGTCAGTTGTTTGGCCCTTGCCCCACTGGGTATGGCTGAATTTCGATTGGGTTTGTGCCAGCTACCAACTAGCATTGGATGGAGATCGAGATACAGATATATGTATGCATTTATAAGATATGCATCACTATTAGCAAATAGATCTTCAACTATCAATATGTAATATCGTTCAAGCTTAGTTTTGAAATATTATTAATATCCCTGTTCGGAGAGTGCTCCACTATTCGCTTTGTTCGGCCCCACCTTTGTGTGATCTCTCTCCTAAAGGATGTAATTGTTGCTGGAGTTGCTGACGGAGCCACCGCTACTGTTGCCGCAGATTTTGTCGCTTAAATGCCTTTTAAATGCAGCTCCCCACGGGAATATGCCGTCGCCAGTCTGACTGTCTCGCTGTTGTTGTTGTTATTGTTGTTGTTGTGGTGGATTCTGCTGCTGCTGCTGCTGTTGACATTGTGATCAACGATAGCGGCCTGACAACTGATGGCAATCACTTGTCGCGCTTCAGATCATCCGCGATCTGCGGCAGAGAAAAAGGCAGTGGCAGAGGCAGAGGCAGAGACAGCAGCATCATCATGCTGTTGGCTGTTGGCTGAATGTTGCCCCATGCCTTGACACAGATTTGTTGGCCAAAGTTGGCGACAACGTCGTCGCCTTTTTTGGTCCAGGCGTCTAAGCCAGCAGACTCTTATAAAAGGATCCACTCTTCCCTGGCTCCTTCTTCATTGCTGCCTGGTGCGGTGCGGTGCGGTGCTGTGCTGTTGTTAGCCAATTGACAATTGACGCAAACATCAAAACTGTCTAATTAAAAACATTGCCACAATGCGTAACAGAAATCAATGGGAATTGGAAAGGGGAACGGGGAATGCTGCCGAAGATGATGATACCGACAAAAGCATTTTGACTTTATGACATTTGAAGTTGGATCTGAGAACTCCGATGGAGAGATGGAGATGGAGATGGGGATGGGGGAAAACAAGAGCGGAGCGAAGCGATGCAGCAGTTGCTATTTATTGTGTAATTTTTCTACAATTTTTTTGTCGGATCTCTTTTGCGTGGTACTGGCTGGCTGTGTTGGGGCTCTTCTGGCTAAATTATGGACTCTACGTGGCGGACTATAAAACAACAATGATTCGTATAAATTGGAAACATTAAAAAAGCAATCAAAAATGTTTGGGCCAAGGCAACAACAGCAACAGCAACAGCAACAGTTTGCGGTCTTCTCGGGTCAGTTTAACCTGCGCTGGCTGGCGTGTTAACCTGTTGCCTCTCCATCGGAATGAAATTTCAGCTGGTGCAGCTTCACACGAAACGAATGTTGGGGAAACTCGATCTCGAGAGAGGGAGATGGAGATGGAGATGGAGATGATGATGATGATGACGATTGAGCGGCGATCGAGATGTGTGCTACGGCGTCGATGGGGCAACGGCAACCGCCAACCGCCAACCGGCAACCTCACTCAACATTTTAGCCTTAACGCCTTGACGGAGAAGCAGCAACAATACCCGTCGATTGTTAATCAGTTAGATATAAAACAAAATAAAGAAAAAGAAAAAGAATCTTCACCCAAAAAGCAACCCGAAAAAAAGAACAACGAAATCTCATCGCGTATCTACGACATGTTAATGATGTTTCTCCCAACTCCAACTCCTACTCCATTCCATCCCATCCATCGAGCACACATACAAGAAAGTTTGCTTTGTCGAGGCCCATGGTATATTGTAGTTCCTAGAAGTTCGGTGAAGTCGCCTGCGCTCTCGATTGATGTTATTTATGTGAAATGTCTGTGAAATTATTACCCTTTTCCCATTCCAGGCCGGGCAGGAGAATTTATTTTATTTCGTTTGAGTTTTACTCACTTTTAATTAGGAACCCACCAACAGAAAACCCAGTGGAGGAGGAGAACAGAAACATGGTAATTTAATCTCCCAGAGATCCAAGGCTGATCTCAATCTCGACTCACTTTGACCACTCATCAAGTGGTCTTTGAGATCGACTTTAAAATGCGATTCGTGTTGATTGTCTCGGTATTTGGTATTTTGTTTTTTTTTTTGGTATTTCGGGGATTGTTATCGTAACAGATTTGACGCTCTTATGTAATTCGGTCTTCGGTCTCTTTTTTTTATTGCATTTAGTTGCAAATAGATGACATACATACCAGAAGTAAATGCTAAGAACTGAAACCCCAGATCTTACCAAGTAGTTGGAAGATCACTCGGATTGACGAGCTTGGAATTCGTTTGTGTTCGCTTGGATTTGGGAAATGCTTTTAAATTTATAGCGAGAAATTTCTGTTCAAATTTGTATGTATTTAAATGATGTTGGATTATGTTAATTTACTTCGAATATTCAAATATTGGGAGATGATACGAGAGTCTATAAATTAAAAGACAATTCGGTCTACAGTTTAGATACGAGTGCTTTAGATAAAGAGGAATACAGTGAACAAATATCAGTTAGATAAGTAATTGTTTATTCTGGTTCTTGAAAACCTACTTCTTCTTCTTCTGGGAATCGAGATCCCAAACCACAATAAGAGTTTATTGAAAAAGGCAACCGTATAGAGATAAGCTGGATTCTTTAATCTAACTGATCCCTCATTTCCCATGACTGACCTAACTGTAACATTGAGAGAGAAATATGGAATTTGGGATCTTTGTGGTCTGCATTACGCTGATAATCACATAAAGACTGTTCTTCTAGTTTGATTGAATCAGATCAGCTATAAATAACTCGCCCTCTGACTAATTCAAGTCTAGCGTCTAACAGAAGCGAAAAGACTTGCCATTGTTCTCTTTTCTGGGGATTTCCGCTTCCTTTCTCATAACGACACGAGTCGCCAACTGCAAAAAACTTTATGAATGGAAATACTCGTCTCGTGGAATAAATACAGCCAAAGAATTCTGTCTGTCCGTCTGTCTGTCTGGTCTCTGTCATTTGCCATTAAAATGAGTTGACTTATAGTAATTTGACTAATTCCAATGGATTGCATGAATCAACTATGGACTTCTTATGCTAATTCTCGAATGGGGGTCCCAGGCAGGTCGAGCCAATTGTTATACAACGCCCCAGCAATGTGGTAGGCTCTTTTTAATAGACAGAACTAGTTTCTTATTTCTTATTTCTTATTTATTATGAGATGGGCTGGGCTGGGCAAACTCTGACTGGTGGCAGGGCCGCTCGTTATTGCTAGTTTGCATATGTACATGTGTGTACTCTATATACATACATACATACGTACATAGGTAGACAGGAGTAAGAGGTATGGATGATGTTCGCTTCGATTCAAGGTTGTCTGGCTGTCGTTCCGTTGTCCGTTGTTTGTTCATCAAATTATATAGGGCCCGAGAGCAGGACGGCTGGCTACCGACTACCTTCTTTGCATTGAGTATCCTTTCCATTCGCTTGCCCTCTGGCACAATTCAATTGGAACTCCACTCCACTTCACTCCTCTCCTCTCCCGACCCCCGACTGCCGACTCCCGAGTGTTCTTTGGCTGTTGTTTGCCCTTACCCGTGTCCATGCCTTACGTCGTCTATGGTCTTTTTGCTGTGCGTCCAGTCGGAACGCAACAGTCGATCTCCCTGCCTCCCTTCCGCCCCCTGTACGAGTATTACCTCCTGTCTCCTGTCTCCTGTCTCGTGCTGCCAACTTTTTGGAGAGCGTTGTAGGCAAACACTCGCGAATAAAAATATCCATAAGCTCTTGAGCTTCTCGCCTGTCTCAGTGTTGGGCTCGGTGTCTCTGTGTGTGTCGTGCAACAAGTCGGACAACCACTTTGACTGCGAAACTCGAACGAACCTCGAACGCGGACACAGCCACCGACACAGACACAGACTTGGAGTTGGAGTTGGACTGCTGCGGAGGCAGCTGCAACGCGTTTCGATTAGTTGCCACAACGCGGCGGCTGTCTGTCAGTCAGTTCACTCAAGACCTAACCCGTCTCGACTCCAGGTTTAGACTTGACAACAAGTAAGAAGGTTGAATGCAATATTTCTGCAGCGCCATACCCTGTACTCTGTACTTGGCGGAAAAAAAGACAGCCCCAAAACAAGGCACCTTGTTCTTCTTCGTCCGTCTGTAATAATATCAAGATTGGAATATATTCGGTACAAGTACAATAAATAGGTACGTAAATCCTAAATCTATCAAGACACAATATACCCTTTCACTGTTATAGCGACTACAGGGTGTCAAAAGCGAAGCAAACGCTGACTGCGGACCGACTGCGGACGGACGTCTCTGCTGACGCTGTCTTGTTAATTTTTTGAGCTATTTATTTTGATGTTTTCGCTTTTACGCTCTCGTTAAGTCGCCCAGACGCAATGCCAAAGTTCTTTAGTGCCTGCAGAAGAGAGACAACAAGCCAGAAGAAAGGGAGGAAGGAGAGAAGCTAATATTCTGCTGACCGTCGCGAATCTGCCAGGGTGAGTGGGAAAAGCGGAAGAGAGCGAGAGGGCGGGAGAGAGGGAGAGGGAGCGGGAGCGAGCGGCAGCGTTGCCGAGCTTCGTTTGTGTGTGCAGCGTTGCATCACGAGATAGTTACGAGAGATATGCATACGAAATTGGAAATGCTAATTAATATGTTTTGCACAGTAGATACGAAGCGATATCCACGACATCCTCGGCCGCGGCTCCTCTGTTTACATAAGCGTTAACTGCACACAACACCCACACTCTCACACACTCACACAGAACCTCTGGGAGATTATTAAATTAATTTTTATTAGGCGTCAAGCCATAAAGAACAGCACAGCTGAGCCGACGACACTGCCGATGACTCCTTAGATGGACGTCTGGATGGAATGGAATGGAATGAAGTGAAATGAATGAGGGAACGAAATGAAATGAATGAATGGCAAGCTCACATGACAACGCGCTATAATTAAGAACAATGGCAACTTATTCAACGCCGGACCGGACCGGACCAAGCGAGATGTGCCAGAGTTGATTTGTCAGCGGTGCTCGGTTCTTTCTTTTGACACTTGATGGATTCCATTTCCGTGACATGTCATCGGCAGGGAATGTACGATTAGAATCGTAATTGCAAGAAACCGAGCGGTACAGCAGGCAGTACGTAAGTATGGAAATTTTGAGTGAGAAATAATTATATTCGTAATGCAGGTATAGCTATACATACATACATAGAAGTTCTGCAGATTCTAGCATCCTCATTCAATGATATTAGATACAAGATTACATATTGCAACGGAACTGTTCGTAGGGTTGGCTAATGTTTCGCTGGGTTATGCAAGTTCGGGCACCGGCACCTGTTCCCCAATAAAAGGAAACCGAAAAGAAAAGAAACTTCCTAATGCAACCAAAAAGGAAGTAGGTCCTCAAAGATCTTCCCAAGAGATGGCAACAGATGAATTCAATCAGCTAATAGTGATCTTTTCCCTTTGGCAACTCTCAAGAGTTTCCTCTTTCCAATCCACTATTCGCCGGGGTCATTGTCTTTGGACAAATACCTAACAAAATAAAAGAAAAAGCAATTCCAATTACAAGACAACAAACGAAATTTTCGCAAGCAGTGGCAGCTGGCAAAAATATCGTACGGGTATCTACAAAAGAATCATGGCCCATGAGTCATGCGACTGTGACCCAATGAGCAATGTGCACAGCACCCACAATACACAGATACACACACACACACAGAGAGCGATGGCAACACTGCAGTGCACTGGGGAAACTACGTACAAGACAAGCGAAACAATTACAAAGAAATATAATTTGCGCAAATGAAAGAGAAACGAGAACGATCAGTCATTGTAGGGAAATGTTGCCTCAACTTCCCCCAACTGCACCCGACTCGACTCGACTAATCTAATCTAATCAAATCAAATCAATGCTGGTAGGACCGCCCCTCGTATACGGTTACGTTACCGATTCTCTCTGTCTCTCCTGTCCCCCGATACTCGTAGAATGTGCAATCGTAAGCCTATTCAGGCTCTACCAGGCACTTCCTGGCTTACACCAACTGGCCTGATCGATCGATCCAGCGATAAAGAACTCCATAAAGCGGAGAGCAGAAAGAAGAAAGATGAAAGAAAGGTACAAGGCAGGAACAAACAATTGAGCGAGGATTGTAACAAAATCCTAGCCGAAAGATATCGCTGCAACAACAGCAGCAGCACCAACACCAATCTGTTTACTTGAGCAGCTGGAGAGGAGTAGGGGCAGGACAGAGACAGGGATAGGGACAGGGACAGGGACAGGGACAGGGACAGGCGACCCCTGGCAAGACCAAGATGTTTGCACGGTCAACTTTCAACACAATTTGTAGGCTACCTGTAGTTTGCTCATACGGAGGCTGGGTGCGGGTTTCTTGAGAACAGCCACATCCATCCCATCCCATCCAAAGAAGCTGCTGGGCTAACTGGCTGACTGATACGCATCGCCTGGGATGTGTTTGGTTAATCAGCACCTGTCCCAACGACTCAACGGGCGTCGTCGACAGGTACAACAACAGCACAGAGAACAGGGCACAGAGCTCTGCTCTTCTTTGCTTTAATCGCCCGGATTCCAAACATTTTGGGAAAGTTTGAAAGTGCGGTTACAGCATATGGGCCGATCATGCAAAAATATCTGATTCAAGCACAGGCAGACCCAACTGGAACTCCATCTGGAGCTCTGACCGTTCCTAACCAAAGAATAATGAGTAAGCCTCAAATCCCAGATCTCCCTTCGATCTCGATTGCCCAGCCGGTCCCAAGGCAAAAATATAACCAAAACAAATAAGAACTCATCTGGACTATGAGTTACCCTCAACTCATTAAGCTCATAAAATAAAATCTACTCAAACAGAAATTGGTTTTACTCATACTGATTTCATTTGATTGGATGATAATATCCGTATACCTATAGTACATTTAAAATCTCTTATATTGCTCAACCCCATATGATCTAAGTGAATCTAGATTCTAGAATATAGAATATATATTCTTTATTGGAAGTAATAGTTTCTTTTACTTTTTACACAAAATCTACGTAAGCTTATATACCCTTTGCACTGTCCTCGTACGGGTACGGGGTATTAGAAAACCGAAAAAAACCAACTGTTGCGGCAGCTTTTGCTCTCATAAATCAAGAAAAATCAGTAATTTTTTGTTGTCTGCAAATATGTGTGTGTGTGGCTGATCGCTTATATCAAACTGACATTGGCTGAATTAACAATTGATTTCAATAATTTTTTATGATTATTGCATTTTTTCTCGGGCTTCGATGCGAGCAAAGTAGAGCCGATCGCGCAATTCAGCAAACTCATTCGCTCTCTCTCTTTGCTGAGAGAGCGCGAGCACGCAAGCACTCAATGAGCACGCACACAGCAGCAGCGGAGCATCGAGAGAATCGAAGCGAGGCAAGAACTAGAGCGAGCGCTGGGTGCATCGGCAGCGGCGGGGAGCGGGTAAACAAACAAAACTATGCAATGCAAACGCAACGCATAATGGCACAGTGGGATGAATGCCATCGAATGGTGTGCGGTGTGGCAAGGTGTCCTACTGTGTGTGGCAAGGCAGGGTTTGCATACAAAACTAGCCAGATGGAAAGCGGCGGGAAAGAGGAAGTGAGATCAATAGATGGGCAGGTGAACTTTGCTTGGATATACAGAAGGGCACATCAAGTAGATCTAATTTTTCAACAAATAACATTTAACAACGATGGGCAAGAGAGATGAAAGATACAGAAGAAAATACTTTAAAACAAAGAGAACTTTGTGGATATTAGAAAACAGTTTGATGAATATCCAAAAGAAGTATGGCCACACAAGTATATAAAGGAAAGCAGATAAAATCGTGTCAAAATAAATACATATATATATTTTCTATACAAATTATTAAAATTAAAGTAGAATTTAGTTTACTTTTTGAATAAAAAAGTCTTGTTATTTTACTTTTAAGCGATTTGACAGAATATGTATCTGATATCTTTGGGTTTTTATTTAAATTTTGATTCTGTAACTTCTCACTAAGGGGAAATTCATGTATATTTAAATTCGTAAGAATTTTTCAGTTATATGTTAAAACATCTTCATGCTACATATTCAAACTTTCGTATATATTTCATATTTGAATGTAATTATGTATGTATGCATGCATTTTTGTGTATAAGAAACCCATTGCTAATTCGATTATCCTTAAAATTTGCTGTAACCTTGACATTTGTTGAAAATATTCTCTCACTTGCCACCTTACCAGCGTCTGTGCCCCACTGTGCAGCTCAGTGTGTCTCCCCCTGCTGACGGTTTCGTTGAGCGTCAAAGCAGGCAAACAATTCCAAAGATACATTGACACTCGTCACACCGGTTTTACGAGTTTCTCCCGGCTGAATTGAGTTACTTTTCATATTCAGCAGTGGAAATAGAGAGAGAGAGGGAGAGAGAGAGAGCGAGCGGGACTGTGCTCACGGCGAGAAACACTCTCTCAGAGATATCACTCATCCGCCAGATACGAAAATACTCGTACCTTGCAGTCTTCTGGTTTACTGATTACTCTCTCTGCCGTCTGCCGTCTGCCGCCTGCCGTCTGAAGTGCTGATGTGCTCGCTGGCCGCTCCGAGAGCGATCAATTGAAAAACTGACTTCGAGCCGAGCGGACGCGCGTTGTCGGAGTAGAAGAGATCGAAAGAAGAAGCAGCCGCGGCATGAACCAGAATCGAGTGCTTGAAAGTTTTTTTTTGAATGAAATTTATCAAACCTAGACGCTCTATCGCCCCCCACTTGGATTACGGTCAACGCGAGAGCAACAACGAAAAATAGAAAGAAATCAAATGAAAAAATAGAAAAAGGCGAGAAACATAAGAAAATTAAATTAGATAAATCGCCGAGGAAAATTCTGATGTGTTGATGTGAGTGCTGTGCTCGGCCCTCGGAGGCGATTGTGCAAAGATCTATATAAAAATAGAGAAAAGGCAACTTGAAAAATCCCATACAAAATGGGCCACAAATAATCGGGAACCCAAAGACCAAAACACCAAAATCCCCCCACATAACCAGATAATCAACATCCCAGGTTGAGTCACTATCCAAGGGACCCACTACCATCCATCCATCCATTCACACACAATGCTGGCCTCCAGCCACATGCTCTACGTCCTCATCGCCAGCTGCGTGATGCCCATCTTTGGGGCCGCTCTGAGCAAGACGGTTCTGTACCAGGCCCCGGACGAGTGCCGCTGGTCCGGCGGCGGAGAGCACGACATCACCCTGGTGTGCCACCTCCGGACGATCAACTCGGAGCTGGAGAACACCAACTTCAGCGTGATCCAGCCCCACAACACGGTGCGTTTGCGGCTGGAGTGCAACGATGCCCTGTTCTTCCAGAGCAGCCTCAGTCCGGACAGCTTTCGGTCGCTGGTGGAGCTCAGGGACCTCACCATTGAGTACTGCAAGCTGGGCAACCTGACCGACGGCTCCTTCCGGGGTCTGCACGAGCTGCGCAACCTCACAATCCGCACGCACAATGGGGACTGGTCCACCATGTCCCTGGAGATGGCATCCAACAGCTTCGTGGACTTCAGACAGCTGGAGAGGCTGGACCTGAGTCTGAACAACATCTGGCTGATACCCGACGGCATGGTGTGCCCGCTGAAGTCGTTGCAGCACCTGAACGCCTCCTACAACAAGATCCAAGACATCAGCAACTTCTACTTCAGTGCCTCGCTGAGCTCGCGAAAGGCGCGGGTGTGCGGCTCGACGCTGCAGAGCCTCGACCTGAGCGCCAACAAGATGGTCAGCCTGCCGTCGGCCATGTTGTCGGCCCTGGGCCGGCTGACCCACTTGAACATGGCACGCAACAGCATGAGTTTTCTGGCGGACCGAGCCTTCGAGGGTCTCGTCTCGCTGCGTGTTGTGGATCTGTCCGCGAATCGACTGACCTCGCTGCCGCCCGAGCTCTTCTCGGAGACCAAGCAGCTGCAGGAGATCCACCTGAGGAACAATTCGATCAACGTGTTGGCGCCCGGGATCTTTGGGGAGCTGGCCGAGCTGCTGGTTCTCGATTTGGCCAGCAACGAGCTCAACTCGCAGTGGATCAACGCGGCCACATTCGTGGGCTTGAAGCGGCTCATGACGCTGGACCTGTCGGCCAACAAGATCAGCCGCCTGGAGTCGCACATCTTCCGGCCCTTGGCCAGCCTGCAGATCCTCAAGCTGGAGGAGAACTACGTCGATCAGTTGCCGGCGGGCATCTTCGCGGACCTCACCAACCTGCACACACTTATCCTGTCCAACAACCGCATCTCGGTTATCGAGCAGCGTACTTTGCAGGGCCTGAACAACCTGCTGGTGCTCTCCCTGGACTACAACCGCATTAATCGGCTGGACCAGCGATCTTTGATCAACTGCAGCCAGCTGCAGGACCTCCACCTCAATGACAACAAGCTGCAGGCGGTCCCAGAGGCCCTGCTGCATGTGCCGCTGCTCAAGACCCTCGACGTGGGCGAGAACATGATCAGCCAGATCGAGAACACGAGCATCACCCAGTTGGAGAATCTGTACGGCCTGCGCATGACGGAGAACTCTCTGACACACATCCGGCGCGGGGTCTTCGACCGGATGAGCTCTCTGCAGATCCTCAATCTGTCCGGCAACAAACTGAAGACCATCGAGGCGGGCTCGCTGCAGAGAAACACCCAGCTGCAGGCCATCCGGCTGGACGGCAACCAGCTCAAGTCCATTGCAGGCCTCTTCACCGAGCTGCCCAACCTGGTGTGGCTGAACATCTCGGGGAATCGGCTGGAGAAGTTCGACTACTCGCACATACCCATCGGACTGCAGTGGCTGGACGTGCGGGCCAATAGGATCACGCAGCTGGGCAACTACTTCGAGATCGAGAGCGAGCTGAGCCTGAGCACCTTCGACGCCAGCTACAATCTGCTGACGGAGATCACGGCCAGCTCGATCCCAAACAGCGTGGAGGTGCTCTATCTGAACGACAATCAGATCGGCAAGATCCAGCCCTACACGTTCTTCAAGAAGCCCAATCTCACCCGTGTCGATCTCGTGCGCAACAAGCTGACGACACTCGAGCCGAACGCACTGCGGCTCTCGCCGATCGCCGAGGACCGCGAGATACCCGAGTTCTACATCGGCCACAATGCGTACGAGTGCGATTGCAATCTGGATTGGCTGCAGAAGATCAGTCGCGAGTCACGCACCCAGCCACAGCTCATGGACCTCGACCAGATCTACTGCAAGCTGTCCTATGCGCGCGGCGCCACCCATGTCTCCCTCATTGAGGCCAAGTCGAACGACTTCCTATGCAAATACGAGTCGCACTGCTTCGCCCTGTGCCACTGCTGCGACTTCCAGGCCTGCGACTGCAAGATGGAGTGCCCCGACCGCTGCTCCTGCTACCACGACCAGTCGTGGACCTCGAACGTGGTCGACTGCAGTCGCGCCTCCTACGAGCACGCGCTGCCCTCGCACATACCCATGGACGCCACGCAGCTGTACCTGGACGGGAACAACTTCAAGGAGCTGCAGAGCCACGCCTTCATCGGCCGCAAGCGCCTCAAGGTTCTGCATCTCAACCACTCGCGGATCGAGATCCTGCACAATCGCACATTCTACGGGCTCCTGGAACTGGAGGTCCTGCAGCTGCAGAGCAACCAGCTGAAGGTGCTCAATGGCAACGAGTTCCAGGGCCTGGACAACCTCCAGGAGCTCTACTTGCAGCACAACGCGATTGCCACCATAGACACGCTCACATTCACGCATCTGTACCATCTGAAGATCCTGAGGCTGGACCACAATGCCATCGGCTCCTTCGCCGTGTGGAACTTCCTGCCCAGCTACCTCAACGAGCTGCACCTGGCCGGCAATCACTGGAGCTGCAACTGCGAGTTCATCGACAAGCTGCGGGATTACATAAGCCGGCACGACTACGTTGTGGACCGTCCGAAGCTGCGCTGCGAGTCAGGCGGGAACAGCTCCCAGCAGATGGCCATATACGCCAGCACGGACTCCGCCCTGCCCGTCGTGCAGTGCAGCCAGACCCTGCCCCTGGGGCTGGACAACAGCTACAACTTTGCCGAGCAGGCGGGCGGGGAGGGCGGAGCCCTGTCCGGCAACATGACGTCCACGAAGATGATACTTAACCAGCCGCCCAAGCAGGACTACATCCCCATTCTGGTGGCCATTCTGACGGCCTTCATCTTCATCATGATCTGCACCCTGCTGGTGTTCATCTTCCGCCAGGAGATGCGCGTCTGGTGCCACTCGCGGTTCGGGGTGCGGCTCTTCTACAACGGCCAGAAGGATGTGGACAAAAACGAGCGCGAGAAGCTCTTCGACGCCTTCATCTCGTACTCCTCCAAGGACGAGCTGTTCGTCAACGAGGAGCTGGCCCCAATGCTGGAAACGGGTGAGCACCGCTACAAACTCTGTCTGCACCAGCGGGACTTCCCCGTGGGCGGCTACCTGCCCGAAACCATTGTTCAGGCCATCGACAGCAGCCGGCGCACCATCATGGTCGTCAGCGAGAACTTCATCAAGTCTGAGTGGTGCCGCTTCGAGTTCAAGTCCGCCCATCAGTCGGTTCTGCGAGATCGCCGCCGCCGCCTGATTGTCATTGTGCTTGGGGAGGTGCCCCAGAAGGAGCTGGACCCCGATCTGCGCCTGTATCTGAAGACCAACACCTATCTGCAGTGGGGCGACAAGCTCTTCTGGCAGAAGCTGCGCTTCGCCCTGCCAGACGTCTCATCCGCCGCACAGCGCTCCGTTGCAGGACAGTCCTGCCACGTGCCCATCAACCATGCTGCCTACCATCATCACCACCATGTGCACCAGCAGGCCCTTCCGCTGCCCCTGCCCCATCCCCATCCCCATTCCGGCCACCATCATCATCAGCAGCAGCAGCAGCAGCAACAGCAGCAGCAGCAGTTTATGCTTCCGCCTCCCCCCCAGCAGCCGGGCAGCTTTCGCCGCCAGCCGTCGATCCATCAGCAGCAGCAGCAGCAGCAACAGCAGCAGCAGCATCAACAGCAGCAGCAGCAGCAGGCAGCCTTGCTGATGGGCGGAGTGCAGGTGGGTGGACCTGCCCCACCACAGATGATCCCCCTGGCGGGTGGAATCCAGCAGCAGAGTCTGCCGCTGCCACCAACGCAGCCCACGCCGGCTTCGCGCAATCTGCACATGTGAGTGGGTGAGAGATGGAGAGAGATAGAGATGAACGGAGAAAAATAGCTGAAATAACTGGAGATGAAGCGAGAGTTGTGTAGAGAATAGTCCTACTCGAACCACGTCTAACACCGGGCTTAATTTATGTCTTTTTTTTAATGTAATTTCGAGCCACAGAAATCAGGAAAGGTACTGAAAGATACTCCTTTGAGTTGGAAAAGTGATTGTGGCGAAGCATTAGAATGGCCCCACCTCACAGACAGATCTGTATTAAAACTGGTTAAAATTGTACTGTGGAGTGGAGTTACAGCAGGTCTGAAATGAAATGGGAATTGCATTCAATATGCAAATGGTAGCGTTTAGCGATAAAAGCCTAGTTACCGGCTGGAATAGAAAAGTAAGAGAAAATTGAGTGCGGAGAGAGCAGGAGCAGCAGGAGCAGCAGCAGCAGCAGCAAGAGTGCAACAGCAACATGCAACAGCTATAACAACAACAAAAGACAACAGTAAAATACCAAGTCTCTCTGAGGCACCCGTTCCCGTCCCCGTCCCCGTCCCCTTTCCCGTTCCCAATCCCAGAGCCAATTGTTGTTCTCTGGCCCTGTTCGGTTCTCGGTTCTTGGTTCTGTGCTGTTTTCTTACGGCCAGCTATTTTCAGTTTCCTGGCTCGTAGCTAGATTCAGAAAATTGATGTTGCATGCAGCACAAGCACACCAGCAAAAACTAGAACCACAACAACAACAACAACAACCAGTCAGTCAGCAGTAGGAACAAAAGCAGCCACACAGCTACACAGCCGCATAGCCAATACCCAAAAGTATTTCTCTCCGTTTCTGTGTGTTTCCCTTAGCCTTCTCCTTTATTTTGTTCCGTCTTCTCCGTTTTCCATTTTCTCTGTTTGCAACGCTCGCTGCTTAGTTCATCTTAACTGCTGCATTTTGCCATAACAAGCTCAACGTGTGTAGAAAATATCCATGCATCTGTAGTTGCAATGCTACGAGGGCCTGTATCTGTATCTGTATCTGTACCTGTCCGTCTCAGAGTCGCAGAGTCTCAGAGTCTCCGAGTGTGTAGCGGAGAAAATAGGCAACGCAAAACATCAGAGAATTCATGTCTGGCCAAAAGAAATTGTAACAAAAGCAGGGCCAGGGCCAGGGCCAGAGTCAGAGCCAGGGCCAGGGCAGCCAGTTCTCCCAGACATCAGACATCAGAGGACACACAGAACAGAAAAGAGCAGAAAAGAACAGACCAGACCAGACCAGACCAGACCAGGCCAAGACCGTCTAGAAACAGTTGTTATTCCTCTCGTAGGTGCCCCGGCAGCTGGCTTGAAATTGGGTTTTTTTTTTTTGGGCCGCAATTACATGTGCTAATCAATGACAGGGAAAGGAGAGGCAGCAATGCAACAAATTTCAGTACGTGGGATACAGATAAAGATACACAATTGTTTGGGGATAAGAATCAGAAACAAGTGTGGAGAGTAGAAGCGTGTATTCCCTTAGAACAGAGCTCCTCCTCCCGCCCACTCAATCTCCATCTCCCCTTAAAAGCTCTTCAGGTCACGCAATGTCTAGATTTGATTAGAAATCAAAGAGCAGTTTTTTCTCCATGCTAGTCAAAGATTTTAAAGAAGAAGCTGTGCGCACTCGTAGTCACAAAGTCGAATCCAAGCTAGAATTTGCTGGAGGAAAACCTCAATTTGTGACCTTGCTGGGAGAAGAAGTTGTTCTCCAATCTGTTTCCCAGAAAGAAAGAACGAAAAAAAGAAAGAACCAAAAACCGAGTGGGTGGAGAGAGATCAGCACGTGTGCTGTTTTGGCCCCCAAAGTTGTGCCGGAGCCAACATCAGAGATAGCCACGAAGGAGGGGAAAAAGAAGGAAAAAACACTACAGAACCGAATGGAAGCGATTAAAATCTACCTTGTTTGCCGTTGTTTGTTACGCCTGTTTCCTGTTCACTCTCTCTCCATATCCATCCACCTACAACTATCTCTGATTCCACTCCAATTGAAAACTGCATTCCAAAAACAAAAAAAAACAAAAACCAGAAAACTAGTTAACACAGCAGCAGCAACAACAACAGTAAAAACACTCTCTAGAAGGATTCACATTCGGTTTAGAGCTTAAAATCTAAAATTGTACATACTAGACCTTACTTGTTTAATCATTGTGATATTATTTTTTTTTGTTTTAGCCCTAAGCTCTAATTTATATTATGCGAATACCATTTTCCTACCAATCTACATTTGTATGTATTGTATGTATATTTAAAGGAAACTTATCCTCATTAGATAGTCTAGATCTAGTTGATAACCGAAACGAGAATGAAATGAAAGAGAAATCGAATCCGAATCCATATCTATATCCACCCCGCCTACAAAAAATACAGCCATATTAATTCTATTAAATTGAGAAATTATTGTACATATATACAAAATGACAAAAAAAAAAAATAAACGGACTGTATGAAGAAAAAAAAAAATAGAAATAAAAATAAAAACGAACAAACATAGGTCGACTGATTACATGTGTACTATATATAAATATGCATAAGTTTTAAGTACGATTTACTCGCCTATTGTTGTTAATACTTTAACTATCCAGAAAACAGACAAATGTATGTATTTTTTTAGTAATTTTATGTTTTTTTTTTTTTTGTTAGTTTATAGCTAAAATATGAATTGGAAAATTAAAACTGATACAAATATATAAATGACAAAAAATTGATAATTAATTCGACTCTTTTTATTCACTCAACCGCATTCCTCATCGTCTGCCGAATATTTGTTATTGTTATCAATGTTTTTTTAGTATGCTGCTGATAAGCCACAAACTACGAGTACCTTGCCCTTGCCTTGACATTTAATACAGCCAGGGATTGGCGTCTGGCTTGGACTGGCCCTCGTTCTGCTTATGTCAGGGCGGAGTGGTGTTCTATTACGTGCCGCGAGCAAATTTGCAACATAAGTAATGCTCTGCCGGGGCTCCGAGCGGGGGCTGAAGTGACGGAAAATCTTTGGTGGTAACGGGTATCGAGAATCGGAGATAAGTCTGTTTTATTTACTCGATTCCTTGGGAAAGTGTATTGTGTTCAAGCAGAGATTTCTACGCCTGAAAAGTGTTCAGCCTACCCTCGCCACACGCACGCGGAGCAAAGGCAAACCCATCCATCCATCCATCCATCCCACGATTGCTCCATTTGAATTAATTTTAAGCACAAATAAACCCTCTCCACTCCACTCCATCCACTCCAACGACCGAACGACTTCATATTTTGCCAGCCTAAGATGCGACAATATCTTCCCATGCATATTTTATAGATACATATAGCAATCGTATCTCTCTTTTGGTATCGTTTACGAGTATTTCTGGTGGTGTTGTTGTTGTTATTCTGGTGAACGAGAGGAGAGGAGAGCAGAGCCCAGAGCGATATACTACTATACGTGTACAATATTTCGCTGATTCGGCTGGCCGGCCGACTGAGAAACACTTCAGCTCGAAATGAATGAATAATTTTTATGATCAATTAAATGCGCAATAAAATTGATGGGGGCCCTACCAAAACATAAATTCACATTGCTTAAATTAGCAAATTTTACAATCAATCATTAGCGAACCAACGAGCTAGCCAACAGCCTTTGATGTGCAACGGCCTGGCAGAGACAGAGAGAGAGAGAGGGGAGAGTATCTTGTAGACAGTATCTACCACCAGAGAAGAAGTTCAAGCTCGGGCTAAACCTTTTTCAATATTTTCGTTTTTTCTTGGTTCGATTCTTAACGGTTCGGGAAGGAAATTGGGAAGGCTTTGCGCAAAAAGAAAGAAACACGTCAAATATAAAAAACTTTTCCTTGCTTTTACTTTCTCTTGGTATCCATTGGCCCTACTCTTGGCCTGCTGTCCTTTTTTTATTCCCCCCATCCTCCCCCTTTTTTTGTATTTTATCAATTTTGCCTGTGGGATTTGTTATAAAGTAACGGAAGAGTTAAGGCGGTGGTGGTGGTGGGAAGACGTTGAGAGCCGGGGCAGACTTTGGCAATCCACGAGGCAAACTTTCAATTGAATTTGTATACACTATCTGAGGGTATTCCTATGTTGTTGACCAGCTGGTTGCCACACTAAAAAGGAGCATTACCGATCCTTAGTGGAAACCGCTCGATCAGAACAGTATGTATAAGAAACCACTCACAGGAAGTCCTTGTAAAGACATTTGGACATTAGTGATATGGTAACCGATAGAAGCGGCTGCTTGAGGAGAGTGGCTCCCGAATCAGTCATCCTTTATTGTTTTTTTTATTTTTGTTCTGCTTCAGTGCGGTTAGGGAAAGTTTAGAGGCCTTCTTTTGCAGGGTGGGCGGGGTAAGCCTTCTGTTTTGGGAGGGCTGCGCGAGGCCAAACAAAGCCAAGGAATCGGCATAAATATTTCGGGTTACAAGTCAGTTTAGTGTCGAAAAACGGCCTTTTATTTATAGATTGCCGTGCCACGGACTGTAATCTGCCAGAACTTTCGCAAACATGCATAGGCCTTGCCAGGTTTTTCCAGGGGTGCGGAGCTGGATTACCTGTCTAGGGCAATTATAATTTAATTTTAAAAATTTCAGAATTTATTTCTGATTTATTAATACTTACAGATTTGATTTTACCAATAAATAAATCTGTAAAAAGGGGCAACTTTATCGCAAAAATGATGCCTTGTTTTAGGCGAACCGTTTTACCAACTGAACCGCTCCTGCGCTGCCTGCGCCTTCCAGTCACACCGAAAGAAAACCTTCATCAAATTTTCTCCGACTGCAGCTTAGAACTTTTTATTCGCCCTGTCTTGCAGTGTTTCTTAGCTCCTGGGCTCAAAGTCAAATCAAAGTACTTTGCCCCATCTAGGGCTCGGTGCTAATGCCTAAACCATCAGTCTGAACTTTTTACCATCTATCAAAGGGATACTCGGAAGGGAAAGTGAAAGGAGGTGTTGGAGAGACGGAGACCTTGCCAAAATAAAAATCAATCGGAGAATTATAAATCAGCCACAGCAGCGGCACACTCGGCACAAAAATACGTATTGTATATGTATTTTCGATGTGCATCTTGGCAGGCCGTCAATTAGGCAGCCCCCCCATCATTGCACCCACCAATTGCCTCATTAGACTCCAAACGAATCGGGAGTCATGAGAGTCACGGAGGAGAATGGCATCCAATAGTCCGGCATGGCCCGCTCGGGCTGTGTATAAATAAATATGCTTTTATTGGAAGACGACTACAACTGTTTGCAATAAAAGCAACATTTTTCTTAATTTCCATTTCTTGCTAATTTACCAGCCATAAATTGCCCGCCCGTCTACCGTATACCCCGTGGGCAGGGGCACACTAGGGGTGGCGGCGGTGGTGGTGGTGCAGAGAGGTGCTGAGGGGCAGATTACTGAACCGAACCGAACCGAACCGAACCGTACAAAGAGCAGAACCGATCGACGGTAGACACATAAAATTGACTACAAATTATTGCACATTGTCAAAACAACATTGGTTTGCAATTTTCGCGCTTCAACGCAGATGCAAAGAGATAGTCACCAGGTAGTAGGATCAACTCTGGGAAAGAGTATTCCGGAGCCACGAGTACTTACGGCTTGCCATGGACTGAAATGAGTTTGAAATGGGAATGGATCGTAGTTAGAGGAGTTGTGTCGATCATTCGTATCATTCCCAGACGTGAACGTAAGAGATATTCTCATATATGTTTATTAGAACAAGAATATAGTACTATATGTTTATACGAGAGGGCAAGTCCCTGCGCACTTGCTTTGTTCGTGAGCCAACCCCCGCTCACTCGCTTTCCTCGTTCGGCTCATTTGCTTCGCTTGTGTCGCTCCGATATGAGTAAAAGATCGGACGACGACGACCCAAAACAATTTTATGTTGTATAGGATCCCCTTGCAAGCCCGCATTCTATCTGAACCCAGTCATTCCCATTTTCTATCCGATTTTTGATCACATCCGCCCGATAGAGCATCCAGCTATCGGCTAATGAATCTACGGTTTTTTACTATACATTTTTACAGTTACCGTCTATAATTTGAGCTGCAGAGTTTCAGATGCAACTGTGAAATGGCAAATGGGCTTAGGTTTATTATCGACGACTAGCCTCGTCATAATCATCACCACATCCAATGTGAGCGTTGGAAGAGGAAAGGACTGCATACCTATGTGTGTGTGTGTATATATGCGTGTGTGTATATACGATGGGGAGACGACATTGACATATTGCTGGCCGATTAATGAGCCCACAAGAATGGGCATGGCCATGGCCTGGCCCGGGCTGGTCTCGGTCTCGGTCGGAGTATCGTTGATGGTTTTCATTGAAATAAATGACAGACACTGGACTGTTGACGCACGCGTTGAGGGAATATTTGATACCCTGCATAAATAATAATCATTTTTTACTTCCCCTTGTCGATGCGATGTTCCTGCATCACTTTTGGGGACTCCGACCTGACTCTGCCGCAGCCACAGACGCTGCCGCAGCCGCAGCCTCAGACTTTGGCTGCCTTGCATAAAAGCAAATTTGTATGCGTTTATCTTATCGCGATCACGTTGCATCTGCGAATGGTTGGAGTCCTCTTGCAGACACGTAAGTTTCACGTATTTTCATGCACGATTAAAGCCTTAATTTCGACCCAAGAAACTGGACAACCGAGAGAACTTCCACAGATACGAGTATCTGCTGCTCCTAATTAATGGTTTTGCATCGGCTGCTTATCGCGCCGGACGCATCGGGATCGTCTTCGTCTTCGTCCTGGTCCCCGAACAGGGGCAGGGGCAGGGGTCCGGGGTCTGGGGTCTGGGGCAGAAGGGTTTCCCCGTTTCCCCTGAGCACCATCACCATCACCAGCACCATCAGCAGCATCAGCATCTCTTGTCTGAGCTTTGCTTTGCTAAGTGTTCGGTTGGGATCTACCTTGGCGGCACCTGATCAAGGAAAAGAGATCCGATCCGACTCGGACTTGGAATCCAGTCTTCAGTTTTCTGTTTTCAGTTTTCAGTCTTCAGTCAGCGTAAAATATTTAATATTTTTTCGCAGATTTTTTTTGCTGCGATTTTATGAGCTGTAGCATTGCACATTATTGATAATTCCGATATGAGCATTGAACACCGACTGGAGAGGGCCGAGCCGATTTAGGCCGACGATATTTGCAGGGGTGTTGTCAAGGAAAAATGCCTGACTCGGACACGGACACGGACTCGGCCTCTGTCGGACTTTGTTCGGCCTCCAGCCTTCTCTGATAAGGCGACATTGTCTGGGGTGTTGCGAGTCTTGCGATAACCATCGAATGGTAGTAAAGAGAAAGCATGGACAGAAGGCAGAGAACGCAGTGAACGCAGAGAACGCAGAGAAGGCGGAGAAGGAGATTTTCTGACTCGACCTCGACGTTTTAGCGCTCGATTGGCTAACTGGAATTTGTGATCGTGGGCACAGATCTTCCAGCACAGCACGGTTCTGTTCTTGTAGGAAAGGTAAAGTGTTTGGGGGTAATATTATTTTGGGTATTGCTTTGGGCCATAATTAGCCCGGTACGTATGGAATAAATTAGAAAATACCTCAACTGTATCATCTTTTAGGTGGAATAATCGTTAAAGAAATGATACAACCTTTCCCCAGCGAATTAATTGTCCGTTTCCATCACCTTCGGGACATCGTTGGTCGGTTGACTCATTCAGCTCCAACAATTGATTGGCTTTCGATGGTGACCATAAAACCCAATTCATTTAGCCATAATGTTGACACCAAAATGCAGTTAACAGCTTTAAGTTTTAACTGGAATTTACGTAAATGTCTGTCTCCCTCTACCGCTCTCCCATTCTCCCGCTCTCCCACTCTCCCACTCTCGCTCTCTCTTTCGCTTATTCCATTTAATTTCGTGTCGCGTTTGTTTTTTGTTTCGTTAGGCCAGCGGAATGCACAGAAACTTGGCTGGAACTGGCACTGGCACTGGCACTGCGACCGAGACCCGTTGCCCAGTGTTCGAATTCGGCACGATCAAGCATCGCGATCAGCGATCACCGATCACCGATCAACGTTCGTTCTCAGATGAGACCTCTTCTTTCCATCTCCCATCTGAGGTTTTGTTTCTTTATTTTTTGCGTTAACATTTTAATTGATCGCTTTCAGTTATAAACAAGTTGGCTTTTGATTTATGAGCGCGTGCGTGCAGCGACAGAAAAAAAATTCAATGCGTTTTAGGCCAGGCCGCAGAGCTGAGAGCTGAGAGCCAAGAAGCGACTCGGTCGGGCCTGATGGGTTTCTTTTGGTCGTCATCATCATCATCAGCGGAGTCGAGTCGGATGATCATGATTGGTTCGGTTCGGTTCGGTTTGGCTTGGCTCTGGCTTTGGTCTCAGTTTGGTCTGAGTTTATGTAAATGAACATCGGGCTCTTTCAATAGCTGTTGATGATGTTGTGCCGCCGCGACAATGTCTCTATTTCTCTAATTTCGTATTGGAGTAAGCTCCGCCATCCCTCATCGCCTCTGGGTCCCGGTACCGAACAGAGCTGATTTTTAATATTATTTGTCTAACGGTCACGAGCATTTTGGCTCTGGCTTTGGCTTTGGCTCTGGCTTTGGCTTTGGCTTTAGCCCGGCCTTTGTCTGTGGTTAAACTTCAAAATTGTGTGTAAGAATTTCCCGCATCGTTTAAACCCATCCAATGTTGTTGCTTTTTCGTTGGGCCCCACTGACAAGCAAATAAATCACAGACCCAGGCCCAGGCCCAGTCTCAGGTTTTGAATAACCATCTACATCGACGGGGAAATATCTTTACATTTCTCTCTCTCTCTCCAAAGAAGAGGCGACAAATGTATTTGTTTTATCAGCTATTGTTGTTACCAAAAAGGTTTATTTTCGGTTTTTGTCGATGTGAACTTCACTTTCTTCTTCACACGATCCGAGAAGAAAAATGTTTGTTGAAAACGAACAAGCATAAAATATAAAAAAAAAAAACCAAAAACACATAGCTTGAGAGATTTCACTTTATTTAATGAATGGAAGTGGGAGTGGGGGGGCTTTTTGCGGTTCCAGAGTGATGTCAGCTCTGCAATAAATCAACGCATATTCCCTCCCAATGAGTCAGCCTTGGAGTCGGAGTCGGAGTCAGATTCAATGTCCAACCAAATGAGATCCGTTCGTTAGTAGCTGAGTGGAGAGGAGATCGCCCCAGCGTTCGTTTCGTGTTTCGTTTCGTTTCGATTTGATTCGATTCAATTCGCTTCGATTTGTTTATAGAAAAACAAACACTTGGCTGGGTACTTGGGAGCTGGGGGCTGGGGCTGGAGCTGGAGCTGGAGCTGGAGCTGGACTTGGGAGCTTTTGCTGGCCATCCGCCGCTGTCCACTGTCCGCTGTCCGTTACGTTACTCATGGCTGGCTAAGTGGGTCGTGACTTTTCAAAATGCAAACGTGTCGTAGTCGTCGCATCTCTACCATCGAGCTGTGCATTGCTTAGTTGGGTTACTTATGGGTAGTCCCCAGACCCCAGTCCCCAGTGCCCCCACTCACTCTATTTCTTTCTCTCTCTGTCTCTAGAGTCTAGATATATAGAAGAGGCACAGTCACAGTCAAAATCGGAACCCAAATCCAGACCCAAAGCGCACACGTACGGAGTACGTAATGAAATTCTTACCTCAAATAGCACTTAACTCCAGTTTAAAACGAGCCAAAAGTGAATGGTACTGACCCCAAACCGTTGCACGTTTGTCTTAACACTTTGTTGTTTGGTTTGTTTATTTTTTTGTTTCGGCCTTTTCTCTCTGTTTTTTTGCTTTTTGTTTTGTTTTGTAGCGGGCTCTCTTTTATTTTTTTTTTGTTTTTGTTTTTGGGGCCAAAATAGAAAAGTTTGGCGCGCTGAAAATGGGTAGATTGGGGGGAGCCGAAGCCCAGAAAATTTGTTTAATTGAATTGAATGTATGAAAAGTCAGCGGACAAGTCAATGCAGTTGTTTCCCCTTCCCTTGGCCGGAGGAGCAATTTGAATTAGAGTCTGGGTTAACAGGGGTGGGGGACGGGACCCAACATGCGAGCTCATTTAAAGTGGAAGTCATGAAGGAGGCCGAGAAACGGACGCGGACACGGACACGGACACGGACTCGGGCCCGATCACCGATCACCGATCACCGAAATCGCGATGCCGCTCCACTCCGATCCTCGATTTTCAATTCTCAATTCTCAATCCTCGATCATGGTCATGTTCAAGATCAAGAGTTGGCTGTGCCTGTGCCTGTGCCTGGGCCTGGGCCTGATCATGGCATTGGCATTGGCATTGGTCTTTTGAACTGCGGATCACCAGTTGGTTACTTGTACGAGTACTATACGATTTTTGAGTTTTGTCGCATGACAATTAAATGCTTAAATGAATGGCACAACACACGATCGGCGATCAGCGATCAGCGTTCAGCGTTCAGCGATCAACTATTTCACTGTTAACCGTTCAGGCTGTTCGGGTTCAGCCGTCGTCATTCATCACTGGAGGGAAATATTTGTCGAGGATCATTTTAGAAAGCAAATTATAGATGATCCTTGAGTCATGAACTTTCGAAAGCTGACAGAAGAATAAATAGTGTCTCCCATGAGCAGACGATCAATCGGGACAAATCGCAGGGGGTTGGGGGCCCTTGGGGCTTGCACTTCTTTCGAAATATCTGATCCGTGCATATTTGAGATGTTATGGTGATCAATATATATGATAATAAGCAAATGATCTCTAGTTTTCATCAACTTAATATAGCAGTATTATGATAATATGGCATAAAATGTTGATTCGAACGAAAGGCTTTGATGTGTTGTAGGCTGGTCAGATCGATAAACATAATTATGCAAATCCAGATGCTAATTCAATGGCAGTCGGAGAGATCTAGCAGCCCAGATGGAACACCTGATACCGAAATAAAATGAAAATGAAAATGCTCCAACGAGTTCCGCTCGGGGCAGAAATAATTTATGAAGTTTATGACAAATATGATGACGGTCTAGGGCAATACCTGGTTGCATTTAGTAAACCTCTTTGAGTCAAATATGGGACTTGGACTGGGACATTGCCATTGTGTCTTCTCTTGACTGGCACTGGTACTGGTACGTGGTACGGGGTACGGGTACGGGTACGGGTACTGAGACGAGTCCAAGAGTCCGACGCACATTTTTGAATGAAAAACGAAAACAATGCCATTTACAAGACACTTAACGAGATGTCGAGTGAAAGCCAAAACGCTCTCGGTTGTTACTGTTTTCGATAGACGAATGGAGGAATGGAGCAGCTATCATCTAGAGATGGAGACTGCGGACTGGCACCTGAACTGGGCACTGGGCACTGGGTACTGGGTACTGGGTACTGGGATCTCCTCGTGATACGATATTATGGCCATTCGCTGATGCTGATGCTGTGGCTGTTGCTATTGCTATTGCTGTTGCTGCTGCTGCTGCTGCTGCTGATGACGATGATGATGACGCCGCATGTGTATGGAGTGTATGGAGTATATGGAGTGGCGTGGAGTCGACGGGATTGGAGTGAAGGCAGCAGCTCTGGCACAACGCACACATTGCGGTGGAGTGGAGTGTAGTGGAGTGGAGTGGACAAAGTGACGTGGCTTGTTTTGGCATACAAGTGCACTTCACTTGAGTTTCGAGTCCAATCTAAAGAAGCACAAGTGAGCGTAGACTTTCGGTCTAGTGTCTCCTCTAGCCACTCTTGACGCTTTTTTCGCTTTTGGATTGGATTGGGATCTTTTCTTTTTCCTTTTTTTTTTTTTTTTTTTTACTTCTTTCTAATGACAGGCAAACAAACAGACCTGCAGATCTGTAGACAGAGGCTACTGCTGCCTACTCCCCACATACTTTCTCATGAATTTGTTGTCAGCGCTGGCAGAGTGTGTACAACAAATCGAGAGACAGAGCAACGGAACAGAAAGAGACGGAGGAGGAATAAAAGATTTATGGCCAACCATTCACCAATTGTTCAAAAACGTTTTAGGTCGAGTGGAGAGTGGGGAGTGCGGAGTGCGGAGGGGGGAGTGGGGAGTGGGGAGTGGGGAGACCAGGAGCTATTGGCCTAGGCGACAACTAGGACAAAGCTGTTTTTGGTCACATGATTCAAATTATACATAAATGCAATGCCATTTTCCAGAATAAATGAAAATTTAAATGTGCAAGCACACAGACATATGCACATCCATCCATGCAGGCACACTCGTACGTACTCTCGCAGGAAAACAGGTTAAATGGTTAACAAGGCAGCGAACAAACGAGACCGAAGTGGAGGCAGAGTCCAACGTCAGGTATGGGTATGGGTATGGCTATGGGTATGGGTATGACATGGGATTTGGTATCCTCCTCTCTCCCTCTTTCTCTGGGCTCTGGGAGAAGATTCAGACGCATGCGCGTTGACCGCCCGCTGCGCGTACACATTCTGAGAACTTTCCACTTCAATTAATAACTAATTTGATGTGTGCCGCACGGATCGCAGTGCGTTTTATCGATTTGGACAGCGATCAGCATTTGGAGCACCAGCAGCTCCAGCTACAGCTCCAGCTCCAGGAGGAGGGATCTTTCCGGAGCCCCTTAGATGTTTGTTCGCTCATTCGATTTGTGTTTGCCTGAAGTTTCGATTCGAAATTCGAAATTGATTGAGAAGGGTCTAGGCGATATGTGACAGTGAATATATGTACATATGTATGTATGTATCTATGTATGCATATGCATACGTTCATGCATGTGTTTGTGTGCGGCTGTGAGAGAAGGGAAGACGGGAGGCGTGAGAAGGCATTAGCAAGAGAGATTATCTATAGAAATGATTGCTGGATTGCTGGTTGCCTGGGCATAGGACAGGTTACGACACAGAAACGGGATATTCATTCAAAAATTTAATTCGATTTGTGGTTGACTTTGAATGGCCTTTCAGATCGGATCAGAAACCATCGCCTTAGTGGCTGGGAAAATTGGGATTCACACAACTCTTCCGCACTTCCGGGAATATTTCGATTCACATATTTCCATACAGAGCTGATATGTAGATTAGTATATGCTATAGTTAGTATTCATCCACAATCGTATGAGAGTGGGTAATCACTCAATTTTCCTGGCTTATTAAAACGAAATATCTCCATAGAACATGTATATTCTTTGGGTTCTTGTTTGGTTATCGCGAATTAGAAAGAGGAACCGAAGTACGATCTGCAATACACTTAGAATTAGACACCTCTCACTCCATGATGCATCAGATTGTTATTCCATCCAGCAATAAATATTGAAAGTGATTCCATGATCCATCTGACATTGCGAGAAGCCCAGCGAAACATAGCAGAACTCAACTCGAATTCAACTCGAAATCTGATCAATTTGGCATATAATAATTATGGCTTATTGTAGTCGCTAGAATGGATGGATTCGTATTCGTATTCGGATGTGGATGTGAATGTGAATGCATGTTGTCTGTGGTTTCTGTTTCGCTTTTCGCTGCAGTCCAATACAATTTCTGTTGGTGTCTTGGTGGCTGGCTGGCTGTACGAACTACGAACTTATCGTACCGCCTGCCGCGCCGGTGAAAATAAATCAAGGTCTAAATACCCAAAGCTGAAGCTGAAGCTGAAGCTGAAGCTGAAGTTTAGGCCCCCGTCCGAAAAATGCCTTTGCGTTCGCTTTTCTGCTTTTCTGCTTTTTTGCACTGCAACACTTCAACAATAAATAACCAAGTCATATTTTTCACCTCCGTTCCTGTTGCTGTTGTTGTTGTTGCTGATGCTGATGTTGTTGAGTCACTTCCTGGTTTTTCAACCCACTGAAAGGGGCAGAGTCAGGGGGAGTGCTGGGCACATTAACGAGCATATTACCTACTATCTCGCCAGACTAGAGAAATATGCAAAACTGTTGACCGTTCCGACTGAGCTCCAGCTCGGAGTCAGAGTCAGAGCTGGAGCTGGAGCTGGAGCTGCAGCCAGAGTCGAGAGTCGAGAGTCGAGAGCTGCAAATCATTAACATCTCTTCCAGAAAGCAAACCACCACGAACATATTTTGCACGTGACCTTATTTCCCCCGCACTGTCAGAATTGCTCAGATGCAGATGCAGCTTTGGCTGAGGCTGAGGCCGAGGCTGAGGCTGAATCCTGGAAGTCGGTGGGTTGGGGGGGGGATGCTTAGGGGATGGGTGCTGGGTAGCTGGGCATCTTGCGGTTGGGGCAACATCATTTTTCGATCACGTTTTAAGTGTCTTGCGCCTTCGTCGTAGTCTGAGTCTGACTCGTCGTCTTCGTCGTCGTCGTCTTCGTCGTCGTTTTCTAGGCAAGTTAAATGATTTAAAACCAACAACAAAAAATATCGTGCCAAGTGCTGCATATTGCACGTAGATCTAAGCCGAGACCAGGGCTCCTCCCTCATGATCCCCTTCCTTCGGCGGCAGTCACTCAATCCGTTAGACGTCGGAGGCCACGTAGCTGTGACTGCGCTGATTGCTGACTATCGATTGCACTGAGAGAAACGGAGAGCTAATCTAAGCTTTCAGCTTTCACTTTGAAAAGCTTCCATATGTCAGAAATGACATTATAAAACGGAACACAACCATATCTAAATTAAATACTAGGTTTTTAAATACAAAAAAAGCAAATTAAATAGAATTTAGAATTAAAATGTATTAAAAGTATTTAATTTAAATGTAAAAAACTGTTAAATAAATATATTATATTTAATTGTTAGGAAATAAATTTAATTTAAATATGAAATAAATATTTACCTCAAATATTTCCACTATCGGGGCAAATATAATGGCATCATTATTTAAATATTAATATTATTAAAAATGGCATATTTTATTTAGATTTACAACTATTCGGAGCTCAGGGCTTTGTTCTTTTACTTTTAATGTAATTTTAAATATTTTTACAGTTCTTTCAAAAATATTTACTATTTTAGCAGTTATTTTCTCTCAGTGAAACTCTACTCACTGTCTAACAATGTTATTTTTTGTTGTATTTTGGTTTTTTTGGACGCGCTGACTAACAACAGTTCAAGCGCGTCATACTCTCCACCAAGCACCCCCAACGCCAGGCCCCTATCCCCCCTGTTAACCCTCTTCCCCACTCACTGTAGGAGCAGTGACTAAACTGCATTATCACGCCTCTCCATTGCATTATTGGCAGCGCCTTCCTCCGTGGCTCCTTTCAGGCGATCGCTAGGTTAAGGTAAAAACAAGACAGCCCAAGTCCCAAGTCCCAAGTCCCAGTGCCCGTCCCCGTTCCCGCCCCGGCTATCGATCCTAACTACATACTTTGGCCGCTAAGCAGGCAGAAAAATATATGTCCGACAGATGCGATGCGCATACTTACTACGATTCGTTGCGCTGCTCACAGTTAGGTGTCTACTTAAGCAAGAAATCAAAGATACAACAACAAAAACAGCAGAAATACAAGAAAAAATCATCAAAAAGCTATACAACCGAGAGAGAGAGAGGCTCGAGAGAGGGAGAGGAAGAGAGAGGCTGGCTGGCTGGCATATACTGGCATCTGCATCTGACTATAAACCGCAAGTTAACCGAAAAAAATGACGTGGCAAATAAAACAGAGCGAAGTCGCAAGAAGGCTGATGAGGGTACGAGTATTGAAATTTGTTGAGGGGGGTGGGGGGTTTACTGAGAGAGAAAAAAGGGTACTGAAAACTGGACATTGAGATCCGCACCAAAGTTGGGGGGGATTCGTCTTCCACTGCTTAAATTTCATTGTGTGGTGTGAATGTTATGGAAATTTGTTTAGTTCTGCATACAGGAAAACCAACAAAAAAAAAAATCAAAAACAAGAATTGCACGAAACTTTTCTGAGAGGTTTCCGGAGCGGAGCGGAGTGGAGTGGAGTGGAGGTTTCATTTTGATTTTCACACCACAGTAACGAAAGCCATCTTCCTTTTGCTATTCACTGGTCTGGCCGTCTGCAGCAATTGGTCGCCAGTGACAGCTTTATTGGATTCCGATTCCGGAGAGCTATTTAGCTGCAAGAATGCTGGGAAGAAAATGATTTGTCAGCCACGAGTATGAGGGGGAAAAGTTGGAGTTTGAGCTTGAGCTTGAGATTGAGATTGAGTTTGAGTTTGAGAGAGGTGGAACAGGTATGGTGTGGTATCCATCCATCCGCCTAATGCATTTTTCCATTCAATAAGTTGGATTTAAGTTTTCTTTCCGCTGATTACAATTGGTTTAGCCAGCTGCTGATTGATTGAGAGATTGGGGGGACGGACTTTGTGCCTGTCTCTGTCTCTGTCTCTGTCTCAAGGAGAGGTGAGGGCGAGGGCGAGGCTCTTGAAGAGCTAAATTTGATGATGATGAAGATGAGTGGAGTGAAGTGAAGTGGAGTGGAGTGGAGGAGACAAGTCCTTTAGTTCAAGACTATTCAAGTACTTAGCCAAAGATTTCATGCGATTGTTATTTATTCTGCCTCTGCTCAAGTGCATAATGGCTGAAGGGGCAAGGGCCTACTGCGATGGAAGCTTTTGAAGTTTAACTGCAACAAGAATGATTCCCAAAGGGGCAGATTCCACTTCTAATCTTATCCTGATACATTTATTAAGAGTGCGTTATGCAGGGGACTTCAATCCCTTCTGTTTTATTCATTGATCGTGCTCCCAAATTGCTTTTCTCAGGCGATTAAATTGCAAGTGTTAATCCTTGCGGTAAGCCCATTGTTAAATTGAATTTCCGACGGAGTTCTTATGAGCTGCTGCCCTCGACCTCGACCCCCTGCTAATTTGAGCCATTTCCTCAATCAACTTTCGGTGACCTCCGATCGCATTCTTCACACTTATCCAAAAGCCAAGAGAAGGTGTCTGGTAGCGGCTGGTGCTGCTGCACATCCTTCAAGGCTGTTAAATCAATTTACACTACGCTGCAAATCGAACCGTTCCTTTCGGAACGGCCCTTCTCTCCGTCTGTCTCCTGTCTGGCATAACTCTGCCTTTCGTCTTCGATCGTTAAGCTCCTGTCCCCCACTCTTCCTCCTCCTCCTCCTCCTCGGTCTGCTTCCAGACAGCCCTGCTGTCTCTGCAGAGCTCATCTTTGGGTATGCTGGCAACGGCAGCAACTTAATCGACATCGTTTTCACATTGTCAATTGTCTTCAGCCACTCTGCATGTCCGCCAACCGTCACCCAGGCCCAGCAGCCGACAACAATGGGTCCAGGTTCAGGTCCAGGCACCCAGTCCCAGCAGCCTCGGCCCGAAAAAGCCAAGCATGGCATTCTTCTCTTCACGTTGAGCTGAGCCTGTCTCTCGGCTCTCGACTTCCTGTCAAAGTTCAACAAACCGCCCCAGCGAAACAAACAGCAAAAAAGGCACTATAATTGCAGTTTCCATGTGTGTATGGAAAAAGGCGAGCAGCAGCAGCAGCAGCCCATGGATCAGTCTCAGTCGCAGCACCAGCATCCATGGCACAGCACAGCAGCAACAGGGACGGGACCGACCGGCAGAAGCCTTTGGATCTGCCTACGTTTCGTTAATATTTTTGCAAATTTTCTTAACCTCCACTTGGCCAGCTCCTGCCTGCTCTCCGGGGGAGAGTGCAGCATGCCGAGTGGCATGCAACACTACCAAAAACGTACGTACAACGATCGTGTTGAACTAAAAAAAAACCAACCAACAACAAAAGCTCTGCCTGGGTCGCCTCCGTCCATTGCATGTGTACGTACGCGCAGACTAAACCAGTTTGCAGCTAACCAGCTCCTCATTCAAAGGCCACAGTGGAGATTGGCACATGGATGCTGCCCAGATGATGTGACAGAGAGAGGATAGAGCAGGATAGACACTTTTCCTATAAAATAGTCTCTTGAATGGCCAAATATGAATTGTATTTATGATAGATTATCTTTCTTATGCGATAAGTCATCAAAGAAATACGAATAAACAAATTACACATCACTTCAGTGTCCAAGGACCGTAGATTAGGTAGATTAGGGTTATCCCGGGGCCAGAAAAAGGCCCATATGGCCCTAGTTATCTGGATAGGGGGTATGTAGCACCGCGGGAGTCCTCAAGAATCGGGGTGTTCTATAAGTTATATTTTTAAAATCACTCAATAAAGATTAATTGAAATCAAGCTTAAACTACATTCTTCAGCTATAATCTCCAGAGATGTTCTTTGATATCCAATAGTGAACACTTGAATGGGGCTCTTCGTAGGGAGCTTCCACTGTAGACAACCTGGTGAACGGTTGATCGCTTTTGCTGCTCCAACGGATGGCTGTGCGATGTGTGTGCGAGTGAGTTCTTCCATGTGTGTGGTGTGTGTTGTGTGTTGTGCTGTGCTGTGGCGTGGTGTGGTGTGGTGTGGTGTCTTCTTGTTATTGTTGCTGCCTTGCTGCCTTGCTGGCTTGCTGCTTTGTTACTTCGCTGCTCTGTTGCTGTTGTGATCGATTGCTGTTTGAGCATGCAAATGTGTAAAGACGCCTCCGCCACCAACCAACAACCAGCAGAAGAAGAAACCGGCTAACTCGTTTGGCCTGGCTCTCGGTATGGGTTTTGGGGTATGGGGTATGGGATATGGGGCCTGGCTCTGGCTCTGGCTCCGTTCTGCTCTGCTCTGGGCCCAAGTGTAGAATCGGGGAGAAATCAGAAAACCGAAACAGAAACGTGTCCAGCTGCAGCGACAAAATGCTAAATATATTTGTAAGTTTTCTATTTGACGATCAACTGGCATTGATTCCTTAGCAGTTTTTACTCGTATACTCTTGCAAAAGGTACTCCAATATTGGGCATGTTTTTAGAAAAAATTCAAAAAAATAATACACGTATGGGAATGAGTAGCTGAATCGAAATGGCCATCTCTGTTCGATGCCTCCGATTTAGCCGATTTATCGAGGGTGTATATTTGTATACCCTACACTCCTTCCTTAGTGTATGCTTTGGTATGCATTGGATTTTACTGGCTCTTACTGGGCTCTTGGGATCGTGAGATGCTGGCAGTTGATTTTTGATGAATTTATTAAGATTTTTCTCTGTGGCAAAAACTTCTCGACAATATCCAAAGGGGAAGGGGAAGGAGAAGGAGAAGGAGCAGGAGACCTCTAATGAGTTAGCGGGAAAGGCGAAAAGGCGAAAAGTTGAAAAGTTACCTGACTCGACGACGACGACGAGGCGACGCGACGGCAAGCAGCGAAGGCAACAAATCAACGCCTCTACGCCTGATCTATGATTAGTGTCAAGTCAAAACCATAGAGTCTTGGTCGGGTCAACCGCAGTTTCTTGGCCATTGATATATGGATGTATGTGCGGCCTGACCGCGACCACACAATTTCTGTATTTTTGTTTCGCCATCGATCTTCTTAGAGGTCCTCGTCCCACCTCGTCCTACCTGAGGCTAAGGACACCACAAATTTCCAAGCAATTGGCCGTGTCTAACAATGGTCGAGGCCAGAAAACGTTTTAGACCCTTTGGGGCAAAAGGAAAACAGAGGGACTCCTGCCAGGCGTCTCGAAATGGGTCCGTCCTCGTCCCCGTTCCCGTCCCGTCACAGCATGGCAGCAGATGTTGTCCTTTTTTTCTTTGCCCTCTCCTTTCGAACTGGACTGGGTTAATGTGACCTTCTCGCCCTGACAGCTGTGTCTTTGTACCGACGACGCGGCAATTTTCTTAGCCTGCATTTTCCTCTTTTGTTACGCAAAAAAAACGAAAGGAAAGAGGCAAAGAACAGAACGTTTGTTTACCCAAAACACACACAAAGTGTGTGGAAAATTGGAAAATTGTCTGTACAATTGTAAGGCTTTCGTTTCCTTTCCTTGTCCTTCCCCCCCCCACCCACTCCGTGTGTGTTTTTGTGTTGTACGTATTTGTGATTTATTTTGATCGATCGTTCCTACGGCTTAAAAACTCTTTATTCTGTTCGGCTCAGCTCAACAGTTCTCTCTCTCCGTTTCCCGTTGTTTACTTAGAGAGTCTTAATTTTGGTCGGTTTACATTCTATTGGTATAAATACCCCACAAATAGTTCCTGAAAATTGCACATGTCCGCACACAAAGATTGCAGAGGTCTCTCCTAAGGACACGATTGAGTGTTTCATGGCATCTTTGTTCAATGCTACTCTGAGCCCCTCTGGCTCCGATCGCTTTCCCATGGACGCAATCCAGGTGGGCTCTACAGCCGCTTGATATATGCCAAACGATCGACCACTGTGGCCCACTCGCACAGTGGGCGAATTGACCAATCTAGCACGAAAAATCCCTTAGCTCCAAGAGAATTTAAGTTAGTTTGCATTCGGGAAAAAATTAAAATTCCAGTGCCAAAATAATAACTAAAATTAAATAACATTTTTAAAGAAGCATCTATTATTTTTCCATTTTTAGAGATTCCGTTATACAACAATCGATGGACAACACTGCTTCCGAGTTCCATTAACGATCGTTAGCGAAGACTGAACTAACAGAATAACCAGGTCTTAGAGGTGCCATATTCTGCAACATTAAACTACATTTAGAGCAGGACGAGAGTGCTATTTATAAAGCTATTTGGGTTAATACCACTTAAAGCATGATTTAAACCGATAGTACATAGCCTAAACTATAAAAAAACCCTTTTTAATTGGAAACTATGACTTTTACTTTAAAATCTGCGAAGTTGAAATAATGAACAGAATATGTTATGATTTTTTAACTAAAATTAGAAAATCAGTAATCGATGGCTCCTTGAAGAATGGTAAATAGATCCCACCAAATAGGTTTTGAAATTCCACATATCAAAAATGGTTGTTTATTCCCAGCAGTGGGAATATGAGCTTGGTATTACTTAGTTATATGCGGTGAGCATTAGAATAGACTCCATTTCTAGTCGTGACTAACATAAAAAAACAAAATTTAAACTTAAATTTCTATTGTAGTCTCATTATTTACCACTGTTTCTGTTTTTATTGTAATATATTTATATTGTGCAAGACAAGTCCAAGCTTAAGGAGTTTTGAGAGCTCTAAACGCTTGTATTTGTTAATTTTTTGATTTGTTTCTCATTTCTGGTGGGTTCTCATGTCTTACGATCTGATCTGAGATCGGATAATTCAACACATAGTGAAATATGTATCGTTTCGTTGGCATTTCTTGGTTGTTCTCCCTATCAGATCTTCGGGATTTCCTCTGTCTTCTTTTCATTACTGATCTCCCCCCGTGTTGCCGCCTCTTCGCATCTTTTCGCTTTCCCAGTCCTGGCTTTAATTTTGTAATTACTATAATACACAGCCCCACGAGCTGTTCTGGACTGTTCTGGGGAGCTGTTTCTCCATTGAGAGGGATAGCTGGGTGTAAACGACTGGCATCCTTAACGGCTTTCGATGCTCAAACAACTGCGGGGCAAAGCAGCAAAAAGCAGCAAAAAAGCAGCAAAAACCATGATGATGAATAACCAGCAGAAGAGGAAGAGGGCCGAAAAAGGGAGAGCTCGAGAGAGACAGAGAAAGAGAAAGAGAAAGAGGGAAGTAAAACATTATTGAAAACTAACTGCTCCCTGTTTTAATATAATTTTAAATTTCTTGCTGCTCATCGGGCATTGTGGATGGGTGTGTGTCTTGGCTAAAGCGCAGCGTTTACTTCAAATAATTATGGAAAATGCCAAGCGCAAGGGGGGAGGGTGAACGTGAATGTGAGTGTGAGTGCAGTTTCCTTTGGTCAGTGGTCTGCCAGCCCCAACCCCAGCCCAGGTGGGCATGGTCATGGTCATGGCCAATGAGCTAGGATGAAAAACAACAAGATCATAATAACCAGCTGCAACGGGCGTGCGTTAGGCGAGCAGGGAACGGTCAGTGGCAGTGGCAGTGGCCGCAGTAGGGGTAGGGGCAGAGAGGCAGAGTTGCGGTAACAAGCGCTAATTATCGACAACAAGCTAAAACAGCGGCCTACAATTCAGCTGAGGCAGAAGTATACGTAGAAGCAGCAACAGAAGCGCCCTACGCAACGATCTCCTCGCTAGAGGCCACGCTAACAGAGGGGGAGGGGCAGATGGGTAAAGAAAAGCGCTGCGCGGATGCAGCGACTTCCATAGCCATTAAAATTTACACAGGTAACGCAGCAGCAGCAGCAGCAGCATTTCAGCCTCCGTCTACGTCGTCGTCGTCATCATCATCACCATCATCATCATCGTTGTCGGTATTCATCGTTGGCCTTTCTCCCATTTGGCGCAAACTTGTTAACTTCTTGGCATGGATGGTCATCATGCAAGCCTGGCCAGAAGCAGGAGTTTGAGGAAAGAGACAGGCAGACAGCCTGAGAGCGAGAGCGAGAGACCGCGGCATTGAGTGTGTACGGACAGGACAGCACATGCATGCAACGTACACAAGCAACAAGAGCTGAAAAGCTCCTCGAATGTGGAATGCTCTTAATCAATTAGTATGGGCGCACTTTGAGCTGCATAATGCGTATGGACATATGTCAAAGGGATAGAAATAAAGCCCCCTGTCCACCCACTTCCCTCGTGCGCCAGCTCCCGGCTCACTCGCTTTGTTCAACGGACGAGTATACATACGAGTGCGAGACTGTACCTCTTGTACAAGACAGTGTCCCACACATCAACGAGCACATGATTTTAAAAGGATCATTTAGAACTCAAGCTGATATTGGGATTATATCGTTCTTTTAAATGGCAATGGACTAAAGAGAAGACTTGATTAATATTCCCAAAGAAACCTGGAAATTTTTGATTTCTTTCAAGAATCTGCATTGATAAAAACTATTTCGATTCATGTAGCCAGCCAAATTAAAAGTCCCTTAGCTCTCTGCAACAATATCTGCCTGAAACTAGAAACAACTCACGTCCGTGACACATTCCACATCCCATTCAATCCACGTTCCAGTCTTGACGACCAACTGCCATGTCATAATCAATATGCCCCATCAACATATCAGGTGTATAACAAGCAGCCGCGGGTATGACGCTCTGCCACTCTGCCCCTCTACCTCTGCCTCTGCCTCTGCCAGATGAGGCAGCATGTATTGGTTGCAATTTATAGTCGCAGGATCGCTTACAAGCCAACGAGTTGGTAACGCAAACCGGCGGCACTCATAGCCAGTTACTGCTGTTGCCGCTGCCGCTGATGCTGCTGCTGTCGTTGTTGTTATTGTTTGTTGCATGGGCGCTGATTTTTATGCTCGGACTTGCGGCCAGTGAAGATTTCCAACGCAACTGATGACGGAGATGGAGATGGAAACTACGACTGGGACCAAGACCAAGACCGAAACCGAGACCGAGACTGGGCGTTAACTGCGAAGTAATTGCGTTTCGGCTATGCAAGTACATAAATTGGATTTGAAATATGTACACATGTTGATGGATTCCTATAGCCAGCCTATCCATGCTATGGGTACCTGACTGCATGACTGACTGGCGGACAGTCAGGTCGGTGCCAGGACTGCCGCTGAGCGCTGGACGGTATGGATGGTAGGAAAAGAGAAAAACATCGAACCATTTGTCTCTTGATAATTATCATTTCAGTATGATAGCATCAATTTTGAAAAACATTTGATGATTTCTGCTGCGTGTGTCGGTCGTTAACGAGATCTTGTCGAGGCCTAGGCCGATGCCGATGCCGAGGCCTGCCTGGCAGATGCGCCTCAGAGGCACCTGCAAACTGCTGATAAGTAAATACTTTGTAGGAAACAGAAGTCACGGGCTGTGCTGCACAGCTTGGGATCTAAATATGGGTTACCGACAAGTGCATAAGAGAAGAACGGGTACACAAACAGATGAATAGAGTTGAGTTACGGCTCTAGCTTCAAAAGTCATCAACAACTGTTGGATTTACAACGCTAAATCCCTCAAAGCTGCCTTAAGGATCTCCCCCAAAACTAATCTACAGCTCAGTGCAAGATCGTTCTGCAGGCTTCTGAAAATTAATGAGAAAAACGACACTTTGATAGGGGATTTATGGAACTATCGAATTTCCATATAGCAAATATCAAAGGGGACCAAAAAAGTTCTGGAAAGTTCGTTGTACCGAAGTTTGTAATAGAGAACGTCGACTGTATGTAGATCAGGGCATATATTTCCCCCACAAATGGTTTTCTATAAGTCTAATTGACTTTCCGTACTCTTTCGAACAGCCCACCCAAAACCCCTCTCAATTGGTCCATATTTCATGACCAAAAATTAACCAATAAAACAAAAACAAATGATAGCCCACTCAAACATACACACACAGAAATACACAGAAACAAAATGTACGACTTTTCCCAATAGCCCAAGCCATAACATATAAAATCCCCACGAACATCAGCAGCAATAGCAACAATTTCCCCATAGTACAGCGTACAACGGTACGTATGCGCAATATATTATATTTGTGTTTACCAACCTGAAACATGTGTAGCTATGTATATCCGTACCTACAGATACTCCACGTATGTATATGAAGGGGGGAGCGAGAACAGGAACACATGCAAAACAGCAATAGAAACACAACGCAACAGAACACAGCAGAACGAATCGTACGAGTATGTACTAGATGTCAGAGATAGCAAAGGAGAGTAGAAAGAGAGATATACATTTCAAAATTTATTTATTTACATTGACATTTTGTGCTACTTGCGCACTTTTCCACCAGTGCCCCTTTAGCCCCTTAGCCCGTTAGCCCGTTAGCCCGTTAGCCCCTTAGCTGCGAAGTTGTTCACTTGAAAAAATGCTAACAAAGCTTTAACCGGTCCTCACGCAGAGCTTCTCAGACTTCCCCCTACTTACGGCTCTCCAGCCGAGTCCAGCCGAGAAACAGAGACGACAAATAATATATTGACTCAACTACAATACGGACATTGTCATAGCACCCGGAAGCGGGGTGAGGGTGGGGGTGGGGGTTAGAGCAGGGCTGGCTTGAGCACGAGAATAGATGGAAATGGGACTCTGAGGATGAGATATAAGCAAAAAGGGACACAGAACGGAAGAGGACCGGGTCAGAGAGTCTATTTCTGCACCTGAATTGAGTCCTCGTCCCCCTCCTGCTCCTTCTCGGCCTTGGCAAGGAGCAGCAAACGAACAGGAAAGCGGGTAAGTATGTTACGGAAGCTAAAGAAAACCCAGTACGGCATGAAAGCCATGTAACTGCAGGGATTTATAGCCTGCTAAGGATATTTTGAGATATCACCGATTTAAATAGTGGCTTATGCCCATCGATCCAGAAGCTACTGAAAAATGTTCACCATGGAAATGAGAGAGTGGAACTACGTGCCTTGATAATCGAATTAATCAGCGAGTTTGTTATACAATTAAATACCCAAAAAGCTTACCCCTATCTATCATCGCGAATCTGTAAAGTGTGTAGGTATCCTCGAGCATAGGGAGGGGATGATGGGGTAGGTCAACCGATTGAGTCACACGATTGTTTGCCAATGGTACTAAGCATGCCCCTATTTTCTATATTCGTATGTACTTACAAATTTTATATTTACAAGTCCATCGAGCAAAGCTTTCCTCCTCCTTGGCCTGCTTTCTTCTCATTCTAATTCTTTCCTCCCGCTTACCCTTTTCTCCGTTCATCCATCCCTTCCTTTCGTTTCCTGTGCCCTTGTTCTCCCATTGCCATTCCCATTCCAGGAGCAACAAATTCAAGAGTTCGCTTAACAGTTTTATTTGTCTTTGGAAAACTTTTGTTCCTCCCCTCAAACCCCTCAAACCGCTCAACTCAAACCCCCAACCAACCGCACTAAAATCCTACTACCCACATATACTCCTACGCACACTTGAATGATTTGCAAGGCAGGGGGAAACAATTCTGGGGTAGTAAGGTATGGGTTGAGGTATGTGGACAGCGGAGGGCCATACGTACGCCAACTAAACTCAAAGTCAAAGTCTTGGTCCTCGGGCCTGGATGGGCCCGAGCCGGGCCCTCTTCTCCGCCCCTCGCCTCACCCAATATCTGGAGCACTTGAACAATTTGTAACATGATAGACGGAAAGAAAAGGCAAACAAATCATTGATGAGTGTGTGCCTGTGTGTGTGCTACTGGCCAGTGTTGATGTGTGCGTTGTCAGTTTTGTTTGTGTTTTGCTTTGCTTTGCATTGACTTCACCGTACTGGACCGGACGATTTCTTGGGGATCGGGATCGGAAGCGGAATCGGACAGGAGGAGCAGCAAAGGAACATTCACTGGCTGTTTGTCTAAAATATTTGTAGGAAAATTGCAAACAAAAGCGGGACAGCCAGCGCCCAGCAGAAAACAATATGTCAAGGGGGATATAGTGGCTGATATGGGGGGTGGGGGGAGGGGCTGAAATTGGGGGAAAAACAATTTCTCCAGCTTTTTATTGTTGGTCTTTTGTTTTAAGCGCTCATATTGAAAATCAAACAATGACGGCCACTCCACTGAAAGTTGAAGCATATGAACTATATTTTATGGGGCAGAAAAAAGCATAACAGAGCATAGCAGAAAAAATGTGAATAATATAAACGGCTATAAAAATAAATAGAAAATCGAATTGCTTTTAAATTCATTCAGTTTATGGCATCACATTTGATTGAATTCGTAACCAGTTCCAAACAAAGTTTGAGCAAAAAACTCAAATAAAGCGACAAAAAAAACCGAAATTTTAGTTTTCGAGTTTTATAGTTTGACGCTTTTTTGGTAACTGGCTCGTTGGTCTAGGGGTATGATTTCCGCTTAGGGTGCGGGAGGTCCCGGGTTCAAATCCCGGACGAGCCCAAGCTGTAAATAGTATACTTTTTGAATTTTTCTACCATATGGGTAGGCACATATCGTTTTTCATTACATATTTTTGGCTGCTAATTCGAATAAATATTTAATTATTTACTAGCCGGTTAGCTTTCGTCAAACTTTGGCATATTGCCTTTATGACAGGCGGAATTCGCTTTATCCTTTGCCAAAATATCTTTTCAGCCAGATTAAAAATTCCCCAAACACAATGACCCCCGTATTTGTTGTTGCTGTTGAACATGGAACATTTTATGCGGATTGGATCAAAAACAACAGCAATTCAAAATCAAATTCAATGTCCGCCATGGCCAGGCTCGCAAAATATGACAAAATATGAATTGCACATTGCACAATAAACAATAAATTTTCATGTGACGACCCGCACACGCAAAAATTCAGCTGCAACCGCAAAACAAAACAAAAAAACCACAGATAAACGAAACTCACCGAATATTGAATACCCCATTAGCTGTAAAAAATTTCTATAAAATAATACTGAATTGTGAGACGTTAATGTACACTCGAATTTTAATTGCTAGAAATCAAATTCGCCCCAAATAATTTACTTGAAGATTTTCTTTTAAATATGAGATCATATGAGCTTAGGCCCTCGTAAGCAATGTGATTCTAGGTTACAGTTAGTTAGCATAGTCAAATTTAAATATTATTTATAAAAATCGTATGGCTTTATGTAAAATACATGCATATGTAATGTCTTGTACAACATCTACATATGCATGTCAAGAAAGTACAAACTACTCGACATAACGTGTCGTAGAAAAATTAGATAAATCATAGCATACTTTCAGGCCAAGTACTTAAGTACTTGCAGAATACTGATCGGAATTGTTCTTGCTAAATCTTAGAAGAAAATATGGTAGAAAAATTTTGAAAAATTGGACCAATTCACTGATGACAAGATAATTTTTGATTCGAATTTGGCTTGGACTGTTTTGAGTTGCTTGGACTGTCATCCCATTTGGCTCTGGGATGTTGGCTCTTATGAGAAAGTCATTGGGAAGAACCGGATTTGTCACTATGCAGTCAGTGTGACCTCCATGTGGATTCCCAATAATATTGGGAAGTATATGGAAGTTAGATCTTATTTTTTGGCGTCCGTCGGTGGATCTTTCCATGGAAATGTCCATCATCTTACTGGCCATCTTGCTTGGCCACCCATTATTCCAGCTCAGAATTCCAGCTAGAATTTCAACTATATAATCGCAATATTGGTGGATGCCTCCAGACGGGCGCTACGGGAGTTGCATCGTTGACCTTAATGGGCTTCTGTACTGCTTTTATCGATGGCCGAATATCTCCGTTAATCATAGGTACTTATGTACGTTGTTCCGTCAGACTGCAACGTAAGCAAAGCCGCATGTTCCCGTGTTACTTGCCACTAAACTGTGTACAGACAAGTGTAGATTATCTCTCCCCTGAGAAAATTCTTATCGGTGAATCTTAGTCCGCATTGAAAAGACTTCCATTTCAATTAAGATCAATCAAAGTAATTACTTCTACTTTTCGCATTACTTTCTTATCGGCTTACCTATTGCAGAACCTGCTTGCAAACCGCATCACGTACCAATTATACCCCTAGAAATCAACAATATCGCCCTTCGTCGGCACAACTCTGGGGCATAACAATGAGAGGCTGCATTCTGTGTGTCATAAAACAAATTGGGTGGGGAGAACTGGTATTTCCGAGAGCAGAAAGTACTTCGGTTGCTGGTCGGCACATATTCCCGCACATACATGCACGAGTATGGTTTGGATAGAGCTACGGATTGGAGGCATACATTTATGCCAAAAACGTTCACTGGACATTGGCATCATCAGATGAAAAACAGGAACCAAACCGAACCGAACAGAGCCCAGAGAGAGCAGGCCTAGGTCGCCTGTCACAGCCAGACTCACGGATCCAAGCCCTAGGAGGGGGCGATAGAAGGGTGTCGGCTGTTTGGTAAAAGCAAAACCAAAAGCAAAACCAACAAAACGCATTTCTGGTTGCATTGGGGCAGTTGTGTAGATTTGTGGCTAAAAGAGTTAACAGATAAAATCAAATATGCACTATGTCCTGTGGTGGCAGGCAGGCGACAGGCAGGCCACAAACAGGGGCAAAACTATGGGAGAGGGAGGGGGAGGGGAAGGGGATGGGGATGGGGTTTGTAGAGTGAGTAGAAAGGGTGCACGATGCACACATTTTTGGTTCGAGAAATGCAAGCGAATTTATTGTTCGAGACGTTTGCATGCAACACAGAGAGAGAAGCGGAGCGGAGCGGTGGAGGAACGGCAGGGGCGTTGGGGTTCTCAGGAAATGGAGGACGGGGCATGGGGAAGTGGAGATTGCACTGTATTTGGCATGACAACTGTGGGTAGGCGTGGCTGACTGGCACGCCCACTGTCACAATCACATTTCCCCTGCGCCACAACTTCCCCAACACCCAACACCCAAAACTAACCCCAACCCCAACCCCACCCCACTCCAAATAGCAGTGACGTGTGTGTGAAGAACGCACATATATAGTACACAAAAAATGGACAGGAAGAAGTCCGATTGACCTACTAAATTGCATTGGAAAGGAAGATATATAGGGGGGGGAGGAGGAAGAATCGGATGACAGAGCAGTAAGAAGGGTTGCGGAGATGAAAGGCAGGCGTACAAATCAAAAGAAATTTTTGGCATTGGAACAGAGCGATTCACACACACACACACACGAGGAGAATTTCCCCAAAAAGTGTGTGCACTCGAATTACACGCAGCCAGACAGAGACAGAGACTGAGACAGAAATAGTGATAGATACAGGGAAGGAGATGGAAGATATGGTATGTAGATTCGGATGGAAATTAGTACGGCAACGGACATTGGGGTCGAGCAATGCAGGCACAAAAGCAACGGAATCGATTGCCGATTTGAAAGGAACACAAGTACTGTGGATGCAGGACTTTCCGAAAGAAGAATTCTTGAAAAACAGGAGCCACAATAACAGGCACAGTTGAAAGGTGTTGATCAAAGGGAGATGGACACACTGAGAGAAAGAGAGAGAGAGAGAGCTCCAAATTAATTAAGATTCGTAGATGTTAGATGAGTGTTAAGCATTACCTTGGGACAGTGTAAGTAATGGATCTGGAATGATGTGTTCCAATCTAAGATAGCGATTATTTCTTTTCCCATTACTGTATCTCAAACTTTTCTCTGGTATTACAATTGTTTACCCCACATAAATACCAAAACTTTTCTTATACCAAAATTCTTGCCATCATATTTCCGAATGTTATCAAATAGTTTAAGGAACATTCCGTGTACATTTTAGTCATCAAAGAGTGCTCTCTACACCCCCAGGACCCACGAAACCCTCTGAGCAACCCAAATATTCCACTTGGTGGCTTCAGAAATATGTACATACATATGTGTGTCCCCATTTCGTTTGTTGTCTATTTTGTGTGTGACGTTAATTGTAGTGCATGGGTCAAATATTATTACTAATGCTACTCATTCTCTTGCCCATCCCCCAGGGGCAGAACATATGTGTGAGTGTGTGCAATTTAGCACTCTGTGGCATTTAAGAAAAGGGTGGGCTGGGGTGGGGGGCATTTAAGGATGTTGGAAAAATTATGTGCTACAGTACACACACACACAAGCCCCCAAAAAGAACCCAAGAACCAAACCTTGCACAGCGGGTGGCTCTGTGGCCGAATGGGGGTAGGTGTTGTGACAAAACTAAATGACAATAGGAGCGCAGTTCAAGTGTCAGCCGTGGCCTCTTATTGTCACGCATTGTCGTCTGCCCCCAAGTCCCAGACCGCACCAGTCCCAGTCTCCCCTGCCAATGCCACTACCACTGCTACCGCCACCCTGAATGCCCCAAGGAATCCCCACGAACACATATATGGTGGCATTTCCGGTCCTCGCACTGAATGGTGGGAAACGGGAATAAACAGAAATGGGATGGGAATGGGATGGGATGGGATGGAAATGGGAATGGGTAAGCGCGCGCATGGATGGCCCAATGTGCTTTTGGCATAAATTATGAATAGAGCGAAAGGCGCGTGTATGTGTGTGCCTGGCTGCAGAGGAATGCTATGTGTGTGTGTGCGTGTAAGAGTTTGAGTGTTTGTGGTGAGGAAAATGAAGTAAAAGTAGAGAATAAAATGAAAGCAAGTGCCTCAAGAAGGGGTCTTGGGGGATGGCAAATGCGGAGCACATTGAAAATCGAAAGCTATTCGCGGGAAGCCGAAGAGTGCTGTACTCTAGCAGCCATTAAAGATATGTATCTCTGTCTAGATAAGGGTACACATGGGTATCTCCAAGGCCTAAAAATGTAAAGTCACACACTTTTGTCCCGTTATTATTTTCTAAATATATTGAAACTCAGCTAATTTCACCAATAGATTTAGAATTTCACTAACTCAAGTCTCCCTAAGTCCAGTTTTTCTTTACTATTTTCTCCTATGAGAATGATGATTATTGATACAAGTTTTTCCTCTAAGTCTTTCTAATATATTGAACTATATAAAACAAATGCCAATTTGCCCAATGTCGGTCAACGGTATATTTGTTAGCCTTTATTAAGCCAAGAAATGTCTGTCCCGTGTGACAGAGGTTTAAATTAATTTTAAAGGAAAACTACAAATAGGCAAGAACAAAAATTTCAGATAGATTGGATTTATTTACGAAATGATCTGTCGCATTTCAAATATTTGCAAAACCTTTGGAACTAGTTTTAGAAATTAAAAAATCGTAGCATACTTTTTGGAACGTTGGAATATTGTTTCACAAAAATTTTTGAACTGCTTTCGAAAAGCCTGAAGACTGCATAAATATGATAAAAATTATAAAATTGCATTATTAGAGTAACGATTATCGGACTTGGAATCGCAAAGTTCATGCGAAGCCCGAAATACTTTTCCGTCAAACAGGGGTATATGTATGTGTGTACATGCATATGTATGTATGTAGGTATGTATGTACGAAAGAAAAACTGTCCACTTTCGTTCAGATTGGGTGCTGGGGCCTGAGCCGGGGCCAGGGCCGGGGCACGTTGCAAATGTGTCTGAGGCTGTAGGCGGCCACAAACGAGCTTGACTTCCTTTTGCTCTCAGCGAGAGAGCGAGAGAGAGAGAGAGAGAGGACGGGAGAGGGAGAAAAGCGAGCACAGCTTCAGCTTGTTTATAGTATCTCAATAATTAATGAGCTCTTAGGAATTTTTGTGGCATACAACGACAGCGAAAACGATGAGGAGCAGCAGGCTGAGGAGTTGCAAAAGCCAACGCCAACCACAAGGATGCTGCTCCCTTTGGTCCTACTCCAGCCCTCCTGCCCTTCTGCCCTCCTGCCCCACTCCCGCTGAAGGAACAAAGTCAACTGCCGTACCACGGATGGCTCGCCTTTGGCTGTTGCCACTGCCGCTGCGAAAACTTAATGTACAAATATAATTTGCGGCACACACAAACACTTATGTGGCTACTAACAGGGCCTCCACCTACCTCGCCACCCCCACCCCCACCCCAAAGCCCCCCTAACCAGCATTTTGTTAGCCCGCAACTATGCGCCACAAGACGCTTCAAAATGTTACTGGCATACAAAGCTAGTTAGCAGGATGGGAGTGTAGGGATGCTGATGGGGATGGGCGTGAGAGTGGGAAAGGAATGGAAGTCTTTGGTAGTTGTCACCCAGAGTGGAGCAGAGAGTTCATATTTTATGAATATAACCATATTATATGCGTCCTAATGCTTCTGCTGCTCGAGCTGGTCGAGCAAATGGAGAGACAAACCAGAGACCAGGGCCACAGTCAGAGCCACAGCCAGAGCCAGAGCCAGAGCAAAGCAGCCCTGCACCAGATGGACCTTTCACTCAGAGGGACAAATATATCAAAGGTTTGCTTGTTTTTTGGCTGGCATGGAAAGCAGTGTAACAGCCGTTATATGCGAATAAGGAATACCCTGTCTGTACTATTTACTGAGTGCAATTTTGTGTTTTCAAATACAATTTTAGGACGCGATCTATTGGGAAACTAATTTTTCTGGGTCCCAGCATACTCCGCATACCCTATAAAGTAGCGTCGAAAAAAGTGACTTGCGCTTCCTGATTACTTATTCATTAGTCGCGCTTTTAACGCTGCCTCAGCCCTCGACCAACGACCCCTGTCCCCATACCCCCGCCCACACAACTCCCTGCATACGATACATACGGTGTACTCACCACCCCATAACCTTTGCCGACAAACCTCTGTCTGCTTTTGATTTGCTTAATTTGTAAATTTGCTCCTCTTTCGCGCTCTGGTGTTCAGACCTCCCTTCGGACTCCCTTCCCTTCCCTTCCATCCATCCCTTCCATTCCATTCCACTCTCATTTGTGTCATGCTATGTTTTAGATGCTTTTCATGGCTTTTAAATGCTTTTGCTGCTATCAAATTGACCAAAGCGAGAGATGAGTGCGAAAGAGATATGTATGTATGTTCGGAAAGTGGCTCCAAAGAGGCAGCGGCTGTTACACACACTCGTACGTATGCATTCAGCATATGTACATACATATGTATGTATATGCAGTTACATATGTTTAGGTGCCATAAAAAGACACAATGGATGACGCATGAATATTTTATGGGATATTTTAGAATCTAATTACCGCGTAATATCGTCCAAAAGCAAAATAAAAATGATCGCACAGCTGGGACACACCTTGTGGGCAGGGACAGGGACAGGGCATGAGGGGGTGGCATAAAAATGCCACAAAATTAGCTCGACGCGTTTGGGGCATTAAAAGCGGTTACCAGGGTCCAAAAGCGTGAGCCGTTAAAATAAATTGCAAAATACACGCACAAAAACACACACACTGCGACAGGGAGTGAGAGAGAGAGAGAGAGAGGGTCACACCTACAGAAGCAAGGAAAATCAGCAGCCCCGCTAGGAGCGCAGGTGTACCCGCTTTCAGCGCCATTTATGAGAGGCCCACAAGTCACTCTTTTCTGCTCACTCCCTCTGCACCCCTCCCATTAACGGGAAAGTGTCATATGGATAGGGAGGCCAAGCAGAGAGAGGGATTGAGCGGTCCACAAGAGAGGACGCTCCTGATAATCGCAAAACACAATTTAACGCATTGGCGGCTACTTAAAAAGCGTCGCATGGCCAAGCGATAAGAACGAAAAAATGAGCGTGGAAGTGCGAGCAGTCGTCAGGAGGGGCGTAGCAGTGTGAGTGGGACAAAAGCAGACAAACGCGTAGAGCAACGGGACAGAGTGGAGTAGAGTGTGGGCGGGTCGGGCCTGGCCTGTTGGTTGACCAAATGAATGTTAAACAGTTTCCGAGCCGAGCCTCTTCACATACAAATGCCATTCACAATTTTTTCTCATTTCCTTTCCCCGTTATATTATCCAAAGGGGGGAATAAACAGCAGCAAACGAGGCACGTGCATGCAAGAGAGCCAGCAAGGCACTTAAAGCCGTTAAACTGCCATTTGACAGGCACCAACACGCACAGCACACGCATCCACACATACATACATACATACAGATACTCGTGTGGAGTTTAAAGGAGCAGCTCCAGCAGGCAGGCACACGCACAGGCACTGGCACAATTGGAAAACAATTTGATAACACTAAAATGTGTAAATAATTGCATATAAAAGTGCGGCTTGGTATGGGAAATTGATTTCATATTTTATGCAAAAGCAAAGAAGTGGCCCTTCCCTCTCCCTTTTTTTATTCATCCTTTCGGACCACTAATTGCGCAAGCGTGAGCAGCTCGGCGGTCGAAAACTTCTTAGAATGGCTCTTCGGATAACGCCATCTGGGAATAAACTGTAACTGGACTGCGTGCCAGGGCGTGTATAAGGGCATTTCCAGGAATAGACCATGACCAAAAGCTGAAAATTAATTTAAGATCAATTTCTTGTGTTATTAAAAACAAATTTGGTTAAATGTTAAGGTGAAGTATTCTTATTTTTGAATATTTTTGTTTACCCCTATACTCATTTTGAGTATCGGGTATAATTAAAGAATCCCAAATCCATCCAACAAATTCGGCTTAGTTCGTGAGTAAAAATGATGTTGCATTATGCAAATTTATGTTTTCAAATCGATCCATATTTCACCATAAAATACCCTTCAAATCAAAGCAATTAGCAAGGCCTCTTTCTATGAATGCTACGATTTTTTTTAAAAGGCCTTCAATGTTAATTTTGTTGGGCTCAAGGTTCAATGGAATTGGGACAGGATGCCATTGTTTGATATTCAGTTACAATTTGGCAGCTTAAGCAGAGCCGAAGTACCTCTCATGCGAGCATTGCTCTTCCCCCTTCCCCCGTCACCCACAGGCATTTGCATAAATTTATTATATCTTATTTGATGTCTCTTCTGTTGTACTTGTACGGGCCTGTGTGCCTCGCATTTTATAGCGACCAAACAATAATAACAACAGTTCTCCAAGTAAGTCTCAAGGAGAAAAATATTCAGCATGAAATCACAAAATCCATGCCGGAGCAAGATAGTGGAGGGGGGAGGCACAGAAAGAGAGAGCATGGAGAGAGCGCCCAAAATTCTACTACAGTATTTATTGGTTTATTTTATGATCCCTTTTGTTATGTACTTAAGGAAAATTTTACATTTATTGGTTTGAAAAGAACACAACACACGAAGTGCCGCACGACCTTGTTATTTGGGGTCCACAATAGTTGAGTGGAATGAGGATGGGGATGGAGAGAGGTTACGGCGAAAATATGATGGGTTCTTTGGTCAAGGATGCCATTTGCGGGGTTGTAATCTGCGAATTTGCTTATGGAATTATCTACCTCATTTGTTGCCCTATTTTCTGCTTGCCTGGATGCCATACACATATACCCCCACCCAATCGTACCCCCTTCTGAGTCCTTGTCCCTCGGTCATTTCATGGGCTATGCCCGGTCTAAGATCTGTGCCTTTGGGTCTGTGTCTCGGGCCGCATTGGCAGCTGTTTTACGCTCATTTAGGTTCTGGAAAACTGTTGACCATAAAATGCTCAAGTTAAGTGTGGAAAATGTTAAATATTCCCATAAATTAATATTACAAGAGTTGCCTAAATATCGCCCTTCTTCGGAGAGTTTCCCGTCCCCCAATCAGAGATGGAACCTTTGTTCAACTTAACCAGTTGTCAGGCAACTGCGCTCAAGTGTCAGTTAGATGCACATTTAACGGCTCCAGAGCTCCTTGCGACGACCTTAAACGTCTTCCCCAAAGTTCGTTTCCCGTTTCGACACATTATGAGGCTGAGGCTGAGGCTGAGGCAGGCGCCCATTCAAGTGTTTTTGGCTGACGTCATGAAGCAATGGCCTCCCCTTCTACTAACGCTTTGCCGTGGCAGCTTACATATGTACAAATATAGAGGGTTAAAATAAAGGTTGGCATTGGGTTTTGGATGGGGTTGGAGAATGCCAGAGTGCGAATTGGAGGAATGAGTTGGGTTGGGTGGGAGTAAGTTGAGTGTGAAGCTTAGCGAAGCACAAATTAAATCAAGGATTTGATTTCCCTTCCACAATGAAAATGCTAGATAGAGTGGGGGGGAGGGATAGAGTTACATTCTCATAATGAGCAATTTGTATGAGGACTGCCAACACAGACCAGACCAGAGAATCCGGGACTGAAACTTCCCAGTCACCAGCAGTTAATGGAATGATAAATCTCTTCATTACTTGCCTCTCCCCCCACCAGCACCAACTCTTTGTTAGTTCAGAAAAATGCTAGAAAAAATCCACTAGGCCAAATAGAAGGAGAAATCGTTCCTGTCTATGAAAGGTCGAAGCCTTAGATACACGGGCTGATTAATGATAAAATAGATTTTGTGCTTTATTTTATAGGGTTTTTGATCCCGATAATACTCGAAGTTGCATCGAATCCTACGAGTGCTATGTATGAAATTGTGTTGTACTTTTAATGGAATCGATCAGAGATCGAAGGTGTGTAAAATGTTTTCCCCAGTAATTTCCTTAGAGGCGATTTACTCTTTGCTTAAAATTAGGAGATTAGCTTAAATTTCTGCCTAATGGGATTACCAAATATAATTTGTATTCTGCGGACATTTTGTTGTGGTTCATTTGTCCCACACCGAACCCTTCCATCTCCTACATGGTCTCGTCTTCCTTTTCTCGTTTGCCACTGCCCCTCATCTCCTCTGCTCTGCTCTGCCTTTGGTTTGATTTTTCGCTTCATATCGAATTGGAGCATTGATGCGGAAGTGGCGATTGCCGGTTGAGCCCCCGTTGACAGCGGCGGATGGATGCAGGATGTGTGTGCGAGTGCGTGAATGTGAATGTGGATGTGGAGGATATGCCTGACAAAACAGCAGTCCCAAAGTTTGCCAGTGTCCCGACCCACATCTCCCATTCACTATACTCATTCTTGCCCCGCTTGCCCCACCAGCTCCTTCCCGCTTAGACCTGACTTAAATGTTGTCCATCCTTGTAAATTAGCCTTAGCTTCTTCTTTTTGTTGTTTTTGTTGTTTTTGCTGTTGCATGTTCTGTGACGCGGCATTTCTTTTCTTCGATAGAGGATGGAGAATTTCTCCTGCTTCCATGTCTTCTTCTCCAGTGGAATGACAGACAGAAAACATTATTTTATACGAGAATGAGCACGCTAAAATTTCACTTGAAGCAGGTTTTATGCTTCAACAATTTTGTGAAATTCAATTTATCCAAGGACATAAAATATACCGAACATACCGAATCATTACCCACACATATGTAGGAAAATAGCTTCTCTAGCACGTAAAATATCAGTTATACTCTCGCATATGTACTATATGTAGATACTTAGATACATTCATACACATGTACATACATACCTACCTACTCGTACTCGTACTCGTAGTCGTGTGTCAGGGAAATGTTATAGACGTGCAGTGACGCAGTCAAAGCCTCAAATGCAACATTGAACATTGAACGTCGAAGGAAGATTTTCTTTCTCCTTCGCCCTGTTCCATATTTTTTCTGTCTGCGACCATCCTTTCGTTTTCCCTTGGATTCGATTCGATTGTCTCTTAACTGTCTAGTTACCCTCTAGCTCTAGTTGGAGCTGTAGCTCTAGCCTACCGTAGCACCCAACAATATAACATCAAAGTGAAGATGCAGGAAGGACCCAACACACAAGAACTCTAACGGAAAGTTCGGATGGATTGAATAAAGATAGACAGAGATACAGATAGTTAGACGGAGGGTTAGATGAAAGCGATTTCGCACCTATGAGGGGTAGACTTTACGTGAGATTTTTGGGACTTCTCTCTTTCTCTCTCTCTCTCTCTTCAGCTATCCTCAGCCCACACACGTAGAAGACATAAATTTTACTTTATGGTTTGTTAACGAGTTAAATTCGAATCCAGAGCGCTGAAAAGTTTGTCATTTGTTTTCGCCTCATTGGGTGGGGTGGGTTTGGGCGGATGTGGGGCTCTGAGGATAATCAAAGAAAGTCCTCAGCGTGCTGGAGTGTGGAGCGTGATAAGCATTATAGTTATAGTTATATGATGCTTCACTGGAACGGCAATGGGACCTGGGACCAGGGACTGGGACTGGGACTCAGGCAGAAGCTGGCGTCAAAACGTTAATGGATTTTAGCTTTTGTTTTCCATAGAAAGGTGTCACTGATTGTGGGGCTTGAGGTATGGTGGCTCTGGCTGATGTCAACAGAAAGTTGGATTTGATTTGAGGGCTGGAGAGGGAGGAGGAAGCTGAGGAAAATGGCACTTGGAACTTCAGAAGGCAGGGGTAATTATAAGGGATGAAGTGATGAGAAAGAGAGTCACTAAAATGTCAATTTAAAATACACGAATCAAGAATTTCCAAGAAGCTTGCAGTAGTAATGCGGATTAGAAACTAAATCTATATAGTCTTCTGAGTGCTCTTCCGATAGTTTCTGCCCTCCTCAGTATTTCCTTTTCTGTACCATTGAGAAGGGGTTAAGAATAACGCGCTGATAATTGAAGCTTATGAGGATGTCCCGAATCAAAGCTATTTGCCCCCAGTTCTGTATCCAGATATTGAACACTGAACATATGACAATGTGCATCAGCAGCAGCAGCAGGACAAAGGCCAAGAAAGAGATTGTGAAGAGGTTGCTTTGTGTTTGCCGCACGAGAGGACATTGGATGTGTGTGTGTGTGTGTGTGTGTGTGTGTGTGTGTGGTACTGGCACATGGCAGACATGGCTCGTACTCGTCCACAGCGCCGTCCTCCTGCTCCTTCTGCTATGACTGCAGCAGTCGAAATCAAATTTCCAGCGCGCACTTTGCGAAATCAAATACATCATGAGCGGAGGGGTTGGGGTTGGGGTTGGGGTTGGGGTTGGGGCTTTAGGGGGAGATATAGGGTTGCGGACTGAAGTATGAAGTGTTTGCCAAAAAATATAAAATGGGCACCAAGCTCAAAATAAAAAAAGGAGAAGACGTGCAGGCGGAACTACCAGAAACCCAAGAAAATGATTCACCAAGGAAAAACTACGTTCATGCATTGTAAAATAGATTTTACTTTTGTGTAAAGGGAGGGGCCAGAAGCGTTGCCAGACATAAAGGAAAAGGAACTGAGAGACAGAGAGACAGAGAGAGAGGGACCCAGCCAAGTGCCAGATGATTGAAGTAAGCGATGTCTCGGCTGTCTGCTCTTTGCCGTCGCACTGTATCTCTCCTCTCTAACTGCTCCGGGGCTCCTGGGGCGCTGGCCAAAGGCAACTTACATGTTTGCTAACAAACAAATGCAGGAGCAGAAGCAGCAGCAGAAGCAGCAGCAGAACGAGTATCACAGGAGCAGGAGCAGCAGCAGGAGCAGGAGTGGAAGACGCAACAGCGGGAGTGCCAGTACCACCATCAGCCAGGACATACACATACAGATACACATGCATACTCGCATAAGAAGGCAAACATCGCTCGAAAGCAAAGCAAATAAGGCAAGAAAAAATGCTCCTGCTGCAGCAGCCAAGGACAACCGACGACAAACTCTGCCATGTTTGACATATTTGCTTTGACAGTTCCAAGTTCCAAGTTCCAAGTGCACATTTTAGCCACGTTCCCCCATCAGCGACTCGGCAGTGGCCATGTTTCTGGGGAGGCAGCAGCAGGAAGCAGAAGGAAGAACAAATTTTGTATTCAATATGAAATACTAGCTTCTTCTTCGCTTCCCAAATAGCCACAGGTTCCGTTCTCCATTTGATGTTTTGTCTGCATTAACCTCTAATAAATATTAATGCAAATTAATCCAATTAAAGTGGCGTCGAAATTCTAAAAGACTTTCCATCATGCTCCACTGTATATCTGCATACAAATGAATATATGTACATACGGAAATGAGGGGTTATTTAGTATATCCACCCCATATATTAGGCCGGGCCGTGGCAATGGTAGCCGTATGCAATATGTGCATCATTTTGGTGGTGGCTATGGCTATAGCCATGGCCTGCTAATTTGCCAAATGCTAGGGGGATAAGAGCTGGGCTGTAACTGTGGCTGTGGCTGTCATTGTCCTGCTTCCAATACGCGCATTCTCCCCTTCGTAGACAAACAGGCAAACAACAGATTCCCCTTGGAATTGTCTTAATCAAATTTATGAAACGCTAATGAGCAGGCTCAGGGGGAAAGAGAACACACAGATATGGAGAAAGACACACATAGAGAGAGAGAGGGATAGAGAGAGGGAGAGAAAAAGGGAAAGTATTAGTGAAAGTCCACGCTGGATTATAGCCATATAATACTCAAAACATCAGCTAAGCCATTTTGATCAAAACATAAGAAGAAATTTGGCGCAGATGTTCCTGAGACGAGGTTTAATTAATAGATGAATGAGAAAGACCATACCCAAGGTTCTCTGAGGCCGATGAGAGAATGGATCTCTGGATCTCTGACTTTCCACTGCATTTGTATGGGCTCATACCCTACAATCCTTTGAGGGCGGATATCTTTACAATAATATAGTGGCAAATACTATCATTCCCTGTAGCATTTCGTTCCAGATCCCTCTGAGTTCACTTCAGACAAACACTACTCCCCTATTCAATGAAGTTTCCTAATTTTGCCATAACAAATCGAACGAATTATGCTGAAGAAAGGAGAAAAACTTTCACGTCTCCCACACAAGCAACTGAACAGCAAATAAAGCATCCATCTATCATCATCAGCGCTGCTCTGGCTGCTCTCAAATCCAATCAATTACACGGAGAATTCCTTCCCGGTGACCTTTACAATGGAAACGTTTTGCTTGCTCGCTGACCTTTTCAGCGGTTATTAGGAAGGATTACCCTGAACTCCTACTTGCCCCATCAAAGAAATTTCTGGGAAATCGAGCGAAATATATGTATGACACACCATATAGGGAGGGAGCGTCCATTATTCGAAGCATAGCAATGCTTCAGCATTTTACAATTGATCTTTCCTGCATTCTTTCAACAACAATGCATAATATAATAATGCAATGTGGAAGAAAGGAAAGCAAAAGTTGAGCTCCTCCTCTCATCATTAATATTCTAAAAGTTATGGGGCAAAGCTTTCAGCGCAACTCACGGAAAAAAAGAATGAAGCCAGAAACAGAAAATACAACTTTTTAGCAAAACCATAAAATGTTGAACGTAGTTTTGGCTGGGTCCTTGCCCCACTAGTTCTACCGCTCCCTGGGACCATCCAAACGGCTTGCCTTCGGTCTATCTTCAATTAATAATGGAGGTATTAAATTGTCGAAATCTCTGCGCCGCGATGTGCGGGTGGCGCCACCTAGAGACCTACATACATTGTCGGAAAGTGGCACGGCACACTGTGAGAAAATGCGCTAAATATCTGTTTTGAGCAGTCGTGAAAGAACCATTTTGAATTCAGTTTCAAATGAGAATCTTAAACCGATATAGTTTTCTTAAAAGTGACCTTGAATTACTGAACGCTCTTTTGCCTTTTTATACTTCTTTCGAAAAATATTAAAAATAAAGTTATACAGTTTATTTAAACCCGGCAAATTGGTATGAATGGGACACCAAAATATATATAAAAAATATAACAGCCAGAATATTGACCAAGACACTGAAAATCGACGATCTGTGCATCAACCCCCGACTCACTCGCTTCTCTCGCTGGCATCGATATGAGCAAAGTATCGGGCGACGACGACGGCCCAACACATTTTTATAGGGATAGGGAATAGCGAGAAATTTCTGTTGTATTCGATGCACTTACAGGGAATTATCAATTACAGTGGAACTGAAGCCTGCTCTTCCCAAGAAGTATAGTTTCTTCGACTGTATTGAAGCACTGCAGCCAGTGCTGGTGCTGCAGCAGCAGGAAGCTAATTAATGAAAACGCTTTGAAATAATTATGCATAATTTTTAGTGTATACATTGAGCAGTTTATGGCTGAGTTATTACAACAGCTGCTGCTGCTGCTGCTGCTACTGGTGCTTCTGTAAAGTAATTAGCATACGGTAGTATATACGGTCTATAGAAGGGAGTGGAACTACTACTAATGCTGATGCTGAAGCTGATGGTTGGTTTAAAGTTTTCGGGAAATTTTCTGCCGAAAAACCAAATCAAAATATACTTCCACGCCCACCAAAATCCTATCCTGACAACTACATTTCAAAGTAAACAAATGAGCGAGAGATATTTGTATGTATGGAAAGCTTCCCTTCCTGTCTCTCACTCCCACTGCCGCTCCCACTCGCAGTCTGTCTCCCTTTCTCGGTCCCGTTCCTCTCTAGCTCTCCTCAAACTGGCACTGCACAACATGTTTTCCATTTCGAGTGTAAACAAAATTCTAATACGTTCAACATATTGCTGGAAAATTGCTTTCCTTTCGGCATTCGGCATTCAGAAGCAGCAGCAGAAGAAGCAGGAGCTTCAAGGAGCAGAGGAACAGTGCCGAACCGAAAAGCATTGTTAACCAACAATAGCAACAACAGGAGCAATAACAGAATGAGAGGAGAGCAGAAGCAGAAGCAGAAGCACAAAAGTGAGAAGAAAATGAAGAGTGGAAGCAAGCAAAGGCTGAAGCGTGGTACACTGAGAAAAAAACAATTGATACTTTTGCTGATCGAACAATAAAAGGTCTCTTTTTAAGGCCAAAGCTACGCAGCGATAACTACCGGTGCGATACTTTAGAATTTGAGCTCTTCATGGCTTTCAATGGCTTGATGGACTCTTGGACTTTTTTCTCTGTGTAGTGCTGTGGGTAAACCAAACCGATGGCAAGGCGCTACGAAGGAAAGAGAATGTCAAACTTTTGATGTTGCAATTTGTAATTCAAGCGGAAAACGAAGCGGACAAATTTTTTTACTTTGCTGCTTTGGTGCCCGCTTTTCCTCATCTTCATCTTCAGCTTTGGCTCCTGCTTCTGCTTCTTCTTATTTTTGGTGGTTTTTTGAATGCGTGTCAATGAACGAAATGCTGTGTGTATTTTGCCAGCAGCCTGTGTGTACCTTGGGCTGCCTGCTCGTCGATTGTGAGTAAGTTTTATATTCAGGTTTCCAGACAAATGACTACAAGCCCCAGTCGAATTACATAGGAGTTTTGCACCAAGGCTAAGACGATTGGGATATTGGGCGCTTTGTGGCCAACGGATGATAAATTGTGATCGAAATACATGGCTAACAAATGTATCAATTGAATGGTTACATTTTACATTCAAAAGAAGTACCTTATCGGATAAAACTATTTTGAATATAACAAAAATTGGTCAATGTGCTAAGAAACCTACTTCAGCTAAATTTAGTTCGCATAAAACTGGTATTCCCCCAAAACGCACCTCCTGCTGGGTGGGGCGCCACCATCGCCATCTCCATCTCCATCTCATGCTGGTGCCACAGCGCTCTCTGTCCGTCTTTTCTCAGTTCACATTCGAGTTTGCTTTTCATTTATTTTTCCACACACTTTGTGGCCGCCTCGCCTCAGTACAGGTACGAGTATGTGGGCGTAATTGAAGCGAAGGAACAAGAAAATGTTTTCAATTTGAAAAATTGTTAGGAGTACGTACCCTGAAAATCGGAGCCAAATGAGGGTATCAAAATGGAAAGAGAGGAGGGGTCGGGGGAGAAGGGAGTGGAGAGCAGCGTACAAAGAATTGTGCTCCAGATTTCGATTCCGCCCTAATCCTTTGGCACTCTGTTGGTATCTGAGTACATTTTTACATTGACTACTCTCATTATTCTCTATTAAATTAAGGTCCTACCCGAGACCATTTGAGTCTAACGTTAATTGTTCCAAGATTAAGATATTTGTTCCCTTGCTCTTTCGCTTCTCTCTTTGATTATTATTTACTTAGGATCGCTTCGGGCCTTTCTGCTTTCTTCTCCCGATGCGGCTGTGCGACGCAGAGGAGTGCCGATCAATGGCTTAATGCCTGAGTGGAGGTTAAGGAGATTTATTCAGTTGAGGGCTGAGAGCTGAGAGCTGAGAGCAGCTGTCATCGGTGTCGGGGAGACCGTCACCATCTCACCCCTTTTTAAAAATAGAAACCCTAATTTTCTATTCATTGCCAATTTAAGTGCGATATAAATAATTTGGCATCTACCAGGTAGATGTCGCTGACTTTGATGAAGCACTTTCGAGGGATCGGATGGTCCTAGGGGAGGGTTTCAGTGTCTAACGAATGCCCGTATGTGGGGTGCCATTTTTAGGTAACGAATTAGCAATTTGATTTGGGGTAGTCTGGCATGGATCCTTGCCACAGCGTTGTTTAATTGATTATGCAGAAATATTTCATTATTTATGTAGGGAAGTGGTTTCGGCTTTTTTTTTCGGGTTGCCCTTTAAAAAACAGGATTTGAAGGATGGTTTGAAATTGTTTAAGTGGCAGAAGTATCTATGGATCTGGATTTTAGTTTTGTGGTACTTTTCAACCACCCCGCCAAAATCCTGTACACTATTTTTGTAGCTTTGGTTTATTTTAGAGCCAAAGGAAAATTTCTTGCCCTAATTTCGTTGAAATTTCTATACGATTCTTGGATCTCAAGCAAATTTCTGACAAAACTCCCATCACCAAATCAGATTACGCTTAATGCCATCTTGATTGGGCCTTCGCTTCTGTTGCTATTCTCCTCTGCTAACCTTAATTTCATAATTGATTAAATTATTTAATTTACTTTGGAGTACAGACATATTTTTGAAGTCTACCCTGCCCTGCCCTGCCCAGCTCTGCACTGCCTTGCCATCTTCTGATTATATCGGCGAAGTCAACAAAAAACCTTGTTAGTGATTGCGGTAAATGAGATTAGAAACTTCTTGCTGGCTACACCTCCCCCCCCCACCCACCACTCGTGGCCTCGTTTACCGCTCTTCTCGCAAATTCCCCTGTTTGATTTTTACCATAGCAAAGATCCGAAACTTTTAACCTACAAATACAAATACACACACGCACACAGGCACACACAGGCACACACACAAGCTCACTCATATACAGAGAACATAACCGTAAATAGTTAGTTCACCTTTTACGTGCGTTAATGATGTTTTCTCAATCAAAAAGTTAAATCTTTCGTAGCGGTTGAAGGAGAGCTTTTGCAAGCAAAGTTTTGGGATAGACAGCGGCGTAGAGGGTGAGGGCGAGGGTCTAGATTGGTGTGAGGGTGGGAATGGGAATGGGGATTGGCGAGGGCGAGGGCGAAGGCTATGGCGATGGGCAGGGTAAGGCTTCGCGAGAGCAAGCGTATGGCGGGGGAATATCGTTTTTTGGCTTCCAATCGGACATGAAAAGCTAATTACAAGTAGCTGAAAGTTGTGCGTGTTTCGGCTTCAATGGTCCAAAATGGAGTTGGGTGTCGGTAAAGCAGGAAGGGAGGAAGAGGAGAAGTAGGAGGAGGAGGAGAGCAACACCTGCTCAAAGAAACTTTGATTGGGTTTTATATATGATTTTGCAGTGGCAGCGAAAACAGCTCGTCGTCTCTTCGACCAAGTGTGCCAATAATTTTCATAAAAAATATTATTGCATCTGCTCGTTGGAGACTCCTAAGTCTTTGCTGGTTTTCAATACAAAGATGACCTCTGTTCTCTCTATGTTGTCCCATCTCACATCATAATTCCTAGCAAAATGGAGAGAATTCGCGCACTAACAAACAAATTGATTCGTCCCATTTGCGATACCAATTCCAGCGGTTACATATAATTACGAATAAAGTATATTTCATTGGTTGAATAAGTCATAAGCTCACATACATATACTATATACAGACTGAATAGCTGGTGTAAAAGTAGAGCCGCGGCCCTTGCCGTGGCTCACAACGTTTCCGCTCGTTTTAGTTTTCCTTACTTTATTTGCGGCCTTACTTCAGTCCTGTGGTTTAATCGTTAATTCCCTTGGGTTCCAAGTCTCGTTCATAGTCCACAGAACTCAAATTTGAAGCTCCCCCAAAACCATCCCGATACACTGATGCATTCAACTGGGTTTATTCATTTATTCATTTGGTTACTTACTTTTGTACTTCCGTTGGACTTTAGAGCTGGCAAGCTCTTTGGTTCAAAACTTGAATGCCGAAGAGTTTTGATCCCCAAAAGAAAGCTAGGGAAAGGGTGCAGGAGGGAGGTGGAAAAGGAGAACCAACCCAAACACTTACTTACAAAAGTATTTTACCGTTACGCTCTCCCCTGTGTCATAACAATGGGACTTCGCCAATTTCATGGCACCCAAATTGTTCTTAGTTTGGGGCTGGGTATCGCTTGGGTTGGGAATTTTAATATTAAGCTAAGCTGTCTCTGCTTCTTCTAGAGCATTTTGAGAGTTTCTTGTTGAGTTTTCCACCCCTGCCGCGTGCCCAGCGAAAAAGTTTTTTTTTATCTACAGCCAAATAGTTTTGGACTATTTCTCCATCAATTTTATTGGTAATACTTAGACAAAAGTTTATCCACATTACACACACACACACAGTAGATAGGGGGGACAGTTGGAGTGGAAGAGGAAGAGGAAGACAGAACGAGAGTCCGAAATCCTTAAATGAAAGGATTCAATGCGTAAAGTTGGTTGAGTTTGGCCCGAGATTTCTTTTTTCATTTTGTAGGAATAAGAGAAGCCTTTTGTACATCTTTTCTTTTTGATAAATTTCCAAGTAATGCTTTTTCAGTGGATGCTGGCGAAGGATAAACTAATAAAATGGGTCCCAAATGCTCGTCGGCTTAATTTTAATTACTGGCTTGGGCATTCGTCTCCTCCTTCCTCCCCACCGCCTCTATCTGCGGCGACGATTGAGAGTGCGGAAAGTTTTGCCAACTTGTAATTATCACTCACAACATGCAGTCGAGCATCCCTTGCCCTCTTCTCCTCCCTCATTCTGGTTAAACACCTGACAAACTGACAACTACAAACGGAGGGAGGTCCAAACTCCCCCACACACAGCCACACAGCCACACAGCCACACACCCGCACACACGTGTAGCTTAATTAATAGACATCACAAAGTGCTACACCGCTCTGTGGGGAGTACGGGTACCCGTATATTACCCGTGCCCCGAAATTTGACATGATGTAGCACAATTCTGGCCACAATAATAACTTACATTTTAAGCCAATTTGAAAATGGCAACACAAAAAAGAATTTCCATTTTCACAGTTAAATAAAAATTAATTACAACAATTAATCGTCGTCGTCGCCGCACCAGCCGCAAAAAATGTATGGAAATGCTGGCTTGCAGAGGCATCGACAGGTGGGTTACCCTAGACATTCCATATTCAAAATATATTACATTAATTATAGTGGAGGAGTGGCTTTTTATTTGACTGAATAATTCTGAATATCCAGGCAAACATTGATGTATGAGAGCAAGAGAAGCGAGTGAGCCGGGGGTTGGCACACGAGTATATACGAGTCTTTTTTTGCCTAGCTCTTTCAACCGAGAACCTGTGGAACTGGTATGGAATTTGGAAGATATGAGGCGCAGAATTATAAGGAGTGATCAGAGATGAATGATCATAGGGAACGAAGAAAGAAGTAAGCAGAAAGGAGTTTCAACAGATTAGTAAACCTAACCAGATATAAGTTTTTATTGGCTCGAATCGGATTAGGCCGAGTTCCACTGTTTCTTTTCTACTCAAATGATGCATTGTCCCATTGTTAGCCCTATGGTCGTTCACAACTTTCTAAAGGGTACACAAACGAGAGCAGTTACAAGGCGAACAACCCTCGGGACAACTGCCCCGTCCAGCTTGAAAAGTCCTGTCCCCCATCTTCTCCACTTACCGCACCAGTCCAAAGCCTGGTCGTTATATGCGGCTTGCTGCTGTTAAAACGCAAATGTTAAACCCTTTCGGTAATGCAAAATAATTGCTACGGTTCGTGGTCCGAGTTTACCAGAGTTCCGCAGAAAAAAATTTCAAAAAAAAAAAGAGTACCGAACAGAACAGAACAAAAAAGAAAAACGTCAAAACGTAATATTATTTTCCCTCTCCTCCGCTCTCATCTGCCGGTTTCTGGCTACAGTTTGGGTTAACAGAAATTAGAGCAACGGAAAAGTGGGCGTGTGCCGGGTTCCGTTTCATTTAGTTTTCAGTTTCCACCTAATTTACCCAATTGGGTAAAAGTGCTTTGTCATAATCAGCCCGGGAGCAAGGTTCGCATATCTAATGAATGAATAGAAGGGCCGTAGAAGGGTGGGGCCAGGGATCTGGCCTGGCCTGGGACCTGCGAGCTACAGAGACGGAGGAGGTGCTGGACCAGGCTCCACCTCCGGACCCGGACCCGGCTCCGGCTCCATAAAGTAAATGTTCATGAATGAATGGGTCTTCGCCTTTCTCCGCTGGGCACATATTTACCGAGTTGCTAATAGGCTGTCACATAATTAGCCCTGAAACAACCTAAATCGGACCACCAGCATCAAAACAAAAAAAAAAAAAAAATAAATAAAAGGATAGGAAAGGAAAAGAGTTGGAATAAAATGGAGAGACTGACATTAACATTGGCTTTGATGGAAGTCAAAGATGACCAAACGATAATGTCCAAAGATGTCCTAATGAATCTTACGGCAGATTCGGGGTTCTGGCCCTTTCCTGATAGCGCTGGGGATTAGGGATTGAGGTTTTTTGTTGTCCTTGGGGGATAGATCTAGAAATCTGTTAGGAGTGTTTACTCCCCATTAAGATAAAGAGTGACGAATGAGATTGAAGGGAAGGGCCAAAATGCATATTTGTGGAAGCAAAAAGGAGTAAGGAACAGAAAGGAAAGATTATCCCACCCAGGAGTCGTAGAGTCCTAAATGATTTATACATAAATCATGAGATAGAATGTCCATGAAAGAGTATCAAAATGTTTACCGATTATTTTCTTAGGGTTATCGTGAATGGTCCGGTCTTTTTCACCAATTTTCACCATAAATAAACGGCAAATTGCCTTTGAAACTTTGAAACAATTCTCTCTTCTGATATCCCTGCAAATCTCTACTTTCCAATATTCAAATTGAAAATAAGAAATCCCTTAACTATCATTTAAAGATTAGGGAATAGAAAGATTCCTTCCATGGGCTAACCGGACCCGTGCATCAATTTCAGCTTGTTGAATGTGTCTTCCTCCTCCCTTCGCGCCCCTGCCAACCCATATCATTTCCAATAAACAGAGAGAGAGAGAGACCACCTCCTTCCAATCTTTACCTGATTTGAGGTAAAAATTCTCTGCGCCTTCCCAGAGGTCGCATTAGACAAAAAGCAAAAAAGCCGAAACTGACTTTGAAAAATGGCAAACGATTGAAGGGAATCGCCTGACCGACCCAAGAACCCTACCACACCCCACCACACCCCACTCCCCGCCACATACCCCCAAGCCAGGGGCTGCATAAAACAGTTTGCATTAAGCGCATTTTGCATGGCTGTGTTGCAATTAACGATGCAGAGCAGCTGCAATCAAGCAGCATGTACAAACGAGCATAAATATTTCTGATATAGTGATATAAAAGGACATGCATGCACACACGTACATACATACATATACATATACGAGAATGCGAGAGGGAATGCAATTCGATGATTATTGTTTCAACGCCTCAATAATTCTGAAAATGTTGTTTTTTCCCGTTTTCGAAAAATGGTCACAAAAATTAAAAAAAAGGGAATATACATATATATATACGTAGATACAGCACAAACAGCGATGAAAGGGGGAGAGGAATCGAGCAAATATTTGTTGCAGCAATCCAAACTCTGTTCCCTGACTGTGACTTTGTTCTGGCCACGTTGTAAGTTGACCATGAGAGATGGCCATGATGACGATGATGATTGCCATGGCTCTCTGTACGAATGTACGTATGGACGTGTGTGTATGCAGAAACGTGTATATGGCAATGGTCAATGCTAATTGCCAATTATGGACAAATTCGTTCGAGCGCGAAATTAAATTAACCCCTTTTTTGCGCCGATCCCTGCCTGAAATCCGCCCAAGCCGAGCACACAAAAATCCGCATCTGCAATCCTCGACCGCGTCATCAATCAGCCCCAGCAGCAAAGGAAGCAGCAACGCAACAGCAGGGCAGGCCACACGAGGCGACAAAACACAAACTACGCTATGTGCGAATATGAAATATTTATGCACACATTTCACAGGACTGTTGCGGCACGGATACGCGGCACAGCCGAATTGGTTGGAGGTTTGCCTGCTTCCTGATCCGCCATCAGATGAAGGAAGGTTCTTAATAAATATACAATTTATTATGGCCAGGTAATGGTTTCCTGGCCCATCTACTTACACCTGAATTTGAAGTGAATTGATCTCTGGATGTGTATCGCCGATCTATCTGGAATATGTTTTAGTCGTATTTTCCCAACCTCTTATAGAGTAGCCCCCATTCGGTAGTGCGCAGATTCCAATCCAACAACACCTGCTTATGTTTTTTATCCGACCAAACAAAAAACCGCCGTATGCGAAACATATCGATCTGAAATTGTCAACTCGAAAGCCCAGAAAGCAGGAGGTAAAAAACGAAACCTATAATACCCCGCAAACACGTTAAGTGCCGAACAGAATCGGAATGATTCAGGCCCTCTCCTCTCCACAACAAGTCAGTGCATTGAACGCATATAATACAAGCTTGTGAAACGATAGTTTTCCTTGAAACGAATGTAATTGCATTTAATTTTTGTCATGGCTTTCACGGGGCAGAAAGCCCTTTTAAGTTTTAACATTTTTAACAACAATTTTAACAACACGCATCGCGTCAGATTTTCAATGTTTGGTTATGACAATGAATGTAATACGGGGGGATATAATTCCCTTTTCGAGGCTGCTGCTCCTGTGGCTTGGTCTGGCAGCTGACACGCGTACATGGGTTGGGTATTGTGGTATGAACATGATTCGGATTCGGAAAATACTCGTCCTGTGCGCATTGTCTTAACGCATCAGAGGCAATTGCTGTCAATGAATTCAATTGAAAAGCTCCTCAAAGGGTAAACAACAACAAAAGACTAATCAAATGTATAGTAAATCGAAAGGGGGATTGTCGCAAAAGTATGACTAACCTTCTGCAAAGATGTGTATGTTTATGTGTACGGAGAAAGAAACGGAGAACTTTTCCTTCGATTTCTTTCCATTCAAGGGGGGCATCCTCTAAGCATCCTCTTCTTCGCCCAATGCCTCGTCGGAGGTGGTACGCAGCACGGCCACCGTATAGCCCCCCGATGGCGTTGTACGGATGTGAGTGCCCCGCATATTGAGGAAGCGCTGACGCATACGATCCCGCCGCTCCTGATGCCGCTGCTCGATGAGCTCATCGAAATCCACTGGGGAATAAGTATGATGTTTATGTAGCTATGTGTGGGACTGCAGAAAGCTTACCACTGGCGGAATCACGTATACTGGGTCTACGCCGGCGTGGTCTGTCCTCCTCCGGGGCCTCCAGGGGCTCAGTAAAGGTCAGTCGCGAGATGTCCTCCCAGGTGGAGCGACGGCTCGGATGATAGTTTTCCGCGAAACTAGCGCTGCTGGAATGCTTGTCCAGCATATAATTGAGAAAGTTATCGCGCCCACTACGGTTGGTTGCAGTCGAGTCTCGGGACATATGGAATCTCCTTTGCTCCGAGCTATTGGCTCTGTAGTCTAGTTTGGCCGTAGAGGCCTCGGGCGGGCCCGTCCGTTTCGCGTCGTCGGCATAGGGCAGCTCGTTGGGGAAGACTTCGTCCCAATACTGATCCTTGACTAGTTCCGGATGCTCCTGGTGCATCTCATCGACAATCAGATAGGAGACTGTCAAATTGCGATCTATCATCCAATTGAGCTGCGAATATGAGAGAGTACTGGACTAGTGTTGGATAAAATATAGATGGAGTGGAGTCCAAACAACCTCAAAGTCATCGTCGTCCTCGCCAAAGGGGTTGATCAAGGACTCGGCCACCTTCAGCCAGCCCATGTAGAAGAAGAACTGCAGAATTGTGAGGAAGGGAAACCATTGCTCGACTCTGTTGGGTGAGCCGCCAGCATCGGCGACTTGTGTCCACTGCTGGCCGATCACGCTGAACAGGAAGAAGGTGTAGGTGGCCAGGGTGACCACCTGGGTGTACACCAGCGGCACACTGACCCAGTCGTAGTACAAGAGGAATCCACAGAAGCCGCGGAACTTGTTCAATTCATCGATGATTGTTTTGACGGCATAATCATCTCGAATCTTGTTCTCCTTTCGGGCTCTCATCACGATGCTGGCGGCCCAGACGATGGGCATCCAGTGCTTGGGATAATGGGGGAAGGCGATGTCCATGTTCTCGATGATGGCCTTTTCGTTATCCAGCAACAGCCCGGAGTCGATGATCTGATTGTAGGTGGGAAATCTCTTCTTGACATTCGGCGATATCATCGTGAAGACAATCACCTGGCACAGGCACACGTACCGCAGTATGGTGCGACGCATGGCCCGAGCCCGATCGTCGAACCCCTGGATGCTGGAGCTGACCAAGATGGCTATAGAGTCCGGCCATGGTATGGTCGTATACTGCTGCCACCAGCGGCCCATCACAATGGAGACATAGAAGCCGAGCACAAAAGACAGCGGCAAGAGGTTGCCGTGCATATTGCAGTAGTATACAATGTCCTCGAAGACCCTACAAGTTTTTGGTTAGTTTTTAATTAGGGATAGTTAGGATCTCAGATTATAAAGACACCAACTCTTGGGCCTTTGCGCTCATTAGCATTCGATAGGAGAGGGCCAACAAGCAATACAGTGAAAAGAAGATGAACAGATCGATCCAAACCAGCTTGTAAATACTTCCGCGCCATCTAAGAGAGAGAGACAGACTTAAGGGACATTTTTCAATCTTCCTTTTAACTCACCTGAAAAGCAATTTCAGAAAGTTGCTTATAACCTTCGAGGTGTTTACGTTGGCTGTATAGGTCACAGTCATAATTAAAAGAATACGAATTCTGGATAGAAAGAATCTCCGAACTGACAAAACTATGAATCTTTTGACAGTCAAGGCAGAGTAAACTTCAGGCAGTAGACACCTCAAAAGAATGTTGCTTGAACTTCATTCAGGACTAGTTCTCAGAGAAGACTACTTCGTAGGCTGCATCTATGTTTCTGGCCTAAATATGAAGAAACGAGCTTGGGTGGTCGACGGACATTTTCATGTGAAAATGTCAGTTCTTTTCGGAGATGAATTTTTTGTTTATCGTTAATCGATATCAAACGCGACCGTACAAGGAAAGCTTATGTGCAGGCTTATCGCAGAAAACACCAACCCTTTTCATGCAAATGACCATTGTGTCTAGTCCTAATAAGGCTGCAAGTGTCCTAGTCCAGAAACTTGAACTTAAACCAAAACTTTTGAGCAGAATTATGCAAACAAAACACAACTAGGCGAACAGTGTGACCATAGTTGCGTGTTGTCTGTCCACACTCATTTACAGTACAGAGTACGCGTTTGGAGTTACGAGTATGTGTCATTTTTATTGAAGTCAGTTTCGTGCAATACACATTTACTTGTCCTTTTTCTTGCTTATGTGACTCTTGTCTGTCTGAATTTCTGTGTCCTTGCGCGTTTGCCTGCCGTTGTCCTGCTCCGAGGCCCCGCCCGAACTGGTTTCAGCGGGAGCTTCGCCCTTCATCAGCTCCAGCGTCATGGCAGCATGATGGATTTGACGAGTCATGCGTTCGCGTTCCCGCTCCGCCTTCAGACGGGCAAAGTCGTCCTTGCTTGTCTCGCGACTCAGGTGTTCCTCCTCGCCCAAATCCTCTTCGAACCGTGAAAAGTGTTCATCCGAGGAAACTGAGATGGACACAGAGCTCCTGCTGGGGTTGATTTCATGCGGGGCGAATCGGATGCGCAGCTCGTTCCCGTCCTCGTCATCGAAATCGGTCCAATCCGGCTCCAGATCGACGCTGTGAGCCTTGTACGGATTCGATGTCAGCGTGCTGATCTTGGACAGGTCCATTCTAGCTGTAGAAGCCTCCGGATGCTCGGCCCGCTGTGCCTCCGCTGCATAGGGCAACTCATTTGGGAAGACCTCGTCCCAGTACTGATCCCTGACTAGCTCCGGATGATCGTTGTGCATCTCGTCCACGATTAGATAGCTCACTTGAAGATTGCGGTCGATCAGCCAGTTGAGCTCAAAGTCGTCATCGTCATCTCCGAAGGGACAGATGAGCGTCTCGGCCACCTTCAGCCATCCCATGAAGAAGAAGAACTCCAGGGTGCTGAAAACCGGAAAGTAATAATTGATCACGTTCCTGTATCTGCTCTCGCTCTCGCCGCCAGACTGCTTATCGATCCATTGATGGCCGAATATGGCGGCCATGAAGTACGTATAGACCGCCAGGGTCACCACCTGCGTGTAGACCAAGGGAACACTGATGGTGTCGTAGTGGATGAGCATGTTGCAGCCAGCCCGAAACTTGTTCAGCTCGTCAATCATGGACTTGAGGGAGAAGTCGTCCCAGATGCGCCCCTCCTTCCTGGCGCGCGTCACAATGCTGCTGGCCCACATGATGGGCATCCAATACTTGGGATGCTTGGGAAACTTGGCGTCCATGGCCTTGATGATGTTCGCCTCGTTCGCGTTGAGCATGCCCGCCTCAATGAGGTAGTCGTAGCTGGGGAAACGCCGCTTAATCACCGGCGATATCATGGTCAGGACCATTGTCAGGGCCAGGCACACATATCTCATGATGGTGCGACGCATGAGTCGTCCGTGCTCATCCTGACCCCGCACCAGGGCACTCACATACACCGCCAGGGGATCTGGCCAGGGCACTGTGATGTACTGATTCCACCAGCGATCTACAATGATGGACACGTAGAAGCCCAGAACGAACGAGAGCGGTATCAGGTTGCCATAGCTGTGGCAGTACACGACAATGTCCTCGAATATCCTGAGAATCAGATTTGTGAGCGGGCTATGTATATGTGGGTTGGGGCCCTATAAAAACTCACACTTTGTCACTGTCCCTAAGGACATAACGGTACAGCAGGGCCATGCAATAGAAGCTTGCCAGAAACGCCAATAAATCCACCCAAATAATCTTGTAGATACTGGCACGCCATCTGCCGATTACGTTCATAGATGCTTCAATGGACAGCTCTTTTCCAATAATCAAAGATATCTTACCTGGCCAACAGCTTCCAGAAGCAGCCAAAGTGGCGGCACGAGGCCACCTCGGCTGTGTACGAAACCGTCATATTCCCGCTATTAGGTATTCCAATTTGAGGACTTTAATATAATCTTCCCGAGACTGAGACAGAGACTGAGAATCGATTGTGGCAATACACAAGCACTTTGTGAGGCCATAAGCACAGCCAACTTTGGAATTAGTTTGCTTGGGGCAATTTTCTTACTCAAGCATTAAACGAAGGCAATCTCGGTAGGCGCGTCACATTTGTGGGCGTAATTATTTAAATTAGATCATTTATATTTGCCACAAGGCGGTAGACAACACATACCCAATTTTCCTAGAGCCCCCCACACATCCAAGCATTCAACTCTTCCTCCTTTCATATGTACTTGTACATGTACACACATACATGCATACATATGTATATTTATACTCGTACATGTAGTTGGGTCTGCTGGGAGGTCTGGGGAGCATTAAATAGGTGCAGTAAAATTTTAATACATTTTGGGTGGAATGGCAGTGAAATTTCCCAACTCCAACCCAAGGGAAAGTGTGAAGAACATTTTGAGCATCTGATTAGCATTGGAAGCGTGTAGTATTTGTTGTTATTGCTGATACCCCTCCATACAGCCAATAAACTCGCATGTTGAGTAATCTACAAACCTGAAAAAAGGTGAAAATAAATGAAAGCACGTGACGCATCGATAAAGTTTGATTCTTGGTCTAGTAATGCCTACAATCAGTTAAGAGATAATATAATACATACGATTAGTTAATATTGCTTGAGCGCCTCGCGATTCCGCCTCACAATCTTATTCTGAAATTAAGCATTTATTCGGCTTCTTCTACGATATTTTTATATCTGGTACTCGAAGAGTTTAGGGATATATTTTGTCTGTGGTGGATGCGTGCAACAGCCAGGAGGAAGCGTTTCTGACTATATAAAGAATATATTTTCTTAATCAGGGTCAATAGTCGAGTGGATAGAGCCATGTCTGTCTATTCGTCCATCCACCTCTATGAGCGCCTAGATCTCAAAGGATATATGTAAGTGCTAGAGCATCCAGACTCCTGTCATGTTACAAGTGTAATTTCAAATATTTCTCCGTCCTCTTCCTCGTCCAATGCGTCGGCACGCAAAGGTGAGTGAAATATGGAACCATAATGCATCATACATCATACTGAGTACCGGGTATAACAGTAAAGCTGCGTCCCTTGCCACGGCACGAAACGTTCCCGCTCGTTTGGAGTGGTAATTGCTCAATTTATTGAGATAAGAGAGCCATCCTACAACGATTAAAACTACATTCAGCCAGGGCCTCAACATACATATAGACATTTTTTTGTAGAATATATATCTTTTGACCATTTTTTTTTTCCAAATAATTGTGATATCGAAAATGTGGATTGAAATTCAAACCAGAAAGGGATTTAAAGTTGAAGGAGCCTTATGAAAACGTAAGTTAGATAAATTTTTTAGGCTTGAGCAACATTAAATTTAAAAGACGATTTGAAACTTGTCTACGAGTGAACTATTTTTTATTGCAATTCATTCTTTGATAGCGTTGCATTCGTAAACTATCGGCTGCGACTGCTCCGATGGATGGTGAAGCTGTATAATTTTCGGAATGAAATTAAGGATGGCCAGTATGAATAGGGTAAGGTTTTTAAGCGGAAGTTCCAAAGATAAATATGTAAATACATGTATTTATATGTCTGCATGGACATATGATATTGGGACTGGTCATGTTTGGAGTTTATCCAGCATGCAATGTCCTGTCCTTTGGCAAAAAGTGTCTTTTCGAAGCTCACATTCATCAATTTAATTCGATCAATATGTAAAATTAATTGTCAATTGATTGATACAATTTTGTACAATTAACTGTGAGTTCTGAAGTCAATATGTTATTGTTTACCGATGATTTCCCGTATTAGTGAGTATATTTCCATGCATATTTACAGCTGCACATCGTATTTACCCAAATGTTTATTTGAGATTCCATTCTCTTCCTCTCCTTCTCTACTCAAAGCGCATCCAAGCTTATCAACCGACTCGACCACTTCACCCAGTGTATAAATTGACACTCGACAACCAATAACAACAGCAACAGCAACAATTCTAAAGCGCATCTATACAACTGTATTTGTGTGCGTCTGTGCGATATTATTTCATTCCCCTGTACACCGGTGCACCGGTAGGGTACTACGAGCAGAATACGGAATACGAGTATTCCGAGGCCTCTCCTCTCGTATATATCAGGCAGAATATTATCTTACACTTTCAGTTAACGTTATGCGCTGAAAACGTCAACAACAGAGCAACAAAGAGCGAGCGAGAGAGGAAGAGAGAGTGAGAGAGAAGAGAGTACAAGGGAGTGATAGTGTGAGCCAGTTACGGTACGTTTAAATCTAAAGCCGAAACGGTAGATCGGACATAAAGTAAAAGAAATCATAAAACAATAATCTTATCTAAAGAACAACAACAGTCTGAACAGTGCGGTGCGGTGTGTGGGTGTGCCGTGTCGAGCACAGGGGAGTGAGTGCGGTAAAATCTGTTGTGTTGTTTCTGCTATCGCAAAGATCATAAAACGAAAAAAAGGGAGACAACAAGAGCAAAAACGGCATACGGCATGCGACGTCACACGGCGTGATTCAGAGCAGCGGCAGCATCTTCCCGTTCCCTCTCTCTCCCGCCGGACAAAAATACATACATACATACATACGTATGCATATCTGCTAATTTTTTGCTGTTGTTGCATTCGCTCCAATTACAACCCAGATCATCTACCTCTCTCACTCCCCTCGCCACACCTGACTTAGGTGATCGTGGGGAGGGAGTCGTCGTTTTCGAAGTCGTCGTCTCTTATCAGTTTGCCTCGGGCACACACAAGCTGTTTTTCCACTCTGCGTCTCCCTCTGCCTGATCTTGGCTGGGCGACGGCGACGGCGACCGCGACGGCTACCGCTCTCATCCGGCTGAGGTTCGGCTTCGTCTTATCTTAAGAGTAATACGAAGACGAATTCGCGTCTGTAATACTAGTCCGACACCCGCGGTGGCCTGGTCAGAGCAGTCCAAGACAGAGACAGACACAGACGCAGATCGCCAAGTGTGTCAGTCACACGTTCTGTCCATTTTTCCATTATTGTTTTTTGTCTTGTGTGAAAAAGCATTAATAAAAGACTTTCCATTCCGATATTCAACAATAGGCTCAAATACTTTCCCATTCTGAGCTGGACACAATACCCTTAATTACATAAAAAACGCCAACGCCTGGTAAGTGTTTCAGTGGCTAATTCAGATGATAATTATATAAATCTAGCATAAGTTTCTATTCGACAAGCCCCACCTGTGCTCGTAATTATCTTAATGTGCAAAGAGAGGATAAGTATAATAATAGAAATGCAAACAAAGCTGGGGAAGATACTGTCTTGAGCATCCGATGAGTGGGTGGGCGAGTGCCTAGCTTAGTCACCTGCTAGAAACATAGGAGCCATAAGCGCCGGGCCACTGAATAGAATATGTAATAATCTTCAACAAATATCCAATTTGTCATCCCGCTCCCTTGTCTTGAATTGTTGGCATTCTGCAAGAAATAGGGGGACATTTGATTCTACAAATCACCTTCATTCGAAAAAGTTCATAAGAAACTTCCCCAGACTTGAGTTCAGTCTCGTCCCTGCATATGGTATGGTAGAAAACCTATACGATACGGCTGTATAGGTTGCTCTAAGTAGAGCAATCGAGTTCGAATTTGATGCTAACAATAGCCTCGTCTCACCCCGGCTGGGGCTATTATTACGATTACAATTTGAGCTCAATTATTTGCATATAATCGTATAATCGAAAGCTGCGCCAAGATAGGACAGCAAGACATTAGACACAACACGAACTCGCACTCGTACATATGTAGATCGAAGTGCATCATGATCTTGGTGTGTACATACCTCAGCTAAGATGGGATTTTTTCGCTTTCCAGCTTCAAGGTTTAGTGAACTTATCGCGCATCAAGAGAGAAGGAGACGGAGCGAGAGATGGTTCAACAGCTTTCGCCCTGGAAGGTTCTGACACGACGGAAACGTGTCCAGGCCGATGGCAGTGAGGGCGAATCCAAGCTGAACCGGGTGCTGGGACTATGGGATCTAACGGCATTGGGAGTGGGCTCCACTCTGGGAGCGGGGGTCTATGTGCTGGCCGGACAGATAGCCAAAGATCAGGCGGGTCCCTCGGTCATGATCTCGTTTGCTATAGCCGCTCTGGCCTCGCTACTGGCAGGTAAGGACGCATCTTGAGATCTCTGTTGTCTGGAGCAACTTCATTAACGTTTCGTTCTCGGACTTTAAGGTATTTGCTATGCAGAGTTTGGCGCGCGGGTCCCCAAGGCGGGATCGGCCTACGTGTACAGCTACGTCTGCATCGGAGAGTTTGCTGCCTTTGTGATTGGCTGGAATCTCATCTTGGAATACGTCATAGGCACTGCCAGTGTCTGTCGAGGGATAAGCCTGTATCTGGACTCCCTCCTGAATGATACGTTGAAGGAAACCTTTGCCGAGGTGGCCCCCATGAATGTCACATTTCTCGGAAGCTACTTTGACTTTCTTGCATTTGGATTGGTGGTCGTGTTCGGTGGTATGTTTCGGAGAAGACTCTCCTCAAATTGATTGCTGATAGATTTCTGACTCCTTTAGTGGCCCTGGCCTTTGGCGTGGAGACCTCGGCAATGGCAAATAATTGCATCACTTGTCTGAACATCTTTATACTGGGCTTTGTCATCATAGCCGGCGCTATCAAAGGTAATATTTTGTATTCTGCGAGTGACGGAAATCCCTGAGAGTATCACTGAATTAATTACCCAGCTGACTTCACCAATTGGACTGTGGACCCATCGACTATGAGTGCCAATGCCACAATTGGATCTGGGGGTTTTTTCCCCTTCGGTTTCGAGGGGACTCTCCAGGGCGCTGCCACCTGCTTCTTCGGATTTGTGGGCTTCGACTGTATCGCCACCACTGGGGAGGAGGTTCGCAATCCCCGCAAGAACATCCCACAGTCGATCCTGCTCTCCTTGCTTATAATCTTCCTGTGCTACTTCGGCGTCTCCACCGTATTGACCCTGATGCTGCCTTACTATCTGCAGGATGCCAACGCTCCGCTGCCGTACGCCTTCGAGTACGTGGGCTGGCCGGTGGCCATGTGGATCGTCACGGTGGGTGGACTGATCGGACTCTTGGCCAGTCTTTTTGGGGCTTTGTTTCCCCTGCCCAGGGTTATGTACTCGATGGCGCAGGATGGCCTGCTCTTCCGGTTCCTGGGAAAGGTGAGCCCGCGATTCCATGTTCCTGTGACCGGATCGATTGTGGCCGCTCTCTTTACGGCCGTCATTGCGGGCCTGTTCGATCTGGCCCAGTTGGTTAGCCTTCTCTCCATTGGCACTCTACTGGCCTACAGCGTGGTGGCCATTTCCATAATGCTACTCAGGTACATGGAGTACTATGAGGCGGAGGAAAACCAAACGCGGATCGATAGTCGAGCTTCGGAAACCACTTCATTGACCTCCAGGGCGGAGCGTTTCACCTGTGGGTCGGTCTGCGCTCAGCTCTTTAACGTTCATCGCGTCCCTGAGCCAAATAGGATATCGACTAGAATTGTAGGAACGCTGACTGCACTTTTCAGTGAGTATACAAAAAAAAAAAACAAGCAGAATCTAAAACTAAAACATTGATACATATGTCTTTCAGGTCTTATTGCCTTGGGTCTGGGCCTGTTGATTATGCACGCCTATTCCGCGATCAGGTCCCAAAAGGCGTGGGCCCTAACTCTGCTGGTGGTGTTGATCGGGCTGATCTGCCTGATCCTCCTGCTGATCTGTCTGCAGCCCAGGGAAGCGCGCAGTCGACTGTTCAGAGTGCCTTTCGTGCCAGTGGTGCCGGCCATCAGCATCTTTATTAATATCTACCTGATGCTGCAGCTGGACAGCTGGACATGGATACGCTTCGGGGTGTGGATGATTGTGGGTAAGCTTGCGATTGCTGTGTGCTTCATTACTGCAACTACAGCAACTACTGAGCATGTGGTAGAATAATGCGACTAATGCATGTCACTTCTTGAACTAACCCTTTGTATTAAACACAACGTCTGTACTAACACACATAGGTATACCCATATTCCTTGCATGCTGGTATCTTTACGACTGTAAGAATCCACAGAAACGCAACCCCGATCGCTTGGCCTACTATACGGCCCTCAAAGGACCTTCGACAGCTGCCGATAGTGCAGATAATGCAGGCAACGGTCTGTCCAAGGAAAGCGTAATCACCCAGGACACTCACTGGAAGAGCAGTTCCTGCAGCAGCCTGGATCGAATACAGAACCTAAGCGAGCTGGGGGAAGATATCATCGAGGTGAAGAATGCCAATGGAAAGATCTTCTACGTGGAAGACACCAAGAGCGAGAACTCTACCGCTACCCTGGGCGGGACTGAATCACCCTCTCGCGAGGATGAACAGTCCGTTATAGCAATGCTCGATGATGTCCTCGACGCGGAGGACATACAGCAACAGCAACTGGAGCTAAGCCAGCAGAATCACATCTTTGAGCGCCACTTCAGCCTGGACTCGGAGATGTACCCGAGTGTGATAGAGACCGTCATCGTGGCCACTGTCCATAGTAGTAGTGAGGACGATGAGGTGGTCAGCCAGCAGTCTTTGAAGCTGCGGAAGTATACGCACGACGAATGCCGAGTGTTTGCTCAGCAAATGCTCGATGAGATGTTCAATAGCGTGGTCTTCTTTGAGCAGCTTGAGGCAGCCTTGGTGGCCCGAGAAGAGGCTGTACCAGCGGAGGTAAACGATTCAAGGGATACTATTGGAGACACGCCAAAGCTGAGGCGGCTCGCATCCGAGACGTCCCTCAGGTCTCAGGCCTCCTCCATCGAGGATCCCATGCATTCAGACAAATTTAAAGACCGCTTAAGTCACATCATTATGAATGCCAGTGCCCACAAGGTGAATACAATCATGAGGAGGAAAGGGGAGCCCGAGCCCGAGCCCGAGGCCGAGCCTGAGCCCGAGGAGCCTGAACCAGAGGCAGGACCAGCGGGAAGGCCAGAAAGGACGCTGCTAAAGCAATCGAAAAGTGAAACCGATGTGCGTCGGTTAATGCTCAAGGCCATCAGCGAGCTGAAAATCAACCATAATGAGGATGGTAATGTTGGTGGGGACTCCTCAGATTCACATACCGCCCACCGCCACCCCTCCACATCCACATCCACATCGATACAGTATCCGAACAGCAGCCACGGTAACGGCAACGGCAACGGCAACACGGCTGGGCTTATACCTCGGCCACCGAAATTCGATCCAATTCTGTACAAGACCATCAACAGCATTAGTTTGCGCAAACAGCGACCCAGTTTGAGCCAACAGCATGTTGTGGATGCCAAGAATCTGGTGGTAGCAGCAACTGTAGCTTCCTCAACGGAACTAGAGCCGGAGCCGGGGCCAGGGCAGGGGCAGGGGCAGGAGCCGCAGTTGGTCCCATTCAAAGCGAAATTGGAGGCCATATTGCAGCGCGGACCCTCTCACCGCACCCAACAGCATCCGGACCCTGTCCGTCGCCAGCGTCCGCAGTCGACCCACGCTGAGCAGGAGACAGAGGAGGCGGAAAGCTGAATGGGGCTGGGGTGCTGTGCGGAGTGAAACCAAAGAGTGTGCAATATTTTTTCTTTTTTTCCTTGCTAAAAGTAGTTAAACTTCCATGTGGAATGCACATGTTGGTAGACTGTAAAGAGCTGTAGATAAATAGTTGAATGCCAGCAATTTTAGATAGTATTAACAATGGAATTGTAGTGTTGTAGATCTTGAGATCTTCTAAAATCTCTAAAATACCTTCTATAGGTATACTGATATGGACGTTGTATTGTGATGGTAGAAAATTTAACTTGGGGTAGTTAAATATACAATAACACACACTACCCACACAATCCGTAGAGTCCTTGTCACGGTTATCATACTGAAACTAGTCGTAGACCATAAAATATATTTAATAAATTAAAAATGGTATTATAAAGGTGAAAGCAATTAGCCAAGTGCATGCCTGAACTGTTTTGTCAACAAATTTAACTAATTATATATGTGTATACAGGACTTTCCATATACTTTCTGTATGGCCTGCCCAACAGCTACAGAGAGCTGCGACGACAAAGGGCTGGCTGGCAGAGACTCAAGTACAGCGAACGGCTCTGAAAATGGTATTTCCTTCCGAAATCAAATAATTATAGATCTATGAAGCTATATCTACATACAATATGTGAATGGATCACTAAGATAATATGATAAATTGTGAACAATTTGTTGGTTATAAATAAATGAAACTACATACATAGATGTAATTAATTAAAGTCAAATGTCTTACCTGATTGGGAGAGAAAGGACAGAAGTGGAAGAAAATAAATGTCGAGTTGCAGTTGCTGCAGCCGCTTCCGGAATCGAACCCCGGACGATCGTTCCGAGAGTGTGTTGCAGTATTAATAACCCAATGAATTGGGATCGTTCATTGTCGTTTAATTCCCAGTGGCCTTGTCTCAACTGGTCGTATCTCCCATGGGTCGTGCACTGGCTGACTTTGATAAATTAATTTATTTCGGCTGATCGTCTCTCTGAGAATTCCCCCTCTTCCCGGTTGCCCCTTCCCTGCCACGAAAAACCCCTTCCCTTCCCATCCTAAAACGTTTGGTATTCCCTTTTGCTTTTGCTGTTGCTGTTGCTTTGATTTTGATTAGTCTGAAACATCCCCTTGGGCTGGGGCTGGAGCTGGGGATGGGGCTGGGGCTGAGGCTGTCTTTTGTAGTATACTCGTACGTAATGCCTTCCTTCCCCTTTGGCCCTACACTTACACTGTCCTGATTTATGCGGACGTTCGTTGGGGCATTTCTTTGGTTTGGTCAGGTCGCTCGAGCTGTTGATGCCAGTCTAGAGATTTGTCCAACCACAAGCCGAAACAACTGGCGACTGTTTGGCGACCCATCATCTCCTTACCAGAACTGGATCAGTCTGCTGTTCGAGCAGCATAGAATGCCATGTTATGCTATGGTATGGTATGGTATGGTATGGTATGGTATGGTATGGTATCGTATTGTTCTAGGGCGAAAGACGACGTTTGTGCTGCGTAAGTGTAACAAATTGTAATCGTATTTGGCGGGGACTTTGTCTGGGGCGTGCCCCAGAGTCTCCCCCGCTCTGTGTGTCTGAGCAGAGCTCCCCTCGGCGTGCCCTGCTCCCCTGTGCCCTATGCTTTGCTTTATTATTATTAACTTTGTTATGGGCCAGAGAGGAGTTGAAGAAGCTGCCTCAGAAGTCGTCCGGTGGTTGTTTTGGTTGTTTGCTACACTTGCTCCCTGGCTGTCCGCCCCCTTTATCTAGCCAACCGTTCAAATAGTTTTATGGCATATTTATGGGCGCCAAAACTTTAAGTTTCTTTGGCTAAGACTTTAAGACTGTCGGCAGGGCAGTCAGGTTGCTGGTTTGGGGGGTTCCGAGTGTGGACGATGGTGGGGGTTGGTGTGGGTTGGTGTGGGTTGGCGTGACCCCGGAGAGCATTGACTCTGTGGGGCTCTGTGACAAATCGGCAAAGGGCGAAACTAATTATTGTAAAGGGAGAGACAGGGAACGAGAGACAACTCATGATATTACATTCTATTGCGAGTACACAGAGTTTTGAGGGTAAATACCAGTACGCATATGAATATATTCGTCGGCAAAAGGGGGCTGCAGAAAAAACAATAGATTCAAAATGAGTAAAGAATATAAGATATCAAAGAATGGACACAAATCTAAATCCATAATAAATCAAAAGACTCAAGGATTGACAAAACGATTTCCAGATTTCTAATTTATAAATTTGTTCTTACTCGAAATATCCAAAGGTATTTAGGGGCTGGTGCCAGCAATTCCCATACCATTCCGGATGGTCTGCAATAAAAAATCCTCATTAATCCCGAAGTAAGGTTCTGTTTTTTCAAAATCCTTTTTAATGGAGGTATTTAAGTCTGCAAAAACATATCTAATACTAGTGTTCGGAGCAGTAGCTGTCAATAGATCTAAAGATATCACCAATATTCCTTTCTAATATCTTCTATTGGAATCTATCAATGGAGAGATCATACTCGTAAATGTGGAGCAGGATTACGTACTCTCTTTGGCTAGCAGAAGCTTTCTCAAAGTGAATATGCCATCCACAATTCTCCGATGGCTGCCTGGCATCGTTAACATATTAGGACCGGACCCACTTCCAGGCACCATTCGGCATGCTATGCATCGATACAGAGCCAACAGACATGACCGGGACACACTTTGACCACTTCGAAAATGAAATTAGTAGATGTAGGCTTGAGCTTAGTTAACTTCCACTCCCAGGTCTGGGGACACTCCTTTGAAAAGTCTCTTCTCCAAATGAGTTGGACCCTCCACCTGTACTTACTCAGTGATCATCTCTTGTAATATTCAGCTCCCCTAACTTGGGGGCCCTAAGTACATTTTCGCCGCATGGAGTGCACAGTTATTTTTGAAGCTGTTTAGTTTGCCATTTTTTTTTTTTTCTCTTTTTTTTTCTTGCTGACTAAAGCGGCTTTTCCATATTCATAAAAATTGCGAGTTTTACCATTTCCTCTGCCTGCCTGGAGTCCTGGGCGTATTCGGAGTCCACATACACACACAAACGCCAACAAAAAGTAATCCTCTTAACGTTGCAGGACAATTCTCAGCGTATTCGTTTGACTATGGTCCAATCTCCCTGATTTTCTCGTACGTATTTTGTTTTGCTGAATTGTTTCGAAAATTAAAATATGTGACAGAGGGACAGGGGGACAGGGGCACGGGGTAAGCGGGGAGGGTGCTTAGCCAAGAGCGGAAGTGGTCAGCAGGTAGAATACTGTAATTTCCAGTGCTGCAGTTGCAGTTGCAGCTCCTGCTCCCTGCTCCTTGCTCCCTGCCGCCGACCAAAGTCAATGGCACTCAACAAAAACATTTTGTCAAAACAAGGAAGGCGGCTGCTACTGTACGCAAAGTGGATCAGTTGATTTGTCCGGAAAAAATCCATCTGTAGTCAGAAGTGACAACAACAACAGCAGCACCGTACCCAACTGCAGCACAGATGCAGGCAGAACAGAACCGAACAGAACGGAAGTCTCTCACAAAAAAAAGGATTAGCATTTTGGTGTAGCTGCTTTCCCAATCCGCCGTGACAACAGGACCAGCCACGGATATCGTCTATGTCAAGGTTTGGGCTTACAGTGGATCGAGTCCCTGCTGCCTGTGGTCTGTGCCTACGCACACATACATACATATGCTCGCCGGGGAATTGAGTTTGCTGGAGATTAACCCATTGATAGATTTCCTGAGTGGATCTGGACTTGGATCTGGTTTGGTTGGAATATTAGGCCCCTAGTTAAATAAATTAAACCAGGAAGCCATTGAGTGAACGGCGATCACTCGAAAGATAAGCGATTCACATCAAAGATATTCATAAACTGTTTATAGGGATAGGAATTAACGTATTAAGGAGGTCCACTTTATTTTGAGTCTTTGGCTATTGAGTCATTTGTCATATAGAGCTATTTTTATGTTGTCTCGAATTCTCAGAACACCATTCGTTAATACAGATGATGAATTTGGATTGGAGGACAACCTAATTGGATGAATTTGAAAATATCTATAGATTAGCTAACAGATCGAGAAATGAATTCATTACTACTTAGCTCTCTTAAAGGGTTCTGCTTAGGAGGATTTCAATAGACTTCGAACTTTTCACTTGGATCTGTGTCTAAAGGCTTATTTTGGGATGAGATCAGTATAAGATTTGCACAAAGAACATAATTTAAACTCTTTCTATTTCCATCAATGGTCAAATATGTATCTTTACCTTCCTTCCGTGCAGGTGCTTATTGTTTGTTTTGCAATCCAATCTCTGAACGTTTTCGACCCAGTCAATTCCAATTGAACATTTCTTGGCCTCTACACACCTTCTTTAGTGGTCCAACTTCTATTGTTTCATCATTAGAACTCGCACAATCTATAAGACACTTTGGCAATTGTCAGTCAGCATTTTTTCTTGATTTTCATTACAGTATTTCGCTGGATATCTCAGCCCTCTTACCATACAACAAACAATTAAATTTTATTCAGCCGCTTGGCTCCTTCTATTCCTTGGGTGCTCAACATAATTGCTCCTTTGTCATTTCCCACAACACAAGAAGGAACAAAAAACTAGAGAATAGAGCTGGAGAATAGGGAATAGAGAACAGAGAGGAGAAGGGAGACGGGAGAGAGTGAGAGTTGAAGAGGAAAATAATACGCTGTTGATTTTCTACTCGACTTCAATTGATTCTTTCGAGGTTTCTCCTCCTTTTTTTCTCATTCATCTTGTTTGGGACAAATGGTGAGTGCTGGCCATAACCTTTGCTACTCCGCCTTCTTCTTCTTCTTCTTGTTCTTCTTCTGGAAATATATATATTTTTTAAAATTTGTCCCTTTCTTCTCCATCATTCCATCATATTTCGTTGTATCCTCGGGCATTTGAAAATTTTTAAAGAAGAATAATATTTACAAAGCGGCGCACAATAGTAGGGCAGAGCAGAGCAGAGGGGAATGGAATGGGACAGGACAGAGCAGGACTCTAGGATAGGGCATTGTTTTCGCATTCAATTCCCTGACAACAAGCATTATTGAGAATCTGAAATGTTTCTAATGCACAAACGGACACACACACAAACACGAGAACACACACACACACGCACACACACACACAGAGTCGCAACCGCCCTCTCCATCTGCCTGTCTGTGAGTGTGAATGCGCTTAGAATGTTAACCAAGCCAACCAAGCAATTCAAATTCAATTTGCCCCATTATGTGAGGCCCATTGTTCCTGGCTAAATTCTTCGGGGCTGAGAGGCTGAGAGGCATTGAGGGGCATTCAGGACGAGAGAGAGAGAGCGAGCCAGGCCAAGACTGCAAGCCAAGTTAAGTGCAATACAAAAGGCAGTCAGATTAAAAATGTGCAAAAGACACCCGAGAAGGAGACATTGAGAGAGAGAGAGAGAGGGAGAAGGAGTGAGAGAGAGAGATGGACGAAAGGGAACCACTCTTAAAGCTAAATGAATGCAATAAGTAAATAACAAAATGTCGTTACCATTTTCTGACGCACTCACTCTCCAGCCACATTTCTCTTTCCTTCCATCTCTCTCACTCTATCTCTCTCTGATTCTCTCCACATCTTTTCAGCTCTCCAGAACAATGGGAATGTCAGCATTTGCAGTTGCAGTTGCATTTGCCGTTGACATCCTGGCCTGGCCTGCCCTGGCCTGCCCTGAATCCTGAATGCAGACAACCCAACAGCAACAGAAACAGGAACAAATTCTCCCTTCTCACAGCTGTCAGCGTCAGCGGCAACAAATTGCGCGCAAAGTTCGTATTAGAAAAGGGGGGGGGGGGGTGGGGTGTGTGGGTGGGGTAGGGTTGTGAGTTGAGGGGGTGAAGTTGTAAGTAAGTACAGGAATCGGCCTATCATTATGTGGGAGCCAACCGTGCAACATGCGACAGCTGAATGCACTTTTTAATTAGTGAAAAATGCAATCGAATAAAGATCTTGGGGTACTACGAGTGAACAAGTATTCTGTACCTAGATTTATAAAGCCACATCTTATATGTGAATGTCATATGAATGGCTTTGTGGAAGAGACTAATGGGCTAGAAAACTCAACGCTGTAGTTTGCTGTAGTCTTGAGTAATAATTACTCCTTTAACGTTTTCCAACTACATATATCTAGATGCAGTCTTTTCTACCGACACTTAACTCTCATTTTCAAATCCCATATCTCCCTTTATAGTTTGTGGTACGAGTTCTGTTACAAAACAATCCACCGACTCTATAGTACCCTTGGCGTGGAGATATTGAGCTTTCGTTTTGGGTCCGCATTGCGTTCGCTCATTTGCCAGCGGCAGTAGGAGCTTCATCATCGTCGTCCTCATCAGGAGTCATCATCAGCCGGCAGCCGGCAGCCAGCAGCCAGCAGCCAACAGCTAGCATTCAGCACATCAAGTGGCAATCATATTAACTGGCTTAATTGTCAACACATAGCCGGGGGCAGGAGCGGGAGCAGAGCTCCCCTCCTTGTTGCGGGTGCCAGTTTGTTAACAAGTTGCCAGGAGCTGTTAATGGTTGCTAGTTTGGGGGGGGGGGAGTGGGAATGGGGAGCGGTGGGGAGGGGAGGGGAAAGCGTGAAGCCTACAATTCCTGATTACAGTCACAAATGTGCGAATTACAAATGCTCATTAGCCGCAATTTTTCGACACTCAACGTGTGGTTTGTCATTGGCAATATAAATGGGAACCGGAAAGGGAAGTTAAAGGGGATGGGGATGGGGAAAGGCCATGGTTAGTTAGTAGTTAGAGACATTTTTCCGTGCTTTCGGAAGCGCTAACTAACGACAAACACACCCATGCCCACCCATGCACACCCATCACAATCCTAATCGGACCCCAAATCTGGGCTGAAGGACAATCGCCATTCTCAATTCATTTTTAGTGTCCCGAAACGCGCATGAAGTTTCGAGTGCAATATTTGAGGGGAGCGTAGGAGAACGCGAAATGGCGCCACGTGCCAAATGACAGAATAGGAATGATGATGCTGCTGCTGCTGCCATGGCACTAGTCAACAAAGAGATTCATCTTTAACCACCAAATCCAAATCCGACCACCCACTCAGCAACAGCAACAGCAACATCATCGTCATCGTCATCGTCATCATCATCATTCGCCATCAGCGTCCTGTCTTGTCTTCGCGTACTTGTCTCTGTCAAGTTGTATGCAAACTAATCACACGCAAGCATTTGATGCGTTTAACACCCACACACCCGCACAGCCACACACAATTGAGACAGATACACACAAACATATGTACATGCTTATGTGTACAGAGGGACGGTACATACAGACTGTTGGTTGATGGTAGTCCTATGTACGGATAGATAAAGATGGGAAGAGCTAAGTAATTGCGTCTGTCAGGGGGACTTGCTAGGAGTTTTGAATGAAGTATACGACGAATCGGATACACTATATGGAATTTAGAATCTAAGGATAGTTTTACTGGATAGATATTTACCTATAGAATAGATGTGCTTTGATTACTTCGATTGAATGAGTAGAAATGATCTTTTAGTCCCTGCAAAAATCGATGGGAGAGCTGATCATTATATAATAAATATTCTAGATAAGGAAATTCCACAGATCTCAACAGATTATTATTATTAAACAGATTTTTTGCTTAATAAATGCAGGAAAGAACCTATGTGGGAGGGTCAGAAATATTCGTATACGGCGAATGGGATAGTGCTTCCGAATCTGTTCATTTGTACGTATATTATAATGTTGGTAATTTAAACATTTCAAATCAAATCTAAACGTCAGCTGGTTAGCAGCTGTGACCCTTTCGGGGGGCCAAGGGGAAAGACGTACGAGAGAGAGAGAGAAAGGGAGCAAGAAATAGCTGGATGAGTCGCCAAATGGAAATTGTCAGCAGCATTGAAATGAAAGTAGAGATTGGAAAATGGCAGCAACAGCAGCTCCACTAGAACCAGAACTAAAACGAGACCAAAGCCACAAGGCAGTTTTGATGAGAAGCAGTTGGCTCTCCTCTCCTCTCCGCTCCTCTCCCACGTCCCCACTGCTCCGACACGCTGCATAATAAATCGACTTGTAAATGCAATAAATTTTCTATTGAGCCGCCCCCTCTGGCAGAAGGGAAGAAAAGGAAATGAATTTAAAACGCTTTAAGCCCAGAACCTGAAATCTAATGAAGTAAGCTCCCCAAAACATTTGTTTTTCCCTCTAAAAAACGCCAAAAATGTCCAAATGTGTAGGGCAAAGGGGTGGGGAATGAATAGGGATAGCGGTGCGGAGATGGGGGGGAGGAGCGAGTGAGCGGGTGAGCGGATGAGACGGTCGACGGAGGCGAGGCAAGTGCCAGGCGAAAACAAGAAAACAAATCACGTTTTAATTTTGTTTAACTAAATACGAAAATCGCATACAGAACACTGTACTGTAGAGAAAGAGAGAGTGCGGTGAGGAGGTGTAGGTGTAGGTGTTTCGGGTCGGCGGTAGTGTCTGCAGTGGAAAGAGGAAGGGGAGGGGAAGCACCCGCCTGGTGACGTGCAACTCTCGACGCCATTTTGTGCGCTGTCATGCCATACACAATTAAAGCGCCCAGGATCTAGGAAACCTCCACAGTAGAGTGGAGCTATGTCTATCCCATACAAGTATGTGGGTCGGGAGGGTAGCAGGGTGTCGAGTTCGGGAGTGAATGGACTGGGGCCGGGGCCGGGGCTGGGGCTTGGGTCAGGAATAGGGGCCACCGGGGCTCCCTGGTAACGTCTAGCTCAACGTCTAGTTGTAGGGAAATTAAATTAAAATTCACTTGCACGTAAAAAGTCTGGGCCAATTGGGGTACGCAAGGAGCAGGGAAAGCGGGGGCATAGCAGAGGGGTGCGGATTGAGTTGAGTGGGTATGAGGAGGGAGAGGGGCTGGAATTCTGTCGGTTAAGTTAGTAAGTCAGCGGGTGATTGGAAAACTGTGCAGATATTTCGCTCTTTTCCGGTTTTATTTTTGTTTTTCGAGCGAGTGGAACAACAAAATTAATTCGTTGAGTTTGAAATAACAACTAATAGAAAAGGAGAGGTGGTGCAGCGAAACAAAACTATGCTAATGATATACACAAGTTGAAATTTCAATAAAATAATTCAATTTCGCGGGCGAATTTTTCACAGAGATTGCGAACGCGAGTGCGAATGATTTCAGCATTAAAAGAGCTCATGAAATGGTAAATTAGCAACAGAAATATGTATAGCTGAGTCTCAAACAGTTTGACCGAGTTTTATGCAATTTTTTTTGAGGATAATTTGTACGTGGAACGAGTAATGCAAGAAACATGCCAAATAGTAGCGATGAAAGAACACACAAGCGAATCCAACAAGAAATACGCGATGAACGAAATCAAGAATTAAAATTGGAATGGAGACAGGCTCCCCTAAAACGCCAACAAGTGTATCGAGCATTTACATCCACTTTGATTCTCCATCTCGCACTCGAGTACGAGTCAAATATTGACTATTCCGCTTATACGAAAGTTCTGATTGGTGGAATGAACAGAGAATGTCCATTCTCTGATTCAGATGGTTCATTGAGCCATTGAGCGGCTTGCTCATCGGCACGGATCAAGATTCAAACCTGTTCCTGAAGCCCATTCGCACATTCAATTCATGATTCCAATATATGTATGTACTTCCACAATACTGAGGCAAATGGTTTGCCGGACCAGCTAGTTTAAGTTTGAAATATTTCTTTAACGTTTGCCAGCCAATTCGGATCATAAAATTGTCAGCTAACTTATTACTGTGAAACATTGTTTACCGAAGTACTTCATGTACATCATCACCGATCGCATTATCTCTAGGGGTCTGCTCTTCTCTTCTCGACTCCCTCAACTCTCTTCAGGCTCGTTGCTCTATATCATTGCCAACAAGCGGGACTATTTTTAGTGAAGGTCATGATAAATGACACCAAAAGTATCAAAATACAATGGAAACTACTCAGACGAAGAGGAAACATGCTCGCATGTGACAGCAGCTGCCGCTAAGTGCCCAGCGTTTGGGGGCGTTAGATTTAGTGCCTGAACTATGATACATATGCAGATTATTCCAAAGATAAGCAGTCGAAGAGAAAGGGTAGTGGAGCTGCTGCAGGTCTCGAGTACAAGGAAAACCTTTTTCCTCAACAGTAACCACAGAAGGACAGACTTATGAGCGCGCTTCACCTTGGAAGGCCCCACACGGCTGTCAGCATCTTATTGAGCGTACATAAACACATTAGCTGCGGTCGCATCCATGGGATTCAGATACACCCAAGGCCGAGAGCTCAGTGTTGCGGCAGTCCCTTTGGTCTACACAAACCCGAAAACTATAACTAATTTCGAAACAAGAGAGAGAGGGAAAGAGAGAGACGAGAACAGGGGTAGAGACTTCAAGCAAAGGATAATTACTGGAAAAAGAGTGCAGCATATGGCAGAGTTAGAGCAGGGAGAGGCGGTGCCGAGACCCAGACAAGAACAGCCATATGGCCCAGAAGCGGTTCCGTCTCCCAACCGATACTAAGAGTAACAGCAGGGCAGGCAGGCAGAAAAAACTCTTCCTATTCGCTTCGCTTAGGTTTTCTCAAAAGTCATATCCTGGAGCCGTCATTCCGTCAGCTGACTGTCGCTGGGATCTATCATGATCTTGTTTGTGCTGGCCCAACATCATCCAGATTGATAAATAGATTTCTTGTTGTTTTCTTTTTTATTTTTTGGGATACGCATCAAATTAAAGAACCCGAACTTGTTAGATCGATACATGAAAGACTGTTAAGTCATTCCCTAAAAAACACACGAGGATGCTTAAAATCTAGTTAAGGGAATTTCTTTGTAACATTTTCTACGTTCTACGGTAGGCATATGGATTTTGATCTTTGACAGAAAAGGTGTGAGGATAAGCGCAGATATCTTTCTACGTATTTGATCGGAAATTGAGAGAAAATAAGTTGAACTTATGGTGATGATATGAGATGAATGGTAAAAATTGGGGCCTCTCTGGCCTCTCTGAAGACTCGTTGACAGCATCGATTGTTGGCAGTTGATCCTAAGCCGATTATGCTGCAGCTTCAGATCCGTTCTATTCAATCTCTTAAGAGGCCATCACATGGTGCAGCAGGCCATCTTAAGCATGAGTGGATATAATAGGATCTATGACCTTTTCGAGGAAGGGCGGCACTCGAATACATGGGCTCGGCTTTGCAGGCCGGCTGTTGTTGACACAACAAGAAATTTGAGAACCAAAGAAGTGTACAAGAATAAGAATAAGAATACAAAGTGGATCACTGCAGTTAGTAGGAAACGATTTCTACGGATAGGCTTAAAAAATCTGTCATAAAATATATCGTTTGGCTTCTGGTTTCATTTTTGAGAAAATAAGTAGAATCGCACCCCGTCCATCTCATTATTTAAACATCAGTTTAGCACATATCAAACATTTCGAAGCTTTTCGTTTCACAAATTGTCAATTGCCATTGGCCATTTGCCATTGGCCATTGGTCATTGGGAAAATAATAGAATTTTGCTTTTTGTTTCGGTTTGGTTCAGTTCGGTTCTGGTTTTGCATTCTCATCTCGTTTTGTGGACAGCAAAATTTGATAATCGAAACCAATTGAATTTTGTTTTTGTTTCTCTGCTGCCCATTTGAGAGAGCTCCAATCACAATAACCGAAATGTGTATGTGTGCCTGTCAAAACGTTATTGGTGGGCCAAACACAACTCACAAATGTGTCAAATCGATAATTGGCAAAATATCATTCTCGTTTCGGTCCGGTCCAATACACTGATGGTGTTTCTGGGTGGGGGGGAGTAAGCTCGAATATCACAAGACTCTCAAGGACATTGAGGCAACAGTTGACAACACTTACGGGCTTACCCATCCGCTTGCACCTCCCCTTCTAACACCCACCTATGCCACAACACACTGCAAATATTTCCGACCACAAACGTTGATTTCTGGACAGGTTTGGAAAGAGTTTAAGTTGGGGCAAGGGCCGAGCTACTACATAAATCGAATTAAGTGAACACACAATGAAGGAGGTACTTTAGTGTCCTTTTACGGCTTGTGTGTCTCAGTGTGTGTGTGTGTACTTTAAATTTTGTCTCAATGTGTCTGTGCCACATACAAAATTCTACTTCATTTGTCTAATTCTCATTCTGAAGGGGAGCGGAGAGGGAGAGACAGATACAGAGAGAGCAAGAAAGAGAGAGAGAAGGAATCAAGAGGACACAGCACGCACTTCTTGCACAAATGAAAGTAAATCCTTGGCCTAAGCCTGGGCAAGAGTCCTCCATTCGCCTGTGTATGCGTGTGTGCGTGTCTGTGGGTGCGGCGTAGGATAATCTGCATTTGAATAAGAGCATTTTAGTGTTTTTTCAAACTATATATGTACACACATACATATCTATGTATGTACTCGTTTGTCTCCTACTCAGTCCTGAGGGCTATTTCTCCATGCGTGTGTGTGTGTGTGTGCATGTGCCTATATAGGACACCCTTGTGTTGGCAGGCCATCAGCCTTTTTGCTGTTTTCTTTTTGCAGCTTTTTGTGGATTCCCTTCACAGAGAGGCTAGACTATTTTTTAGAGAGGTTAGTAACTTCATATTGTAGTTCTGGAGATGCGTATAAAAACCATCAATTTTTGTTTTCAATTCGTCATCAATATGGACCAAATTAGCATAATATATTATCCCACATACTAGTCCATCCTTTAAATGTAGAAATGATTGATCAGTATTTATCGAAAACTCACATATTTATTTTTGGTTTTGGATTAAATCACTACTTTGATTTGTTTTATAAGTACATCTGGTTTGTCTCTGAGCTTTTGGACACAAATCTACTAAATAATATCCAGAAAGTTTGCGGTTTCTCGTACTCGTACGAGTATATCGGCGATTCATCACTCCCTTGGTGGGAGCTTGAGAATAATCGATTTTCTGTGGAATTGTTTGTGCGAGTCTGATTTTTAGAAATCATTTCAGTGAGGATTGGGTGCCATGCGAATTGGATCCGACAATGTGGGAAATTAATACAATTTGCCTGATTTGCCACTGTCGGAAGTTCTCAGTGTCTGCCAGAAGATAAGGATTTCTTTTTCTCCGAAAATCAAAATCAATTTAAACGATTTCTGGTGTCATCGTCATCTGCCTCTGCCTCTCCCTCTCCATCTGCCTCTCCCCAGCAGCGAAAGAAAAACTTCTGTCAACTGTTGGTGGCCTTGATATAGGGGAAATTTGGGAACTCCAGTCCCCCATGGAGGAGAAGCTTAAACTAATTGATAAAAATGTTGCACGTCGCCAAAGCGTACGTGTGGAGGAGAGGGTATCTGATGGGGGATTTGGTGAGTTTGCATTTTTGTTGGTTTTGTTTTTTTGTAATTTATGTAAAATAGCAAACAACGTGTAGGTCGCAATTTGTTGTGTGCCTGGGTCACACTTCCACTTCCACTTCCACCTCTCCTTCCCCTTCCCCTTGCCCTGCTCCATCCCTCCAGCAACTGTAGGCAATCCCTGACAACGCCGCATGTCTTGACTTTTAAATCCAAATGTATTAAATTTCCCCAGTACAGAGAAGAGTCATGGCCATGGAGTTCCTACTCCTGCTCCTGCTTGTGCTCCTGCTCCTGTTGCCGCCGAGGATGATGACGAAGGTGAGGATGATCGAGAACAAAATAAACGAACGAACGGCAAAGTGCCATTGACGGTGCATGTGGCATGTGGCATATGGATGTGGGTCGGTGTTCTACTCTCAGGTTCTGGGGCTTGGATTGCTAACCTCTATTCCTGCGATGTTGCTTCGGCATCTGGCATGGCAGCAATTATTCAACAAAAGCTACTGACAATTATGGCACACCAGTCATACATACCGCCAAAGAATGTCATATCCTGCCACCTTCGTTCCCCACATCCCCGACGCACAGACACTCCCCCAAAGCCACACCCACGCCCACACCCACACACCCCATTGCTCAAATGATGTTGTGGAGAGGGGTGGATGGTAAGGTTGTGAGCGACTGCTCACGAATAAAGGCATTTGAATTGTCTGATGATCTTGCTTATAAAGCCAATAGCTTTAGGCTCTCATAGAGACAATTCCTTCAAGAAATATATCTTAATTGTTAAATTTCTTATCCCTCTTCACCGCTGAACCATATCAAAGGGCTCCCTTGGAGCTACTTGGATTCCTACTATCAACTGCGATCGAAATGCCTCTGCAACTGGTTTCACAACCCTCGCCAGCGTTGGCACAGAGTGCACCTACAGGGAGGGTAGAAGCTTGATGGATAGACACACACACCTGGATGTTGGACTTAGAGGAGAAGGCAAAAGCAAAGTACAAGTAGCAGCAGCAACAACAACAACGGATAAAACAGCCAGAGGCTGGGTGGGAGAATGGAGGAGGTGGTGGGTGCACAGCTGGCACTGCTTTGGGGCAGCCCCCGCAACCCGTTTTCTAGATTGTCTGCGTATGCAAAAATATAATTTAACACACATTTGCGCAATTAGATTTATTCGTGCAGGATGAGAGGAGGGACTCTGTGGGTGAAGAAGTCGTGTGACATACAAATGAATATCTATGAGTGTTGCTGGGAACGTGTACTCGTACATGGGTATTGGTGTGGATGTGGATGTGAGTGCTTCTTGCATGTGTGTAAATGTCACAATTTGAATACATAAAATGCAAATAACGGTACAGGAAAGGACTCAGGACCCAGGACCCAGGACTGGGACTGAAACTCGGACTCCCCATCTCCCCCTGTTGTTCTGAATTTCTTTGCGGGGAAAAAAAACGCATAAATTGCTTCCAATGCAGAGACATCTATTAAAAGGACATAAAAAAGCATAAAAGCGGAAATGATGCATGGGAAGGAGGCATAGGGCATGGCATGCCCCAACACTCAACCCAACTTTTTCAGCAGTTTAGCGCAAAAAAGGGAAAGTGAATGGCTAACCCGCAGGGGATCCTGTCTATGCCTGCCTTGTGCGACCTGCGACCTGCGACCTGTTGCCCCACATATTTTTGGCTCTGCTAATTTAAGCATTGCAACTAAGTCACCTACCCACCAACCTCCTCCTGCCCCCTAAGGCTTCTGCTCCAACCACCACCACAAATATATATAATAAAATTTACAGACTTGCAAATGCTCCCTAGTCCAACTCCCAGCCCGGGGTCTGGGGTCTGGGCTGTGGGCTCTGGAGTCTACGGTACGTGGGTTTTCTGGCGCTTCTGCATGAAATATGCTTGGGCAGAAATGCTTACAAGTGTAAACCACAGCCTAGGAACGTGTAGACCTGTCAAGGGCTGCAGGTGTAAGAGGCGGTAGCCCCCCTCCTGCTCTGTAATTGTTTTTTATAAAATTTAATTTATGGGATTTTTGCAGAATGAGAAGAGAGATGGTTGGCTCCCTGTGCACTGCACTTGAAACGTTCTAACCAATTTCCAACCAATGTGTGTGCGACATTTAAATTTATTTTCAGAGAGAAGGTCTTGTATTGTGACCATTTTAAGATCAAAGCTAAGAGCTGCCTTAAAACTTTGACTAGTACAGGCAGAGGGGTGTCATCCTAAGGGGCCTAAGAATAGAGATTGTATAGGTAGGGTATTAAGGGATCGCGATTGATTACTGAATGCTCTTTGAATGTAAGTACTTATCCGTACTTATGTATGTCCACGATTTCCTCGTTTCCTTCAAATTCCAAAAGAACACGTGCTTAGCGCTTTTCTGCTTGCCAGGACGATTTTGGATCCGGCGGCGGATGATCATGGGATCCTTGATTTCCTTACTTTCAGAACTCTCTGCTAAGTAGATTCCAAAGTCCATCTGATAAACTAGGTGAACCTTTGGATTAGATGAAATGATTTAGCATTTATTGTCCGGAGAGAAAAAACATTTCGTAAACCTTTTTTTTTACATTTATTTCGCGTTTTCCTTTTCCCCTTTCCTGTATTCCTCCAAGACGAGCCCATCTTAACCTAGTCTAGGGCATCATTCGTTGTCGCTGGTAAAGAAAAAAAAAAAAGTAAAAACCCAAAAACAGAGGAAAAAAAAGGATGAAGAAATAAATGAAATTTAATTGCCCGGCCTCATGGCACCCCTACTATTTTCTGGTTTTTCGGAATATTTTAATTAATTTCCCTGAACCCCAACAGCGCCTCCACCAAAGCACAACAAATTTGACTTCTAATTGCTCTGCCGCCCGTTTGAAGGGGGGGAGGGGGCATAGACTGGAGATCGAGTGAAAAAGTTCTTTCATGTTATTTATTCACTTTGATTATGGCTGAAAAATGTTGACGGCATACCATCATCGGTTGGCTGCCAATTTAATTGTTTCCATGACAGAGGGAGAGCCTGGAAAACTCTTGCCGAACTCCATCAGCTCAAGCCCCGACCCATTTAAAAAAAAAACCAGCCAATTCCCCGACAATTGAGAGGTACATATGTACGTATCTGAGGCATTATGTGGGAGTCACAGCAACCGCACCTTGGGGCCGAAATCAAAGTCAAATACTTCGGGATCCAGGCTCCAACCACGACGCTTTGCTCAACCTGAACACTGACTGGAACACTTTAATGGAACGCCTCTGCTCACTCCACCCATCCCCCTCTCATCAACTACTCAGAGTACGCGTATATGTGCCTATTGTACACTGAATATTTGCGGTTGCAAAGGTGCTGCCTGGCCTTGCTCCCAGCTTCTGTTTTGGGATAAAACTTGCCTATAAAGTATGTCGAAAATGTAAGAGCCTTGCTGAACCCAACCACCAAAAACCGTGCACTTGAGGACACAGACAAACGAAGAGATCGGATGTTGATGTTTTTCAATTTGTACACACTCCACAGCGACTGCATCATCTTGGGACTTTCTTCTTCAATAGACTAGGACTTTTACGTGGTTCTTTTGGACTTAAGTCTAGAAGGGTTTAACTCCCAGGAACATTTATATTATAATTATTAGATGATTTAAATGAGACTTGTCTCAGGAATCTCAGCATATTCGTTGGATATTTTTGATTTGTTTGTTTGTTTTATTGTATCATACATCATTACCTTGCAACACTTCAATGCTTTGGCAATTTTCCGGCACAAAAATGGAATATCCATAAGCCGGCCAGTGCAACGCACTCCGCTTCGATTCTGAATGTTTAGGCTTTGTCTTGTGGATGTTTTTATATCTAAATTTGGAAAAAATAATTACTTACAATAGTCTAAAGCCAAACAACTCTTAGAAAACGTTATTTTTACTATTGTCTGTCCCTATTACTTTTCACAGCCCACACTTGGGTTTTTTACTTGTACTTAAAAGAGTCCAAACTTAACCCAACTTAAGAAAAATTAAAATCACTTCAAAACTACAGAAAGTAGTCATTTTATAGAGCTTTTGCAGTACTGTACATCGATGGGTATTATGCGAAATGCATTTTTCTATACTTAGCCGAGAATATTGCAGATTGTTGTCAAATCACAGTGATGTGGGATCTTCGGAGAGGATGTTTAAGTTCACGATCTCAAAAACATTCTTATACGAGCTAGAGATGTACATATATGGGAGAAGGAGGGAAAGAGTCCCTCGGTAGATACTATGTGCATGTGCTTGTGTCTATATTTGAATAATATTGGATCTTTGTATCGAAACTGTGTATCAAGACCAGGTTTTGTCTTGATGTTGGAATATGGCTAGCCCGCAGTGTTTCAAAACTTAAATTGCATTACCAATGAAATCCTGGGTTTTATCATAGCTAAAGAAATACCAAATCATCGTTTTTCATCAGTCAACCTCAATCGGTATGCATAGCTGCTACACAGGTGTTTTTCTTGCCACAGAACCATCGATAAAAATAATTTCCGAACCATTCTGGAGGAACGTTTTAATGCGCACATAAAAGTTATCGCCAATAAAATTGAAAGTATTTCGAAAACAAGAAAAAAATACAAAAAAAACCACAGAAGATGATAACAACAACAACAATACCGACAAATTGTTGAACGAAAAGTAAGTCACGAGGAATGCAAAAAGGGAAATCAAAACAGAAGCAGATGCAGGAGCAGAAGCGAGGAGCGCCATTCTAAGGGGAGCTGCAAAAGGTGCAGCGGCTGGCACCCCACACAGTCAGTGTCAAAAGTCAATGCACGAATATTCTTTTGGCCTAATGGAAGAATATGCGAATGGAAATTGACGATATGGCGGCTGGCAATGATGATTATACAGAAATTAATTTATTTTGCTCGTAGTTTTTAACGAATGAAAATTATTCCGAAAAATGTCGGACTCAAAAAATGTGTCACCGTCACCCCGTCTTCAAAAGAGAGGAGACAAACATTAGAGTCAAAAACAGCGAAAGAGAGAGATAATATAAGTGAGAAAATTTCCCGTAGTGACCCAGTGAGACACAGAGAGAGCGCAGGAATTGTGCTCTCCGTGTGGTGGGGTGAATTTTGGGCCGAGAAATCTCACCATGGACAACAGCTGGCGCTCTCGCACACAACTTCACAAATATATGTACACACACACATGCATATATTGAGGAAAAAACATTCTTGGGATAGGGATCCTTTTGCCTTGGGTCGTCACAGTTTTTCTGGAGGAAAATTCGTTGTGCACAGTATGCACCATGCAGTGCATTGTGTGTCGGCCTCCGTCGACTCTGACTTCGCGTTGGAGAGTTTTCTTCGTCGCTTTTCGCATTTCAATACATCCCACTGTTTTATCATTGTCTCAGCCTATGATTTAATGAGTTTTCCTTTTGGTGTGAAGCGGTGTGTCCTGCGGAGCTCCTGTGACACCTCAGTCGACTGCCTGCTGTGCATAATGGCCTTATGGTAGCTGTCACACCGCTCGCTCATTCCATTCGAATCTTAGTCAATCCAATCCAATCGAATCGACTCGACTCGAGTCACACTTCACGGCTGCTGGACAGGGCACACATACTGATTCCTCAGGACGACCGAGCCAGAGGACAGGACAACAATGAACAGAGTGCCCCGTCTTGATTGACAGTTAAATGTCAAGCTAAACAGTGTGAAATCTCCTGGATTGAGGACAAAGGCAACACTGATTGCTAGGCGCAGTGCCAAATGCCTTCGTATTGTGTTCTCCCTTCCCCATCCCCTTCCCTGGCCAACAGCTACTACCACAGCCTTTTGTTTCGATTTCAATTTTCGCTAGAGAAAAAAATCAACCATCAACCAAGGTACATTGTACATCCATACGAACATAGCGCAATGGATGTATGGATTTCCCAGTTACAAGTAAAGCCAGATTGAATCGTTAGGAAATTGACACTTTCTCTCCTCAGGGGTGCGAGTCCGCTAAATTTCTGAAATTTGTGAAATTTGAGAAGGTGTCCTGCTCTGTCCTGCTGTTGTTTCTGTTTCTGTTTCTGAAAATTGTGTTCTATTATTTGTGGAATGTACGGGGGAACAGGGGACGGGACAGAGTGCTTTGACAGCGGGCACAGACCAAAAGTCAGAAGGTGCAGAAATCCTCGCAGCAAAAAACGGGGAGAATGCAAGAAGTTAATTGGAAAAAGAAGGAGAAGAATTTATTAACGTTTGAAACGAATACATATCATATGTTTAAATAGTTTTTATTGTATATTTCCATTTTCCCGATCTGAGGATCGCTCTTTCACTTTCCAATATATTCAATTAAATTGATTCTTTACTTTACGTGTATAATTTCTAATGACATCTTATCTCTGTCTATGTATCAGTATTTTTCTATATTATCATCTATATATACCTACATATATAGTGTTAAGATGTAGTATCTTATCAGTAGCATCCGTTTCCCACCTGATCCTATCTGATCATACCTTCAGACTGGTGCTTCCAACTTCCTTTGCTTAAAATTTCGTTCCCACAGATCAGGAGTCCGATAAAAGTTGCCCACTTTTGCTAATCCGAAGTTAGCCATCTCATCTTCTTAGTTTCCCTTTCAGGCCGAAACCAAGCCACTTTTTGTTGGGTAAACAGTAGTAGAAGTAGCATTTTCCACACTTTTATCTGAGATTGAAGGGGACATGCGGCAAAAAGAAAAGTGAACTTATCTGAAAAAATCGCTGCACTGCCTGCCTGTCTGCCTGCCCTGGGGTTGTCATCTCGATGAAGATATTATCTACTTCTATATACATAATATTCCCACCACTTCTGCATCTTTCAATGCAAAATCCAATAGTCATGCACACAATTCACAATTGTGAAAGAAGATTGAGGGATTTAAGGAAGGGAGTGGCAGGCAAGCACTTGCGGATGTTCAAGATTAGTGGTGGTCCAGTTTGTCCTTCTCTATTTGCTTTAAAAGGACATTTTGCAGCATTGCCAATGGCAATTCATCTTCTCTGTGTGTGTCTTTGGCTCTGGCCCTGGCTCTGTCTCTTTCTCCGTCCTTCTTGGTTTTTTTTCGATTGAGGAATAAAAAATTTGTTTGTCAGTTTGCTGATTCCCAAATGTCTTTATGAGCCCTGTGCATTGTCCTTTTCCCTCTTGGCTGTCATTGGAGCGGAAGCAGGAAACACTAACATGTAGGTAAATGTCAAGTCAGCCCAGTTGGATGCATCTTTTCTTTTCGCTTTGTCATGACCGATATTTCTCTCAATCAAATGGCCATTGATTGTTTACATTTTGGCGTATTTTGACAACTAAATTGGTGGCTGGCCGGCCAATGAGTAGACCCGGAGCAGGACCCACAACAGGACATCGCATCATCCCACCCAAGTCGAGCACCCACCCAGGCAGACCTGCTCTTTGTAAATGAAATGCCATACAAGAAAGATTGCCCTTCTGTCCTTCGCCCGCTTCCATCGCTTCCCCCGCTTCCGTATGAACTGGCCACATGTCCGATTTCCGGTTGCCACCTTTTCATAACCCACAGATCTGCGGCCAGGCCAGACTTTTTTCCTGTGTGCTTGTGTGTGTGGGCCGAACCGAACCGAACTGAACTGAACTGAACTGAACTGTGGACTGTCTTGAAGGTCGACTGGGCAATTACTTGGCTGGCTAATGCCCAAGCCCAGGCCCAGGCCCAACTGCTGCAATTCAAACTAACGTTTTTTCCCTTCCACCACATCCTTCCTTGAAATGTCCTTGGCTTGTGCAATTTTCTCGGGGCAGAATTGTCATTATGGATTTCGGTCAGACCACATTCAAGATTTGTTGCAATATTTGTCTCTGCGGCAAGCAGTCCACTCTGAAACCTACTCTAGGCCCTGAATGAGATACCAAATATTGAGTTTAAGACGTGGTTTCTCACCAATAAAAATTAAAGCGATACCCTTTGCTATTTTAGTTCTGCTTAGAGAGGTAAAAGAAAATAATTATGAGAGGGTTAGCTATGAAAACACTCATGCCTCTGAGGAAGATGAACTTCGAAGTATCTTCGAATCAATAAAGAACATTCTGGTTCCGTGTTGACTGAGAGTTCGAAGGAAATCTTCATTCAAATTTCTTTAAAGTATTGAAGCTTATCCTTATACTTTCAGTTATTGAAACCAAAAAAACATGAATAGTAAATGCTCAAACCAATGCTTAATTCGGTGACCAAGATACAAGTGTATCTAGAGGTTTATCACAGCCCCTTCTCACCCAGCCACCATGACAGACAATTTTTATCCTGTCCGCCACTTTTTGCCGTATCGTTGGACTAGTCAGAGAGAGCCTAGCTAAATTTTAGCTTTAGTTTGCTGCTAATGAGCAATTCATGTCAATTGCTAATTAGTGCGTCGAAGATTTCTATCTGCCTGTCTGCCTCAGTGACTGACTGACTGACTTATCTGGCTATTTTTATGGCCGAAGCTCAGCTCAGGGCTGCAAGAGACCAAGAGCGAGACACAATGGCCAAGAAATTAGCAAACCCAAGGCAAGATAAGTCAATTAGGTTCGGCTTTATAGCTGCTTCTGCTGCTTCTGCTTCTGCTCTGCCTGGAAAACAAAAGACCAGAAAAACAGTGGAGCAAGAAGCGCAAAAGAAAAGCCGAAGGAAAACCAAATCAAATAAAATGAGGCCAAATAAAGGCAACAATTAATAAACGCAAACAGAGTGAAGAGAAAAGAGACAAACGAGGAAGACCACGACGAGACGAGGAAAAGCTGCCAGCCTGCCTGCCTTCCTGCCTGCCGGCCTGCCCCGAAAAGGGATGCAGAGTGGACCTTGGAATGGGGATTAGCATGGTGAGTGGGTGTGGGCTTGTGTTTGGGTGTGGAGGGGGATGCTGACGTGTATGGGCAATTTAAGCTGGCATTGGACAAGCAACTGACAGGATGCTCCCTCTCCCTCTGCCGCTCCCGCTCCCGCTCCATCCTTCAGCTTCTGTTACTGAGCCTTCGTGTGGTGCGTTTGTCGTTCAATGCCCCCAGAGACGCAATTGTAACATTTAATTGTGATTTTTGTCCTGGATAGAAAAGAGACACCATCGTACGCCATCGGTCCCCATCCTTGCTCCTGTCCCTGTCCCTGTCCCTGTCCCTCTCTGAGACTTCGAGGTAAAGCTGCTTGGGCGCCATCAAATATGCAACCTTTTTTGTGCTGCTTCTCCACCCACGGCAGAGATCTGAGAAGAGACGAATCCCGGGCCCACTCTGAGTGAAAGTAATCCGAAATGCTGTCATTAGGCCGAGTCCAGGCAGCCACAATTAAGATTGACTTGAAAGACGTCCAGCCGTCAGGATAATACCATTGTAAGGACACCCAGGAGCAGGACCAGTACCAGTACCAGTACCAGAACCCGGAGTCGGCTATGAAACCAATCCAATCTCTCTGAGAGTTATGGCTTTGTCGAAAAGTGGACCAGAGCCTCGCTCCTTATCTGGTGGGTCATTTCTCATAATTTTCCACAGCTCGAGAATTATTGCAAAAGTTAATATTAATGACGTTGATGAAAATCTTGTCATTCGTGTTACCACCAGAAAAAAAAACCACGTAAGAGAAGTAGCCACACAAAGAAAAAAAAAAAACAGAAAGAAACCTTCGTTATGGAGCACATAAATAAAGGAGCCGAGGCCACGGCCAGGACCACGAGCACGAGCACGACCAGGACAAAAGCCAGAAGCGTTCGCCAAATTGATAACCACCGAAAAAGACCAGAAAAAATATTCCTCCTTGGTTGCATGTGCCGCCTCGCACCACACAAAGGATCCACAAGAGCAACAAAAACGTCGTCGCCATTTACATTTGAAAGAGCCGCAGAGCCCAGAAGGCGATGGAGATGCTGGAGAAGGTGGCGGGGGAGGAGGAGGGGTAGGAGCAGGAGGAGGCTTATTAGACTTAGCTGCTGTTGGCTCTGCTGCTGCTGCTGCTGGTGATATAATTTTAATAACTTACATAATATATTCTTTTGTGTGGCCCGGGCCCATAATTGTTAGAAACATTAGGCAAATCATTAGCCCAGCCAGAAGCGGGGAGCTTTCGCTGACGCAATTTGCTAAAAATGTTTTTCTGTTTGTGTTTGCTGGATGTGGGGATGTGAATGGGGATGAGGGGACAAATGCCTATAGAAGGAGAATATCCTATACGTATATCGGGGAAAACTTTCGGGATAGTAACTTGTAGATAAGGCAAAAATTAGTCATGGTTACCCATTGAAATCAGTTTCAAATGATGGCTGGCAGCCTATCCATCAATAATTCAGCGATTCTGGACAAATCTTTCACATTTCAAATAAACCGTGATATTAGGAACTTTTGGTGAATGATGAGGGTTTGTGCTGTCCCTTGTGAATCTTTTTAAAAGGGAGAAGGGGGATAAGCAAATGTAAACATAAAACCAAAATATGTGTAATCAAAATAATTAAAAACTAATGAGTCATACTCATAATGATAATGCGACAGCTTAAATTACAGTTCAACTGATTTTATTATTCATTATATGTAAATAGATTAATATATGTAATTAGCCATTTGTTTGTACCCTTAGATATAGGTATATATTAAACCATCGGAAAGCCAATTCGATAATCTGTCTCTTCCTTTGGAACCCCCCTGCCAGCACAATTAGCAACACCCTAATAATACTCTATGCTCTGAGTGCAATCATCATACCTTAGCCAACTCGTTCCTATCGTAACCATATTTTATAAGCTCTGCCAAAATGTCTAGGACTTTAAAGCCAGCAACACTGCATCTAGGGCCGTACACCCACAGAGGCCCCATAATCGTATCGTTATCGTAATCGTAATCATCATCGTTAGCCTGATGAGAGAAAAAGAAAGAGAGAGAGAGAGAGAGAGTGAGGGCTTTCTCGTTTTTTCGTCGGAGAGGAAAAAGAAGTCATCAAACCGCAAAAATTGCTACATGAGGCGCAAACAAAACAGTTTAATTAAAATTATTATTGTAATTTAATGGAATGTGAGGAATTATTATTTTTATATGAGGCCCAGACACACAACAAGTCAGCCCACCGCCCACCGCCCACCGCCCGCACCCACACGCACACGCACACACACACACACACACAAGTATAGCACACACACGTGGTAGTGGAATAAAAATAAATTACATTTGTATGAAGATTGTCGCTGGCTTGGCCCATGCACATCATATATTTTCATTATCAAAGCAGAGACAGAGAGTCCTCGACGGGGGACGAGCCCAGAGAAGGAGCCGGAGCCGGAGCCGACTCCCGATTCGGCGGCAAAAAAAAAAAGGATACGAACGGAGAAACAACAACAACAGACAGCAAAATAACAAGAAAAAAATGCCAACGAACGCCAGCTGTTTGATGCGATTAGAGGGAAAATGCAGAAAAGCAAAAGAATACGGAGAAGAAGTACGAGTACGACTACGAGTACGAGTACGAGTAGTTCTCACCGAAACAGAACGGAGTCCTAGCAACATCCTCTCCCTCAAGCAGCATCGCTGCCGCCATTCGATTCGTTTGCAGTGAAGCAGAGCGAATTTCCCTTCGGGAACAATTTCCTCTCCAAATTTTCCCTTTGTGCAGACCGCCAGCCATCCTTCGGCCGACGTTCTATTTAAGTGAGAGCTGCGCACGTTGCGGCAGTCACTCGACTCTCAGAACTCAGACAGCGCGCAACACACACGAAACGTACGGGCCAAAGACGCTTGACTCAACCTCAACTGCATGGAAAGCACGCACACACACAGCCGCACACTAGCACCCACATAAATAGGTTCAGTTCAGTTCCGTTCGGTGAATGTTGTGTTTTTTTTTGACGGAGAGAGAGATACTCCTACTCGAAGTCGTACTCGTACTCGCACTCGTGCTCGTAAAGTGATAATAGCACACGCGCCCGCAGAAAATTAATATTCATCGAAGGTTCCTACATCAACGCCGCGTCGTGTAATAATTACAAAACCGAAAATTCTCTTTCAAAAGTGCTCGAAAATGTTTCGCGAGTTGTAGCAGCCCGGACACAGAGAGTTATACTTATATCGGGTATATACGAAGAATAAACGATACGAAGTTTGGCCACGCCAAAAATATAACTATATTGCGGGAAAGCGGAAAAACGGAAAAGAGGAAAAGAATAAATTTGAAGGCTCCATTAGACGCAGCAGCTGAAGAGGAAGTCGAAAATATGTGCGCTGACTTTTTTCTGGCCATCCAGTGGAATTGATTTCCTTTCGATTTCCCCTCCACACCTCTCACTCACTCACTCACTCACTCTATATATATGAGTTGTATATAGGGAACGGAACCAACCTTCTTCCCAAGTCACACATAACCAGCAATTGCTGATCCATCACAATGCTGATCCACTACTATCCCTGGTGCCTGCTCGCCGTGGCCCTCAGCCTGGCCCAAGAACAGCCCCAGCAGCAGCAGCAGCAGCAGCAGCAGCACACGGAGCCCCTGTCGACCAAGCACCAGCAGCAGCAGCAAGCCCACTCGAATGCCATCATGGGCGAGGCCGGTGTGTCCAACACCCAGCTTCTGCAGCCCTCCAGTCCGGCCCGGACGCTGCGTCCCCTGTCGGAAGGGGTTCCCGGAGCAGGTGGCTTGGGGGATCCCGCCCTGTACGATGCCCCCGATGACTGTCACTTCATGCCCGCTGCCGGCCTGGACCAGCCAGAGATTGCCCTGACCTGCAACCTACGGACGGTCAACAGCGAATTCGACACGACCAATTTCAGTGTGATACCAGCGGAACACACGGTGGCCCTTCACATCCTCTGCAACGACGAGATCATGGCCAAGAGCCGCCTGGAGGCGCAGTCCTTCGCCCACCTGGCGCGCCTCCAGCAGTTGTCCATCCAGTACTGCAAGCTGGGGAAGCTGGGACGCCAGGTCCTCGACGGACTCGACCAGCTGCGCAACCTCACGCTGCGAACCCACAACATCCTCTGGCCAGCGCTTAACTTCGAGATAGAGGCGGATGCCTTCGCCGTGACCAAGCAGCTGGAACGACTGGATCTCAGCTCGAACAACATTTGGTCCCTGCCGGAAAACATCTTCTGTGCTCTGTCGGCACTGTCTGCTCTCAATATGAGCGAGAACCGCCTGCAGGATGTCAACGAATTGGGCTTCAGGGACCGCAGCAAAGAGCCCTCAGCCACAGGCTCAACGGAGTCGAGCTCCTCTACGGAATCGGTGAAGCGTGGAGCTGGAGCTGGAGGAAGTGGAAGTGCCAACAGTGCCAGCAGCTGCTCTTTGGACCTGGAGTTCCTCGATGTGAGTCACAATGATTTTGTCGTGCTGCCCGCGAATGGCTTTGGCACCCTGCGACGCCTTCGCGTGCTGGCCGTAAACAATAATGGAATCTCAATGATTGCCGACAAGGCCCTGAGTGGCCTGAAGAACCTCCAGGTGCTCAACCTCAGCTCCAACAAGATTGTGGCCCTGCCCACGGAGCTGTTTGCGGAGCAGGCCAAGATAATCCAGGAAGTGTATCTGCAGAACAATTCAATCAGTGTGCTGAATCCGCAGCTCTTCTCGAACCTGGACCAACTGCAGGCCCTGGACCTGTCCATGAATCAGATAACCTCCACCTGGATTGACCGCAGCACATTCGTGGGTCTGATTCGGCTGGTGCTGCTGAATCTGTCGCACAACAAGCTGACCAAGCTGGAGCCGGAAATCTTCAGTGACCTATATACGCTGCAGATTCTCAATCTGCGCCACAACCAGCTGGAGAACATTGCCGCGGACACCTTCGCGCCGATGAACAACCTGCACACGCTGCTGCTGTCCCACAATAAGCTCAAGTACCTGGACGCCTACGCCCTGAACGGGCTATATGTGCTGTCGCTGTTGTCGCTGGACAATAATGCCCTGATTGGCGTGCATCCGGACGCCTTCCGCAACTGCAGTGCCCTGCAGGACCTCAATTTGAATGGCAATCAGCTGAAGACGGTGCCCTTGGCCCTGCGCAACATGCGACATCTGCGCACCGTGGACCTAGGTGAGAACATGATTACCGTGATGGAGGAGAGTGCTTTCAAGGGTCTGGGCAATCTGTACGGCCTGCGTCTTATTGGCAACTATCTGGAGAACATCACCATGCACACGTTCCGGGATCTGCCCAGCCTGCAGATCCTTAATCTGGCCCGAAATCGCATTGCTGTCGTCGAGCCGGGTGCCTTCGAGATGACCTCCAGCATTCAGGCCATCCGATTGGACGGAAACGAGCTGAGCGATATCAACGGTCTGTTCAGCAATATGCCCTCCCTGCTGTGGCTCAACATCTCCGATAATCGTCTTGAGAGCTTCGACTACGGCCATGTGCCGTCTACACTGCAATGGTTGGACCTGCACAAGAACCGCCTGTACGCCCTGTCCAATCGATTTGGCCTGGATGCCGAGCTTCGGCTTCAGACTCTCGACGTAAGCTTCAATCAGATTCAGCGCATTGGTCCCAGTGCCATTCCCAACTCCATTGAGTTGTTGTTCTTGAATGACAATCTCATTACCACCGTGGATCCGGACACTTTTATGCACAAGTCGAACCTCACCCGGGTGGACCTGTATGCCAATCAGATAACCACACTGGACATCAAGTCGCTGCGGATTCTGCCTGTTTGGGAGCACCGTGCCCTGCCGGAGTTCTACATTGGGGGCAATCCCTTCACCTGTGACTGCAACATCGATTGGCTGCAAAAGATCAATCACATTACGTCGCGTCAGTACCCCCGCATAATGGACCTCGAGACCATCTACTGCAAGCTGCTGAACAACCGCGAGAGGGCCTACATCCCCCTGATTGAGGCCGAGCCCAAGCACTTCCTGTGCACGTACAAGACGCACTGCTTTGCCGTCTGCCACTGCTGCGAGTTCGACGCCTGCGACTGCGAGATGACCTGCCCCAGCAACTGCACCTGCTTCCACGACCAGACCTGGTCCACGAATATTGTAGAGTGCTCGGGCGCTGGCTATGCGGAGATGCCGCGGCGCGTGCCAATGGACACCACTGAGCTGTACATCGATGGTAATAACTTTGTAGAGCTGGCGGGGCACTCGTTCCTGGGCAGGAAGAACCTGGCCGTGCTGTTTGCCAACAACTCGAATGTGGCCCACATACACAACACAACGTTCAGTGGACTGAAGCGTCTGCTGATTCTGCATCTGGAGGATAATCACATAGTCTCTCTGGAGGGAAACGAGTTCCACAACCTGGAAAATCTGCGGGAGCTGTATCTGCAAGCCAATCGTATTGCCAGCATAGCGAATGGCAGCTTTCAGATGCTGAGGAAGCTGGAGGTGCTGCGCCTCGACGGCAACCGACTGATGCACTTTGAGGTCTGGCAGCTGAGTGCTAATCCGTATCTGGTGGAGATCAGCCTGGCGGACAACCAGTGGAGCTGCGAGTGCGGCTACCTGGCCCGCTTCCGCAACTACCTGGCCCAGAGCTCCGAGAAGATTATCGATGCTTCGCGTGTCAGCTGCATCTACAACAACGCCACGAGTGTGCTGCGGGAGAAGAACGGCACCAAGTGCACCCTGCGGGACGGCGTGGCCCACTACATGCACACGAATGAGATTGAGGGACTGCTGCCCCTGCTCCTGGTGGCCACCTGTGCTTTTGTGGCCTTCTTCGGACTCATTTTCGGCCTATTCTGCTACCGACACGAGCTCAAGATGTGGGCCCACTCCACCAGCTGCCTGATGAACTTCTGCTTTCGCTCGCCTCGTTTCGGCGACCAGCTGGACAAGGAACGACCCAATGATGCGTACTTCGCGTACAGCTTGCAGGACGAGCACTTTGTAAATCAGATTCTAGCCAATACCCTGGAGAGCGACATTGGGTATCGCTTGTGCCTGCACTACCGGGACGTCAACATCAATGCGTACATAGCGGATGCCCTGATCGAGGCTGCCGAGAGTGCCAAGCAGTTCGTGCTGGTCCTGTCCAAGAACTTCCTGTATAATGAGTGGTCCCGGTTCGAGTACAAGAGCGCACTCCATGAGCTGGTCAAGCGCCGCAAGCGAGTGATCTTCATCCTCTACGGGGACCTGCCTCAGCGGGACATCGATCTCGATATGCGGCACTATCTCAGGACCAGCACGTGCATCGAGTGGGACGACAAGAAGTTCTGGCAAAAGTTGCGCCTGGCCCTCCCCCTGCCCCATGGTCGAGCCAACAACAACAAGAGGGTCACCGGCTGCCTGGCAGCCCGCGCTCCCTCGGCCAACATGTACTCCTCGTCGCATGAATACCAATCCGGGGGGACTACTGCTGGCGGTGTGCCTGTGCCTCCTCCTGCGGCTCGTCTGGCCGACAAACTCTATGCGGACTGCAGCAGCAACAACTACGCCACGATCAACGAGTGCGGCGCCGTGGGCAGTGCCAGGGGCGTGGGCTACAAGCCCATTCCCACCTCCGCCTCGGCAGCCGCCGCCGCCTGTAAGTTCAACACAATGAATCAGCTGTCCAAAAAGCAGCGCGAGCTCAGTGTGGGCGGGGGGATGGCCAAGACCCTGGAGCACCAGCACCACCATCATCATCCCCAGCAGCAGCAGCAGCAGCAGCAGCAGCAGCAGCAGCAGCAACAGCATCCGAATCGCCGGAGTCAGCATGAATACGCGGTTCCGGCGTATGTTCCCAGTGGCGCTCCAGCCTACGACAGCGTCGACTACGCCAAGCAGCAGCTCCAGCAGCAGCGAAGCAACTGCGAGTGCATCAGCCTGGGGACCGGTAAGCGCGTCCTCGCCAAGAGCTCCACAGCCGCCGTGCTGCCTTCCAGCTTCAGCTCCAACTTTGTGCCGCCCCTCGGTCCCACTGGGGTGGCCGGTGCCTACAACTGCAAGAAGCCCTGCAACTGCAATGCGGACGACGAACTGGTCTGTGGCTGCGGGGGCCTCGAGAGCGGAACCCAGAGCAGTGTGACGATGAGCAGCAGCAGCAACAACAGCAGGCAGCCGGAGCTGACGCACTACGAGTCCAATCTGAGCCTCAACGAGCTGGACGACAACGTCCAGGCCGGCAAGCCACTGCACGATCTATGGGCGTAACGGGGAGGCCAGAGCGGCAGGCGGAGGATGTGGCAAGAGGGGGGAGATAGGAGGCAGAGACAGACTGCGAAACCAGTGAATTTATAAAGATTTAATGAGAAACAAAACGAAAACATACGAAAAACCAACTCAAACTGATTAAACTGATATTGGGATAGCTTATGGAATACAAAATGGATAGGAAGTTAGAAAAGAATACTTTTTTAGGCATGGTTTGAAACAGACTGATACTTTTAGTTCTTGAATAAATTTAATGTTGAATTATTCCCTGTAAATAAAAAAGATACAAATACCTTAAATATGATAAATGATATGATGATAAAATATGATGATATAGCCACAAAAACGGTTTTAATTATCTAAGTATTGTACATAAACAGCGAAACATAAACATAGCGGAGAAATCCAAAAAAACAATTAATTTTTGTATGATAAATACACACTTACATATATGAATATATATATAACATAAAATATACATATATATATATATATGAATACCATTAATATATTTAATATAAAAACAATTTTTTTTTATTAAACTTAATATAAAAATAATATTAAAATTAATTAAGCGGAGCGCTAGCATCGTGGCCTTCGGCTCACATATATATATTCTTAAAAACCATGTTAAATAAAAATAAAAAAAATAAGTATATGAACAAACCGAAACGAAAGATCTAATATATATTCCACCACCCTCCACAGCATTATCCGCATCATCCGCATTTCCACAGACTCATCCCATCATTTAAGATCATTTTCCACCGTTTTGCAGACAGATTCCGACTCCCTGCAGCATCAGATATTCAGGAAAATTAATTAGCATGTAAGGAAATTGTATGATAAAAATCAAACAATGCCATTGGAAAACAAAAGCAGAGAAGCACAACCAGAAAAACCCGCGCTGCAAACAATAAAAACTCATAATAACTGCTATGAAAATATCTACATATAAGCGTACGCCCAGCCATATATACATAAATACATATACATTACGATAATAATATTAATAGTTGACACTCAACGAATTAAAAATAAAATTACACTGCATCATACTCTCGTGCGCACTCATTTTAACTCATGTCCTGGCAGGGCGATAATGATGAGCCGACGCGCCGCCCCGAGTCCCGCCCGCGAATCAGCCGTTGATAACAATTAAGTTCTGAATAAAATCCAAGCGAAAGAGAGTAAATTTAATTGATTACAGCCTGGCCATAATAGCTTATGTTGTGGGTTAAGTTAGCCAATGGGTACCCTTTGGGAACGAGAGGTATGATGAACGCAATGACGGTTAAGAAACTCTGGCTCCGGCTCTGGCTCTGGCTTAAGCTCAAACAATTTTTGTTCTTCGAATCCTAACTGATACCTATTCCTAGGGTTCGACTAAATCCCACAACTCTTTTTCTGTTGTGGTCTTCTTTTAGTGGTTATTTTTTGTTACTTTGAACAACTTTTTTGTAATATTTAGTTTTTAAAACAATTTTTTTCGCAATCATCTGTAGATGCTGTCGGGTAAATTGAAAAGAAACAACAAATAAATAAAACAAACAGTAAAGTGAAAATATTTTTTTTTGCGGTAATGTTGTTCGCGGCCCATACAAATTATTTAATAACATGCCATTAAAATAACAAAAGCAGTAAAAATAGAGCCACACAACGGCAGGTTATTGATTGAAAAGGTATCGGAAAAATCAGGGTAGGAGGCGGACTATTGTTTTCATAAATTTTTTGTTTGTTTTTTTGTAAAGGCAACAACAACAAAATACACATGAATAAATTATATTCTTGAATGTCTGACTGCAGAATGTACATACATAAATAAATAAACCTAATGATAAAAATAAGAGAGACATTTTAAAAACTAAAGTGAAACGAAACCCAGAAGAATTTATTGCGAAATTGAAAAACAAAAAGCGAAAGGCAAAAACCAAAATGGCAAAGAAATACCCTTGAGATACTAATGATAAATATTCACTAAGCATTACAAAATAAAAGCCGAGCAATAAACCGCAACAAGGATATATTCGAAGATTTTTTAAGTTTGTAAAAACAATGGAATGTAATACATTTAAAGCTAATCAAATTGACTCAAAAGTTATAGATAAATTAAAAAAAGCAAAAGCCAGAAGTTATAATAAATTATCGTTAAGCAATAAATAAAATGCATTTCACTTCAAGCCCAATTTTTAATCACAATTTTTTACAAAACAAAAAGATAAAGCAAAAGAAATAAATAAAAGATACCATTTAAAGTTGAAACATTTTCAAGTCACAATTTACTCATTTAAATAATTCATACAAACACTCATACAAACATCAGAGGAAAAGGAGCAAAGATATTTAAAATAAAATACTTTTTAAGGTTTTTTATGTTCCTAAATAGCGTTTATGCAAATTAATAACAATTTCTATATATAAATATCTGTGCAAAAGTAAAGAGAGGCATCAAAAAATATGAAATATATCCTTCATTTGATCATTCAAATTTTTGTTGGTTTTTTTTTAAGAACATGGCTCATTATTTAGTGCGTAAGTGGAAGTATATTTTAAACAATCGCTAAACTAACTAACTAAGCGAGTACGGAGGTGTGGAGAAAAAAAAATATACTTAATGCAGTCAAAATGAGACACAGACGGAAACGAACAAAACAAAAAACCAGAAAAAGTCAAGCAACAATAATAAATAAATCAACTTATTTCAAAAATTGAAAAATGTAGTGTAATTTTTTTCCTTAAGGCGGGTTACACATGCACATTTCGGGTGTCGAATATTTGTATTATTTCTAAAGCGAACTAGCATATTGTTATACTACCGAAGGAGGTATTAAACCTTTGATCATAACATTTAAAAGCACATAAAGAAGATTTTTGGAGCCCATTAAGGATGTTCATTGATGGTCAAGGGGACAGGCTATTGTTCCAACTGTAAGAGAAGTTGTGCACAAATTGTTTGACCATTGGAACCCTCGCGATGCATCGGTGGATTCCACCCTATCATATATGTATGTGGATGTCTTGTGGATGGTCGGGAGTGTCAATCTCCTGTTGGATAGATATGAATTTATTCATCATTTACATAACTTCGGTGGACCGTCCTGACACTTTGAAAATTGACAATGAAATGGAACAATTTAGTGCACAACATTTTTGTTGTCTCTTAAAAGGTTAAACTCTTTAAAGACCTTTGTGCCTATGTTCTAGGCGGTTACTAAAACAGGATATGGTTTTCTTTAATGATAGTAGTCCTTAATAAAGAGCCTTTAGAGATTGCTACTGTTTCCCAATAGCTTTAATTTATGTGGAATACACCCAGCTAGTGCTGATATCGAGAATTCATATGCACTTTCCAGTCCCAGATCCGTAACAATAATACCTACATACATATATGTATATGTATGTAATAATAAACTCGGGTAGACTGAATCATTTACGCAACTGAAGCATGCTTGACCTTTCTCTCGCTCTCTGTTTGTCTGTCTGGGAGAAGGGGAGACCACGCTCCACCCACTTGGGCGAGTGTTTTTGAATGCACTTTGAGTGCATTTCGCGTACCACTTAATGCAACCGCAAGCCATTCATATTCATATGAAAAGTACTCGAACGCACACACGAATTATTATATCCGCTCCTCGCACCGCGGACGCCTCTTTCGTCAGGGCTGTTTGCCCTGTTTGTCCTTCCGGTCCTGTCGTCCCACAGTGCCGAGGTGTTGGCACGCCCTTTTACACTGAATGGCGGACTGCCGACCACACCCATTTATGGTGGAGTCATCATTGCAACCAGATTACACGGAGTATGCGAGCGGCTCAATGCAGGATTAAGCCAACAAATAGAGAGATAGGGACATACAAATACTAAATTTAATTTCATATAATTGCTTTTCCAAAGTCCATTTAAATTATATTGCCTACGAGTGGGACCAGGACCAAAACCAGGACCAGGACCAGGACCTGGACCAGATCCAGGGCTTCAACCGGCGCGCCGGTGGAGGGCCGGTCTTTCCATTGATGCATATTTATGGCATACGCAGACAGTCGTCAATGAATTGGTATTCCTCTGATTTGTTGTTGCTGCATTCCTTGGATGCGGTGCTTGTTGCAATTGCTGCATTTGCTGCCGTTGGCATTGCCGTTGCCAGCATTGCCATTGCCGTTGCCGATGCAGTTAGACAGCATTTTCCATCATCGGCAATAATTTACAGTCACGGACATATTTTTTGCAGTTTATTTTAATGCTGTTGTTGTCAATATTGGCATTACTTCAGTTTATTAATGCAATGCAATTAGTGAAAATTTGTCAGTTAATGGCATCCACCAGCAACCAAATAAATAATCGGCCCCCTTTTCGGACGCCCACAATTTTAATGCATTTTAGCAATAAATTACTACTGCACACAAGCGCAAACAAACACCAGATTGTGCACAAAATAATGCATTTTCTATGGCCGAAAGCTCATTAATAAATTGCCAAAATTAAAGGAATTTTATTTCTATTTATATCTACACACGATATATGTGAATATTGTAATATATGCATAAATATCAACGTACTTATTTTTTTGGCAAAAAGTCAATTGCGCAAAAAACTAAATAGTTCCACGAGCCGACGTATAATAAAAATTTCCTAAATGGAGAAAAATTTAAATATTATAGAGAAATAATAGTAGTTTTAATATTAAATTGCAGAGCATTATACCAAAAATTATGCAAGCCAAGCCAAGCCAAACCATTCATGATAACATCTGTCCTCTTTTTTTTCGAACCATAACTGTCCATCTAGTATATTTGAGATCCCTCAAAAATAACGTTGTCCACTCGGCTTTCATTCAGTTGAAGGTACAAAAACCATTCATTAATTTGATTTGAATCTTGTTCAGTGCTGGCACTCTGATGAGGTCAGAATGAGTGACCTCCACTTCCACCTCCACCTCCACCTCTGCCTCCACCCACAGCCGGTGCTTGTTTAACAATTCTCCTTTAGTTTGAATATACACTATATACTCGTACTCGTAAGGACGTATATTAATCCGAAGGAGCTGGGAATAATTATGTCATGTGCTTATGTTTTATGCTTGCGTTTGCTTAATTGTGAATTATAACCTCATAATTTAGGCCGAGCGAAAACAGGCAAAGTGGATTGAGGTAGGTTGGGTGTGGTTTGGTCGTGTGTGTGTGTGTGTGTTAACAGCATTTTAATACTCTTCTAACCGGGGCGGGGTGGGGTTTGGTGGGCTGGCCATACATCAAGCAAGCTGCCACGCCCGGCTGCCGCTCAAGGTCCTTTTGTGTTCTCAATAAAAATCTCATTCGCTGACGCATAACTTTTACTTTTAATTAGTTGTATTATCTCCCTTGTTGGTTGCTAATTGCTTTATTGCTCGACTTGTCTTTGTTCGGTCCGCCTCGAATTGCCGTCCTCTTGCCATTTCTTCGTCTACTCCTCCTCCACTGCTTTTGATATCAGCTTTGTTTTCCTTCTTTTCGTGTCCTGTCGCTTAATTTGAAATCATTTTGTCGCAACTTTATCAGCAGCCGTACCAAGCAGGGTCTTCCATTTTCGATTGCTCCCATTTCGATGTCCTTGCGGACAGTTATTGATTTTTTAGTCTTCTTGTCTTTTGGCTGTAAAATGAAAACCAAAATCTGCTGCCATCAAGTCAAGTCAGTTTCTGGCAATTCATACAATTCGCCTGACCTACATGTGTATGCACCCTGCTCCCTGCTCCCTGCTCCCTGCTCCCTGCTCCAGCTCCCTGCTCCCGGCTTGACTCTAGACTCCGGGGCTCAACCCGATGGCCATGTGTCTGCTAGCGATTCTTGTTGTAAGATGGAGATGTACTCGTAGATGTAAGTTGCGGGGAGATGGAGTAGGATCTGGGGTCTGGTCTGGTCAGGTCAGGAAAAACAATAAGATTGAAAATGAAAAGAACCAAAGAAGAACGCTTTCAATGCTCCATAGGAAGATTGATTATGAGATGGTACAAAATGGGAGGTCTTCTAGTACAAATTGCTTAGATATATTGCAGTATCTATACAGATTTTTTATTTTTTCCGATGAACCATTAAATAATTTCCATTTAGTCTGTATGCATATATATATATGTATATATATTTATTTATATAAGATTGCATTGCTTTATTTCTTTATAGCTCGAGATATATCGAGCAAAACATTTCATAAGCAAGCCTTTTCGACTATAGTAAAACCTTTTTGTGTCTCAGCGTGCTCATTCGTACTCATACGAGTATTAACTAAAATATAAATATTTTTTGGAGCAGCAGTGGAGCAGAGGAGCAGCACACAGCAGAGACAACAGAGTATCTGCATCCCTGTGTTGGGCCTCTCAAAGTCTTGGCTCGCGTCTCTTGTTTTTCCGCTTGGCCCACCCCCCCGCCAAAACTGCCATGGAAAAGAATTGGAGAGTTGGCTCTTCTGGGGGCCGGGGGCTGGGGGCTTCGGGTGGTTCGTCTTCCATGTCACTTTTAGTTTTTAGTTGTGTCTCGGGCATCCGTTTCGCTTCAGTTTGCCGTTTGCCGTTTGCCGCTCGTCTGTTTGTTTGTTTGTTTATTTGTTGGTTTTGTTTGTTGTATGCTTGTCTGTTTGCTTTGCTTTGCGTATGAGTGCGTTATCGTTGTCCTCTGCCACGCCCACATCTGAGCGAGTCGCTGGGGCGGATAGTCGGGGACGGGATGGGACAGGCGACACAGGACAGGGGACACGGGAACTGGCTTCGTACTCTCATTTCATTCACGAGCAATTTATTCGTCCATTAGAGCAAGGACGAGCAGCAGCAGCAGCAGCAGCAAGACAGGACAGGAGACCCCGGCTTGGCCCCTTCTTGGATTTCACTGTGAGCGTGTGTGTGTGTGTGTGTGTGTGCTCGTATTAGAGAGTGTGCGAGTATCTGAGTGTGTGTTAGAGTGAGTTTGTTTTGCTTTTATTTATTCCCTGTTTTTGCTTGTCCGTTGTCTTGTGTCCTCTTTGTTTCGCTCAAGTGTGTGTTAGGATTTCCCAGCTCCTCTTACTATCTGTCTCCGTTTCTCTCCCACCCCCATCCTCGTCCTCATCCCCGTCTCCCTCTCTCTCTCTCGCTCTCTCTTGGAATTACTTTCTTCGTGTGTGCTTCATGTGGCGTTGTGTAGTGTCTAAATAAGTTGAGAGTCAACTTACAAAGTAAACCAAAGATTCTTAATTGGAATTTTACAAATTCGTTTGTTCACTAGCGCTCTCTACGAGAGTGTCCTTCCCCACGAGAGAGAGAGAAAGATGAGCAGAGAAGAGTGAGAAAGGTTTTCGAGGGGCCTCCAGATCATGGAGCAACTGTATAAATAACTTATACGAGTATGTGTGTACATCCGAATATTGATAAACGAATATGCTGCTCTTATAAGATTGATAAAAAGTCGGGAAATTGTCTACAAATATGTGTGTACTTTGCTACCCGTATTCTTCTTCTACTTCTACCTTCTACCTTAACCTATCCATCACGCTCACACTCTCTATACAGACTAGAAAGGACCCCTTGTCGCCTCGGGGGAGAAGCGAAAATTTCTTCAAGGATTACTGATTCGCAGCATCTTTTGCAGTTTTGTCTAATTTCCAAAGAAGGGGCGACACCGAACGGGGTGGAATTTTAAGTATTCAAGGGTAGTTCTCTGCCACATTCTTCCCCAAGATAGACTTGGATTTACACCAACAAAAAAATGGGGAAGGGGAAGGTGCAGAAGCTGTAGCAGGACCAAGAACAGAAGCAGATGAAAATGGAAATGTGTGACAGTTGAGGAACTCTATACAAGGATTGTGATTGATTGAAGGATTGCCAGCCATTGAGACTAAGCTTCTCTTTCAGTACGTATTTGTGTGTGTGTTCGTGCATCTGTGTCGGTTAGCAAATAGATTAAAAAAGGTTATTTGTATGAAATTTGATTAGGGTAGGTCAAAGAAACTAATCTGATTAGGACTGAATAAAAAGCAGCACATTTGGCGCATTTGACGCATTTGAAGCATTTGAAAAGCTTGAGAACTCTTCAGAACTGAAAGCCGTAATGGAGACACATGTTACGGTCAGACCTATCAAAAGGAATCTATCAGTCATCAGACACTATCTTGGATATCTATATCTGACAGTTTTTTCCAGGTATTTAGATGGAGACGAAGTGGGTCTAAACATGTATATTTTATAGCAATCACTTGAGCTTTAATTTTGACCAAGATCAAGGTCCGTCCTTCGCTAGTATGTTTCTAGGCAAAACTGTACCCCTATTCCATTAAATTTGTAATTCGAATATATCCATTCTTAAGTTTTTTAAGATTACCCTCATTTTAAAAATCTTCTTGAGGCCCTTCGCCTTGGAAAAGCCTTTATAAATTTGGCCATATATCATCCGTAGATCAATCACCGCTGATGTCAAGCAATTACTTCCAAATCATTCAAGACAAACTCTTCCTAATATCAAACCCTCCTCCGCTTCTACTTTCCAAAAATTTAAGTCATTAGCAATCTGAGCCATCACCCTCATTAATATGGGAGGAAAAAAATTAAATAATAATACAGCAACTGTCATATTTTATGATTCATTTAGACCCCATCCCTAACCCGGCCCGTCCCCCACAGACGAGCGAACAAAATAGGAGCCGCAGCGGCAATTTTATTTAATTAATTTTTAATTCGAATTTATTTAATTTATTCTTTTTTTTTGATTCAATTCTTCTTTTCCAACACACATATGCAAAGCCCATCAAAATCAAAACGTTTTTCAGCCCGGATATTTATAATTTTTTTGTTTTGTGAAATGAAAAACTGAACTCTGGATCATCCATCATCATTGCAAAGCCCTCCCCTTTCCGCCCCTTCTGCCCTTTCCGGCGGTTCTGTCTCCTGTATACGAGTATATAATTTAAACAAGGCGGAAAAAAATGTCAAATGTCACAAACACTGGAGGGGAGAACTATGTGGTCTGGAAGGCTCGAAGAGTGCCTTCAATTAATTCTTTTTTCAAATTTATATCAATTTATAATTTTTTCTCCCTTCGCTGTGATTCGCTTGATTAGGAGGAGGTTGGGTTCAGGATTTCCCCTATACCGAAACCGAGCCAAACGAGTTGAAATTTTAGATGTTTGTGATTAATTGTTGTCTTGAGTTGCGGGGACCCATATACTATAAATCTATGTGTGTGTGTGTGTGTGTGTCGACGGCGAAGGGCCGAAAGGATAATGATGCTGCGGCAAACTGTGGTAGTAAGTCGAAGGAGTCGCGTTAATTGCAGGGCTTCTGGGTAGCTGGATGGCTGGATGGCTGGGTACTGGGTGTGCGGTTCGGTTCGCTCATGGCCCGGTGAACGCACGAGTTATGAAACTGGCATTAGGGCTGGAATGAATGTTCCCGTGACTCGGGTTGGCCCAGACCCAGACCCCAAAGCCCAGACCCTCGCGACAGCCACAACAGTGGCCTTAACTGGGGCTCTGATGCTCTGGTGCTCTGATTACGTACTATGCGATTATGATTTTGTGAAAAGGATTAGTTGCATACTACGCTGAAGAAGAGGAAACCTCCAGCTAAGGGATCAGAGATAAAGTAAGTCAGAATGGTCGGGTAGAGAAGAAGAGAGGAGATGATGGGGCAGCCAGGATGGTCCAGACGAGGAGCTGGCTTCAGTTCAGTGGCTTAGGCAGTCAAGGCTAAAATCCTAGAAAAATATATATATATAATTTAAGCTTCCCCTCAACCCCACTCGGATTGAAGTTCATACGCGCCCCTCCCCCAACAACAGAGAACAAGAGACATCTGTTATGCCAGAGGATTTCTGTACAACAATTTGCCAGTAATTATTGCCCGTGTATAATCTTTATTATGGCTGTTTCTTCAGTTCCGTTCCGTTCCCCATTGTCCCCCCATAAACAAAGGGGGGGAGTGGTGAAGGACTCCTCCTCTAAGCTGTTAACAATACAGTATTTTTGGTGTGTGGGGGTTTTTTGTCTAATTTTGCACGACTTTTGCAATACTCAATCTGGCGGAATGCTAAGCTCTACCAAATTCTATCCGGTATTAATGTGTCAAGAGATACTCATATGTCCCAGGAACCTACTAAAAGTTACTCCTTTTTTTGTGGCAAACAAAATAAGATATTTGTATGTACATATATTCTGTAAATATTAACAGCTGTACGTAACTTAAGACTTTTTCTGTCCCGAGGCAGAATTCTCTGCACGCACATTTAATAGTCGGGACCGCCCGCATTCCTCCATAAATGTTCCTCCATAAACAAAAGACTGCCTCCCGACAAGTTATTTTGGAAAATAGCTCACGCAACAATGAATTCAATTAACCCAAGACTGCAATTTAAGATTTCACACAATAAGGGAATCGATCTAACACCTTTTATAGCCGAGCGAAGCCACAGAAGACAACCACATGAGTGGGGCAATAGTCGTATTAAAACCGAAAATAGGAAATTATGCACGCAAGGATCTTTCAGCGGATCAAAAACTTCTAAAGCGGAACAAATTAAATAACCCTCGTATATTGTAGATGTACAAAAACAATAGATATCCCTTGGAGATACGTTAGACGTTGCGGTTTTGTTGTCGATTTCGATTTCATTTTTACCTGCAACCTTGACTGGATTGGGCTGAGCAGAACGGAATACAGAACACGGAACAGAGAACACAGAACACAGAACACAGAAGAGACCCTCCTCAAACGTCAGGGACGTCGACGCTCGTCATTGTCTCTGAACGAGCGACTCCGCTGGACATTGATGGTGGTCCTTTCTACACTCTATGCCCCCCTCTTGCCGCAGAAGGGACTCCTGGGCATAATTTGTAATTTCCGACACGTCAAAGCCGCCCGAGTCTGAGTCTCAGTCTGAGACAGGGAGAGTGAGACTCGAGCTAGCTGCGAGCAGGTGCAGGTGTAGGTGGAGGTGTGCCCCAACCCCAGTCCCAATCCCAATCCCAAGCCGAACTCACGCACTTTCCCCGCACTCGAGCCAGGAAGCAAAGCTGTGCCAGTCGAATATCTAATGAGGAGAGCGGGAATGGGGCTGGGCGGAAAGTGTAGCCAAGTCTCCACTCCTCATTATGTAATGAAAACGCGTAGCATTTTCCGTTTCAGTTTCGGTCCGATCTAAGGAGAGGGCGCATGTGTGCAAGCATTTACAAGCTTTTATTAAATTAAACTGTGTAATAAGGCGCCCAGGAACTTGGGACACGCATATCAGTCCTGTCCCGGTGCCCCTCAATCACCGCCCTATGGGTTTAAGGCCCCCCTACCAACCACCTTTCCCCCGTCTTATCAGTTTGTACCAAGGCTGAAATCGCAGTAGAAAAATTTCATGGTAATTATGACAGTGTGTGTATGGAAATTTTATTTTTTCAGTTCCAAACTCCTATATAAAGAATTGTGCCCTGGATAAGGGCAAAGGTGGGGCTTGCGCGGTGGGAAAAGGTGAAAGAAGAGGAAAGTTGCCGGGAAGTGAGAAAATATCTCAGATAGAAAAACTGGGAAAACATTTGGTTTGAAAAAATCCATTCAAAATTCATTGTGCATTCCCTATAGTCACTTTCGATGGCTTTTTTGCAACAAATTTTACAGCATTTACAATTTAAAATTTACAATTTAACATTGCAATTTTGTGTTAATGATTGAAAATAAGGTGTGTGGTCTCTGTGTGTCATAAGCATAAAAGGTAGGCCATAAAATGCTCGTCATTAGCATAATCTGAGCCAGCCCCAGCGCCCACCCCAGTGCACATTATCATTAACTAGACAAGCCGTCGTTAGAATATTCTGAACTGAACCAAAATTATCTGCCCCCAGCATTAGGGCCTATATGAATGTTCACGCCCATTTGATCAATGCCAACTGGATGACTTGACTGACACATTACTTAACTTCCGCTTCCTGACGTACCCGTACCCGTACCCATACACAGGAACAGAGAGAGACAAAGAGGGAGAGAGAGGTAGATACTGTAGATAATTTCACAGTTCTTTGGACAGGGCCAAACACACGCACTTCTCGCATCCATCCATTCTCGCTTTTTGGGTAGAAAAAGTGAGCAAAGGGAAACGTAGCAAGGCGCCAAATGTCAGGCAAATTAAATTTAAACGCAGCGCAACAATCCATCATCTGGTAATTACTGCGTCAACACGCCACGAACACACACAGAGACACATAGATACAATTCTGTCATATACATACATACATACCGTGCATACATACGTATATAAAATCTGAGACAAATAGAGAGGAGGTACCAAAATCCTTACCCGCACCCGCACTCGCACTGGAGGATGATAATGACTTGACTTGTCATAGCTTCCGCCAAATTAAAGAGATTTGTGCATTAGGCATCTGCCTTAGGATTATCTCAGACACCCACACCCACACCCACACCCACTGCTCCACTCCACTCCGCATCTCTGCTTTAGCATTGATTAATAATTTCTTTCTCTTTCGCTGGATTTTTCTTTGGGAGTCGGGTTCTTGGCTCAGCAATTAAGTTCTTGTCCCACTTTGAGGCGGCAACTGTAATTGACAGTCTGCCATTTAGTTTTCAGCAGAGGAGGGTACGGAAACAAAGAGCGGAAGAGCCGTCGAATCGATGTCGAAGAGTCGTGGAGAGTGCGGGGGGCGTTGCCGCACTGTTGAGGCCTCCGTAATGGAATATTACCAATGGGGTGGGTTCTGGCCAAAAATCATATGTATACGATGTGTATATGTAGGTATAAGCACCCTGTTTCCCATTTTCTGGGCGTTCATTCCGATCAACATATTTCAAGAGTTCTCGGTCCTCACAGCAGGCGATCCATCCACACACTCCTGGGCGGTCTGTCCACAAGTAGGTAGGACAGAGGCAGGAGGCAGGAGGCAGGAGGCAGGGCGGAGAGAGCTACTGGGGGAGGCAACAACAGTTGCCAAATTACTTTCAGCTACTAGCGACAGCTTATAATTATGTTGATGTACAATGACGAGGCGTGGAAGGGTAGAGGCGGAGTAGACCAAACCTCTGGATGCACTATGCCAGAGTCGAAGATCAGTTGCTGATGGACCCAAGATTGTAGATTGTATATCTTCATCCGCACAAATTCTGGCATATCACACATCTGGCACGGTTTTTAATTTTCGTTTCGATCCATGCAAACTAAACGTCCCACAAATTTGCAGTGCATAAGCTAGCCCTACAGCATCAGAACAACAGAACTCCACCCACACGCACTCACAGCAGGACATGTGGCGGCTGTGGCAGCAACAGCATCGCCCAAAACTTTTGGTAAATTATGAAATTATAAACATGGCCAGCATAGTCAACTTTTTACGATACATACGCACCCAGAGCCTCTTCCAGTGCCAGTCCTAGACACATACGAGTACACACACTCGTCTACGTTCGTTCATACGAGTATGTTACATGGAAAATGTCTGGCCGAGAAAAGTAATTTAATTGTCGCAAAAATGTCGAAAACAGCTTTAGTGCTTTGCATTACCAGAACCAAAAACAGAAACAACAAACACAACGCATGAATAAGATGGAGAAATCATAATAAGGGGAAATTATAATTACAAGTGCTCGCATGTGGTTGAGTCCCGAACCAAGTCGAGATTTATACATAAAAATAAAATACGCACACACATATGTATGTACATATGTATATGATTAAAGTTTCCACTTGCCGGAAAAAAGCCAGAGACCAGAAGAGAATAATTTTATGTTGAGTTCAATAATTAATATGCGTCCAAGGTTGTTTATGGCCGAGTGTAGGTTATACGATATTTAAATGTGGCCATAAAATGTAGAGAAGTTTGTGGAACGAAGGTGTTCCAAGAAACAGTTTCATTATAAATTTATACTGTGGGAACCGTATCGAACAAATTCATATTTCGTTCTTTACGTAAACATGTACAATCAGATCAGTCTGTTATATTCCTTGGATATTCCCTCTTTATTGGTAAATTTTCTCCTACGAGTATTAGGCCAACTCCCAAAAGTATGCTTCGGGAGAGGCAGAGTAGATTTCGGTTTCAGCGGAAAGACTAATACCGGAACATTTCCCTCGTTGGGTATCTGGTTTGATATGAATTTTAATGGCCTTGTGCATGGTTGAAACGATTTATGATGCGCCACGCACGCGGTTAATTAGACACAGCAAAAACAAGAAAGAAAAAAAAGAGGAGCGGAGAGGATAGGGGAGAAATTGGGGCCATGCCACAGCTGAGATGGGGCTGATGCTGGGACTGACGCTGATGCCGATGGGTTGCTGGGGGTTGGCCTGTTTTTGTTATCCTTTTCAATGTCACACAAACACAGACATGGTGGGAGACTACATGCGAGTATAGCGCATCATGTGTTTTATCTATGGCGCTCAGATTTCAGTTGGCGGAGGGTGCTTTTGGCTTGGTTAAGTTCTGGGGAGAGTTTACTTTCGTAAACCCATTCCACATCCCGTTCTTGGCTCCGCGGCCCGTCCCCGGCCCCGCCCAAAGGGAGACATATACCCTCGAGTTGTTTTAACGTCAACTTGCTGCTTGTATCATTTAATCTTTAATATCCTTTCTTAGCGTCGACTTTGGTCTTTTGGCGTTCATTCGATGTTCTTTTTGTTGGTCGATGCTCGCCGCTGTTGTGTCCTTTGTGACTTTCGCCTGACGCATACAGATACATAAATACTTCAATGCTTCGCTTCGTGTGGGTGAAGGAAAGTCTTGCTTAGATTTATCACTTGCCTGTGCTGTACATACATACGAACAATAAATAAATGTAGACATGTATTTCTCTCTACTCGGTACCCATAGGGTTCAAGGATATATTATTTGTTTGTAGCCATACAGGTAAAAGCATAAAAGGCAGAAGCATAACAAGGTGATCGAGTACTAAGATATCCGACACTATTTTCATTGCAAATTCCAGATCAGATTAGCGTCACATTTACTGAACAGACATTGTTCCACTTATTTCACGGGTTGTTTGGATAGGATCGTTTATCCGACTACGGGGTATCTTATAGTCAGAACCTTAGCTATGCTACTTGTTTTTGTTGTTTGCATCTACCCATGGCCGCCACATGGCTTGGCATGCTCTGATTCTCATCTTCATCTCCCATTGTCAAGAATTTGTTTCTTTGTGTCTGTGTGTTGGTGTTTGTGGCAGTATCTGTATCTATGTGTGGCATTAACAGGGAGCAGGCAAAAATATCTTTATGCCTCATAAGTTTAATTTGGCGCAAATTGTTTTTATTTGCCCAGTCGCCAAAGCCAAACAGCAGCAAAAACAACAACAACATCAAGTTGGCGCACAACAACACACAGACAGACAGGCGGACAGACAGACAGACAGACAAACAGACAGACGGACGGACAGAGAAGAATGGCAGCCGAGAATAGAGTTGCCACATGCATGTGTGATACAAAATGGCGGCCCTGGTTTTGTTTTTTGCTGGCATTTCCACAAATTCTTTTTGAATGTCATTAGTATAATTGAAAAAGCTATTGGCACAAGGCCAACAAACCCCGAAAAGCAACAAAATAGCCAACCAACCAACAAAAACGGCCATGGAAACCAAAAAACGAACTGGTAAATGTAGTCGATGCGACACGCGAAATCCAATAAAAATTTTAGATACAATTTTCAGTTAATTCTGGTTGCTTTTTGTAGTCTAGCGGAAAGTTTGGCGACTTTGGCTCCCCTTGATACCGCTATGGCCACAGCCCAAGGACACAACAGCCCGCAGTCCGCAGTCCAAAAGACACCCAACATGTGCATAAATTTTGCAGCTGACATCCAGCAAATGTACATGGGATATTGCTTAGAACAACCAACCACATGAGTTATAGAGTGTATAGAGAGAGCCAAGCTACGAGTGTTTATGCAGAGATCGGATTGCAGCACAGAGATATGCAAAGTATCGAAAAGTATCGTGTCTAGCCGGAAAGGACTGTCAGTCGGTCACTTGAAGAAGGTGAACCGGAAGTGCTCAGCCATTGCACAATGGCCAAAACGCCCGATATTTTGGCAGCATATGCAATCACACACACAAAATAAGATTAAACTGTATACATACCTTCAAAATAGTCTTAAAGTCTTTTATGTTGTTTAGAATTGTCGCGCAATTAGTCGCGAATAATGACAAATTTTGCACTTCTGTTGGGGCTGTTCCTTTGAACTAAAATCGAACTGTAAACATGGAAAATATTCGTACAGGTATGCTTAATACTTAATCGTTTTGAAGAGTATAATACAAACCTTTAGGTTAAGCAAAGAAGCCCAAAATATATGGTTTCCATTGAGACCTCTAGTCTTTCTGTATGTAATCAAAACGAATACAAAAAAAAACTAGCTTTATCAGAAAACAGACAGCTGAAAAAGGGACGTCACAAGAATGTTTTGAGATGCAAGTTCAAATATGGGGCAGGACACATAAAATCCAAGTGCTTCCAGTTCATTCATTATGTTTTCTCTAATAGCCCTTGCCAGTTTTTCCCCCATAATATTATTTGAGAGAAATTTCATGTAAATAGTTGGTTACATTTTAAGTTTATTACCCTCCATATCAATTGATTTGATCTTACGGACCCTTGCGTATATTTATAACAGAGACATCGACGGGAAGCTGAGCGGAAATCAGAGTACACATGGTACTCCATATATTCTTGTCGCCCCATCCATTGAATTTCCTTTCCTTAAAATGTTATGTAAGCTCAATAAAACAGTCTCTTTTTTCTCCTTCTGTGTATCTTTTCTGGCAAAGTATCGTTTTGCTAAAGCTCTTACCTGATTGTTTGTCTTGCCAAATGTCTCTCTTCCACATACATATGTATTCTCTTTACTCTTTACCCCTACTCTAAGAGTATCTGTGTCTTTGGCTACTTGGCAAAATATTTCTCAACTATTTTCTATATTAGAAAACAGAATCCACACTGGGCAAAGGCAAAGTCTATGCGGCCACAGACAAAGGTGCAACTACTCGTACTCGCATGTGGGATGTGGGTTGTGTCTGTGTGTGTGTGTGTTCTTGATATTTATTTGAATCTTGACTGTCTCTTGGGCGAAACACACGCACATACACACACACGGACGCACACTCTTGCACACAGATACAAAATATATACAACTACATCAATGCTTATCTTCTCTCTCCATTTACCGAGAAGCGAATTTTATTTGAAATTGAACTTGTTTTTGCGCCAATAAATTGTATAGACAAAGTATTTTGATTGCGTTCGGGTGAGTGGGGTTATACTCGTATTATACCAAACTCGGCTACTTCAATACAAACCTGTGTTCTCTGTACTTCCGGTTCACCAATGAAGAAACAACAACAACAACAACAAGAACAACTAAAAACCTAAAGCTAAATGCCAAAGCAATAGACTAAAGTAAACCAAGGGTAAAAGAGGCCAAACCTAGATGTCGGGGAAGGAGGTTTTTATGAGGTTAGCAAGTTTAACTAAAAGTTGTATATTCTCCTTCTTCCATGTGTGTTTTTCTCATTCATTTTATTAAGGAAGGTACGAGTACAGGTGAAAGGAACAAAAACTCGTTTCAGCAATTCAAATAAATGCCACCATTTATTTGTTGGCAGCCATCAAAGGAAAAGTCACTGTACTAATTTCTCAATCGAAACTGGGAAAAACTATCCAAGAAGAAGAATTGCATGGGCAAGGGGAAAACGGAACGATTACATCACAGGCTGGAAACGAAATTCTGAAGTCTGAATGTTTGATTTAAAATTAAAAACAAATAATGAATAGAAAAATCTACTTCACTTTACCACCTTTAAAAATTTGCAAAACTCTACTGCTTAACTGTGTCATATAACTGCATATTTTATTAAAAATACTATTATTAAATAAATTAATAAAATGATTGTCCCTATCCTGTACCGCACTTAATTTTAATGCATAATTTTAAATTAAATATGTTCCACATTTGCTTTTACGTAAATATTTTTGTAAATTAATTTAAAAATATTACTACCTATTTATTTACCACCAATTATACAAATATTGTGTATATAATATTCAGGCAGAAAAGAAAAAAGGAGTTACGGATTTTTTTTTTTTTAGTTAGCTTACAATTTTTAAAGTTTAATATAAACATTATATTTACTGCTTTACTTATATTTAAAAAATGCGATTTATTTGAAAATAAAACGATAAAGCACACACGCACTATCAAACACGCGGCTTCCATTTAAAGCCAATTTCACTTCCGTGCAGACGGACCTTGTTTTTCTGACTAACTTTATTAAATACCCTTCCATCGTGAAACATCATGTTTTAGGAAAAATAAAAGCAAAAACGAGGGGGAGCGTTGTGAGTTGCTGCGGCGACCGCAACTCTACATTTATACCCGACACTTAGTCAGTATGGCTCTCCTCCGGCAGACGCCGCTAATATTGAACGACACGACAAAGAGTGCGTGCGAGAGAGACAGAAAATCAGTGTGAGCGTGTCGTCGCGCGCTGCGTAGCGACTGAAAATTTATTTCCTTCTTTTCGCTATAATAATAATCCGATCTGATCCAGATTCAGCAATCTGATAGATATGGTCATTTTCTATGATTGTGCGTTTTTCATCTTCTCGTATCTTCAATATTGTCGCCACAGATTCTTGCCCTTATCGATGGCGGAAGGGGTGGGGCGAAATTTTGAAATGTACATGTAGTAGTGACATATTACAGGAGTTTGCATAAAAAATGTCGTTGCTCTAGCTCTTATAGTCTTTAAGCACTAGGCGCTCATAGGGACGGACGGACAGACAAGGCTCAATCGACTCGGCTATTGATGCTTACCTAGAATATATGTATATACTTTATGCGGTCGGAAACGATTCCTTCTGGACGTTACACACATCCATTTTCACCACAAATCTAATATACCTCTATACTCATTTTGAGTATCTGGTATAAAAATAGTTAATTGCATGTCAAATATATAAATGAGGATCTGATACTTTAAATAGACATAATACATACATAAAGTACATAAGATGAGAGCTCTCTCAATGGTAAAAGGAGTTCTGAAAGTTACCGTCAAATGTTCTCTGCAGACTTCTGCAATACTATTCTTTTGTCCGTCCTATCGTAGAATATGGTTCCTGCGTTTAGTCTCCTCATTACCAAAAATATCAAGATATTATCGAGTCTGTTCAAAAACAATTCCTTATCCTTATGCCCTCCGCAGACCCTTCTAGACATCTTCCTTCTTATGAGAGTCGGCTGCGTCTTATTAACATCCACTCTCTTCAAAGAGTGGTGAGATCGAATCCACTGCCCTCATTAGCCTTATTAGTATTGCTATCCCGTCCCGACTAGGCACTACTTTGCTCTTTCCGTAGCCATCAATCTGTTTTCCCTTTACACCTGTGCTATCAAGGTCAAATCTAGTTTATATTTTAAGTTAACTTTCTTCTTGAAGTGTGTCAGAGAACTTGCCATAGCCCGCTTGTAGAGTAATTTATATTGTACAATATATCAAAATCGATTTCACAATTTTCTCTGGGGGACTCCTCTTCCTGGCGAACCCTCTCTTAAATCATATGATTCATTGAATATCTATAAACTTAGTACTAGAATATCAGGACTGATTTTTAGGTAGAAATAATCCACAAACGAATCCAAGATCCTCCAATATTTATTAATTTTAGGAGATTTTTAACCCAATCAAGATAAACTTGGGACTTACCGCAAACTGATAAACCCATTTAAATAGATTATAAATTAAACATGACTGCTGAACATTACTGAAGCTCTGCTTCTGCATCTTACACAAGCTGACCCAAATACTAACTACTCATGAATGCCATTTACTGTCCATCTATTAACTATCGGAGATAGCGTCAGGAAGTTTTCTGCTTGTGGCTCTAAAGCTAAACAGCGCACTTATCTTATCGACCAGGAGCAGCTGTAGCAGAGAGCACAGCATCGCAGCATCATCATCATCATCGTTCTCATGCACACTTACATCGAAAAGTACACCAAAAACTATAACGAAGGAGCAACATTGGGGAAAACTACTCGGCAAAACTTGGGTAGAAAGTATACACAGATCCGAATAGGGGTAAGGAGGTAGAGGGATCCATAATAATACTCATTTGGATCATTACCGTATTTTGAAGGAGGAACAGGGCCAGGCAGAAAAGAGCTCTTTTAAGCAAGCGATGAAAGCGGAGTCGACTCTTCCTCTTCGATTGGTATGCCTGCCTTTTATACTTTGTTGGCCTGGTGCAAACAAACAATCAACTTTGGATAATTATTGCACATCAATCACTGCCCCAACAGAGAGCAGTCCTTACTTGCTCCTCGAACAAAGCACAACTGGGAAAGGAATGGGGAGGATGTACCAGTACGAGTACGAGTGCGAGTACGAGTATGGGGTCATGGGCAGCACTTTCAAGTTTTGGACTGCAGCAAGAGCCCTGAGGTGCTTTTCTACTTCAGCATCCCGAGTCCCGCATACCGCAACCCGGCCCCATGCAGCTCTGCCTCTCCTTCCAGCATTCTTCTCTCTGGCCTTCTCTCTCTATCTGCATTGGCGAAAAGTTTTCTGTGCGGTTTTTGCGTACATTTGTCTGATTTGGCAGTCATCATCAGACGTAGGACAGCTCAGGCACACCTCCCAACAAACATCATCATCATCAACATCATCGCTGAGCCAGTCGGTCCTTGTGCTGGAACTGGTGCCGGTTGTGTGGGGCTCCTGTCCTGACATGTCCATGTCATCTCTTCATTCAATTCGTTGCGAACTGTTTCGTATACAAATTTTCGTGCGGCAATAACCGCAATAATGCTCACTCTCTCTCTTAATCTCTCTATCCGTCTCTGTCTTTCGCCATGGCATTGATTGTTAGGTTGAATTCGTATTGCATTGGGCTCTCTTTCTCTCTTTCTTCCCCTCAATTATAGATGAGCCTTAACCAATGCCATGCCAGAGATATCAAATCATTGAAAACACTCATAATGTTCGCTTGCCATCTTTACTCCTACATTAATGCCTACATTAACAGAGATGAAATCAGGACAGAGGTTCTTTAAAAACATACATATGTATGTACATTGAAATTTCAATGAAATCGGTTTTGTATTTCAAATACAAACATACATATGTATGTGTTGAGTAATTAACATATGAACCTTACGATAAAGAACCTATTTTTATGCGCAAAATTGTATTCTTCATGCCTGTGCCCACAAGGTAACAGTATCGCATAGCATAACGATCCATGGCATGGCATCCATGAGCATCCTGCCGATGCTTTGGGCCTTAAATTTTATTTTTTTCCATTACAAAACCATTTAATATAGCCTATTATAAAATCATATTTGCTCTGACTCTATGCTGATTCTGCAAACATTTTGCAAAGATCCAGAAAGATTCTCTGAAGTTTCCAGTTCATTTAATTAATTTCGTAAAATTCAAGTAAATCCCCGCATAAGTAAAAAATCTTTCTAAACTCATTTATTAAACAATTTAAGAATACTTTTTCGTTTAAATTGATACGTTTTTTATTTAGGAGCACTTCAAGTATACGTGCTAAATGTTTACTAACATTCCTGGACAGTACGAGTGTGTACATACATATTTGATTTTTGAACCTTCTGCCTGATACATCACCATCGCATTTCCTTGCAACTACTACTTCCAACTTACATTCCAGCCAACAAATTTGTCATTCCTTTTACAGCAAAAAAAAGTTTAAATACATTACATCCCCTTACCGCAACCCGAGCTAAAACTTTCCTCAGTGGCCCACAAACCAAATTAAAAATTAAACTAAAAAAAATAAAATAAAAATCAGACCGAACTGGAAACAAAACTTTGATCTAGTTGCTAAACTATTTGAGTAAAGGCAGCGCACAGCCCTTAACCCCTGATCAAAAGCAAAATAAAAACCAAAGCTCAAACGCACGTCTGTAGTTTATTAAATTTGTGGCAACACTTGGATTCAGTTACGTGGGGGAGACGGGGAGCCCTCTTTAGGGGAGGCACGACAGAACACTTTGGATGGTTAACGGACTGCCCCTGACATTTCTGCGCCTCGACTCGGAGTCATAAAATGATTGCATGCTCTACATAGCAAAGCACACAAGACCAGACTGCCATACACTCTCATTCTGGGATATATATTTACTTGCAAAACACTTAGCGGCAGGTAGAGTCATCGAGGAGAGAGGAGCAACTACACAGAGAAAAATAATTGTAAGATGAAACAGAGATATACTCGGGTTATTAGTGGTTAGTACATATGTAGATGGAATTTATGCTGCCAAGATGGGCTCCAAATCTAAGAACAACTTTGTAACTTTCCATAATTCTAACATAATGACCTTCGAACACATTTTTAATGGTTATAAGTTTTCTTTAAGAAGTATCCCTTCAAATATTCGTTCTGCTGATATTTCAGTGAGCAAATTAGAGTAATTTTCTTTTATGGCTTTTAATACAACATTTTAAAACTTTTATTTTTACCACTGCTACGAGTACTTTTGTATACATTCTTTATTGATATTCTAGATAGTGTTTCAGTATTTGTACTATTATTAGAACGTTATTTATCTCCATCCATATTAAAATTTCTCTTGATGCATAACGGCCGCTGTTTTAGTCTTTGCCAAAAATCCCAGGCGTCACCATAATAATTTCCAGGCCAACGTCATCAACATCATCGTCATCGTCATCGCCAGTATCCCCATCATGATCATAGTTTCGCCCAACATTAATGATAACATGCCGGTCCTACCCGGTTCCTGTCCCTGTCTCTGTCGCTGCACAACCTACCTTTTGCTCTCTTCTTACTGGCCCACCCTGTGTGTGTGTGTGTGGCAAATATGAAATTTATAGTTTTATGATGACTGCTGAGTGTGCCACTGCCAACGCCTTTTACGGCTTCTGGGTTCAACTTAACTTTACGAGCCAGCGCAGTCACCAAGCCGAGAAGAAGGATCTGGTCCTGAAACACCACCCGCCCTGAATCACCGCCCGCCCTGAAAACACCTCCTCCTAGTGGCATAAATAAAATCATACAACTCGGTTCATTCTCTTTCTTTTGGGTCTCCGTCTCCACCACGTTTATTTCCGCCTACTTGGGCGCCATTGCCATTGCCGTTGCCGATTGCTATTGCTATTGCAGTAACCCCTCTGTCATTGCTGCTCTCCAGCTCGCCCGCTTCTCCACTCACTATATCAAAAAATGAACCTCCTTTTGCTCGTTGCACCAGCACCAGCACCAGCATCACGACCCCGTATCCTACTCCGCACCACAATTCAGCAAAGCAAAAGTTGGAGTTTTATGGCACGAGAGAAGGTTAAGGAGCAGTTCCAAGGGAGGTACAAACTTGGCAATGCATGCCGCAAATATGTTTTTGATTATTATGACTCTTCGAGATTATGCAATTTTATGAATATGAATGGTTTATGTGTAGGTATGGCGCGAGAAATGAATTGCATTTCCACAGCATTTCCACAGCACGGTCTCGGCCTCGGTCTCAGCCTCTTTTCAGTTCGGTTTGGTTCCGTGTGCTTCTGCCTGATGACGATAACGACGTTTTGATGTTTCCATGGAAGAGAGTACGGCAAGAGGAATTTAGAAAGCCTAGCATGCACTCCACTTGGTTGTGCCTTTAAAAAGATTTTAAATTTAAATCGAATTCTCCACTGTCGACACTGTCAACGGGCATGAGTGACGCATTCAGACTGAGAAGAGCACACCAGAAGCAGCCAAAGAGAGGAAGGATGGGCTGGAGGGGCAGCAATGATAGGGGCGTGTATCCTAGTGGTAAGCGATAAAGCATGGAGTGAGTGGTTTTGATGGAGAAGATATAATGTCACTGGCATTGCCGAGAGCCAGGCCAAGCTCCGGCTCTGGACTGGGGCATTCGTATGATTCGGCCATACGAAAGTCCAGATGACCTATTCAATTATATAAATATTCAAACAGTATGAAATCCAACCAAAATATTCAAAAAATACGAATGCTAAGATAAGCAAGTAGAGTGGAAACTTTTTAAAGAGATGCACACATATGTAAGTAGATTATAAAGAATAATTTGGAGTTTGAATTTTAAATTATAAAAAAAACAATAAAGACAAGAGATAAAATAAATTATAAGTCTTATAAATTCGATTGGAACTTCTCAGCTAATTTGTTCCCTGCAAATCATACCCTAATACCTAATCTTCATTGTCTGTCCATTCTATAGGTATACGCCGCCAAAATGCCCTACATCTCCCCATCCAAACCATCTCACAAGCACGATATACAAACAAACAAACCAAACCAGATGATAACAAAAAAGAAGAATGCCAGAAAAAATGGAAGCGAAATGACTGCAATCTGTCGTCTCAAAGCTGATGACATTTTGAGTGAATGAACGAACAGGCCGAGCCTACGCCGCCACTCAATACCCCTTGCTCCTGCGACAGCCCCCACCATCTTTTGGGCCGTCCCGTTTTTTAACAAATTGGTGTGATCCCAGAGTGACGCGTCATATTCGCAGACACTTTAGCAGGACCCCAGGATCTGCAGGGGTGAAAGGAGCAGAAGTTGGGCCAGAGGCAGCACTGAGGGACAACTGATAGAGCGACAGCAGAGAAATTGCAAACGAGCTCAGTCGATGGCCCAAAAAACCAAAACATACGCAGCATTTATGGGGGAGCTCCACAATGAAAGTCCCAGTCCCTTCCCCCTGGGGGACGGTGGATGGTAGATGGTAGATGGTAGATGTGTACGGGGCTGCGCATATTGTTAACGCCCACTCAACTCTATGCCATTTTGTATTGATGGCCTGTCTGCCGCAGAGCTTTTATATAAAGCCTTCCAGAGATGTGGCTCTGCTCGGATGTGGCTGTGAGTGCGAGGCAGGGAGGTGTGCGGCCTGGGGGTCAAAGCCTTTGGCCCCATCCTATGCCAGTTTCAATTTTTTATCGTTGTTTTTAGTCGGGGTAAGCAAATCACTAAAAAAAAGATCACAATGCAGTTAAAGGCCACGCGGGAAATAAATTGAAAAAAACAAAAACAAAACAACATTTGAAGAAACAAGAGTCAGAAAATGGGGAAAGTCAAATACCCTTTAAAGATTACTGTAAGGGTTTCCATCAGCTCTTCAAGCATTGAGAGGCGGTGTATCACCTTTCCATTCGCACCTTTTCAGGACTGCTGGCTTACTTAAAATGGACATTCACCAGACTTTTTGATACAATTTACATAATTGTCGGCTAATTTTCAGAGTGAAGGAGACCATTTCCCTGCCGCACTCTCGTTCTATCTCTTACTATCTTTCCCGTCTAGTGTGAGGCCCCCAGACAAAGCGATGTTTTTTTCGCGTTATTAGGACATTGACGTGCAATGGCTGCTCCATCAAGTGGCCCAAGAGACATCAAACAGAATACTGTTACGAGCTGACCGCTCCCACCCAGCCGACCGAGGGGCGCTGCCGCATGCGCTGCAGGAACAGAGAGGAAAGAGACATACTTTTGTTAGAATCACGAAAACTTGAACTACATGATCTAAGCATGCAAATTATAATACTTATTACGGTAGGCATAAGTACTTTGTACTTTGAAATACGAGTAGAGAAGTTATGTACATGGAGTTATCATTCTTTGAATATAAAATGGGGCTGATTTACTAAAAACTCGAATCTTTTATTGATTGGCAGAGAGTCTCAAAATTTCGCCGCACCCCTTCCACCCCCGCAAAGGACGAAAATCTGGGGCATCCACATATCTCAGAGACTATTAAGGCTAGAGTAACCAAATTTGGTATCCACACTCCTGTTAGATCCCACTATAAAACGTATATTTCAAAATTTCGCCCCACCCCCTTTCAGTCTGCCTTTCGCCCCCAAAAATGACGAAAATCTGTGGCATCCACAATATTGAAGATTCGGAAAACTAAAAAGGCACATCAGATCAGATCGGATCATTTTGATAGCCAAAAGGAACAATTCAATTTGCAGTGAATCCGCTCAGAGGGATTTTCTGTCTCTCTCGCACTCACTCCCTGTCGTGTCGTTCAATAATAGCGGCGTCTGCCGGGGGAGAGACATACTGACTAAGTATCGGGTATAAATGTAGAGTTGCGGTCGCCGCAGCAACTCACAACGTTCCCCCTTGTTTTTGCTTTTATTTTTCCTCTTCCCTAAAACATGATATTTCACGATGGAAGGCTATTTAATAAAGTTAGTTAGAAAAACAAGGTCCGTCTGCACGGAAGTGAAATTGGCTTTAAATGGAAGCCGCGTGTTTGTGATAGTGCGTGTGTGCTTCTGCCTTTTTCGTGCCTTCGGATGGGTCTCGTCTCGCGTGTTTTGCTGCCAGTCTGCCAGTCCATACCCCTATTTTTCCACTGTTCGTTTCACAACGCAAAGTGCGCCATCTAGCGTCGTTTATACGCACATTTGGCTCACATCAATTTGCGGTGCAGACATTAGGCTTTGAATTTTTTATTAAACGACACCGAGGGCGGCAGACGCGGCGTATGCGTAATGCGGTTAGTGAATGTGATGAAAGGTGCATGATGGGGATAGGAATAGGGATGGAGATGGATATGGAGATGGGGATGCCGATGTAGGTATAGAGAACACACATTAATTGTTGCACATTTCTGCCAGGGTCTCTTCTCCTTTTCCTTTCCATGTGATTCTCTCTTTCTCTCATTTGTGATGCGCCTTTTTGTCTTTGATTAGCCGCAGACATCAGTGGGACGGAATGTAGTGACGGACAGACGGAATCTACCGACAGCCAGACTCGGATGCAAAGGGACGGAGGCCTCGTCATGCAGCCAGTTCATTGGAGAAATTACATTTACATATTAAAATATGCCAAATGCAAAGGCCAGACACGGGTTGAGAGGAGTGCAGGGATAGGGACAGGGACAGGGACCAGGATCAGGACTGGTCGCCTCTGGAGCATAGCCCTTGGTCATTGCCCAGCCATGTGGCAGGTCCCTTGTTGTTGTTGCTGTTGCTGTTGTTTATGCATAGGCCGTGTGTGATCTTCCCTCCCAGCCTGAGGTCCTCTCTGGAATAGGTAAAATGTCTAGTCATGCATCAAGGCAAAAGCAAGGTAAACAAACAGGAAGCTTCCACTGCAGCATGCCAGACGGTGGATCGAGGAGTTTCCAATCGAGGATGGTTGGACCGGATTAACCTAGATAAATAATAAAGGTAAATAAATAGACATTTTCTATAATGTTTAATTGCCTGCACGTATCGATAACTTTCGAAGCGATGAAAAGAGATTTCCTTGAGTCCAGTTAAAGCTTCTCCACAAAGTTGGGCATGTAATGTATTGTCTGTGTTGATCAGTCTGTCGGATAACGAAAATAGGCTAAAAATTTTCGTTGTATGTGATTATAGCCAGTTTGCAGCTGGGATTCATGCGGCATGCACCTTTGTGCCACGCAACACTCATTAATCCACCCTCTTTAAATGTACATTTTGCTCTCTCCCACTCGACGATTGCGCATATTATGCGAAATTGTTTATGCAAATATTGCAAAAAAGAATTAATTTATTTGACTTGCATGCTAATTTACGAGCCAATAAAAACAGGCAGGGACAGGGGAGAGGGTAGGTCACAGAGGAGTATTGAGGTGGAGCACAGGCCAGCCTATTGTTAATTTATTGTTCTCCCCCTAGGTCTCGTTCTCTCTGACCAACCACCGATATGTGTAGACACATTTTAAATTTAAGCCATGCTACCAACAACCAAAACAGAAATAGCAAAAATAGCAACAACAGCAACAACGACACCGACACCGACAACGAAAGTATACTGTGGAAAATTATAACGCATTGGCCCCGAAAAATCAACAGCTGCCATCCCGCAAAAACCAAACAAACCGCATGTTGGAAGGCTCTCCACGGCCCATGGAGCTCGCTCTACGTCAGGGGTATATCCCCATTCTGGCAGAGTTGGCTGACCGAACCGTCTAAACGGCATTGACCGCATAAGAGTAAAGAGTGTTACAGGAGGATGAGTAGTAACGAGTGGGGGAGGGGCTGCGTTGCCAATTTAAAAATTCCCACAGCCGCCAAATAATCAAAGTTGAGAAGGAGTTCAGCAGTTTTAAAGGGGCTCTGCAGGCGAGAGGACTATGGCCATAAACCAACAGCACTGAGCTCTCCGTATGCCCTATAGGTATTGCTCTAAATCGATATTTCTGCATGGAAGAAGCCCAAAATAATTCTAACGTGACTTATCCACATACTACTCGTATTACATATATGTATTATCTGGTCTGAAGCTTGTCACATTTTAGTCCAATTAACTGGCTTATAATTTTGCTCAATTTTAACCCGCTGAATCAGCGTCGAGCTGGTTTTATGTTTTGAACCGGTCTAAGCCGGAAAATGAACAAAAACTTAATTACCCAAAATTTATACTCGCCTCTGGACATTGACTCCTTTTGCGGTTCGCAGACCACTCCGGCCCGCAGCTAAAATGTCATGTGGCACACCTCCTTCAGAGCCCACCCCTCGCCAAATTCCACGGCTTTATTGTTTACAATTGTCAAACAAGTTCGCCACGGTTTTTGCGGTCAGCGAAGCTTTTAATAAGGTGAAAAATGCCGAGCACAAAAGTCGCCGGGGTCGACCGGTGCCCTCTCCTTGGGGGGAGGGGGCTTTCGCTTAGCGCTGTATAATTTTAGGCGTTAAAAAAACAACTACAACAGAGGCAGGAACAAAAACACCAAATTGACGGTGTTTCGTGTTTTCGGAACGCCCTCATCAAATATTCAAACGGTAGCCGGGCTGTCCTTTCTAACACACACAAAATGGGCGGACGGACAGTAAAAAAACGACGTCAACAAAAGCCATCATAACAATTAATTTGAAAACACGTGTAGATTGCTTTTTGCGGTTAGCAGCAGGACATGGCTCAGAGGCAGCAGAGCAGAGCAGGATCAGGGCAGAGACTGGGACTGTGACCGGGCTATGCCAGAGTCTGGGATTGGGCTAAAAATGAGGACTAAAAATGCCTGCGCCGCGACATCCATCCCTCGACCTCTTGCATGACCGGGCAATCATAAAACACTTTAAGCATGTTTTCCTACTAGTCTATTCGTGTAAGGCCCCTTTTACCATAGGGGGCATCCAGACCCCAACCCAGACCCAGACCTGCCCGGATCCACTGATTTCCCGTCTCTCACTCATGCTTAATTCAAAGCCAACCAAAACGTCAACTTGCTGTAGTTTTTGGGGATATATTTGAGACAGATTAGAGGCTGGCTGTTTGAAGGTCAAGGAATTAAATGAGTCAAAGCCTTTAATCAATAGCTTTTTAAGTATCTCTAGAGTGTGGGGTACCGGATTTTTATTAGCAGGAATATAAACGAAACTTCAACTTGGATTTCCTTCTGCTAAAATTTTGATGGTATTCTTAGAAATGTCATGTAATATGAAAGCCATTTTTCCGTCGTTATAAGAAAGACTTGCAGCCATATGTGGCATTTATCTGATGAAAATGTCGCACTTGCATCGGCTAATGATAAAGTTACTTTCGTGGAGAAACGAGAAATGGTGGATCATCTCTTGGCACTTTGGATTGACGATGATGATCTGCAAAACGCTTAATTCTAAAACAAATCGGTCTGATTTTGTAGAACTTATTCTGGTAAATTTTTTGATCGGTTTAATATTTCCAATGGTTTTTAACTGAAGATCCTTCAAAAGACGCAAAAGCAATAAAGACTATCAAAATGATCTAAGGATCGCAAGGATATAATTGGAAAAGTGGAGTGGAGGAATCGAGAGGAAATTTTAGTGCCTGAATTATATTTTTATATTCTTAATAGTAAACAAAAATTCAATCCGATCAGAGCAATATGCCATATATTTAGTATACTTTCCTTAGGAACCATTGGCGAAATATTGTATTTTTCAAATGTAAGTTTGAGTCGGTTCCTCTGAACATTGCCGAATCGGGCTTTACACCTTTATGTATCATTGTTTTATACCTAAAATAACCTAATGTCGTATATATTCATAAATACATTTTCCAGATAATACTTATATTATTTAATGATATTGTATAATATATTGGTTTGGTTAATCTTTATTTCCGCAATATTTATGTAAAACTTAAATTTTAAATACTTTTGAGACTTTCGGATCTTTTTATATTTGGTCAGCGTTGAGCATTTAAAGATATGATATGGTATATGTACTATTACTTGATCGCGCTCTTTTTTACACTCAGTTTCTCTTCAAAGTTACAATTTCCTGCCTTTAACTTACTTGAAGGTATTAATAACAAACAAATAATAACAATTATATTCTGTGGCCCGTTCGTATGTATGTTATGTTTTATGTTATGTTATGTTATGTGTTGTAGAGCCACTGGGAAAACTCGATGCAAAAATCAATTTTAAGGTTTTACCTGTATCGAACACAAACAATAAAAAAAAAGTATTTTCTATCGCGTACGCTGTTTTCTGAATCTATTTTCCTTTACATTTACGATAGACAAGACTTGCAGTTTAATGCTTACAAATGTTCATTTTTTTCTTAAATTTGTTTTTACAACAAATCTTAAATAACTAAGAGTTTTATGTTACAAATATATTCTTGAATTTTTGAACTTTGTTATATTTTTGATCATGTTGCCCGTGGGGGCAGCTCTGGCTGCTACTGGCCCAATAAGGGTCTAATGGGCTCTACTCTGCTGACCATGGCATCTTCGAGTGCCCATCCATTCCTTGCCTTGTCTTGCCAATGTTTGTTAAATAATTAATGCCTGCTGCTATTCTTTCTGCACAGTCGGCCAGGTTTGGCTAAATAAATTGTTCAGCACATATTATGGCCTATTGAAAGAATTTACATAACATTGCCAAAGGATATGAAACGGACAAACAGCATATGTCCACAGACAGACGCAATGGCCAGGCTGGTCATACCAGACAGAAGCTTGCCTGGGCCCAGCCAGCAGCCTTAGGCATTCCAGGAGAGGCCACAAAGTCAACGGCTACGTATAATTTATATGCAAATACACATGGTGCAAGTCTAAGCACAAGCAAGACGTGCCTCGACACACACACACACACCCACACAAGCCCACACACATATGTAGATATGTACATGAATAAAACAACAAGAGGAAAGAGGGAGGAATCAAGATGGAAGGAATCGCCTTCCAACTATAACTCCGAATGTCTATTAAAATTTATTCGAGCATAAGTACTGAGAAGCGAGAACTGAAAACTGAAGTCATGGTGTGCCCACTCTCCAAGAAATATAAAATATATGCAAAGACCGTTGAGAATCCAGTCCGAACGAGGGGGGGAAGCTGTAAGTGAGTGAAACAGGGAAACTAAATGCTAAATAATCAAATGTACGCAGCCAAGGTACTCCTACACGCAGAAAAAGAAGGTCGACACAAGACCAAAGCAAAATGAATGCCATGCGGTGCAGCTGGGGAGGCTAAAAAGTTGTACTAAGAAAAAATTACAGTTTTACCAATAAGCAAATGATAATACTTCGCATACCACCGACCGCTAAACCCACCGAGGGATCCCATAATTTTTGCTAAATTAATTAAAAGAGCTAAGCATGTAAACTACAAATATTAATACTATTTTATTAAGAGCTAACTCATTTTCTTCGGTTAGTTAATGTATAATAATGAACAATAATCTACTAGGATTAGAAGTGATTAGATTCCTGTGGAGGCCACGCTAAGAAAAATGGAACAACTTTTATTTGATTGCGGTGTACTTTCTACTTCGTTATATAGGGGTATAAACCCAAAGTTCTACTTCAATATTTAATACTAAATTCATTAAATATTTTATTTGAAATATATTTGAGGATTTGTAAAAAGAGAGCTAATTATAGTAAATTTGCAAATAATAATAATAATAATATTAAAATGTTTGTATTTCATTGACAAATTTGTACACTAACTATATATCATATAATGGGGAATTTATTCTTCAATGGAAAAATTAAATTCATATAAACGTATATGCTCTTAGAGGCACAGGGGCCTTCTCATTGTTTCATATCATTCATCCAATTCCTTCTGTCCTGCACCATCATAAATGTGTTGACCTGTTTTGTGGTCATGTACTAGTACTAGTTGTGGCCTAGTACTTTTCAACCAACCCTCTTAGACAAGGGGCAACCACAGAGGGATGTAGCAATGGCCAAGGCAAGTTAGGTGCTAAACAGCGCATAGCGGAGCTTAGCAGAGATACAGATACATACGTACATATGCTAGGATACGGATAGCAGCCTCCAGGTAACTGTTCTTACTCTGTTGTATATGTATTTGTACCTACTTGTATACATCCCTATCCCTCTTTCCTCGCTTGTCAGATGAGTGGAGTGGAGCGGAGCGGAGTGGAGTGGAGGGGATATCCAGAACAGTTGGCCGTCGTGGATAGCTGGGATAAAACTTTGTAAGTAGTTTAATTAAATTAATAAAACTTAAAGCTCAACGAGAGGGCATAACGGTGCTGGCAACCCCCCGACAGGCTGAAGAAGATCTGAATGGAAATGGGGGAGTGGAAGTTCTTTAAAAGTCGCAGGACACTCGCAGAAAAGTTGGCTTAAGATGAAGGGCGTGGATGAGGACGAGGACGAGGACGACAGCAAAAGACAGCAAACAAATGCAAGCAATGACGGGTAAAGTGCTCGTTGCGTATTTTAATTTGGTTTAAAAACATTGTTTCGCAAAATCCCTCAAGTGTACGTCATTCCACCTCTGACGTCACGTCACATCTCAAGCAAACTTTTCAGTCTCCCCAGCTCTCTCGTTCTGCGTATATTGCTATACCCTTACAGAGGGTATTGATATACGAAGAGATAAACGGACTTCCATCATTATATGGAATACATTTCCATCATCTCCATCAACAGTAGCCTTGTCTGGCTGTCCAAGTGTGCGAAATCAATAATCAATTAATTCTAATTTAAAATAAATAACCAGAGTTTATATTTTACGTACCTCAACAGACAATTTGGACATGAATGGCTTTATGGCTGTACAAAAAATCTATTTGACTGCTGACAAAAAAAGACTTTCTACATAATTATATATTCTAGATGAAATTCGATTTCATTTTGGACACTGGGCAAGGGTATTCCGCCCTTCGAATCGTCCTTCGCTGCCGCATGTGTATTGTGACAGCAGCGTGAAAACCGCGTTGACAGCTCAGCGAGAGAAATGGGCACTGTAGGGGCTTGCAGCGCAGGGACAGGACAGCAACTGGAAATGCAAGAAATGTAAATTGTGCAGCTTTTGGTGCGCACTTTATTCGTTCATCCCGTTGTCGTTGCTATTGCTTTTGTTTTTGTATTTGCCTTTGCTGTTGCTATTGCAGTGACGTGCAAAAATGTTCATGGGCTTGGGCCAGTCCCACAAAATATGACAGGACCAACGAGTAGGGCAGGAGGGTCGGGAGGTACTGGGACTACAGATGGGGGCTTGGTTTGGTACTGCTTCTGGGTCATAATGAACTCAGAAACCAACTCATAATTAAACGGGGAGTTATGCGACCAACGGTCGATGCCTGCCAGCCTCTGGGTCAGGGCATGCGAACCGTTTCGTTATACTTTTCCACCCAAAAAGTCTTGTAAATAGTGCAGTTAGATGAGTTCCAGAGATAAAACCGCAGAGACGACTGAATGTATTATTCCCACAAGCAATATGTCTTGAAGCTGACTTGCGGATTGTGGACCATCGAAACCCACGAGTAGTCTTGAAATAGAATAGTGTTGGTATACAAAACTATGAGCGGAATGCAAATTGTAAAAAGACACTTGCAAGTGATTATCAACGGACATCAAGGGATTCTTTAGATTCAATTTCAGGTCCATTTACTGTTTCCTAACCAATCGGCTAATGTTCCAATATACGATATTGCATCAGATCGTTTCATAGGTTGTGTTTGGTTAAGAGAAGAGTCTCCCCCAGCCCAATTGGGCCTCAACTTTAGCCCCTACTAAGTCACACCAATTTATTTACTTACACTTCGGACTTTGCTGCTCTAGACTCAATTTATGCCAATTTAATGCATTACATTTTGGGATCTATCAAATGCCCAACCAAGCCCCCTCAAGAGCCTAACAAGCGAATCCACTTAAGCTTCCAAGGGCAATCCGCCAGGATTCGAATTCGCGAAGAGTGCGCTTTTCAAAAACGAACAAGTATTCTGCACAGCAAAAAAGGGAACCAACAACGGAAAAATGGAAATGGCAAACTCGGAGGAAACACAAAAGTTTTTCCAGCTCTTTATTTTTTGTGCGAGCGACCTCATTTCACGGCAAAAGGCACCCAAAAGAACCTTCGCTCTGCCACAAAACGCAACTCATTAAAAAGGATCACCGCACCACTGGGCGAGAAAGCAACGCCAGCTTGAGGGTTTGAACGAGCCGGAGAGCCGGGGAGCCGGGGTGCTGTCGATGACGCCGCCTCTGAACAATCGAACAATATCAACGCATCAGCAGAAGGATAACCAAGATATCATGTCCTTTAGTGGAGGAAAGGACAGACTATAAGACTCTCTACTAAGCTTCTCACACTCGACCATAAGCTATATCTGGTGCTGGTGAATGGATGACCAATAAATTATGAATATTGAGTTCTGACGCTATTCGTTTCGGTCTTCACCAAAATAAAGGATATACTAATATGGGAAATCATACTTGGGCAGAATCTTAGAGCTGAAAGATCGTACCACATGAGCGTATAATTGACGGCAATCTTCACCGGAAAGTGCAAGTGTTTTCCCAAATTTATAGGGTATTCAAAAACTGGCACAAAGTCTCGCGGCGCAAGAACAAAAGGACACAAACCAATGCCGCAAAGAGTGGTACACGGAGCAAGGATGAGGATGAGTACTATGATATGGAGCACACTGCCACCAATATACAACAAAAACAAAAATTAGGGCACTTACGCGTGCTGGCTTAAAAAAGCAGTAAACTTTCCTTCAGCCATCCCCTAACTCTCCACTCCCCCCCGCTCTCCGATCTCCGCTCTGGGCACTGCCCCTCTCATCTAGCCACACCATGAACCCCTTCAAAACGGCAAGTATTAAGCAAATGTCAGCCAGCCTGAACCTGATGATGACCCTACTTTTTTGAAAATGTGTCAGAGCTACAAGTGAAGAGCAACTGTTGCAAGAGACCCGCCCCACCCGCTAAGAGAGGATGGTGGTGGGGTTGTGAGTGGTCCTAGAAGGGGTGGTGTGGGGGGGTGTGGGTTGGCTGTGTTGCGGGTGGCATGGGCGGTGCGGTCCGTCTGGCTGCTGCCGCTGCCGCTGCCGCTGCTGTTGCATAAATATTCAAAGCTTTTACATGACTGCAGGCTGGCTAAAAATGTGCAACAGCGAAAAACGGCGGAGGTTGCTGGCCTTGGGTGGGGTGCGGGTGCGGGTGCGGGTGCGGGTGCGGGTACTGGTGTGGGTGTCATTGCTGGAGAGAGGGTAGTTGGGGTTAGTGGTGAGGTTGGATGATGATGGTGATGACTGCATAGTCATCTCTGGTCCTACGCCTGGCTATTTGATGAGTGGGTTGATACTGAAAAATGCTTTATTCAAAATGTGAAGTATACATTTTTATATTTTACAAATAATTATATTTTTAATTCTATTTTCTATCATTTTGTTTTTAATTTGTGTTTGGTATGATTTTATTTAAAGCTTTAATCAATTTGACAAAAGAACAGGGTTTTCCAGATTTTTAAATAGGGATTTAATGGAAACGCTATACACTCCACAGCCAACCCTCGCGAAACCCAGGCGTAAAATTGTATTCCTGTGTACGCGTTCTTGCAATAAAACAAAAAAAAAAAAACGCCAAAGCGACTGCAACTACAGCTACAACTACAACTATAGCAGCAGCGGCAGCAACAAAAACACTAACAGAAATGGCCACATAAAGAAACAGGATGAGGACGAGGCGGCCAAGAGAGCGTGTGAGAGAGATAGAGAGAGAGAGAGAGAGAGAGAAGGAGAACACTAATAACAAGCTGCAGCGGTAAAGGACAGCCGACAGCAGACAGAGAGCACTGCCAGGACTGGCAGGCAGGCAGGCAGGCAGGCAGGCAGGCAGCCTTTGCTGTCCTCAGTCAGGAGCAACTGTCAACGAGCTGTGGCAACCACTTAAAGCCTTCAAAATGGCGCAAGTTTAAATTAAAATTTTTGAAGTACACATTGCCGACACCCAAGCACAACAACAAAGAGCAGGAACAACAAGGCACAAGCAGAACAACGAGAATTGGCGGCTTTTTTGGATACAAGGCGAAACTTTCATGTAATTTTTCGTTGGATGAGGATTGGGCAGGACGAGGATGAGGCCGAGGATAAGGACGAGCAGAAGAGTCCTGTCGGAGTTTGGAGGATTTGCCAAAAGTGCATTTGTGGAGAAACTTTAACGATTTAGGCTCACTCAACATGTTGGGAACACAGCAACAGCAACAGCCACAGCCACAAGAATGATTTGCGCGCCAAAAAGCATGCAACACATTTAATGATGTTTTTTTTGTATACCCTAACAGAGGATATGGCCATATACATACATAAATATGACTAAAAGCTGAAAAAACTCATTACATTTGATGATAAAGATGTAATTTAAGATAAGAACGACCAGTATCAGGAACAGAACCCATTCACATGACTACACTATTGTTATAACTAAACGAATGCCTTTACCGGAACTCAATAGTTATCGAACTGAAAGGGGCGCACCTTTGGCTATAGCAGCACATATCTGTGAACCGGATTGAAAAGGAGTTTAAATTCTTACATCATCGCGGCTCTCGCAGCGAAACAAATGTGATCTATGCTTTTTCCACCCACCACACCCGAATGGGGAGAGTCGGAGGGGGTCCAACTAAAAACAAACTGCAAAATTTCAAATTCAAGCCGCAGCCGCAGAAAACAGGCTGCACATGCGTTCCCCAAGCGCAACATCTTGGATGGGAACTTTTGCCTTTGCCTCTGCCTCGGTATTCCCTTCGCTTTGCAGCAGTACACAAAGTTTGTCTTTTGTGTGTGGCAGGATGAGAACTGAACGAGATGGCTGAGGGGTGCTGCGGAGTGCTGCGGAGCTTTTGCGAGGATGAGGTCCCAGGTCTTTATGCCACCGCAAGTTTTTACTGCACTTTGCGAACTAGCCAAAAATAACCCAAGCTACAGACAGTGCTGACGGTAGGCAGAGGAATGAAACGGGCAGAGAAGAGTCCTAGGATAAGTACCAGCTCACAAGCAACACGGCGGTCAATTCAAATTTCACTCTCGTCAAAGAACTCTGACCGTTGCCGAAAGGCTCTCGCTTTTTCTTTCTGTCAGCTTGTCTCTGACACACTCGCTGGCTCTGTGGCATAGATTATCGTTCTGGGTACTGCTTCTGCGGGGCAACTGTTTACGCAACGAAGGAATCACAGTTTATGAATATATAGGTAACAGGGCAAGCCCCAAAGCCCACATCATACGTAAGACAAAGCGCCAAGTGCAATGTGTGTTCGAAGAAATTACGGCAAGAAATCAGTAGAAAAATATACCATACTCGTAAATATTCAAAGGAAAAATATACTAAAAATGGGAAAGATATGATTGTATAAGATTTGATGATTCAAAAATGCCCACCATCACCGCTTTGGCGGATTACATTTTTATAATAAATCAGATCAAATTCACTCACTCAAGGATCTGTATGACCAAAAGCTGCTTGTTCCAATCGACAGTCAGAGGCCTGATGTCCTCGAAATGTATTTTCAATGGTTAAATATTTAACATGCGGTCTGGGGGCAGACAAAGGCCCCAACAATGGGGCAGCCATATTGTGGTCATCAACCTCCACGGGCAATATTGAGTCTCCGGCTCAAGCCCATGGATATATGTACATGCGTACCTACGAGTGCATATGTATGTGAATGTATGTATGTGTGGAGATGACAAGCTTCAATCCTCGAGTTGAACGCAAACAATCGAAAGACACATATCTAACTTACATAATGCGTAAACCAGGTCTCATTGTTTCATGTCCATCGTCATTGCCATCATCAAGGAGCGATTCTCTCTTGCAACTGAGTAAACAAAAGGCAGCCAGGAGCAGCGGCAGTGAGAGCCACACACACATACACATACCCAAGGACTCTATGTACACAGAGAAAATTTGCTTTAGAGACACATCGCTCCAAAGCAGAAAGCCAAGGCATTAGCGCTTTTGCACATCCTCGGCAACGGCCGGGACCGGCCGGGACCGGCCGGCAACATGCTCCTCCTCCCGGCAGAAATCACCAATTTAAAGCCAAAAGTGTAAGCGTAAAGTTTATAAACTACTTTCTGGAGAAGCATCCCTGGAAAATGTAACAGCCGAAGCCGGCCAGAGCGCAGAGGAACAGAGGAACTGAGGAACCCCCTGAGATTTCCAGATTTTCACAAGGTCTCGTCTTGGGTCTTTCTTTCTATCTCTCGCTTCTCCATCCGGAAGTCAGGGACAACTCAGAAACAGAAGAGCAGTTGGGAAAATTTGCAACACCTGGCAAAAGTTTTTAATTATATTAGAGGACAAACTGTACAGAAAGGACATTTTTGGCATTACAGGTGCCACCTCCCGGCTGGGGAGACCAGGAAGATCTGGAAAAAGAGGCATGGCTATGTCGTTTCTGGCAAATTAATTGACACGAATTGATGGGCTTCAGTGTCGAAAAGTCCTGGACAGAGATAGAAACAGGAGTCAACTTTTTGATAACTTTTACCTGCAATTTGACAGTGCGACAATGCCATGTATACGATACGCAATTTCTCCGTCTCCCTACTGGCTAGACAATTTGTACAGGATGCCTTTAATTGGCGTAATTTTGTCATCGATTTAATTAAATGCCCACACAATGATCCTGCACTCCACCACTCCTCACCCAACCAGCACAACCCGACCACCCTCCCTCGCCCACTCGTTCGCCCATCAATATCAATCCCCTCAAGCATCAGCAAACGGAAGTTGAAAAGAAAGAGATGGCCAGGGAAGGAGTGAGAGAGATGGTAGAGGATGGGCGACGGCTCGAGGCGAGAAGTTTGTTTGCAAAGAACTCTTGTGGTTTCCATTGCCTGTTGTTAAACAATTGATTTCTCAATAAATCGTGCAATGCACTGCAGCTCTTCAAGACAGAGCAGAGGCGGAGGCGGTGGCGGTGGCAGAGGCAGAAGCAGGCCGAAAGGGCTCGATTGATGAAGTGGGGCAAAGAATGGACTGAAGAGGAGAACAGAATGTGGCATGGTGGTTGGATGTGGATGTCGGTGCGGGTGCGGGAGCCATGGCAAGCTCCATCGAGCAAAAACAATTAATTACAAATAGCATGTTGACTTGCAAACAAAAAAGGAGTAGAATATTTGCCATAGCAGGGAATACGCGCGAGGGTGAATGCCAAAAGCTGATGTAAGAACAGTGGAGCAAGAATAATTGGATGGAAATAAGAATCCAGGGAGCCAAAAACCTCGATCTGTAAAAATATCCGCCAAAAGTCCTCAAAGGAAAAATTCGTCTGAAAGAAAATTTCAACAGAGTAAATAAATACTCGGACATATTACTCGCAGATTTCATCTTAAAATTGTTCTATGCTGAGGAAGCGAGAGCTGGCGGATAGTAGCATTTTTGCCATAAAAAATCATATAATATTTAATAAATATGCATCAATCACAATGCAGTATGGCAAAAACTGAAAGCAAAACTAAACATCTTGAAGCTCGTACTCTTCAGAGTTTTAATTTTACAATTCCAATATTTTTTGACTCCAAATATTCATCCCACATTCAATTCCATTCGTCCAAGACTATTTCCCACCAACAACCATCAATTAGGTAGACACCATTTGTGGTCGCTTTCGACCACTGTTGTCTGAGGTAACGACACCTATACAGGCACTGATATCGTACTGGCTTTGAGCTGGCGACAATGTCAGAGGCAGTTGAAACAAAAGTCTAAATAAACTGCACTTGGAGGCACGTAGCCGTAGCCGTAGCCTAGCCGGGCAGCCCTGGATGACTAAGTGACAGTGACTGGCAGACAGGATACAAAGTCAAGAAGGCATACAGGAGGATAGGGGCGAGTGCCGAGTCCCGAGTCCCGAGTGCCGAGTGCCGACTCTCTCTCTGGCTAGACAATAAACAATTTCGAATCCTTTTAATGCCAATAATGATAAACAAATTCAGCAAAAGCTGATGAAGGAGCTCGTTCATTCAGTAGCTCAGACCTGGGCACGACGTGAAAGGCAAAACAAACAGAAGCAGAAGCCGGAGTTGGAGCTGGAGCTGGAGCTGGAGCCGGTGCTGCGCAAGAAGAGAAGCAGCCAAAATGAAAGCGGACTAAATGAACGAATCGAGTGAAGTAGTCAAGTGTTTGAGTAACTGCTGAGCGGGCAGGGACGAGGGAACGGTAGAACGGGACACAATGCATCAATATATCACAAAAGTCCTTCAAACAGATTGCTTGGCAGTGAGTGTAGACCGACCGTCTCATCAACTTAATTTAATCAGACACTCTGTGTACGAAAAATGCAGCAAAGAGGAGCAGTCCTGCAGTCCTGCAGCCCTGCCCCAGCTACTCCTACACCTCCGATGTTCCGATTTAACTCCCAGTCTCCGACCACCCAGCCATCCGACCATTCATCTATCCATCTTTCCTATATGCCTACGCACGGATCCCCAATGGGTTGCTGATGGCAGGGAACCGGAGCACATGGAGATGGAGGGGTACTCTGGTGGTGGCTCAGAAAGGGTCCACCGGGCCATTGTTGCCTCCTTCATTCAGCTTTTGGTTGCTAATACCCCCTGATGGTGGGGTACTTGGAGCTATATGAAGAATTTGCCAACACAACCAATGTACATATATATATCTCTAAAATTCGCACTACTAATTAACTGACAGAAACGGTTATGTTCGTTTAAGAACTTTCTTTTTAATCAATGCTAAGAAAAATGTGATTTTTGCTCCAGAAAACAATAAGTAATATATCGATATACAAATAGGAGTATGACACATTATATCTAGATCTTGTGAACCAAAAAATATTCAATTGAGAACTGTACACATCCCGAAATATGTAACATTCAGACCAATTCAATTATTTTAACTAGAATTACAGGGAATAAACAGTTCGTCACTAGGCATATGTTACTCTTGCTTTCTCGGTACCAACACTCGTCAAGTATTCCAGCAATTTTCCAATTGAAATCATTAAACAATTTGCATTCCACTTGAAAATTGCGTTAAAATAACAACAGTTTACAGCCAGTACCAGGACACAGGCGCAACTGCACGCTGGATGGGGAGCAGTCAGACTATGTCCTGTTTGGCGTTCAGCTAGCCAGTCAGTCAGCAGCCTCCCCCCAGCCTCCTAGCCTCCCAGCCAGGACTTCGTAGCACATTTCAATTGCTCAAAAAAATATTTGATCTGGGCCTTTGTTGCCCGGAAATTGAGCGACGATGTCTGGCTTTGAAGCAACAAAGTTTAATTACGTGGATTGGATCCAGGGTACAGGGTACAGAGTACAGGGCTCTGGGTACAGGGTCCTGGGTACAGTTTTTGTATAGGCTGGGCCCGAAACAATAGAAATTGTTTACTTGCGAATGCAGAAAATGCGAATCACTCGAATTGTGCTCTGTGTAGACACACTTAAAAATGCTGAAATGGTCATATTTTCCTGTTTTATCCAGATCTCGGCAATGGTATTAGTATATTTATATCGCCATTTTTAATTAATTAGATTAGTCGACCATCGACCATAGTCATGTTTCTTGTTCCCAAAAATACAATTCCATTGATCCAGCTCACTTAATACAGGAGTAGACGCATAGGCATATGCAGCAGCTCAAACTCTTTGCCTGCGGAATAACAATCCACACAATTCGGAACTATGGCACTGTTTGCATCTATTCATCAACTGTCAATTCCCATTTAATCTTAGATTATTTCAAATAATTATACTAGGAGAGGCAGCACACATTTTACCTCGACTTCTCCTCGCACACAGAGTGGGCAGAGCAGGTAATCTAGTCCCTGTCCTGTCAGGCTCTTAGCTCGCACGGAAATTATAATAATAACAACAATATTCAGCAAGCAAGGCAGCCCGCTCTGTCCATTATCTATCCCCAAAATGAACGTTAAGGCTGGGCGGAGTGGAGTGGGTGAGTGGTTGCCGGAAGACGATAAATCCGGACAATGGGATGCGTACATTAAAAGCGATCAAAATTGTGAGGCTGTGAATATTGTTTGTCGAATAATTTAACGATCAGAAAACTTCCACGCGCTGTGGAACAGCTGATTGGAATTGATATTATTTCTATTTATATTTATTATGAAATCTTCGTATTTTCTGATTTCCTTTATATTTTCTTTATCAAAAGCTCCCTATTATACTTGTTTCCATTTGCTCGAAAAATATTTAAAATAATCCAGTTCTGGAGTTTCAGTCAGATGTTGAGATATATTAAGTGCTAGAGCCTTAAGTGATATTTCTGGGAATATGGTATGGCAAATACTTTATTTTATATTTATTTTTCTTATTGTGTGTTTCAATATTGGCAATATTTTGATTTCGATTGTTGCCATTTTTTACTCAGTATAGAGCTACTTAATTACTACGGAAATGCACATATTTTACTATATGTAAAATGTAAAGTATTCTTAGATTTACACTATCCTTAATCAGCATATAGCATGGAGCTGTAGACTTATATTTTGCCTTAGAATCATCCCATAGCAACCATCAACCATTTGATAGCCCAGCAAGCAAAATATTCCTCACCTGCTCCACACCGCCTCGGGAGACAGCAATGTACCAATTTGCTGGTGCGAAGACCAAATGAATAGCTGGCCCTGCTTCGGTTTTGAATTGTGCTGAGTGCAGCGGATTTTCAAAAGCACAGAGCTGCATCATCGCCTGCTCGACCCGTCTGCCCGGACCGGCCAACTGGCCAACCAGCCAACCGACCAACGCAGGCAGAACCACCAACAAACAAACAAACAAAGTTTTGTCCAGGCGATTGAAAATTGCTGTGGCTTGCTAACAAAACACTTGGCCAGACTCTGCATATGCCCCCAACACCGGCTCCGGCTCCAGCTCCGGCTCCTCGTCTGAATCTCCTCTGAGCTCCTACCTGACCCAGAGCCAGACCCAGACCACCCACTGTCCGTCTAGATTTATTTACATTTGAATTTTTGAACAAGTTGATGAAATTTACGCACAGTGCCGGAAAAACTATGTCTGTGTGTGTGTGTGTTGCTACGACTGGTATTCGTCCTTGTCTTGATCCTGGCTGTTGGATATTCCAGACGAGGCCCTCAGTGGGTGGCCCAAAAATCAACAACCAACCGTCAATAAAGGTGGCGGATTGCTTTTGTGGCGGCCTTTTGTGTGCATATAATTAAAAATGCTCCAAAACTACCTCGAAAGGTAAACACCATGCGACGAGAGAGATGGATGAAGAGATAGAGCCAGGGCCAGTTGAACAAAGGGACATGGAGAGCGATGGAGACCAACTGCAGACGGAGAATTTTTGCAAGAGCTTGCTCAAACAATTTGTTTGGCCATTAGAAATATTCATGGCTGAAAATTATTCAATTAAATTTCTCCCATACCACTCGCCCAGGCAGGCATACTCGTACTCCTAGTCGTACTCGTACTCGTCAGTATGTACAGCTACGAGTACTGCAAGTTAAACACAGACACGCCGCCACAGACACTGTCAAATACATAATGAGCAGTCAGACAGCGAGTGCATATACTCACACACTTTCAAACACACAACAGGAGCGTAGAGTTCTAGTAGATGACCCGACCTTCGGTTGTACCCGGCACAAGGCTTTGGAAACAACCGATTTGGTTGATCAGTAAATGTTCAAGGTCCAGAGAGTAGGGACAAATGGTATTTGGTTAAGTTTAAGTATAGGTACACATTTTTTTTTTGATTTAAAACAAGTAGCCTTAAATATGAACTCTAGGGTAGATGAACTCGGCTGTCGTTCCGAAACGTACATAAATGTCTTCGTACAATAAAGTCGGATACTCGGACATGGCATGCCTGTCAAATCACCAAAGACTGGGTACCACAGACTGCTTACCCACAGATGTACGCATACGTAGGGAACAGGATATCCTGGCTTGTGCGCGTGGAAAGCTTTGCGAACGCAAACGGCCTGGCAAAATTAACAGCAAATGCGCTTTAAATAGCAACAGCCAAACAATGGCGACTGCTCGCTCTATTGACCCAGTCAACCCCCCCTTGGTATACATACATACATATATGTATGTACATACGAGTATATGTATGTACAATATGTATTTGTGTGTAGTTAGATAGTGAGCAGCATTTGCCACGGCCTGCGGGGCGTCAAACGGAACTTCGGTTAGAGCGGACATGGAAATGGGAACGAGGGCTGAGCAGGACGAGGCACAAACCAGCAAAAGGAAACTGAAACAGATTAGACTTGGCACTTGCAACACTGACATCCACATCCACATCCACATCCACTGATGGGCGGGAGTCGCTGGCATAGGGATAGGGGCCATGGCCGCCCAGAACGGAAACGTTCTAGTTGGGCTGAGAGCAAAGAGCAGATACTTAAAACAGCCCTTACTGGTGCGCCTGCCAACAAATTTTGTTGAGATAATGCTCAACGATAAGGATAATGAGATAAATCAGTTGGCCTTTACACTCAAGTGGAAACTACACAGAAAAAAAGGAAAAAACAGATTGTGCACCCTAGCCTCAGAGCTCCGCCATTTCATATACATATCGTATGAGAGCTGCTCACGTTTCTGATAGATCAGTAGTACAATCGTCTAATGAAATACCACCACAAGACTGGACTTTAACTTACCTGGCGGTTGGTGAGTCCAGATATAAAAACATCGTTTTTGTTGATAGTGTTTATACATATATCAACGATGGCTACCAACACTAATTTATCGTTGTGTACATATCTCTTCATATCCTCAAACCACACTATTCTTGCGTGGCAAATAAACGCACACACATACATTCATGCGCATGTATGTATATTGAACATAAAGCCATTTGTTAATTAGTTCTTTTGAAAGTAATATTTTATTTCATAAATTAGGGTTATTGAAAAGCAGAATATCTCAACAGCAGAACAAATTTACTAATCAAATCAATCTCTGGAATGCATCACCGACGAACAGCAATGAAATTTGAACGAATTTATTTTGGTATCTCAGAATAGCCTCAGATGCCTTCAGTGTTCGTCAAACTACTAGTGGCTGTCCACTCGGCCCTCAACCCCTGGCCCCTGGTGGGAGACATGCCGGATATTCCAGTTGGTCAATAGGAATCTCTCTCATATTTAATATTACCTATAAGCTCTATGTGACTACAGAGGCACAAAACTAAAAATGTAATATAAATGGTAACAAAGAGTGAGATTTTTGCTATTCTACTTAATCTCATCTGTGCTGTTCTTGTGCTGACATTGTCCCTGCCTCTCATGGACTCTCTCATGTGACATCAAATTGCTTTACTCGACCCTGGCATGGGAAATAATATTTGCGCCGCGCAATAGAAAATATGTGTGAAGGATATGAGCAGTTTTTAGATTTATATACGTATAACACACATAATGTGTACGTCCTGGCAAACAATAAGATGTGCAAGTCAGACATGCTCCCTGCTCACTGCGAGTCTGCGACTGTATACGAGTATGCATATATTAGTTATTAATGCGTACGTGTAGCGCATATTGAAAATGGGGCAGCTCCCGGCTCGGCTTGGCTTAGATTTCTCCCCACAAGTGTTCGGGGTGGGTAAGTGGGTTTTGCGTGGCAGATTTATGTGGTTTTTGCAGCAAAGAATGCGTAATACTGGACCCACACCACATCACTCCACTCCACTTCCTACATAAGTCTATAAACGAGAATTGTGGCATGATGACCACGACTAGCAACGAGCAGGCCATGACGACATTTGATATTTGGACCCCATGAAAGATTCATTCAATTGGAAAGGGTTCATTCTTGGCTCCACAGATTCAAATTCTTCTTAGCCTTGTGGTTTCACTTACTACTCGAGAAGTGGCGAGCGACTTTGTGATTAGATGGGAACAGTTCCTTATACAGGATGCGGTTAGACAAGATGGCGACGGTCAGGAGGCTGGGCTTTCGTGGTTTAATGTAAAAGTTCGCTTTAAGGAACCAGCAAAAGTTTTAAAGAGGGAACATCCTCAAACTTTGATTGATGATTTCAATTTGAGAGAAAGTTCTGTTCACTTGCTTGCAGCCTCACATTGATAGATGAGTTTTGGATTACTTTCATTTCTAGGCAACAACATTCCTTAAATGATTTCCTGGCTTTTCCATTCTTAACTCGTTTCTTGGTCCTTGGTCCAACTTGCAAGCACTTTAGATTTCCTTTTCCATTTTCTAACCGGCTCCTAGCTCATTAATGAAGCCTTCCTCATAGCAATTCACTCTTTAGTTATTGAATTTTACAACTTTTACAAATTAAAAATACGAAAAAACCAAAAAACTTTTGCCAATTATGAAAACTACAATAAAAATGCAAATACTAGATGCTCAAGCAAAATTTCATAACCGCCAAACAAAAAGCGGGAAAAAAAAATAGAATAAAAAATGGAGTGAAACTTTTAAGAGGGGGTCCAGAACCAGAGTCAGATAAGCCTAACAAATTTTTTTAAATAAATTACAGAGTAGAGCAAACAAATTTGCATACACTCGTACAACCAATGAGGGCCCTTCACGGCAAAGAAAAAAGGTTTTTCACGCCACAAAGCAAATCAAGGAAATTTTTGAAAGACTCCTATTACCGGTCCCTCTCTCTACCACACAAAAATGAGTTATTGCACATGTTGGAAAGAGTGGGGAGGGAAGAGATGGAGAAGTGAAAGTTGAAGCTCGGCTAGACCCCGTCCTGAGGTCGCAACACTTTTGATTATATCAGGGAAAAAGGGATTTCGCCTATATCTTAAAATGCGAAGCTCCCAAAAAAGAAGAGAAAGCGCAAAATTTTCCAGCTATGCGCTTAATAAAGTGACCAAGTGGGTGTTGGACAAGGGTCGATGGGTGGGTCTGGGTCTGGGTCTGGGTCTGGCTTCGGTTTTTGGGTTTTGTGTGGTGTGGGCGGGTGAGTACAGGACGGGAGGGTCAGAGAAATGTGCTCGAGCACAAACTTTATTAAAACTCTTGAATTAAATGAATTAGTCAACCATATAGCTTGGCTGGCAGCCAGAGTCTTGCGCCCAAAAAGAAAAGTCGCTTAACCCGCTCTCCGCCTCCTTCATATTTTCCATCCTCCCCTTCGGCAGTCCCCGTCCTTCCTTATCTTTCTTTATCTCTCCTTGGTGCGGCTTGAAAAACAATTTTCGTAAGCAAAAGTGTAATGAGCGTAGAAATGAACTTTAGAGTCGGGTCCCTGGACGCGGGGGAGTATGAAGTGTGTGCGGAGGAGTTGGGTTGTGGGTAGCTCAAAAAATTAAATGAAATCCTTGAAGAAGCAGCGTACATACAAAATATCAGTGCAGAAAGTAGGAAAAGGTCCCTAAATGGCTAAAGAAAAAACAACCAAAAATCCAAGATGAGCTCAGAGTTTTTCCTCGTTTTGGTGCAACTGATTTGTACAGTTTTTTCTCCTTGAAAAATATTTTTCATATATTTTTAATTAAATCCAAAAGACGTTTGCTAAATTGCTGGTAAAAATGGTGCAAAATGGTGGAATGGGAAAGCGTTGGAATACATTTTTCTGAATACCTATAAGTCTATAATATACTTGAAGGTTTGTGTATTCTCGTAGTTATAGTTGGATTATCTTTATGAACAAACAACTTTGTTCACATGTCTTTAACCGATTATATGGGCGCTTCTATATGATGAATATAGTGTCCGAAACGGTTGATTCCGAAAAATGATCTGCCATGTCATGAAAGAATTAAGATAAATGTTCAGATCGTATGTTTCGACCAACGAAGATCGCCAGCGTAATTGCAACTAAGACTTTGTCCTTACCAGATTCACAAGAAATTCAGTAGCAGCTGCCACCGTTGACAAATTTTGGTCAGTCCTCAGATTTTGTACAGTTTCCAGAGTAATGTTGGAGCAAACAACCGGAAATTGAAACTTGATTATGTGCGCAAAGGCAGACAAAAGTTGAAAAGGGAAGAAACTCATTGCGTGTTTTCTAGTTGTTGAAATGAATGCTCTTTGCCAAAAACTTTGTGCTTAACGTCTTCTGGTCTGGTCTGGTCGTGTCTGGTTCTTGGCCTGGGTCTAGGTCTCGTTTTCTGTCTGACCAGAAATCTCCTTGGGAAACTATTTACTTCCTTGCATACTTTGGTAGTGTTTGGGATTGTGTATGCATGCTGCGTTGGAGACTTTGGATTTTGGAGCATCGTAAAGATGGCGGCATACTTCAGCAGAAAAATGGAGTCTATTCACCGGTGATGCCTGCGTAATGACTATTATCTTTTCTATTTATGCACAGACAAACATGTATATCTCTATTTATTGAACTTTATGTCAAAAGTGTCAGAATGCACAATCCAGCGTCCCCTTCAGGCACCCAAAATCTTTGATGTTACGAGAGTGGTATCTGACTAGTAAGAATATTATTTTAAGTCTGGCAGGGGGAAGTGGTGGTGCGCTATCAGAGTACCTGTAGCACTTGAAAACACACAAAAGATCCGATCCAATGATATTCGAAAACAGAATGTATGACATTTATTCATTGATCTGCATTGGCTCATCATTCGTTTTGAAAACGACGAAATCGTGCTGAATGTGAAAACGGGAGCACCAATTTATGTGATTTCAAAAGTAATTCGGAAACCTTTGTGAAAGTGAAAACCGGAGCCTGGCTGGTACTCAAGTTATGACAAAAAAAAATGAATTTTATTAAGAAAAAATAATTATTTTCTAATATCTGTTGCCTCAGTTCTCAAAACTCGGTTTTGGGTAAAAATTGTAGTACGTCAATTATCGTAAGAACTGTATGTGCCCTCAGTAATATGTAGTAAGTACCGATAGTGGTATCGCAGACGATGGCTGCCGCAGGATCTCTCTCTATCTCTCTGCCTTTTGGTATCACTGATAGCAAAACGGACAGATTAATTAATTGGATACTGCAGGGACTAGGGATTTTGGTAGAAAAGCCAACGAAGGCCACGATCTCTCTCAATTTTGCTCGCACTTGCCATTAGAGATGAGGAAACACGACCGGTAGATTTGTTCTTATTAATGAACTATTTGAGTCGAATTTAAAAGTATTTTTGTACTGTGTTCAGCTACATCTATCTATCTGTCTCTCTCACTTCTCACATCAACACCAGCCGTTATTTATCGCTCCTCTCCGCCATGGGTCGCACTCTGTACGATGAAGAGAGGGAGAGAGAGAGATTAAGCGCTTGGAAAGGGGTAGTGAAGCTACTGCAAATTTATTGGTTCCTTCTGGCTATTATAATTATTATATTGATACGATTTTATCGAGGTTTGGTCATTCGACCATATCTAAGTAATTTTCTAAGTTTCATTCAAAATTGTGGATGCCACATACTTCACACTTTCAGACTTGTGGAGATGAAAAGGAGCGTGGCAACATATTAAAATACCCTTATAACAGTGGTTGCTTTTATAGTCTCTAATAACCAGACTTCAAGCAAGACAGACGGACGGACGGAAAGGTTATTCATGGTAAATTATTCAACAGTCGGAAATATTTCCTTCTATACAAACCAAATACCTTCCCTTACTATAAATATCATTTGGCGGTGCAAGGATCAAAATTTTGTCGGAAATTCTATTTTCTCTTAATACTTTGTGTAATATTTATAAGCAAGGTAAGTCGGTAAACGGTATGGCCTTAAATGCTCCCAAATTTAAAGAATATTCGTATTTTAATAATGAAGTCTTCAGGGAGTGGAAACTACTAAAATCATTAACAATTTTTCTCGGGCTTCCCCTGCGCAACTTCCTCGATTCACCTCTCAAGCGCAGTTTCTTATATCGAGTTGACAGGCACATAGCAGAAATATAAATAAAATTGATCTAATGGAACCATTAAAAAGCTCTCACGCACATTGCGAAAAAAACGAAAAAAACTTCTTCAAGTTTCCTTTACGACCAGCTAACCCACCCTTTCCACCATTCCTCCCAAAGTTTCTCATTCCAGTCCATTTATTGCACTGACAGCTAAAAAAAAAATTATTAAAATTTGTTAAAAAAGGAAATTTTGTTGGAAAAAAGTTTTGCCTAATAGACTTTCTCACTCTCTCTTTCTCTCTCTCCCCACTCTCTCTTTTACAGATGTGGGGAATTCTGGGGGATGGGGACTTTAAAGTTGAAAGCTTTTGTGGGATATGCAAATTAGAAATAAATAATACGCCTGACACTCACACGCACACACTCGCAATGAAAAGAAAACTAATACCAATATACACATAAATTAGGCTCGGTTCAATATTTTTATCATCGATTTAGATCCCTGACACCAGAAAGGGGACTAGGGGGCTATGACCACAGTCAATGCCACAAAATTATGATAAATGATTTGGAAACGCGCACAAGCGGGCATCGGAGAGGGCAAATGCCAGGAGCAACATAACCCCAACACAGAACCGAACACATCCTTTTCCTGTTTGGTCCTGTCGCTGTTGCCGCTTTTTGGTGGTTACTCTCAAGCCGAATAACTTTTCGAGTCGAAGGAAATGTAATTTTTTGTTGGTGCTTGGCTTCTGCCTTCCTACTCCTTTTTGGTTCGCTTCAGTTCTATGGAGAGAGGATGGGATACAGGATATATGAAGCCGCTGCTTAAAATCACTGAACTAAAACCTTGAGAGGATACGATGGTGGAAAACACCAAGCCCAGGGTGTATGGGAAAACTATTTCTATGCACTCGCAACAAGGAAAAAATATAAATGTAGCTATGGAATCGATTAACAACCAACAAATACCCTGCCATTGGGAGTGTGAATAGTACATGGGAAATGTAAGAAATACTCCAAGCTTATTAAATCTACATTTGAGTGTGATAATGAATGTAAGCCCTTTACTTGAACTAAATTGGATAATTATTTTAATTAAATGTGCACTGAATCATGTCATGTACGTTCGAATATTTAATTTGTGGCATATGGCTCAACCAAGTCCACACTGGATGTGTACCCTGAAAGAGGGTGTTGCGAGGCCCAGACTGGGAAATTCTTGTCGTCTAGCCACAGGAAGCCGCAGTACATCATAAAATATTGATATTTTGCTGCCTTGATTTTTCAGCGCACTGTTTAAGTAATGGCAGCTCTGGAGAGCTAGAGTTCCCAGCGCCGACTAAGACAACAACAACAACAACAGATGTGAGACGGAGACAGAGTTAGTGACTGGCACGACAATTCTCATCCATGCCACCCGGTTTAGACTTTTTGCTATTGTCGACATAGACACAGACATAGAGAAGCATCTTTTCTCTCCTCAGTTCAGGGAAAAACCTCCGAAATCGATGTGGCTGGTAGAAGGCTAACCCGTACAAAACGCCAAAGAGCGCAACAATCCATGAATTTAGTTTCCTTTTGGGGCACACAAAAAACTAGATGTGGCATGCTATGGCAAGAGCCGAGTTTAGGCACAAGCTGTGCTAAGTGGGAGACAGTCAAAAGGGCCATGTTGCAGAGGCAGAGGGAGAGGGCCAGGCGGGACAACAACCACAGCGGCAACAGAATTCGAGCAGTATTGGTTTTGGTTGCACGCTTGGGATAGAATATTGAATGAGAGATATTTGAGAAATGTATCTCCCCAAAAGCAGAGAGAACCGGTGGAAGAACTGGCACGGAGCAACTGAACAACTTTTAGATAGCTTTAAAAAAATTTACTTTTCACGAAATTTATTTAAATTTAAAAAATATATTTCTTAGACTATTCCAAAAAGAAAACTACTCGGGGAAAAAAAAACTCAATCTCAACTATGGAAAAAAATAAGTGGAACAAATGACAAACTTTAAGAATTAAAAACTCATCAACTGATCAGGCCTACTAAATGGCGAGATTGATGAAGGCAGGGTACAAACTGTACAATTATAAAATATAAAAAAAATAATATATAATAAAATATTTATAGCTGCGGAAGTTAAGCTGTGAATAGTTTAACAATATATTTCACAATTTAATAAAGGTGTGCAGACAAAGGCTAATTAAAAATATCCGTACAAGTGTTCTCGAGAAACCTTCTAAGCTGGAATTAATACGGAAGAAAATTGCACAGAACTAATCCTTCAACCAGCATAATTTCTACTATGCATATCACCATATCACCGTCACAAAGTACACTCAGGCATCTGATGGATCGTAATCTCATTATTGCATTGCAATTGCAATAATTGCAATTACCGCCACAGTTAAATGTAACACAGAATGATTGCTCTGGCCTACCCATAGATTGGATTACGCAAACCAAAGCTTTCATCTTCATTAAATGCTTAATATTATTTGTGGGACAGAGGGTAGATATGGAGCAATATAAATTCATAAGGACGGGTAAAAGTGTCCAAGAAAATTCGCATCCATAACTAAAATGGGTGCAGATATGTTAGGCTATAGCTACAAAACTTCCATTTGCCTCTTACTAGTGGGCTGTCAACAGTATTTAATCAAACCCAAATAAACGCACTTCGTACAGCAGACCAACAAGTTTTTCGGGTACATACTATATATACGATTTTATGCTCCTTTCTACCACATATCCGGCAACTAAACCGTGTTAAGAATGAAAAATGAACTCGGGCCCAGGGAATTGATAGGTGGGAAGCACTGTACATGTGCGCTGGGAAAGATCTATAATATGACATAAAAATAAAAACCAAAATGACAAGGGTTCAGGCTCAGCTCAGTTCGGTTCAGTTCAGTTCGGGTCCCAAGCACCAAGGAAGTGCGGTTTCTGTTGTCTGTCTTGCAGATACGCAAACTTTTACAAATTGATATTCTCCCAGTTCATGGTTCCGGGGGAGCCTTTTTCGTCTTGAAATCTATTTAAAATGCGTGTCTGCAGTGACTTTAAAGCCCGCCCACCGAAAGGAGCAGCCACGAAGTGTTTTCTGCTGTCCCCGCACCACGATCTCGTTTTAATGTTCGTATTTTTTTATTGACGCCAAAGGTTTCTGCTCTTCAGTTTTATTGTTCAGCGCGGTTCAGGGGGCGCCATAAACCGAACAATAAGAACAGCCAGAGCAACGCGAGGGGAGGGAACAGCAACCGGCCTCAATTAAAGACGTCTCGGGGGCCTAGTAACCAAAAATTGACTGAATGGCAATGACAGAACGGGAAAGAATACATCGCCAGGGCAGGCAGGAACAGCAACAGCCACAACAACAGCAACAGCAACAGCAACAGTCACAACAACAGCCATATATTCGTACAAGTTTCTCCTTCCTCGAAACAACAAGTGACAAGCTGTAAAAATTATTGTACAATGCCTGCAATAGCCAAAACTGTGTAGGAGAATGTGGCAGTACCACCACCATGGGATGGGTGTGGTGCTGGTGTCGGTGGTGTCAGTGTAGGTGTAAGCTTTTTCGGCTGCCGTTGGGCCACCAGCGATTTGCAGTCTTGAACGTGACTCACTTTGCTAAATGGTGCGCAACCAGCAGGAGACGCTGACCGGTGTCGTTGCTGGAGACAGGTCAGGGATGGTAAAGAATGGAAAATTCGTCCCAGAGACAGTTACCAAATACAATGAAACTTTTGATGGTTTGATGGGGTTGCGCTTTATTTTGAAAGGTCCTGGAGGTTCTGCGATGTATTTAATACTTGCTTTACAGGTAGGAAGTGTGGTATTTAAAGTGAGAGGAATATGTATGATATAATCTATTAAATTCGATTAGGAGATCCTCAATTTTTAGATATGTTCAGGCTTATCAATACACATATTCCGCCACAGGATATCACTTAATTATGGAAATAAGTACTTTTTTTCAAGTGAATGCATTCACTTGAAATCGAACTTCTTAAACCCTAATGTGAGGGTATAAAATGCTGCTGGAAACTCAAATGATACTAATTACATCACGGATGGATCTGAGTCCCCAAGGACTGTCATATAATATTGAAATGGTGCACACAAGAAAAACGTGTTTGAACTGCCTCAAGCACAGGCACAGTTAGCATCGACGCACGGTGGGACTAGACCCAGAAAACTTGAAACAAATTAGTAATTGGGTTTGAAAAAACCCGATTAATCATCTTCCTTAAAATTGAAGAAATTCCTTTTCGCTGCTGAGACAATCAAAGCTGGGTATGAGAGATTCACTGATTTTAAATAAAAGATTTTTTGAATACATTTCATATGAACGGTAGAAGAGATCTTCTAAAAGATTCGTAATTCTTCAAAGCATGGTTTCAACTCTATGGTAGTGCTACTATCTTTGAATAATGCTTTACACCCCTCCAAAAGTTATATTCCTAAAGTCCTCTGTATGGTATATTTACTGCAAAGTCGTACACATATACTACTGGCCTTTGTTAGTCTTGATCGCCATCATTATGGCACTCATTTCTATCGGTCTTGCACCGGATCATTATCGCATTCACTCTTACTTTCTATCGTCATACTGGCGATTTTACGCTATGTTAAAAACAACTCCGAGCCAAGATATTTCTAGGATATTTCTAGTATAATCCCCTCAGACAACAATAGTCAGCAACAATATATTCGGAATTGCAATCACCACTTTCAAAACCCTTTTTGAGGTATCTCTAGTCCACCCACTTTAACAACCTTGAAAGCTTTTTATAAATCCTGGAATGTTAACATAAGAGGCCTGAAGAAAACCCGTTACATTTGATCAGCATGATTCTCGCCGGAGAATATCCTTGAAACTTTGAAAAACTTTGTACTGTGTGATTTCTAAATATGTGTAACTTATAATGATTACGGTCCCCGGTTCTAAGAACATTAAATTTCTAGTATTTTTTATCGGCAGTAGACAGACAACATTTGTTAACGTTTTTCGTTTACAGCAAAAATAAACCAGACTAAACCTGTGGTGAAGGTCTTAAGGGGCGATGGGCATTTAAGGTTGAAGATATTTAATAAAACCGAAATGATCTTCATTGCTTCTCATTGGATAGAAACGGATGTGGAAGGAAGAACAAAAGTTTTGACAATGTAATCGAAAATAGCATTCAAATAGACAACTATAATCTATACAACATATGTTTCATATTTATATAGACGGTATGGTAAGCGGTATGGTAGGAGAAACTGAGAAAGAAATAGAGCCTTTAATTGGCAAAGTCGTTGTTTGGCTTAACCGTGAAAAAAATCGCAATCTCTCCAATCTTGTTGGTTTTTCTGCCGATCCTTGAACCTACTTCCCACCTTTTTGCATAATTTTGATCATGCAAATTTTTTCGATTTCAAAGGGACGTCAAACAGCCCAGCAAAGGGTTGAAAAAGTGTCGATGCGATGCTTTTTCCTCTCTTGATACTCTCCGGGCTGTTGTTGATTTGGGCTAAGTGAGGCAGTTGTAAGGCAGATATTTACCCATCTCTTCTGTATTATTATTAATTTGATTTCGAAATTAAAAAGACAATATAGAATTTAATAAGATTATCATCATTCTTTTCTGAGAAATTTATTTTTGCTACTTTTCACTTTTTTAATGTTACCTTTTCTTGTCAATTATGCTATCTGCTTAGTTATAGTTCTCATGAAACAATTCCAGGAGTATCCAAGCCTGTTCAAAATCTCTGAATCTCCTTTCAATATCTTCGATTCTCGTAATACTTCATTACCTTCTGCCACTCCACCTCCCCAAGTAAAAAGTGGAAACTTCAAGAGAGAAAACAAAAAGAAAAAATTTGTTTTCGATAGGACTGGAAGAGGGGAGATGTGGATGGGGCAGAGGCCACCCGAAGACGCTTGGGTTCGTGCGGCGTAATATTATTATTTGATAAAGATGCTAAAAGTAACGAAAACACATTTTCTCAGTTAAAAGGGGTCGTTAGGGAATGAAATATGCGCACGTACGCACCGAGCGGGACCCGACACGACACAGCACCCTGAAAGAAGGGCGGTTCGTTCCGATGGGGACTGCATATATGGAATGGAATGGGTTTGTGGAGAGGGGGTGTTGGTTGGGCAGGGGGTAGGTGTAAGGGTAGCGGTAGGGGGATGGGGATGGAACTCCTCCGCACAGCATGCGAGTTTATAGTCGATTTTTATCACAGTATTTGAATTATTATTTCAGGAAGCGCGCTATTTGCGCATCGCGCTTTTTGCGGATACGCTTTATTCTCCTTCTACTTATTTCTTTTTTAGCTCCCCCATACATATGTGTGTGTATGTATGCACGTCTGTAACTCTCTCTCTGTGTCCCCCTTTTCTGGCTGTGCCTTTCATGTATTTGCATATGAATGCGGCTCGACGGCAATATTTTTTGAAGCCCTCTTTGAGGCGTTGCCTGTACGGCCACGTGTTGAAAAATCAGTGGTAATGCTGAAATGTTATATGTATGTATATGTATACGTCTATGTATGTGGGCTTTCAACCAGAACCTTTTGGCGACGGACGGCCATAGGACATATTTTCATGGCTGTCGAGCGATTGATTTGTTATTTCTGTGCACCACAAAAGGAGAGCTTAACCTTAACAAGATTTGATGAATTCCAAAGGTAGGTTATTTGCCAATATGGTAATCTATGCCACTTACAATAACTAGATTCATATTGTACTATTTTGCAGAGGAAATTACAATTTAAGGAACTAAATCTATGTTGCAACTCTATTTTAACTAATTGTGATGGCATAGAATACCTTTTATTGGTATGAATCTGGTTGGTTCTTCCAGTTAAATCAAATTAGCCCTCGTATTTTATATGATCTTTCGAAGGGCGCTTTTAATTCGTTTTTTTTCAAGCTATTGGAGGGGGTATTTGAATGGGCTCGGGGGTGGGTACGGAAATGACGATGGCAAAGGGTATGAGCTTCATCGTCAAGCATAACTGTTATTGTAAGTGATTTCATGTAAATATTGCATGTAAACGTTATAAATAAGGCGCTTTTAGTGCCTGCTTCCTGGTCTGCAGGCCACCGGAGAAGAGGGGCAGGGTAGAGGGTACTCGTGCTCGTATCTCTTGTGGCTGTAGGATCGGGAGGTTTATTGTTTGTGCAGCCAACAGCGTCCTTCCCTTGCCCCTGTCCCCCCGCCACTCTGGGCAAGGTAAATAAAAATATTTTGTGCGTGAGTGCGGTTTTTAAGCTGCGTGAAATTTTCGCCCCCTTTTTTTGGGGATATGGAAATTTTTGCGAAAGATTGTGTGGGTGTGAAAATTTCGGCACCTTTTTTATATGCATTGTCTGTTGGCCGTCGCGCTTTATGTTTTGTTAGCAATGCCTACGGCAAATTGACTTTTAAGGTCCTCCTGCCCTGCCCTGCCCTGCCCTGCCCCCTTTTCCTCTGATTTTGTTTTTTCATCTTTGTTTTTCCACTCTTGCTTTGCCCTCCTTTGTTTTACTTATTTTTTTTTGAGAGTCTATCATTTGCCTTGCCAGCGGGCGTGTCGTGTCTTTGTCTCGTGTCTCGCGACATTGATTGAAGTTTATTTCGAATATGTTTATAAATGTCAAAATTTAAATTATCCAGCCCGCGCCTGAGCTGTCTCGGAGCAGCTGTCCTTGCAGAGGGGTAAGCGTGGGCTAAGTGCCAGACTATTGTGTTAAGTTTATATAATACACCACCCAGCGAAATGCCACAGTATACATATGTATGTAAATATTCTTAGAAATTATGGAATTTCCTTTTCTGAAGGCCACACAAAAGTGATACTTATCCCGTAAGATCCCCACTGGATACCACTCGTACCACAGCCCCGCTATGATGATGATGCATCGCAAAATTCACTGGCTTCATGGCAATAAATACCAGTAAGTATTTCCACATGAAACTTTGCTAATTGCATTCTGGAGGTTTTCCGCCGCGGAAACCAAACTCATCAGAACAGATGCTCGGAAGGAAGCCCAGCCGAGCGGAGAATATTGAGCTCAATAAATAAATGCTAATTTAATCAAGGCATACAACAGTACATACACAGAATGCGGAGTGCGGAGAACGGAGAGCGAGTATGCCCAAATGGACAATAATTGAGGATGCCCTGGCAGTGGCTTTCTGTCAGCGGACTCATAAAAGCGTGACTGCATATTTAAAATTGGCCGCTCTCTAGCCCATTTTTATGGCCATACAAATTCATGAGTTCTGAAATTAAATATTTAAAGTATTTCGAATGCTTTTTAGCACTCAGTCAGTCATTCAGTCAATTTTCGTAAGGCAAACACATCAGACGAGACAGAGGAGACAGAGGAGGTCTGATACTTCATTTGTTTCCGTTTCCGATGTTTCGATGTCAGGGCCAACAGCAGAAGAAACACAAACAAACAGCACCAAATAATAATGAATGCCAAATTGTATACAAATAAATAAAAGCCAAGGCGAAAAGCAGCACCGAAAACAGAATATTATAGGAAGTCAACATGCGAATGCTCTTAATCCTAAGAAAAATAATTCCTTCCTTAAACAATACGAACACGATATGCAAACAAATCTCTTGCATTTGAATCTTCTTTTATACATTTATATGTATATTTAAAATCATCAGAAAAATATGTAGTTGCTTGTTGGATACAACCATTTATTATTAAGAGTTTTGGACAATCAAATAAATTATAATACTATTATAAAATAAATCTTACAATCAAGAACCAAGCCTTAGCCGTGATACCCAATCCCATCTGTGATCTCGGGATGAAAACCAAAAAATGATGAGTACTTTTCAAGACAATCTCCCAGTAACCCCTGCCACTGCCCCACTGCTCTACTGCTTGCTCACGGCCCCTCGAGCGGAGTCGTCGCGGCTCGTTTCGCATTTTACAGTCGCTGGCTCATTTATAAATTTATGAGCTCAACTGCCAGGGGAGTTATCGCATTAAAAAGCTCCGCTGTTGCCGCCGCTGTGCTGTAGCTATTCTTTCTCTTAAAAATAAAAAGCAGGGAATAAAATACAAATTAGCAATAAAAAGTAGAAAAGCGTGTTTGCTTGTTAACAACTGCAGGAGGACGGAAAAAAAGGGACAGAGACAGAGAAAGCGGGAGAGAAAGATGACAGCGACATCAAATGGATTTCATGTCACGTTACACAAATGTGCTAAGGAATTAAAAATGTGAGGATAGCAAGTTGGAGCAACAATTGTTGCTGTCCTGTAGTTGTTGCTCTGCAGCAACGCTGTCGTTGCCCCATTAGCGGGGTGCAGCAGCCAGCATAAATGGGAAAAGTGTGTTCATTACTCCATTCGAGTCCTCGCACTGTCTCACTGTCTTCCTGTCTCCCTGTCGCCCTGACTCCCATTGTTGGTGCAATAAAAATTATTTTCATTTTCGCTTTGGTGCACTCGCTTGCCCAAAACCTGAATAGACACAGATACGCACATCCTCGTACGAGCTCTGTCTCACATTCTTGGAGCTGACTCTCTTACCCTTGTCTGTGCCAGAGCGGAAATTTCAATTATTTATTACGCATACGCAGCGTTGTTAGCTTAATGACTGACTCTGGCAGTGCATGTAGGAGAGCAAGAGCATGAGCCATAGAAAACCAAGTCATGTTTAATTCCGACAAAAGCCAACATCCAAACAAACATTAGCCATACTTTCAAGATACATTTATACAGGTAAATCCCTATAGAACAAAACCAGCAAAAGGGATCACACAATTTTGAATAAAATGCATTGAAGTTTATCTATTTGACATAATTTAAATGTGTTTCTTCAGGGGATTCAATTGGCAAAAATTAACTAAAGCAAAGCTTTATTTAAAACAAAAAAAGACCTTGCTGTAAACAAACTTCAGATAAATATCTTGCACTAGCATTAAATTTTTCGTTTAAGTTGAGCTGCTGTAATCACCTTTTATAAGAATGAGGTTTATGGATCAGTTACCGTCCCAAAAATTCAAGTTCGGCTATTAGTTTCCCAGCTTTTCTGTCCCTATTTGAACCTATCTAATTCACAAAATCCATAGGTTACCAGATGTGTTCTCTATATCTATCCCTCTCTGTATCCCTCTTTCTTTACCGACCGGTTAGTAGTTCAAACTTTGTGGAATAAAAACACTTCCTATTTTGATTGGCGTCATTGACTGAAACAACACGAATCGTTTTCCCTGCAAAATGTAACTCGGAAAAGGTAAAAGGGAGTCTCACACGCTCCCAGGCTCAATAATGTAGTCCTTTTAAATCGTTTCGTAGATATTGGATACATTGATTGTGTCACGGACTAAAACGAATTGATTTGGTCCAACTAATTGGATTTCTGACCAGAAACGAAGGGGCAAAACTCCAGGAAATGTTTTGACAAATTGTCACCAGTGAGCGCCAGGCAAGAAAGAAGACATGCCCGTATCCTGGGCAAGGCCACTTTGCAAGTTCATTGCACCCCGAAGGCCAAGCGCAAGGATGCTCTTGCTCTCAACAGAAGGGACAACAGGGACGCGACCCGTCGGAGTAGAAGCGACTACGAGTACGAGCCATAATTCACATAAATTATCAAATTTACACGCGACGTATGCTAAGCCTCAAAATGGACACGAAAATGCAAATGATATGCTATATGGCTACGGCTATGGGGCAAGGGTTGTTCCCCAGATATACGGCACAAGTTGAGGGTGAAATGTGAAATTCGCAAAAAGAAATATATACATAAATAACAAGTTACAGTTGTCATTCTGCTCTACGAGTATGTGAGTTGGCTGGGAGCCGCAAGACTACTTCGCTGAAGTGCTCCTCAAAATTGCATAATGACAAAACAAGCGGATTAAGAAGCAAGAAAATAAAGCTTAGTCGTCGACCTCGGGGAAAAGTCATATATGTGTGACTGTACACACATATTCAATGTATATGTATTTATTCATATAAATATGTAGGAATTCATTTACCATATCTATTGTTGCAAACGTGACACTTTGCTTTTAGAATCAATCGTGTTTTCTCATTATGGTCCGGTGGCAATTTAAAAAGCCACAAAAAGAAGGCTCGTCCCTCTCCTTTGGACCATTTGAAGCTTAAAAGAGCAGGGTGGAGAATAGAGCCCTATAACCATCAGGTTTCCCGAAAATAGATTAGCAAGTGGACTTTGATCATTATATGAAGTATTTTACTATCGTCTTCTCTGATCACAGACCACATAATCGACATAGTCGACCCAATCGACCTAATTCTACGGTTTCAAGCTGGCCATCGTATAGTGCCGCGAAAGTACCTTTGAAAAATACACTTCACATGCTTACTTCTATTGGGCAGCGGATTAAACACCTTGCCCCACTTTAACTGCATAACAGACGACAGGGGAGTCGTTTGTCTGAACTGGCACCATTTGAACAAACGTATTCTCATTTCCTACTAATTTCGAATTTCGCCCCTTGTTATAAGCACTCCCACCCCTTCCCTGTGGGCAGGTTTTATAGATTTATAAATTCGAATATAATGGCCAATGCATCCCTGCCAGACAGACATTGGAAGTCAAGGAGAACTGCTCTTTCTTCGCCGCCAGCAGCTGCTGCTACTGTAGTATTGAAACAACAAGAAAAAGGACAATGAGGAGAATCACACATGGATCTGGCTTTACCAGATGGGCTGAGGGGATATTTGTTGGGTGGTGACAACAAAACACTGCAATAAAAGTAGTGGAACGCTTGGGTCGGAGGGAGGGAGTGCACATTTAGTTTATGAGTAGACAAGCGACGACAATAGTGGTGCTGCCGCCCTTGCTTCTGTTTAACATTCTATGAGACCCCTCAGCACACAGCGCTTTCCCGCTCAGCCCTTTTCCTTTTCTTGTGGCCCGGCGAATGGTCGTACACAAAGAAATCCACAAATGTCAACATTTAACGGTCAAAATGGTCGGAGCAGCAGACACAGAAACGAAGAAGAAAAGCACTGATGCAGCAAGAGAGCAGCACAGAGATAGTGAGGGCATTGTGTGGCAGCCAGGAAGTGGAATCAGCATCAGGCAACATCAGTGGCAACAACAGCAGCCATAGCAGCCTTTGCATAGGCGACCTTAGCCAGCATTTCCAAGTTTAAAGTTTATGGCCCCACAAGAAAAGTCACCATGCACAATGAACACCAGAAGCAACAGGGGCTGTAGCTGTACCTCACCAAATAGCATGCTATGCCACAGTTGCTGATCCTGCCCCGCCACCGCTCCTCTGGCAAACAAACTAATCAGGTTGATAGAGGTCGGTGTGTCTGGGAAGGGATGGGGAGGGGCAGGGGCTGTGTGGAAGATGCAACTTTATGACATTTGTCCAGCGCACAAAACTAGCCACGAAGTGGGGCATGTGGACTCTGCCTCTAGCCGACCACTGCCAAACCATATAATAGGGGTTAGAGCAGAAAAATATATATTTCCCAGCTATTGGACGGATGCAAAATATATATACGAGGATATTAGAAGTATTGGAAACTGAAAGAAACTTTTTTGCATTTACGAAATATAAAATATAATTGCATAGAAATATGAAAGCTACATATTTATAATCGGCAGAGGGAAGATACAAATTGGTTAAAATTGCACTAAGACAACAGGTTTTCCCATTGCCATTGTCTGGCTGTTCCGTCTTTGTAAAACTTTTTGTACCCCTCTGCCCTTCTCACTCAGTCTCACTGGGCTCTATGGGACTACACAAAACGTATCTCTCCCTGTTTCTATGAGTATGTGTGTGCGGAAAAGGGACCTTTGTGGCAGTTCAATCGTAATGAACTATGCACAAAAATGACCTCCAGGCCAGCACGGTGCTGGTGGACAACAGCCTTAGAAATGTTCTGCCTTTTCGGTCTGTGGCATGGCTCAAATTATATTCTGGTTGGACCTCACTGTGGATTTTAGGGTTGGCTGGGGGCAGTTGCCTGTGGTATTTTTTCCGCACTTTTTTCTAGAGGAGAGGAGAGAAAGGACGATATCCCATAAAAGTGTATAAAGTCCTAAAATTATGTCTAGCCAGGAAGCAAACTTTTTGTCCCTTGTCCAACACTTTATTAACAAAACAAAAACTGCAGCAAATTTACGTTGCTCTAAAAATGAATTGCAGAAAGAGTTTTTTTTTCAGACCGATATTGCCGAGATTTTGGAGGCCTTTTAATTATTAGGAGATTCTTTTCGGGGCCCGTAACCATTATTAGTTATGTTACAATTTTATGATAGTTAGATTTAAATTTTGCACGTTTTAATTCAACAAAAATTATACCATAATCATTGTTTTTTATACAAAAAAAAAGAAACTCAAAAATTTTGATTATGTGATGATTGTTGATTGCATTTGTCATGAGAGATTGGAGAGACCATTTCGTAGTGACCAGACGCGATTTTGTTTTGCGCTCCGCTTTTTTCTTTTTTTCAAAACAAACTTTCATTATATGTCCCTAATTCTCGAACAATCATAAAATCTATCCTTGACCGCAAGTGAATGCGTATTAATTGTTTAAAAATATAGTTTATCATATCATTCTACGCGTCGGTTGAGGTTGCTTTTGGTAAGAACGCCCTCACATTTACATTTATTTAATAATTTTTGATAATATTCCTTGATAATATTTTTAGAGTGTGCTTTTTATACCCGATACTCAAAATGAGTATTGGGGTATATTAGATTTGTGGTAAAAGTGGATGTGTGTAACGTCCAGAAGGAATCGTTTCCGACCCCATAAAGTATATATATTCTTGATCAGCATCAATAGCCGAGTCGATTGAGCCCTGTCTGTCTGTCCGTCCGTCCGTCTGTCCGTCTGTCCGTCCCCTTCAGCGCCTAGTGCTCAAAGACTATAAGAGCTAGAGCAACGATGTTTTGGATCCCGACTTCTGTGATATGTCACTGCTACAAAAATATTTCAAAACTTCGCCCCACCCACTTCCGCCCCCACAAAGGACGAAAATCTGTGGCATCCACAATTTTAAAGATATGAGAAAACCAAAAACGTAGAATTGTAGAGAATGACTATATCTTTAAGACTGTGGAATCTGAATTGGATCGCATCAAGAAAACAATTTCATTTTTTCTCGCCCTGTCTCTCTCCAACACACACGTAGCATAGGCGGCTTTGCTTAGAGTAAAACATTAGCGCCTAGATCTCAGAGACTACAAAAGCTAGAGCAACCAAATTTGGTATCCACACTCCTAATATATCGGACCGAGACGAGTTTGTTTCAAAATTTCGCCACACCCCCTTCCGCCCCCGCAAGGGACAAAATCTGGGGATATTCAAAAATCTCAGAGACTATTAAGGCTAGAGTAACCAAATTTGGTATCCGCACTCCTGTTAGATCTCACTATAAAACGTATATCTCAAAATTTCGCCCCAGCTCCTTCCGCCCACACAAAGGACGAAAATCTGTTGCATCCACAATATTGCACATTCGAGAAAACTAAAAACGCAGAATCATAGATAATGACCATATCTATCAGATTGCTGAATCTGGATCAGATCAGATTATTTTTATAGCCAATAGGAACAAATCAATTTGCAGTGGCTACGCAGCGCCCGACGTCACGCTCAGACTGATTTTCTGTCTCTCTCGCACGCACTCTTTGTCGTGTCGTTTAATATTAGCGGCGTCTGCCGGAGGAGAGCCATACTGACTTAGTGTCGGGTATAACTGTCGAGTTGCGGTCTCCGCAGCAACTCACAACGTTCCCCCTCGTTTGTACTTTAAATAAGGGGTGCCTTGTGTATTAGGCCATCGTCTGCAGCAGATGCCAAGGAGTTTATGGCCGCAGAAAACACATGTCTCTCCACCTTAAAAAAAGGGGTAATCTGTTCCTCCAGGAGCAGGGACAAGCTAGCGCCCGAACAGGAGGGGAAATGCCAAGCCGAAAGCCAAGAAAAATAAATGATTTGAATGGCTCAAAAAAGTAGGCATGTTCCCAAGTCGATCCTGAAGAAGACGAATACGATGCCTCCCGGATGCACCTTCATCAATTTTCTGCACACCAATCGTTGGCGGTACAGACGCTCCGGCCTAGAGAAAATTAACCAAGGCGCAGAATAAGAAGTTTAGCTGTCCGTATAAGCAGGTACATACATAGGTTCCTCCACTCCCAATCCCAATTCAAACTTTACCCAAATCTCCTACCTTTAGATGGCAGCTATCTCTGGGAGAAGAGGTACTTTTAAACATTCCGAAAAAAATAGTAAATGACTGGGAAATGTCATTAAATGTCATGGAATCTGATAAATATCAATAAAAAAGGCAATTCTCATATATTAAACTGACTACGCTATACTATGATATGATATATCTACCATAAAACAAATTAAAAACTCCACTTAACGCAGCAATACGTACAAGAGGTACGTTCGCTTTCCGAACAACAACAAAAAACATGATCGGGAACGTTGTGTCCCCAACTATTATAGTATATCCGACGAAGAGTGTGTGTTAGAGAGAGATAAAGAGAGAGTAAGCCCGTAGAAACAGGTAGTCCGATCTTATCCAGATTCGGCAATCTGGTAGATATGATCATTCTCTATCGTTCTAGTTAATTAGGTTGATTGATTTTAAGAATTAAGTATCTTGGGATATGTTTCCGTACGAAACTATTTCTTCTAAGAGAATGGTCAGGTACTTGGATCTTTGAATTCGTATCGTATCTTTCAGATCGTATTTTTCAACTTTGAACTCAAGTCTGCACCCCTGAGCGTTGTCAAATCGGACTGTAAATTTGTATTTTACTTTTTTCTGAAATATCTTATTATTCCAGTCCTTTTTCATTTCTTCTTCTTAATAGTTAATAGTTCCCAGGACTAATCTCCAGTCTTGTAGATGGCAACATTTATGCGATGCCAGATACAATTGTTCTATTACTTTTCGAATTGTTTGTCTGTGCCGGCCTATTGCGTGTGTGCTGTTTGCAGGTATTTCTGCAGTTTATCCCTGGTCTTGCGGAGGCTCATAATTATGACAATTGGCAGACTACTGCAATGTAAATATGTATGTTTGTACAAACAGTGTGGCTGAAAGTGTACATCAGCATCAACAGCAACAGCAACAGTCAGTGCGGCTGGAGTAAGAGTAAGAGTAAGAGTAAGAGTAAGAGTAAGAGTAAGAGTGCAGCAGCAGGAAGGAGAAATGTTGAGCAGCAGTTGCGGCTGCCATCATTTGGCGGCGTCGTGTTTTTGGAATTTAATTAAAGTTTACACAAGTACGAAATGGTGCATTGGTGGGCATTGTGTACTAGTCGCCTAACGAATACAGGAAGGAAAGTGGGTACACATTTTGTACAAAAGAAAACTTTCAGCACACAACGAGATGGAGGGGAAGTGAAAGCAGAAACAGAGTTTGGCCAACGACATATGTATGTGTATATATGTACATATATGTGTGTATAAGTTCTTCGTTTCGGTAGGCAATGAAGAAACACAAGACGCCATTGAGGGCGTAATGAAATATGCGGAAATATCCCTGGAATGTTGTATATTCTACAGATATTCAATGGAAATAGTCCGGCTATATAAGATCCAAACCTTTCACTTAATGCCAAGAAATCAATTTAAAAAAGAAATACCAACTCCAATTAGGAATTAGATAGTCTGCAGATAGTCTTTCTCAGACTGGTAGAAAGGTCCCATTTCCTTCTGTCAAGCTTCGAATAACATCTTCTGGGATATCAAGTTCTCCTGAACAACTCTCCCAGAGACCCCTGATGCTGGATACCAAACTGTCTGTTAATGGTACACGTGTGCGATGCATTGTGCTCTCAATGGCGGTAACGACAACGACACCCAGGGAAACAACGACCACAGACCACTTTAAATTTTTGCTATTTTGCTTTCATTGCAGCAGCGCGCTGCAGCGGCAGCGTAAAACTAAAATCCCCCCGCATTATGCAACAAAAAATTAATTAAACACAATTTAGCTTCGGCCACCACCCCAGCCCCCGCACACCATTCCGTTCCGTAAACGGGAGCAACAAAAACCGCGTTGCGCGAAAATCGCTGCGGTTTCTATATATGCATATATGTACGAGTATGTATGTATATATGTATCTATAGCACAAAGAGACAGAGACAGCGAAGGAAATTATTGTTATGCAAAGCCCTGTCCTGGCCCGGCAAAAAGGCCAACCAAAAGTGACCACAAAAAGGGGCCAGGGACAGGGAGAGGGAGAGGGAGAGAGAAAGGCCGTGTTTGAAAGGGCGGATTGGGTTAGCCGGGGGTAACGAGAGCCCTTTGCGGCTACTTGACTTAATACCTGCAATAATTATTATAACGATTCAGGGCAGACAGAGGGCGGAGCCAGAGAGCAGATCTTTTTGTGCAATAAAAAAATAAATAGCAGCAACAAACAAAGTTTCAACCGAGCCCATAAAAATGGCCAGGATAAGCACTTGGACTTTGCATTGAGCGATTTATTTTTTATTTTTGTATTTATTTATTTATTTATCGTTTTTTCTTTGTACACACAATAGAATTTACTGCCCTGCCCCATGGATGCTGAATGGATGTTGGCGGGGCGTTCCAGCATGCGATTTAAGCTGAAATTCTGCTCGACCTCCCACACGGCAAAATGTTTAAATATTAAGCTTCCTTTCGACAGCGAGTGAAACTACATATGTGTGAAGGTCAGAGAGCTTCATATTTCTTCAATTCACTGAAATATATATGCAAAAAGAATCCACTCATTTCTCCTACGAAACTAAAATTTAATTTTAATTTTAATAATAATAAAAATGTTTAGGACTGTTGCATGGAATGGGGTAGTATCGATAACCTATGACAAATTCACATTCACATTTCTCATTCCATTTTGAAGTCTGTCGTCCGAGTCTAGCATATTTTTCAAATAATTCTGTATAAGCCTGTAATTGGTTTGGTTTGGTCGTTTCTTTTTCAAGTGCCATTTGAATACGGCGCGGCCGTGGGCTATCATTCTCCTTTTCATTCGCATTGTCCTGTGCTCACGCCCCGTATTAAATTCAATTTAAAATGTACATTTTTAGTGCCGCGCCATAAAAATAAGACCCAAAAGTAAGACGAAAGGGAGCCTGGAAAAAGGAGTCTGCGGATCAGGACAACGTATCGCGAAGGTCATCAATTACAGGAGCACCATCTACCCCATACCCGGCCATACCCCATACACCTCCACCACTTAGAAAAAAAGACAACAACAAGCCGCTGCAAATAACTTGGCTGAAGTCTCACATTATCCAGCCATAAGCACAAGTAGGAAGCTGGTCCTTCAGTCTGGATCCATTTTATTATTATTTTTTTTGGGTGGAGAGCGGGGTAAGGGTTCAGGCAAAACAAAAATGAAATGCTCTGCAGATATTTCAAAAGCCATTGACACCCTTTCGGCGGGACGTGGCATCTGTGGTCCAAGGGGCATTCGCATCGGTTCCAGGATGAGTGTAGACGATGGCGAGTCGAGTCGAGGCCTGCCTTTGAAAAGCTGAATGACCAAATAAATCATATCAAAGTGTCATATAAAAATCGTAATCAGATTTTGAAGCACATACACACACACACACACAGACACACAGAGAAAGAGAAAGAGAGTGAGAGAGAGAGGGAGAGAGCGACAAGAAATATGCTGCCTGTCCGGGGCATACTCATACTCGCCGTCCCTTGTAAGCCAACTCCATTAAAAGTGCTTATAAATAAGGTGCTTGAAAGGCCAGTGCACACAGGGAACACACAGATACGTCCGCACACACAAACACAACTCGGGCACAAACACTTCCATGTGGGAACAGAGGGACAATGGAGACAGCTCTTTGGCCATAACCAACAAACGTTGCACCCAATGCTGATATATCCCCGAAAAGGGCACAAAACTGGCGGCGAGATGGGAGCGTGACACGAGCTGACATGCGCTTCAATGTCGATAGTTTTGTGACGGAGAAACAAATAGAGACCGTTTCCCCTTTAACAATGATTAGTTTGTTGTGCTGTCACTCAATCACGGATGGATCCCTCCTGGCGTCTACCCATCTCTAACCGTAACCTTAAATGGGGGTCTGCACAGCGTAACCCATTGGCCTGCTCTGTCGCACAATAGTTTTTGAGTGTGTAAATTGCAAAAGACTATTTGACAAACGTCGGTCAAAAGCACAGGACATGACAGAGTACAGTAGAGCACATCGCACAGGACATCGGAGTAGGGAAGACCAGGACAGGGCAGGACTCGGCAGGACAGAGCAAAGGCGGCGACCGTAAGGACAACCTGCTCGGGATTTTGGTTTAGCACTCTAGAGGACCCTCTGCGAGGACCTCTTGCACCCCATTCCACGCCCTGCAGTTAATAAAAAATAATGTTCTTCAATGCGGTTTATTCAATTTTATGGCTCGGACTTTTCAGAAAGCCATCACACACATACCCCTAAACAATCACGCACACACACATACATTGAGTCTCATCAGCTCTCCCTACTCTCCCGCTTTCCTGCGCCATCTCCTGGTTATTTTTAAAAGAAAATAGCATTTTCGACTGAGCGTGGCCCCCCTCACCATCCCATCTCTTTGCCTGTAGCCTGTACTGGACGAATCATATAAAACGCACACACACACACTCATACGAAAATAATTTGAGGATGGTCGTCGTTGGGGTGGCCGCTTCTTTTTTCTCTTTTTTCTCTTTTTTGAATATTTATGAGTTTGCTTTTTAAATTATATATGTAGATATCGCAAAGTAGGTGGGGGCAGGAGGTCAGAGGGAGCATTAAGTAAGAGATATGGGATATGGCTATTTGCTATATGTATGTGTGTGTGTCCATGGCGCGAGGCCATCTCATTTCACCAAAATTAGTAAGGCGTTTCTTTTTTTCCATTACTAATATAAAAGAAAAAATGATCAATTAAAATAACAGACTTCAAAATATTTTAGACTTGAATTTTTTTATTTGATACGGAAAGATCTTTGATCTATAGGGAATCAAGGGATCTGCTTTTATTGAAATATTGGAGCTTTCTGTTGGAACACTAACTGCAGAGCATCTTTATTGTTTTAATCCACTGAATACGCCAGTGCTAGTTGAAGCAGATTTAAGCCGTACAATTGAAACCGTAAAATTTGTAAAGCTTTAACACTCCTCCTCCTCATCAGCGAACGCAAAAACAAACTTGAATTTGAATTGAACGTCAATAATTGCCTTCAATTACATTTATTTATTTGCAGTGGACAGTACCCTCAGCAACCCCTGCACAATCCCCAGTCGGCAAACCTCATCCTAGATTGGCTTTGGCCATTGACCATTTCAATTGGGTATCGCTTTGATTCGCATTTCATTTATGCATGATGGCTGGACCGGACGGGACTGGCCCGCTGCCAGACCAGAGCAGAGCAGAGCAGACCAGACCAGAGCAGAGCCATGGTCTACTATTTTTCTCGCAATTTATTTATTTTATACACACTTTTATTTGTGCCGCGCTACATGCCCTACCGCCTGGCCGCCTACCTCCTCCCTCTGTTCGGGTTTATTATGATTATCATGTTTTATTCAACAATTGATGCGCAAATTGGCAGTTGTCTGGATCATTTACAACTCTACACACACGTGTGGGACCGCAGCAGAGTGAGTGTGGCATGGATGGAGGCAGGAGTCAGCTAACCGAGGCCTTAATGACGGGTCAGATGGAGAAGGGAATGGAGGGAGGATTGTGTTCCCCAAATCAATACATCCAGGAAATTGCCATTTTACATTTGTACTGTTTTTGCTCCCGCAGTATTTTAAAAATCAATGTTCATTTGAGTACCTATTATTTTGGAGCTGTACTCAAAAATGTTTCAAATACTCAAATAGTACTCAAATATGCAGTTATTCGCATATGTCGTGTAGCTGGAAGTCCCTGCTCCGATTTCTCCTTGCATCGGAAATCAATTTGAGAACTGATCAGACTCTCATTACTCTGTCATTCATGCTGCTCTTCGGCTGCGTGAGCGCGAGCCTGGGCGTATGATTAATTTGAAATGCAAACAACCCGAAATGGTGAGGACGAGAAAGGAGATGTAAACCACAGGAAAGTGAGCGTGGAAGCGATGCGTGGAGCAGGGGTAGGGGCAGGGGCAGGGGCAGGGGCAGGGGCATGGGGCATGGGGCATGAGGCATGGGCGTGGCAGAGCGTACATTTGTAGAAAATACTTGATTTCCGCGCACGTAATTAAGTCCATTTGTTACCACCTCTAGCACTCCAACCCTGTGCTCTGTGCTGCTGGCCGCAATTGCATCTGGTGTGGGATGCTGGCTGCGCAGCGGGTATTGGGGAAGTGGGGACTGGGGGACTGGGGGACTGGGGAGTGTGGAGTGCAGTCGAGAGGCGACAATAAACTTATATGAAATTAATTGTGCATGCAGCAACAGCAGCAGCAGCAGAAGGGGGGACAGACAGCTGGACAACTGGGATCGACTGTCGTCTGGCGTGGAGGAAAACGAAGCTCATGCATTAATTACCAGCCAAGTGTCGAATGGAGGTCGGCTCATCCTACGACCCAAACACCACCGCTACCCACCCCCACCCCCAAGCCTCAACGCCCAGCCAGACCAGGGGGTGGGGCATTCACACTTTCAACTAATTAAATAGCTTTTGATTTTTGCACGCCAGATAAAATTTTAATATTAAAGCCTCTGGCAGGCGGCAGGCCGGCAGCAGCAGCAGCAGCAGAAGGAGGAACCCCAGCATATGTTCAATATTTGCATAAATATTTTAATAAAAATTAAAAATGAATGGCCAAGCAGCAGCCTGGACAGCAGCGGTAGTGGTTCCCGGTCCCAGACGGAATGCGAGAGAGACCGACGTTTTTTATTAAAAAACAAGAAAAGGAAATGCCCAAAGGCTAAATGGAAACTTGAATACTCTTCCATTTTCTGTTATACTATTAAATGTGTAACAGTATACCATCATTGTACTCTACAATTTTTGAGTATTAAATGACTTTAAGCCTACAATAATTCCCAGAACGTTTTGAGCTTGAATCACTCTGTTCTTTCTTCGCGAAACAATCGCCTTCGAATAGCTGAGTTGCTCTATTTTAGGGCCAACTTGGATGACAAAACCCAGCCAGCAACAGCAGTAGCAGCAGCAGCAGCAACGACAGCTACTAACCGCAACGCGATGTAAAAATTTTCGCATCGATTTGCGGGCAGACAACTACGAGGGCTACGTCGCCGAGGCTCCCGACTCCTGACTCCTGTCCTGTCCTGTCCTATCCAGAGTGGTCCCCAGACCCAGACCCAAGCGCGGACAATGGCAGGCCCCAACAATGGAATGGAGTGGAATGGAATGGATAGGAGTGGAATGGAATGGATAGGAGTGCAATGGAATACCCGGGCACCATTATCATCCTCATCAGCAGCGGAACTGTGGGCCGAGAAATGCAAATGACAAGACACGGTCAGGCGGCGCTTTGATTAGCGGGCAATTTAAATGCAATTGCGTTTCGACACAGCGCACGAGCGGGGGGATATTCACAAAGACACAAAGTGTGCGCGGCCGGGGGATGCACAAGGTGAAAGCACCCAAATGTTCTTCCGAGAGATTCCCCAGTAAACTTTGATGGGATACCACGGTGCGGATGCGGATGCGGATGTGGGGCTGCTGCGGATGTCGATGCGAATTGCACATTGGCCATGTCTGCAGTTTGTCAAGAGGTCTGCAGAAAAAACATGAAAAAAAATAAAATGCCAAAAGAAAAAAATTATAAAACCAAAAAAAACCGAAAAGCAAAAAAAAAACCGAGCAAAATGGAAAAATGGAATGGAAGTGCAAAAAAGAAATGGTAATGTGGGCCTATAGACAAAAGGGCAGCGAAGCAGAAAGGGTTGCTCGAGAAGTGTTGAGAGTGGAATTTGATACCAAAAAGTGTGTTGAAATATTCGTTATAGTTGTAGTTATAGTTAAAGGCAATTTCCGTGTTTGCGACTGAAAATCGGGGAAACAATTTTGTAAAATTTGATCCGGCACGAACTGCCCGATCTGTCCTCGCAGAAACACAGTCTCTCCCATAAGTTTGCATCATATTTTAGCAGCCGCTTTTACGTACGTGTGTATGTTTGTGTTTGTGGCTGGTACTGTTGATGCCCGGAAAATCCCAACGCGACGCGACGCGACGCGACGCAACACGAAGCGCCAGTTATTGTTTTGCCACTTCAGTTTCTATTGTCATTGTCATTCGTTGGCGTTGGCTGGAGAAGGTCGGCCTGCAGGGGGCAGCATTAGGCGGAAGAGGAGCAGCATCTGTGGCAGCTACAGCTTTGATGGCAACGACTTTACATCCGTGCATTTTTGCCGCTGTTTTTGATGGTGCTGTTGATGGTGCTCAGCGCTGCTTGAACAATTTAATTTTGATTTTAGTGCGAAATTAAATGTCAGGAATTTTTTCTGCCACTCTGCCTCTTTGCCTCTCTGACACTCAGCCACTTTGTTCATTGTTGCAATGCTCAACCTCTGCGTGCATGTGTGTGTGTGTACATCTGTATGTGTGAACATACATATGTATGTCTGCATAGTGCAACTACAACAATGGCAGCAAACTAATTCTATTGACTTTGCTAATGACGTAATTAAGCGCATTTGCCAAACGTTGCGTATACGCAATGTGCCCGCCGCTGCCGATGCCGCTGCTGCTTCCTCCATCGGGGATGCTGCATTGTGCTTTTAATTAAGTCCATTTTAATGATGGCCCTGGCCACAAAAGCTTTTCAAGTGACGATTAAAAAGAGGGAGCGGAGATCCGCCGGCCAGAGTTCCTAATTCGGGGGAGGAGCCGAGGAGCCACCGAGCAAAATATTTTGACAGATTGCGAGCCAAGTGTAAATTTATGTAAATTACATCAATAAAAACATTTCGGTTTTTCCCCACGTTTTTTTGTTGTTTTTTATATTTGGGGCAGGCCGTTATGATTTGGCCAAGATGGTGGAGAGCGGCCAGGGCGCCGTGCCTCATTTTCTATTAACAACTGCGTCCATAAAAACGACACTGACAATGCCGAGAGAGGGCAGGGAGCAGCAGCAGCGCCAGAGTACGCAGCGTCGAAGCCAGCGAAGCGTCCAAGCAGAAAACCAACTACGGGACAGCCTCATTTGCATGTTGCGCACTCCCCAGTCATTCTCAAACCCTGCCCCCCTCCCAGCGTTCCAGCCTTCCAGCCTCCTCCCCTGATGAGACCAGCTGTCAGTGTCCGTGCGTCAGGACGTCACAGTCGTCACCATGTGGTTACGTCTGTGACAGTGGAATTAATGCCACGAATTACAGTGGAATCAATACGATACAAGCCATTATGATTTTTCGAAAATACTTGTCATTTAATGGCCATAATTCTCAAAATTAATACAAATATTTTGTCTAAATATTTTAGGGGAAAAGAGATTTTCTTTGCCAGATCAACAAGCAAGCACGGTAAATGCTTCCCCTCTGGAAGTATTCCACAATCCAATATGCAATATTGAACGCACTGGCTTTATTCATATCTGTACCCCTAAATGGAGGAACATCTTCCACTGTGCCAACTTTGGCTTTGCCTTCAAGTTTCGCTTTTGGCGCACGTTTTTGTCTTTGGCCCTAATTCTGGCTTCAGCACAGAGGCTAATCAACGCCAGCCAAGTTGGACGGGAATCGTTAGACAGACCATAAACAGGGCCAGACCCGGACGGAGGGAGTTGGGGATGGTGTTGGTGTTGGGGTTGCCTGCCAAAGATGGATGGGGATATGGCTAGGGCCAGGGCATGAGGCTGAAGCCGTAGACGCAGAGCAGAGTTGCGTGGCTTTTGGGCAAGCCAAGGAAAACCGCTAAATTTTATTTAATTTTTGTTTAGCCGCGAAAAGTGGCGTATAAAATTTACTTTGGCTTCAAGGATGAACGATAAAGATGAGACTGAGACTGAGAGAGAAACAGGCGGAGGACATAAAATAATGGAAATTGCCAAATGTGACAGCCACAAAGTAGCAAGGGGCGGTGGGGCGGGCTATTGCCGTACCACAACGAGTGAAGATCGTATAATCCTGGTATAAAATTACAAAAAAAAAACCGAAAAGGAAAGAAATACTCTCCACGTTAATGCTGCCGCAAAATAGAATTAGCTTTTCTTTTTTCCCGCTGCTGCTGCTGCTGCTGCTGCTGGTAATCGCCGCCCCATTTAAGCGGGCAATTTGAATTGCAAGGACGGGAACGGGGATACTAAAAACTCTCATATGTGAAAAAGGCAAACGCAACCGCAACAGTTGCTTTCTTTGGGGTGGCGGCGGCGGCGGCGGCGGCGGTGGCGGTGGCGGTGGCTCAATGCGGCCATTTGGGCTCTTTCAAAATTGCGTCGCTATGGCCAAAATGGCCAACAATAAAAAAGCCGTTTGCTGCATTCTCATGCACGACCAACCAGCCAAGACCGAACCGAACCGAACCATGCCTTGGAGTGGGTGTGAGTGGCTACTTACACAAAACTTTGGCTTTGTCCACGTCCACCCCGGTGCAAGACATAAACCAAAGAAGCAGAAGCAGAAGCTGAAGCTGAAGCAGGGTCCTATTTCTGGGGTCCGCGCTCCAGCAAAGCGCCAGGAAACAAACGAGCATTGAAATTGAATTTAACAGCAAACAGTTTTAAGAACCAAACCGCTCTGAGCAAGTGTTGGTGGGGTGAGCAGCTCATATGAGTATGGGGCTGCGAAAGAAGAGGAGCACTGCGAACATACTCAAAGGAGGGGACCACGACCACACATCGAATCTTGCGGCGAACTTTGTATGCGCTAATGGAGATGGATGTGCCCAGCACCACACTGCGTATGCGTAATGCGTATCTATGCATGCATTTGAGAGCATTTCAAGATCCAATGGAACCGAAAGGCGGTCAATGGCAATTTTTCAGCATTACATGTTATAAATTGGTTGGATAAACTTCGAATTAGTCATAGTATATACAAAGGGAATCAATTGAAAACATTGCATGCTCGTATACTCTAATCGGCGAGGCGAAACGAGTGTGCAGAAGCCTCGCCCCTAGTGATTCATTCTCGTCTTAAACTCCTGGGTTCCCAAATTGTACAAATTGTCAATCTTAAAAAGCTAATCAACATAGTCCGAGAATTCTTTGATGCTTCCTCCTCAGTCCCAACACTCAGACACCCCTAGGCCAGGACTCGTCCCAGAGCCAATGGACCTCAACTAGAGAATATCAATTTGTGCAGTGCAATGTTGCTTGGCATTCTATGGGATATCAGGGATAGCATCATTTGCCACGTCTGCGACTTATCGCCTAAAGAAATGTGCAGCAAAATAGATTTCTATAACATTGGGGGAAGTCGGTGCGGGAGGGGCTTCATATTGAACGCAACTTGCAAAGGCAACAAGGAGCGATAGCAACTTATGTTGCGGATAATGCAACGGATTTCATTATTTCGGCACTTACGACCGAATAACCACTAAGCAATTTGAACGACGGGGCAGCAACGAAAACTCTTTCGGGCGGAAGGCCACACAACACAGCAGCAGAAGCAGCCGCAACAGCAACAACAGCAACACAAAAAGCAGCAACAACCGTTGCAACAAACGACAGCAGTTATAGACTTTAAACCTAAACATAACGTTTCTTGCAACTGACTCCTAAGTATGAACAAGGAGTGCTTGAGCCAACTATCCGACTATGGAATACCTCATACCAATATTTATTTTAGAAGGCTGCCAATGCTCCACAGAACACTGAAGATGTAGATGGGAATAAAATACATTTTTAGGCCGAGTATATTCCTCATGCTGTCTGTATCTTATAGCTTGCAGGATCCAGGTGTTCATGAAGAAAAGTAGAAAAGGAGAAAGTCGACACACTTTCGTAGACAGCACGAACACAGGGTATTAAAAACGACTTATGGTGGTGAAGAGAGAGCTCAGATCCCAGTTCGAACAACGAGTAAATGAGCTGTCAAAGTTTTTAATGCAGAAGCAGAAGCAGCAGCAGCAGCAGTAAGAGCAGCAGAAGTGGAAGTGGTAGCATCGGCCACAAAAGGAGCCATGAGCACGAGCTAGACAAGTAAATCTTATTGTGCAGAAAATGGCAAATTTCCCCAGACGGCCAAAACCAGCCAGCCAGTCCGTGGGGCGAGTGGATGCGGTGCAAGATGCAAGATGGCTTACTGCACTGCAGCTACTGGGATGAAGGGTCGTGTCGGATAGTACCGGTTCTTGTGGACGGGGGAGTCCGGGATACTTTGAAGTATTTTCGCAGCATTGAGCGAACGTCTGATTGAGAAAAAATTGTGTATATTCCCGAGCGTATTTAGTGCCAAGACGCCAAAAACATACAAGAATACAAAAATGCGCAATATTAACAACAGAAGGCCGAGCCCGAACACCCCGTAAGGACTATCAACAATAAAAGCAGGGAAAAGCGCAGTGAAACGTACCGGTGCCACTAAAGCCAAAGTTCTATGTTAAACTACGTTTTGTATAAATGAGCTACGCAATGGAAAGGAATCGAAGGCATAATTCTGTTTCTTATCATAAATGGAATGGAAAATAAATCAAATATATGTACTAGCGGACACGGCTTACCATTTGGCCCAGTATTGTGAACTATTTCTGGTGCTCAGAACGATATCATTTGGCAGCATGAATGGACTTCCGGAACAGGCTTGTCTCTGGATACGTGCCGATGAGCAAGCCGTGTCTCAATGTTTGCCCTCTCCCGATGCGCGACACATAACATCTGAATCATGCTTGAATTTGAGCGCATGACAATGGGGACAATCAGCACTTTCGGATGAGCGGAATATTTGATAATTTGCTCGTAATTGAATGTAAATGTGCGATGTACTTGTTGGCATTGTCTGCCATATATGTACATATGTATATAGCTTGTAATAACAATAATAAATACAAAATATATACTAAGAGGCATGTCAGAGGAAACGAAATGAGTTAAGGTAGTTGAACAATGAAGTAATTATTGATTTGGAGAAAAATACAGAGGAATCTCTCAATTTTAGGCAAAAAATATGCTTGGGATCTATCAAGGTCAGTTTTAAAGGTATTAACAGTATATACTGTAAAAGTAGTGATAGCTTCGGTGGCTGCAGCTGGCTATGACCGATCTTATCTTTTGCCATTTAAATTATATAATATCTAAATTTATAAGATTGCTATCTTATTTATTTGAGCTATTAAATTCCATTAATAGGACAAACTATATTAGCTACATATAAGATATGGTTAATGTACAAAAAAGTTGCATCAAGATAGACTAGAAGCATGCAATTATTATTATATAATAATTATTAAATAATGATTTAATATATAATTTCAACGTAGGAAAAAAGCTTTTTAGAGCAGTATTTTAAGAACTTTTACTCGACGGAATACAGGGCCCAATTGCCTACAATTCCTGTAGTGTTTTCCAAATTTCTTCAGCTACCCAAAAACTTCATAATTTCTTGGAATTGGCCACCTCTCCGGATACTTTATCATAAAACCAACCCTTGGCCTCTGGCTTCTGGCTCCTGGCTTCTGTCTGGTGCGGAGTACTGCTAGCCATCACTTTTCCCCACCACTTAATCAATTTCGCGTTAATCAGATGAATGTCGCCAATGGCATCTACCCTTGAAAGTCAAGCAAAAAGTGGGTCCCGTGCAAACTCGCTTAGTGGCGTAAAATTTCTATCTCTTCGGCGAAACGTTTTTTACAGCTTTTTGAGATTTGGATCCTTATGATTTCGCTCCTGTTCTCCTCATTGCTATAATTTTTATGTCAAAATATAAATTAAATTTTTTTGGCTTAACACGCGATTGTCGTTTTGATGTCACAGCCACACATGCGGGGGACTGGGGAGCGGGAAGGGGAAGTGTAGGTCGGAGGAGGTCACACAGTCACGTCTTGTGAATGCCAGTCGAGCTGACACAGTTTGTTACTTTCAGCAAAAGCGTTTCCCCCAAAAGACGCCAGACGACGGGGACGGGGACGGCGACGATGGCGACGACGTCGCCTGCAGTCGACACTCAAAAAGGTTGCCCATGGAATTCCACAATTCACCCTTCGGAAAGCTTCCTTCCTCTCAGGAGTCCTTTCTCCCAGTCCTTGTCGACCGTCGCTCACCTTGCGGTCTGCCATTTTGGAGCAAGAAGTTCATTACTCATAAATGCTGCACATGGCACGGTCCCGGAGATGGAGATGGAGATGTCGAGACTGGATCCCGTATCCAGGATCCTGGGGGGATTTCCACACCCATTAAAACAACAAGAGGGAGCGATGTGTCCTCCTTGTGGTGTGAGAACCTCACCGCCCTCCTTTCCCATCGCTATAAGTTAAGAGAAATCTGCAGTGCCCTTTAAGTGTTATCGGCAACACGCATACACCAAAAAGACAAGCCCTTACCTTACATCACGCCCGCCCAACTCCCATCTCCCAGCTCCAAACTCCAACCACCCCTGCCACTCCGGCAAATGTGGCGACGTGGAGGACATTTTCATTTTATGACAGGGCTTCCTCTCTGGCGGAGAGAGAGCGAAAAAATTGTTGCCGTAACCACCGAATACTTCTACGTGTTTGCGGCCGAGTTCAAAGATTTATCAGCTTCGACTTCGACAAGGCGCTGTCGTCAGGTTCAGGACAGATTTCCACCTCTACCGCCTCCACCTCCACCTATTCCTCCACCTATTCCTCCCACCTCGTCGCCTCTGCTGTGTGTGCGGTTATTTGAACAGATTTAATACCCACGCAAACGTGTGGGAACTTTAAGTGCTGCCCCTAGTCGCAAGGAGACTTCTAATCCAAAGGACAGAAGAGGAAATGTCGGGAAAATGCTCCAAGTTCAAAGAAATTTGACTTTCTTTTCGAATCCATAAATGCGATGGGGTAGCACTTTAGGTTCGCACATCAAAAAAGCATCAGAAGTGGCAGAAAGTGGAATGGAATGGCCAATTTTGTTTGGCCTGGCTGCAATTACAGTCACAGTCACATCGAATACCACTCCTACTATTCAAATGAAGTTATACATACGAGGTACGTAGGTCGGCTGATTGAACCTGAAACCGCGCTGAGCTTATGAACTTACTGCAAGTTGGGAAAACTAAAAAATGGTGTGGGATCCTCTCAGCACTCAGGGAACAATCAATTTTTGAAGTGGGAAAAATAAGATATTCAAGTTTCAAAACCAGTCGAAACTTTGTGAGTTGCGGCAGACTAGTGCCAGGTACTCAGTCAGTCTAAATATGCAAACATATGTGATCTTATTATTTAAGAAACTTCTAAACTTATAACTCGTACTCGTATATTTCATGCGTAATTATAGGCAAACGCAGGAAAGGGAAAGTAGATATTTTGTACTAGTAGGACACGGAAAAAGCAGACACATCTTTCACTTGGCGTGAGAGAAGATACAATGGTGATGGGGGAAACATAGAGAGAGAGAGAGAACTTATAATATTAATTCGTGCACTACGTCAATCCTCATTTCACCTAATGACCAATATTCTAGTTGTTTCCATACCGCACCATTCCTTAAATATATTTGCGCCCTCTCTTTCCACCTCTTATAAACTCTGAGATCTAGACACTCATCAACGGATAAACGGACAGACGGATAGACAGACCTGGCTATGTCGACTCGACTATGGATGCTGATCAATATATACACTTTATATTGTCGGAAACGCTTCCTTCTGGCTGTTACACACATCTTTGAGCATTGGGCATACAATTTACTGCATTCCCACTGCACTGGGAAAAAATTGGCATAGTAAAACGAAACCCCCGTATTTAAATCGACTTAGTGAAAATAAATATAATTATTTTTGATTTAAATATAAAATACTTTGAAATAAATATATTTTTCATTTAAATGTAAAAATATTTCATTTAAATAAAAATATTAAATTTTTTTGTATTTCCACTCTCGGGGATAATATAGTGGCATAAATATTTAAATCTTATTGCTATTCGTGGCTCAGGGTTTTTTTCTCTGTGTGAAAGAATACTGACTTTATACTCACACTCTCAGTTCTTTGCATTTTACAAAAGGCTGTCTGGATTTTAAAGTGTTTTTACAATAAAAACAATAAAATTCGTATTGTATATTTCGATAGTATCCATTAAAAGGCTAAGTCAAATGTACATATTATCTGTTCTCCCAGTCCCAATCTTGGTCGGGTTATCTTTTTGACTTCTTACGATTCGTGCTAATTTGCCACAATACCATCGCGAAAATTTTCCGTCGAGTTGCTCCAAACTCTTTGTTTAAATCAAAATCATTTCGAAATACTAGTTTGTTTCCGAAAATAATTTTCAGACGAGTTATACAACATTTCCGGTTGCCACCTTATCTACGAGCAGCCACTTTTAAGCAGCGCCTTGTATAGGCCTCATTTAATCTTTCCCCAAAAAGGAATCAAACCAGAACACATTCATATCGCTCTGCTGCCCTTTCTGCCCCGCTCAGCCAGCCCTTCCCGGCCAATACGGCGGTTTGCTTGTAGGCGGCAATTACTTTTATATCGGATTCCTGTTTGCTCTCGGTATTCTTAACAGCAATAGCCACAAATCGATAGCCCCCCCAATGTTTGCCCAACTGGCGCGAGGTTTCAGCTTCAGTTTCAGCCTCATTCGATTCGATTCGATTCGATTCAATGAGATCTGAATGCTGGTCCCTTACTGCTGTTGCTTCTGCGGCCATTGTGCCAATTGCTTTTGGTCGAGTGCTGGTGCTGTACTCCAGAGGAGTGGAACTGAAGTCGTCATCTAGCTCTCCGGCAGCCGAGGCATCGTGAACGCTTATGTCGATGCCTCAGCCCCCGCATCAGCCTCCAGCCGCATCCACACGGCCGCAATCGTAAGGGGGTAATGGCAATGGCCACAGCAATCGCAATCATTTCATTTCCCTTTTTAATATACGCTGCACAAGCACATTAGAACGGCCAGCGGGGGTACGGCCAAAGCAAAATTCTAACCAAACCACGTGCCAGACCAGACAACACCCATTCCCTTTCCCCTTCTCCATCCCAGGCCCCACAGCAACGTTATCCCCATTGCAGTTTTTGGTTTGTATAAGTAGTCATCGGAGGCGTTTCTCCTTCCACGATTACTTTACTATTTACTCTCTCCCAATCTTTTCACATATATGTACGTATGTCCGTATATATCTTTCCCTTTTCAGTTGCCACGAACGAGAGTACGAGTCTGCGAGTTTTGCTTCCGCTTCCGTTTACAGTGTTTGCAATTTTTCGATGAGTATTAATGGACTTAAATTTTATTGACGCCCATTCGAGGGACCGCCGATCTACTAGGGATGGGAAGGATGCAAAGTTTGAAGACTGATCAACAATGATTAATTCCAATTACCGATTCTATCGGTACAACCGTCACAAGTATCATCTCTAGTGGTAATGAAGCCACTGTATGAACCAAAAAGCAGCTACGATATGCAATCAAAATGGTGTTAAGATATTGTGACAAACTATCTTTCGGCCCCAAATAAAACTAAAGTCCATCTCTAGCTATTTTTTTGTCCAACTACTTCCAACCCCAAAGCCAATACCCCCTGCCCGCCATCCAATCCACCTCTGCCTCAACGTTGGACACTGGGCCGAGGCCGAGGACGAGGCCGAGTCCGAGGCCGACCCAACATTTTTGACGCCGCACACGCGCTCCTTTGCTAATTTTGCATGCAACTCAGGACAGCTGAACGTCCGTTCCTCCTGCCACAAAGCCCTCACTCATCGCACCCACCAGCCACCAGCCACCACCTACCACCCACCAGCAGCCATGCCATGAGCCCACCATCTGTACGCTTTTTATTGAGAATGAATAACAGGAGCCAGCCCCAACCGGAGTGGTGGCAGGGGACACGGCCCGCGGGTGGTAAACGATTTAGCACTCACATTGATTGCCCGCGTAGTTTTATTTATGCTTTTTTCTGCTGCCTTTTTCTCTATGCTCGTGTATGGATATCCATGTATTTATATTTATTTGTAGACCACAAAGTGCATATTAAAACAGGCACAAAAACTGTAAAGGGTCAGCAATGGGTTAATCATTCGGGTGTGGGCTTGCGTTGAAGGCGAGAATGTGAGTAAAACTCACTTAATATTACATTTTCATTGATTGGAAAATTGCGAAAAGTGGCGGATTACATAACCCACCGAAATATCCCAATGAAAGCTTGTATGGAAATCAATCCTTGCTTGAAGTTTGCAACTTCTCCTGGTTCTCGTCCCCTTCTAAGAAGCTCCAAGAAGATGTCCTGTGGCTGGGGATACTACTTGAAACTACTCCTGTTGCTGCGCTTTACTGATAACCAGCACAAATTGTTAACAGCCCGAACCCGGACCAGCAGTACATACCGCACTTATAAATAACAACTCGCTGCAGATAAGGGCCCGGAAAAAGAAAGTAAATGAATGAAGTCCAGCATCTTGGGTAGTACATAATTTATTTTGTTGTTGTCCACCCTCGTTGGCTGCGGTTACACTCAACTACATTCCGTTCCACTTGCCCTGCCACATCGTGGAAATGTAATTTTCCTTGACACTTTCCGGTTGGCAATCATATCGCGACAGTGCCAGAAAACTCAGCAGAACCAGCAGCAATCCCCACAGACTCTTGGGGACATTAAGATCGGTTCGGTTCGGTTCGGTTAAGTTCGGAGGAGGAAATGTTGTGGACCTCAGCCTCAGCCTCAAGTGTGAAATGTGAAGGCATGGTGTCGGATTCGTTCGATTTAAAGCATTACGAAGACTATAACTTCGGACCTCCTCACTCTACTTGTCCAGTGTAGTGTACCCTGTCTGCCCTGTTATGAAATCAGCTTAACGAGATTGGAAATCAGAGCAGAAGCCACCACCAACCAGCCAGTGAAAGATTGAAGGTGTACTCGAACTCGAACTCGTACTCGCCTCGTACTCGTACTCGTTGGGGTGAAATGGCTGCAGATGCCGGACAATGCTTATAAGATGGTCCAGTTCAGATAGCCAGTTCAGAGAGTACACTCCATTAGGGCTGTGCTGTTGCTGTCTTTAGGGGGCTCGGAGTTCGGGGGTTCGGTCGCCAAAGTTCAGAGTGTCCATCATCAAGCTAGTCAAACCAATTTGCGGGGATCAAATTAAAGCCACATCAAATGGGGCAGTCTAGATTACGGAAAGTGCAGAGGGTGCGGAGGGTAAGGAGGGTACAGTGGGTACGGAGGGTGGTTGCGGTGCTAGTATGAGGGGCGGCATGTGTTTAGGGAGGGTGTGTTCCGGCTTCCAAACTCCCAAACAAAACTTTATGCTATGTTGCATTTTTCAACATAAATCGAAAGCGTCAGCAGCAGAAGTAAAACTTTGCAATCAAAGTTCAGTTTTTGAAAATATTATATGGGGAACACGAATCGTGTGCACACGATGGAGGAGGGGAGAAGGCAAAGATTCCAAGTAATATATTAACCAATTGAGCGTAAAATTAAATCTGCTTAGCAATAAATACATAGGATCAATAAATCATTCATCATACGGAATGCGGTAAGGCGAAAGTTGCCTTCTGATATTAAGATTGAAGCGCACTTACCAAACGAATACTGAATTCTGGCATACTTTTAATGAATACATACTTCTCTGCGTATACTTCCCAGATTTTTAAACACTTTTTCAATAACTTTCCAGAGATCAATCCGACATTTAAGCTGAGATATGGGTAGCAGAAAAAAGGGTACTAATTAGTTTTAAAACAGTTTTAAGAGCACTTGCTCTTAAGAAAGTATGTATAAGAGAATCTGATCTTTAACCATTTCTGAACTCCGAACAGGTGAGGCATTCAATCACTTTATTCGCTCATAGCCCCGTGAATCTGAGTATCTGTGAAGTTGTATATCGAAATATTTCGAATGCAATACATTATGTTTCCATTCCTTTCTTTCACTCAACGCTGCTGATGTGCTGCCGCTGCTTCCAGTTCTCCACCATGCCCATAATTGATGATGAACAAATAAGATGGCTTCTTTCGGTATGGAATGCGGAAAATCATCTTTCCATGAAAATCACCTTTACACGGAGGAGACGGTGGAGCCAAACCCATGGGCTCGCCGTTCGATAATGCAATTTCATTCAGCCATGCGAGACAGCCAATCCTTCCAATTCAGAACACTCAGAACTCTCACATTCGCACGCACATTCATCAGTATGCAGGGGAGAAAGGCTTTCTCCAGCTATGTTCCTCCATCCCATCTCCTGGTCAAGCGATATCACACAAAAGTTATAACTTTTTGCCATTACGTTGCGCAGGCTTTGGATATTTTTGGCAGAAAGTGCATTTTTGCTGGCTACTGGCTTTATGGCTTTTATTGGGCAGGGTTGCTCGATTTTCCGAACCAGCTCGGAACCAGCCTTTGCTTTAATTTGAGAGAAATTTAGTTTTACTCCTATCTGTGTACGAGTAGATGCCAATTCTTCTTATTTACAATTATATAATTTTTTAGCATTGCAATATTTTGAGTAAAGCTATCGCTAAGTAGCCACCAGTCGAATTCTCAAAATGTCTACCTTTTCGACCAGTAATTGTTATTTATTACAAAGTGCAGGCCGTCGTTCCGTCTTTTTCGTTTATTGTCTGTCAGTTAACTGCCGTTTGCAGATTTTTTTGTAAAGTGCCAGGCCCCATCAGCATGTATGTCCATGTCGATCTCCATCTCCATCCTTTCTTCCTGTTCCGAACATCCTGCGGCATTCCTGCATCATCGCATCATTAGCGCCATCGTTTTAAAATATTATTAATACTTAATGGTCTGCCCATAAATGAGTGTGAGAGTGTGTTTGTGTGTGTGTATGTGTGTGCATCATGCATTGAACAATTTATGGCGCGGGCCAAATGAATTTCCTGCTCAGACGCTTGCCCGGCAGGACGGGTTCCCCAAGAGCCCAACACGTAAAAGAAGAAAAGCAGCAGCGGAAAACGGAAAATTTGCCCCACACTGCAATGCACTGGGACTGGGACTGGGACGGGGACGGGGACTGGGGTGCAGCAACAGCAACAGCAACTAACAATACAGAAAATAATGCAACAAAAAAGGGGAACTGGAAGTGGAAGTGGAAGTCGAGCCAAGAGCCATGAGCCAAGTGTAAAGAGTATTGCCAGACGACGTTCGTCAACGTCAAACGCCGATCGATAAAATATGCTTGCATGTGAATTATTTTAATGAGTTCCGTTTCGTTGGAAAAGAAAAATATGAACGATAAACTAAATACATCTGGATAGGGAAAACGAACGAAGGAAAACTCCGCTAACACAATGGCAAAATCCAGAAGAAAATAAAATAAAACAAAACAAAAGTCGGTGGAGCTTTCCAAGTCAGAACAGACCAGACCAGACCAGACCGGACGCGGACTCAGAGTCAGGACACTTAAACAGGAGTCGAAGTCGAAGTCGGAGGAGGTCTGGCAGCCAGTTGGCACATGAATTGGTAAAGTCAAGCAAAAATCGGAGGTGCTGGGGATATGAAGAGGACCTAGTATTCGTATTCCAAGATGAAATCAAATCAAAGGTTACAACTTTCCTGTTCAGCGATTTCTTCGATAATTAAAGGACTTGCATGAATGCTGTTTGGGGAAATTAATCACTTACGGACGGATTACAATATAGAATACCCATATCCCTGCTCGACAATCTCTCTCTTTAGCTTTGCTCCCAGTCCTTGGGCTACCCTCTAATAGATCGACCAAGAGTACAACCCAAGTCGAGTTCAGATTGGAGTCGACTTCCAGAGAGCAATCTAACAGTTTAATCCGAGGGTATCGCTCAGCTCCACCTCAACTAATGTTATCCTTGCCACTCCCTCGAGTTCGGCTTGGGTTTTTTTTCGATTTTTTCGACTTTTGTTGTCTCAATCAGATAGCAGAGGGATAGGTGGAGGGGAGGAGGGCTACGGAGGAGACGAGAAAAGTTGTCAATTGACGGAAAAAGTTGATGCCAAAAGAGTCGGCGACAAACTGTGTAATACCGAAACGGGAAGAGCAAAGGGGACAGGGGAGAATACCGGAAGCAAAGCATAGAAGGTGAAAAATGCAATAACTGTTAAGTCATTTCTCTGCCAGGACCAGCCACCCACCCACAAAGGGAGACGGAGACGGAGACGGAAAAGCAGAAGGAGCGGAAGGAGCAGAAGGAGCAGAGCAAAACACCAACAAAGAAGGGGCCAACTCCACTAGACCGTTATAAATAACGTTTAATTGCAGCAGAATGCCAATTTGGAAGCAGCTTTCAGTGGTGGCTCCTCCCGGCTCCTCCCAAGACAGCACCCTCCTTACAGCTCCTTACAGCTTCTTACAGCTCCTTTCTCCCTCCCTCCACCATTTTTCGGGCATTATGAGTAGTTAATTTACAACAAAGTTGTTAACTGCTACGACGGGATGTCGCTGGCCCCAGCTGGTGCTGCTCCTCATCCCTTCTGCTGCCACTTCACGATGCCTCTTGCCGCTCTCTAGTCATTTTCCAGTGCGCTTAGCCTGAATTGCCCAATTTTAAATTAACAAATTCCATTTCAACATTTTAATTAGGTTTAAAATTTTCATGTGCTGCCTTATTTTGGGCATTTGCGTTGCAGCAGCGGCCCCAGCAGCAGCAGCGAAACGTAAGCGATTTCCTCTACCAGGCAGCTTGCGTATTAATATGCGCCATTTCCGTTTCCGATTAGCATAGCGCGGCGCAGCACCACTCCTAGCGGAAGAAGCAGCAACAGCAGCACCAGCAGCTGGTGTATTCTCCCCACAACAGCAGGAAATGGCGGAAAACTGTGTGCAAACTTGGGCTCCAACAACGGCAACGGCAACGGCAGCGGCAGTTCCCCTTGGCATGGCTTTTCTGTAGCAAAAGTGTATTTCATTTTATTTTAATTTTCATCATCATTGCCCCGAAACTAGCACAGAGGCTACAGCTACAGAAACAAGAAAAACGCCAATGACCAGCGAAAATGTCTCGCATTTAACATCTAAGACAATAAAAATAACAAGTAGAAAGTTTCGGATAAGCCCAAGAAGCCGACTAGCCAATGCATTACCAGATATTCGATATTTCTTAAACAGATTGATCTGAACGCTAGAGAAAGGAGGCACCTCTTGTGCCTTAGTGTTTGATTCAAAATTATTTAATTAATTTCAGTTTTAGACAAAAGGAATACGGATATTGGCATATGTTTCATAGGAGAGTTGCATATTATATCCAAAATAAGACAGAAGTATGTTATGTATTGACCTTTAAAAATAAAAAAGAGAATATTCCATACTAGTGTATTTAGACATTGTTTTTATCAAACAGATATCATTCGCCACATAGTAGGGATTCGCGAGTCACTTATGCCTCTGGCCTGTAGGGTATTTTAAGGTCTTCTCGCGCTTTCTGTTTGTTTCGAAAGCTACAGTTAATTTGGTGCTTCACATTTTAATGCCGGGCCGGGCTGGGTCTCGGGCTCGGGCTGGGGCTGGGGTTGGGGCTAGCCCAGTGCAAAGCAGGGCAATGGCAATGGGCAAACAACATTTACAAAAACAGTAGCGGCAGGCAGTACGAGAAGTACGAGAAGTAAGAGCAAAAACAAGGCAGTAACAGTTACAGTAACAGTAGCAGTAACAGTAAGAGGCAAACAAGGAGCATGTTTAAAAATGGTGGCCCCAGCAAGGACTTAGCGTGGGTCTGGGCGCCATTTTATAGTCGGAAAAAGGCACCCAGGCGTCGCCGTAGAGATGCCCCTCAGATGTTCGCTAGCGCTCCTACCCTCCCTTATTGGCCTTCCTCCTTTGCGCCTTAGCGTCTTAGCCCGAGCTCTTTTGCATAAAATTCTCAAAGTACGCATACGCAGCGTTGTATTTACAGTTATACTGAGCATTTTATTTCCGGCAGCGGGGCGGCCCATTTTTGCTTCGAATTTGCATTTGACGTGGCCGTTGCCTCTGGTGTGCTTGTTTTGCTTTTCGGTTTATGGTTATAGATTTTATGGCTCTTGAGCTGTTATTATTTAAGGCAACAAATATTTTCAGCTTAATTAAACTTAAGAATCGTCAAACACCCCGAGAGATTTTGAGGCCCACGCCATCCGGCATCACGAGGCATCTGCTTTGCGCCGCCTTAAACTGCATTCACATAAATTTGCCAGCATAAAATTCACGTTTAATGCCGCAAAGTATGTAACGATTTTTGTGGGGTCGCATCTCCATCTCTATCTCGTTCTCCCTCACTCTCTCTCTCTTTCTCTTTCTCTTCTGTGCCGCTGGCGTCTCTCACCATTTAATACGGGGAATACATCACACAAAAGGCCGTGGCCGTGCCTTCAATTTATGTGCCGTAGGCAACAAAAATTTATTGTCAACTGATAAGCAGGACGAAGCAAAGTTTTCCAAAGGCGAAAAACACTCGAAAAAAGTGGCCGGGTAAAAAGGTTCGGGACTCGATGGGGTCATGGCATGGAGGCCGCACACCCTTGGATAGATTATTGCCGCCGAATATACGCATATTGGTTACGGGGTAAGACCTTTGTGATCGGGAATTCTTTCATATAAAAGGTATCATATTACATATGTACATTGTAAATACCTGAAGGAACTGTGTCGAAATGAGTTTCCTTTCCATACTTAATTTCGATGAATAATTGTGTCTACAGATTCGAATTATATTTTTTATTTACGGGCATAGAGAGTGCAATTTAATGCGTTTTTCTACACCATTCCTGGTATACTACACCATAGTTCTACCTCCATAGTTTCCATTCTCTGCTCTACGTAAATCTGGTTCCCTCGCTCTAAAAACCGAAACCGGTTCATCAGTTTATTGATTTTGCGTTCGGCCCATAAACCCTATCGACAAGAAACGAGAAATAAAAAAAACTTTCGGGACATGGGACATGGCTGCGGGGAGAAGGTTGGGGTTGGGGCCTGTGCGGGTTGCTTTTTTTTAGTTTTGCACATTTTTGTATGCAAATACATAAAAAGTGTCATGATTGCGGTATTTGTTTGTCTGGGCCGGCCTCGGCCCTTAAGCAGACTCTCTCCAATGTGGCCCCAGGGGTCTGTGCGTTTCCCATTTCATTTATTTGGGTTCCGTCGAGAAAAGTACCCAGTGCTTTCCATATTTGAAGATATGGTCCGTATGTCTTTTGGACTGGTCCTTGCTTCTTACTTTTGTGGCTTGTGGAATGCAAATGGAACACAATATGAAGATGGAAAATTCACCTTTCATATATATTTGCTAGAGGCCAAGCCGCCTGCTCGAGTTTTCTGTACAGATAGACGGCATGGCCGCCTTCCAGTACTATTCTCTCTATTCTTTTAAATTCTTGAAAGCTTTCAATATTTCCCGGGTATATTATTAATTTTGTCCCCGCATACGAGTACGTATCATTTTTCATCTTTTTCTTTTCATTTTCAATTTTGCCTGCCATAAAATATTCTCACACGCTTCCGAAACTACTCCCAAATGGGGAATGATGAGGGATCGCGAAGGGATGCCCGGCATGAGCATGGGCATGGGCATGGGCATGGGCATGGGCATGTGGTATGGGTATTGGTATGGGTATCTCCTTGCCTTGTCAACTGGGTTGAAAAATAGATTTTTACGGGCTTAGTTGCGCATCGTCAGCCACGTTGACTACAACGAGCCGAGCAGCATATTCTCCCTGGCATCGCATGGCATGGCCATGGGTATGGGTATGGGTATGGGTATGGGCATGGGTATGGTATCCTCATCTCTCTCACGGCCTGGCAAATCCCGCGGGGCGTTCCCTTTGTGTCTCACTCGCGTCATTTAAAAGACATTTGCCTGTCATTTTATGCCGTGTTTGGCACAGTTTTCCCCCAGCCTCCACTCCTCGCTCCTCGCTCCTCGCTCCTCTGGGCGCCTCATCTCGTCTCATCCATCGCAAAAGTTTTTCGCTTGCCAAACAGTTGGAAAAGCTGGCTGGTTCGCCGTCACCCCCTGGCTGTGGGGTAAACCATTAGTTTGACATTGGCAACACATTGCCAATACATTTGTAGCAGCTGCACCGGCAAGAACAGCAAAAACAGCACACAAAAAAACTATGCTAATGATCAATCTCTGCTGGAAGAAGGAGGAGGACGAAACCCATCCCGCATGCATTTATGGCCTCGATGGGGTTTGGGCTTAATTGTAATTTCAATTGCAAAAATGGACAGGACAGAACAGGACAGGACAGCGAATATGTATGCATATTAGAAAAGCAGACCCTGATGCTGATGCCGATGCCGATTCTACGCTAATTTCCACAATCGAATTTCATAGAATTAAGGTTTAATTACACTCCAAACGGCCTCCCTGGAAAAATACAGAAGCCTCTTTGTTGTTATGCAAACGAGAAGGCCGAAGAGAGTTAAATTTATTAAAACCCATCTGTGTAATGCCAGGCAAAACTTGGGCTTTGGCCCTGGCTGCCTCTAATAGAAGCGGATGCTGCGAGGAGGACGGGCTGGGGGTTGCGTTGCAGTTGCATGAGGCATGCATAAGAGGGAGCTGCATAAGCAGGGGGCTTTTTGAGCTTTGTTGGCTGCAATGAACGCGAAATGCACGCAGCTAAAACTTCAAAAAGCGCAGCTAGCTCCCTTGTGGGCTGTACAGGTAAGGGGGCTGTACGACGGGGCTTAAGGGATGTATGGGTTCTGTGGAATCCATAGCATAACAGTAAAACTTTCTGTGGAATTGGCATTAGTACGAGTGGCCGAGCATTCTGCTGCGTATACGCAATAATTTTTATTATAAAGCACTTATATATTCAAAAGAAAAACGTGGTATGGTAGAAAGGTATGGTATTCTCTGCCTTCAAGACTTCCTACAGGAATGCTTCCAGCCAGCTTAAAGCTAGCCTTTTTAGAACCGATTCTGAAACTCTTTCGAAAGAGTTAAGGTATCTATCACTTTTCTCAAATTTAAGCCAGAGAATACATTTTATCTGCTTCTTAATTACCTTTATCTTTAAAGGAAGGAAGCTCATCTATTTTGATGATGAGTCTGTATAATGTATTCTATCTCGTCCCGAAATTGTTATCATATAGGCACGACCGCAGCGAAGCGCGTGAGTCGGGGGTTGGCTCTATGGTACTGCATAATATTGCGTTTTGATTGGCATGCTTTCGCTGCTCACCCAGACAACTTTGACCATCTCTGAAGGGTTTTGGAGTACAACAGAACTTGTTTCAAGAAGCTCTGACAAGCAAAATCTAAGAAGGAATCTAGAGTATGTACACTGTGCATATATATATATACTATGAATGTTTTCATATCAGATGTGCCCCGCTTTTCATGCGATCTGCGAATGTGTGGCAAGTTTTCACTTACGCAGCTCTGCTTCTGCTGCGTGCATTAAAATGCAGGGGGAGGGGGGAAGTACAATGCAGTTTTCATGCGGTGCTCCCTGGCCCTGGGGTGCTGCTGCTTATTTCTATTTTTTATGCATAAATATTTCTGAATTTTTCCCTTATTTTTTTAAGTGCATAATGGTTTTTTTTTACTGTTATGAGCGTTTAAGCAAAACGTCGCAGAAGCGCAAAAAAGTGCCGAACGAACGAAGGTTCCATGGGTAAGCATACAATTTTTATCAACCCGCGTCCGCGGGAGGGGAGTAAGGAGCGTGAGTGTCCCAGGGACACAGAACTCGACCCTCGACAAACGCAAATTGGCACAAAAAAAAAATTCATAATTTATTTGGCCTTGTTGTTTTTGTGAGCTTTTTGTTGTAGCTGCTATTTGGCAGACATTTTTTATGAGGCACTGTTCGGACACAGTTTTGTCTGGCGACGGCGCTTGCTAAATGAATCGAAACGAACAACAAAAAAGGAATGATCAAAAAACAAAGAAATAAAGCAAATTTGTAACAGAGAAAGCACAGGCCGATACGCCGACTCGGGGAATGCTTTTATGGATGTAATTTAATTATAAATAAATTAAAAAAAAAAAACACCGAAATATTCCCATTAAATGAAAAAGTGTACGGATTATATTAAATAAATCAATCACGATTAAACAAATATTAAGTATTTAATATCAACGATTCAAATAATTATGTGACTTGTGCCTTACATATAAATCTTAAAGCACTAGGATAAAGACCAAATAAATAACTAAACATAGATTGTTCTAAAACTGAACTAGAATTAAAAACGAACAAAAAGACCGAATTTAATTAGCTACAAACAAGATAAAAACAATAAAAGTATGGATGGTATTTACGCAATATCTTAATGCAGATGATTAATTACGAAATGTTCCGAAATATTTGTTTCATTCTGAGAAACGTCCAACTGATTCTCCAAGGAACCCCACTTCTTGATAGAGTATTTTTAATTTAAAAGCAAAGTTCTGCAAAAGTTTGTGCATTAAAAAATGTTTCAGCACTTGCCGCACATGGTGTCACAACATGAGGCATGACTAGAAAAGCAGTGTCAACACATGATCAACCACTTCAGACCACGAAAATTATAGCCTTTTAGGCGCTTTCTTGTCACGAGTCGTGCCCGCGATTATCCATTCTGCTGGGGCACTACATTTCATACTTTGCTGTTATCTCGTGGCTGTCTTCCCGATACATTTCAATAATATGGTCGTAAAAATCATTAAACTCCAAATTGTGACCAACACCAAAGACCAAAGAACAGTGCGGCGACAGAGAGTGGTTTCAGGAGAATTATCTTATGGGGACACCAAAAAGTTATTCACCAGGAATTTATTTACCATGCAAAACGGAGCGATGGGTGTCGGGTGTCGGGTGGCGGGTGACAGACCATCCGACAGTCAGTCTGTGATTGAAGTCGCGCGGTGATATCGTGGTATTGTCCTGGGTGGTATATGCGGAGACAATTTGGTAAAGGAGCAGGAAAACGGGGCAGGGGGACGGCGTGGGGAGCACTTTTCCCCAGGCCACCAAACCGACAATTGCTGAAATGTAGAGCATTTGGGCCCTCAAAACTCTACTCTCCCACTGAAAGTAAAAGCTGCATTGCATACATATTGCATTGCCCCCAACCAGAGGAGTGCTGGTGCTCTTCCTGTGGGGTTTGCTCTACGTACTCCCCGCCAGTAGAATTTTTACTACGAAATTGAAGTCGTTCCGGCAGATGCGGAGGCGGGGGTTGGCTGATGTTTAAATTGAAACCCAGAATGCTACACAGAGACAAAAACAACAAAAAGAGAAAGAGAAAGAAAAAGAAAGAAAAAAATAAGCAAAACAGGAATATTTAATGCGTTATGCAAAAACTGCGTTCCTTGTTTCGTTGCGGCAGGAAAGAGATGGCCAGCGAGGTTTAAGAGAAAGTGCGAAAGTGGGAAGAGAGAGGAAAATAGTAGATCCGCAACAGCGACAGCAATACATTTAAAATAACAGCAGTTCAGTGTAACATTGGAGAGCGGAAAAGAGCAGGCACTAACGTGCGAAGGGAACGAATGAAGCGAGTGACACGGAGATCGAGGGTGGTCGAAAGAGTGCCAGACACTAATGAACACGTATGTGGCCAGCACGTATGTCCAGCTGGCCAAGCTATGACCAAATTGGCCATTGACCATCTCCTCATTCCATTGGGGATAATCTCGGTATTGCGCCTCAGCCTCACAGGCTATGCGCTCAGTGGAAACGTTTTGAGCGGCCCTCGATTTTTGTGGCATAAGCTGCCATGGTTTCAGCAGCGCTATCACTCACTCTCCGCCCCCCGGTGGCTTATCCTCCCCATCAGCAGCACTCTCTGAGGGGCTCTGCACCCACCCACCCAACCACCTTCACCTCTCGACCAGCACTCACCTTATCTCCGTCTCACTCTGTCTCTGTTCGCCGCGCCCCCTATGCCATTCAGCCATTCTGCTGCCAAAAGCTGCCTGGCTGGGGCGCAAAATGGGGGAAAACCAAAGATGTGCCGTTGGAGCTGAAGCTGAAGCTGGAGCTGGAGCTCCGTTGCATTTTTATCAGGAACTGCATTCAGCTCTCTTTGGCTGCTCTGGCTGCTGTCCCTTCCCACTACACCGTCTCTCCTCTCTGAGGGATGCATAAATATTGCTCATGCAAAATTGGAAATAACTGATGGATGCCATCAAAAAATGGTGCTGCCATAGCGCTGACTTCCAACCACCCCCCCAACCATCTCTCAGCTGCGACATTTTCCGAAAAGGGACAACAAACAAAAACAAAAACAAAAACAGAAACAGAAGGCCTGGCAAGTGGCGTGTTTTTGCATTCCTAGGACATTTATAAACCGATCTATAAAACATACACCCCGCAATATCCCCCAAAATACCGCCACTGCTGTCCCCAACACATGCACCCATGCTCAATCCAGAAGCTGCTACCATTTGCCTGTTGCAACAGCATGTGGGGCACTTTGACAAGACCAGGCCACACCGTACCTCCTCCTACCCCCACACACACACACACACTCATACGCACGCGCATTTTTAATTAATTTCATGCAATTTGTAAAAGCAACAGCATGTGCAAGAGAAGGCGGGGGGATCGCTTTTCCGCTGTGCAGTTGGCGAGGGTTAAGCCGATAAGTGCATTTTTCATACGAGCCGAATGAAATTCTATTACGTTTTAATTTTAAATAACAAAAGCAACACCCACCCACCCAGACAGCGGCAGCGGCAGCGGTATTGGGGTGGTGGTGGGGGTGGGAAAGGGGTTGGGTGTTGGCGTAGCTGGTGTCCATGTAATTCGATTAAACATTTAGATTAATTATATTTATCGATAGCCATTTTAATAGCAGGCTAAATCTCCGTTATTTGCGAATCAATCATGACTAGAAAATTATACTCGCTTTTTTGTCCTCTCTCTCTCTCTCTCTCCGGCATCCACCAGAGAACTATCAATTAGGTTAATGGGGAGCTTATGTGGGGCAGAGGGACGCGACCGCTAATGAAAGGAGATTAAGGCAGGAATAAATTGCAATTTGATAATACATATGTACGATTATATGTACAAGGCAACGAAGGCTTATGGATTTATTCCGTGCTGGCGATAGAAAAGGAAAAGATTGGGAATAATAAAAGATTATTTTCCATTCAAATGTAATATTGATGGATTTTTGTTTACAGCTGAGACACGAAATTGGATATTAGAACTAGACACGTTTTTCAATTTCCACAAAATTTATTGTAAAAAAATCAATAGTGGAAATCAGGGCAGAGGTGTACTTTTCTGAGAACGAACTATTTATTTATAATTATCTCAAGAAGCAAGTTCGTTTCAGAACTTTGGTAAATAAATAAAGCAAGTTTCAATTGAATTATTTTGTTTCTTCTTGGGGGAAATATTTTCGTCACGAGTATATGTTAAAAATATTTCCATATTCCTGCAAAGCCCCAAACTTTTGATAAAGCATCACTGCCAGAAATGACATTGATGAATCTCCTTGTAAAAAAGGCTCTCAAAAACCCATAAATAACTTTTGGGCCGCTGCCGAGTTGAACTTTTCCCTTCGAGGCGACGCGTCGCGACGCGTCGTTCCAAGATATAGCCGATCCATAAAAATCTTCCTCAGCTGCGAGACAAACAAATGCATCAAAATATATTCGAGACGTATACATTGGAATTCATTGGATGCAAACTTCATTAACGGCTCGAAACCATTTTTACCAGTAATTTGTACAGGAGCGAAGAGCAAAGGAACCACAAATAAAAAAAATAAAAAAATGATGTACATTTTTGGAAGGTTCCAAACTTGTTTACGAGTAAATAGCGCCAATGCTGGCATTAGGGCCCGAAGGGGATGGCGGAGGGCAAGGGCGAGCGAAAACAAATTTTAATTCCAGCAAAACACTCGACTCTGCTATACACTCGAGCTTCCTGGACCCGCTCCCTGCCCCTGCCCCAACCCACTGCCTTACTCCACTCCACACCATCCCACACAGATTTATCTCGCTTAATTTACCGTTATTTGGGCATCAGCTTTGCAACAATGCAAAAACGAGAGAGGTTCGAGAGAAGGGAAACACGAAAACGAAATAAAAATAAACCTTCGCATGGCCCATAAAATTTCATTAGCGTCATATTTTCAAATAATTTTCTTATTTTTTTTTTCCTTTTGCCTTATTTGTGGCCCCAACTAGAGGGTGAGAGACAGAGAGACAGAGACAGTAAGAAAGAGAACGACGGAGATAGGTATTCGGATACGGTGTGTTCCTAAAGGTCCGTGGTCCTGTCCCTATCCTGTCCTGCCGTTCGGCTGTTGCGGCTGACTGGTCTCTGGAGAAGTTTGCCACCTAACGAAGGTATAATCATAATTTGAAATTGCTCATTCGAATCTTAGATTGGATTAAGTGCGAATTAGGACATCAATAAGCAGTGTGGAAAGGAGGCGAGGGCGAAGGCGAGGACGAGGCGAGGGCGTAAGATGTAACGCAACATTGACGACAACTCCACTCCCACTCCCACTCCCACTTCCAACCCTCTACTCTGAACAATAGGATCAAAGCGGGATTTTCTAGGATGGAGTCAGGGAAGAGGGAAGAGCAGGGAAGAGCCTGGATAGGTAGGTGCAAATGTGCCAAAAGTGTTTGTCGGGGTGCTCAAGCAGACAGCTTAATGTGCATTGACTGTCGCTGACAAAACTATGAAGGCATTAAATCGTTATGGACCCACAAAATCTGGGGGCCTAATGGGCTAATCTCGGTTCATGTAATACCGGCGAATACAAGAGGAACATGTGTAAATTCCATTTTGATCTGGGTTTCCAGGGTACGAGTATGGGAGATTATAGTAGTAAGTATGTGTAGTACTTAATATATTATAGATCCTTCTAGTGTGGGGAATTCTTTGATAACTTCTTTGATATATTCGCAGTGCAATAAAGAGCATTCGACCTTCGTTGATTCCCAAGATACCATATTTCCCATCTCATCCACTCATCTGAAAGCCCTTCCCAAGCACCAGAAACCGACAGCAGAAACAGCAACAACAGCGTTACCAGCTTAGTGACAACTCTCAGAGCTCGAGAGAGGAGCGAATGTTGTGTAACTTTTTTAGCTCATCAAGCTGGAAACATTTGGACACAAGCCACTGGCTAGCTGACCATCCTGTTGCAGGAGGGAGCCTGCTCCAGCCATCAATGCAACGACTAAGGGAACCAACTGTGCGGCGGCAACACGCACTTCGGCAGGAGGCAAAGGACTGCACAGAAAGAAGCCTTTAGGGCAGACAATATGCACAGATGCTTTGCTGGAAACTAACAAATTATCCCCCAGCCGAGCCGAGCCGAGCCCAGCCCAGCCGAGCCGAGTGTGAGAACTGTGCGTGTGCATCACTCAGAATATGTCGGAGCGGGCTGTCGAGGTACTGTGATGCCATCTCAAGCATGCGGTGAACACCAAACACACAGCCACAATAGGGACAGCCCTGCCTCGTGCTGTTCTTGTTGTTGGTGTTGCCGGGGAAATTAGGAACAATCCACAGCAATTTCCGGTACGAGAAACTCAAAATTATTAAAACTTTCAGCCCGTTTGGTTTCAATCTCTCCCCACTCCTCCACTGCCCATTCTATCGAATTGCTCGGGTGGACTGTTAAATAGAGGATAAAAGTGACTTATGTTCGAGTGTAGAATGAGGAGATAAAACTTTGGGCCCACTCCTTCGGGCCAATCCCCTGCAGGTATATGACATGAAACGGAAGTCGTGTCGTCTAAAAGAAAGTTGCAATATGTAAGAGGGCCAGAGATGAAGTGAGCGTTTGACAAGAGCTTTCCAAGTGCCGAGGCCGAGGTTAGGAGGAAGTCGAGCAGCCTTTGAGCCATTTCAGAATTGTTTGTTCCTGGCATACATAAAGTTCTTCAAGTTCCATATCTGGAGGATTGAAGCTCTTAAATGGAATAAATTTATCAAAAGTTTTGGTGTTTCAATACAAAGTAATTCTTCGTCATAAGCAGCTGGATTAAACATTTGTCCTAGCGATCTACCAATACGGTGTTTATTTGGATTAGGCTTGTTTATAGAACTGTAATTTTCAAAGGTCTCAGGGTCTAAGAACTATTTTTTTTTTACTTTAAGTAAATAAAAGATGCAGCATTTCCGATAGTAGTCCGTAACTATTCCCTACATCGGTATGATATCGCATCGATATATCGATAGATATAAATTTCGGAGCGTGATAAATGCTGCACAGCAAAATCGACTGAAAGTCAGTCTCTGTTGCTTTCCGTTTAATTCATTTTCATTATCACAGAGGTCTTCGAATTCCCCATTATCCTCCGATCCACTCCCTTGATGTTACATGTACGTACCCAAAGCTTAGTCCTGATTTATTCTTCATTCAAAAGTTAATTTAATAGAAAATAGCAGGACAACTTATTATCTAACCGAACCGAAGTACCGAAGTATGTGAAAAGCGGAGGCAGACGAGACCGTATCTGCATGCACATTTAAGGCTTTTATAAAGGACGAAAATCATTTTGTGTGTGTTTTCAACCTTAAATGAAGTAGAAATTTTCTCTATCCTTCCTGCCTCCTGCCTCCTGCCTCCACCTCTGCCTCTGCTCTTCAACGACGTTCTGTATCTATGCCATAAAATTACGCGCATCGTTAGTTGACGATTTGCACCGGACAGCGGACAGTGGACAAAGGAGACCTACGAGGCGTGAGGCCAATGCAAATGAATGGACTTTCCGAAAATGCTGATGGAAAATCCTCAAAATCCTGAGGAGCAAAATTACGTAAATTTCTCTTCTCTCAAGTCATTTAATTTATTAAGTTGAGAAGGCAATGCGGACAAACAATCTTGTCCTTCATGGGAACCGGTGTCAAGGGCGTGTCCACTACCAGGGAAATAAAACTAGAGCACAGCCTTAAATTGGCAAACCGCACTCCCTTCCCAGTCCCGGCCGTGGCTCTTGTCTGGACGCTGTAATGAATTCAATGATTTTATTGACTTTTGTTTGTAATTTATTAGTGAGAAAGGCAGAAGGAAAAGAGCGAAAGAGCGAAAGACCGAAGGGAAGTGTGTGTGAGTATCTTCCTCTTCCTCTCGGAGGCGTTTCTTTTTTGTTGTTTGTTTTATTCCCCCATTTTTACCACATTATTTGAAATCGTCGATTTTTCAAGCAAGGACCAAAACGAAATTAATTAACCCAAGAGACAGAGACATATCGAAAAGCAGATGGGCCACCCTAAATCTTCATTCGATGCCGCCGTTTGAATTTTCTCCCCGTGACCTTGATGCCCTTTCCCACACCATGTTTTAATCAAAGGTTTCGCCAAGCCAATGATAACTTAATTAAAACAAATAATGCTGGTAGAAATACTGCGGTGCAAATGCACACATAGGCCCCCAAAAAAATAATTGACCAAAGGGGCAAGGAATAATATTATAAAGGGATCACCGTATTATTCAAACACATAGATAGCGAGAAGGTGGAGGTGTTTCTTGTATTAATATCAAAAGGGTTCTGAGACTGTGAGAATGGGAAAGGAGGCAAGGAGGCATGGCGCTATTTCAATTAAAACAGTTCAAAGGAATCAGTTTTCTTTGGTTTTTAGTTAAGCTCAGCTGAAATGTATTTCGCTGCATCCTGTAAATGGATTTGAAGCCAAACAAATATTTGACTAAGAGTGGTGTTCAGACAAGGTAGATCTCCCCATTATCTCAGTCCCCTTCCAACTGTGTAATAATTTGAGAAATTCCACCCCCATAGAACCCCAATGAGGCTAAGCTTAACCAATTATTTCGCTCGCAGCCATTGGAGAACCATCCATCAGTCCTTCTTCGAGCTGTAAGTAAAGGGAACAGAGCACTGAGGGCTCTCCATCCCTGCGATTTATTGAGCTACTCGAAATGCACTCAGCTTAACCGCAAACCGCAAAAAGTCGTCTCGCGTTTATCCCAAACTGCATGCAAATGGATATTGATATGGGGCCGCGACTTGGCAAAAGAAATGGCTTTACCAACCGTACATTTGACGCTTTGGCACCTGGACAATTTGTACGGCAAGTCAGCAGCAACAGCATGAACAACCTAAGGTGCAAACAACGGGAAGGAACGGAAAAAAAAGCAGGGAGTCAGGGAATCAGGGAGTCAGGGAATCAGGGAATCAGGGAGTCAGGGAGTCAGGGAGTGTTAAAGGTAAATCGGTGGCATTCATGCACATTTTTCAAACAGTCACAAGCTCCTGGCATCAATATTGGCGAATTGAGATACAGATACTCGCAATAAACTTGTAATTTGATAGAGACAGCAACTGCAGAGCAGACATCGAGCAGACGGAGACGGAGATGGAGACGGAGATGGAGACGGAGGACACAAATTGCCATTTGGCGTAAACTGAGAAATGCACTTTTAAGCCATCGTGCTGGTTGGTCTTGGTCCCTCTTCGTCTCTGGCTGGCAATCCCAGAAAGGAATCTTTCTGGATATTTTTTGTGTGCTTGTAGCAGTTTGTCAAGCGCACCAGATTAAGTGTGAAGCTCCAAAAGAAATACACTTTGGAGGAAAACAGAAGTCAACAAAATATGTAAAAATCAGGAAAACTACTTTTATACATATGTACGTATAAATACTACATCATTTTTTCTTTAACATTTAATTTCACTTTCAAATTTAATGCTCAAAACTTGGATAACAGGATCTTAAACATTTTTTTCTGGTAGTATTTCGTTCATTCTTTCAAGCGCACAACATCTGAATCTTGGCCACTTTTAACTGAGCTGCACATAGAGGAGTACCAGTGCAAGAGCACGAGAAGGAGGAGTTCGTTACAAACCCTGTACGGGTTCTGTTGAAGGATGTGTTGTATTCGTCTAGCTGTATGCAACAGAAAAGAGTGCTCAAGACTCTATACATCACATATGTATGTTCGGAAATAATTTTCTTCGCGGAAACGCATATTGTACTGTCCGTTTTTCTATGAAGGCCCGAGATCTCTGAGACTCCATGAGTCCAAATGGACACTTGAACTGTTTGAGAGCATTATTGGGTATCCGATTGTCGCCACAAAGACTAAGCGTACAAGGATTTTTTTGTTTTTGTCCGACAGTGTGCTTCTCTATAAACAACAGTTACTTAGCATTAGCGTGAAGCGCAACTAAAAGCAAACGCCAGGACACGTAGTCAAGGTGGAAAATCCCAAAGCACCGGCAACAGAAAACCTAAAATGCCATGGCTCAGAGAGGTGGAGCGCAGTACTGGGAGATTCCAGCCTGAGCCTGTGATGTACGGTGTACGGTGTACGGTGTGCCTTGCCTCGTCGTCGTCGTCTCTGCATGTCTAAGTACTAAACCAATAGCAGGAGCAACAACTGGCTGGCACCGGCACCTCATAGCACCTCACCTCATCGCATCTCTCACCTGCTCACCTGCTCACCTGCTCACCTCCATCGCCTGCAGGATTGAGTTGACCTCAGCATCGACAGCTGGAGCAACAAGCAGCACTTAACAAATGGTAAAAGCATCAACAAGCTTCCGCATCCGCAACGGAACGCGCCACGGCAAAGGCAGATAGAATGTCTTAGCTCTTGACGCTCTCGCTCGGTTCCTCGTCAAGCTCCTACATCACACCCTCTCTCTCCCTCTCTCTCTCTCCCTCTCTCTCTCTCTCTCTCTCTCTCTCTCTCTACATATATATATATTTCTGTCTCTCTGTCTGTTGTTGTCGAGCGATTATGCCAAGGAGCCCGTTGTCGGTGGGCACAGTATGCGTACCCATACATACCGACATACACACAAACATACATACATACATACATACACATGTATGCCCGGTTACCTTTACCGGCACTTGAATCGCATGGAGCACGTGTAAAGGGTCGGAAGTGTGTCGGTATGGGATTGAATCAAGAAGAATGGGGATTATGGCCACTGATGTGTGTGCGGGAAGTACATAGTCAGGCGACACAGCTTCGTGAAAGGTGTAAAAAGTAAACATTTTTCAAAAGTGCATAGAGCTAACAGCTGGAAAAAAAATGGGAAAATATATGGAAGGTTTCTAAAAAAAATTAGTGTTCCTGATATGCATATGTATACGATTCTCTAGCTAGTATGTTAATAAATTACAGAATGGAACTATTTACATATTCAAAGAAATTCAGTTTCAGGTTATTCAAACCAATTTATACCCAGGATTTTAATGTTCCCGAATGTGATTTATACATATGTACATACATATATATTTTTTTATTTAATGTTAATTACTAGACAACAATTTCCCCTGTTAATTGGGTATTTTTTAAGAAGATATTTTGTAAATGGATAAATGAATGTAAAAAAAGACTTTGTGTAAGATCCATTACCACGAATCATCTTTCTTATAGGAAATACCTAGCTTATTGTACATTTACATGTATGTACATACTCGTATATGCCGCTGACGTCCAAATGTTGAGGAAATGCATTTTTGTGTCAGTACTAGTCGTAATTTAATGCCTCCATAATTAAGAAAGCTTTTCATCGATGATCTCCCATTAGGGAACAATTTGAGCTGCGCTCAGCTTTATTTTATAATAAAATAAAAGAGTTTTTGAGAACACAGTAATGATTAATGATTAGAAATAATAGATAGAAATAGATAGATAGATTAGAAATAGAAATAATAATTTCATATAAACAGAAAAAAAAAAAAATAATAAACAAATTTAAACAAAATATAGAAAATATGTATTTTTGTATGTTTATATTTTTAAAAAACAATTATAATATCACTATAATGTGATCTTTTATAAAAACTGAAATAAAAATGTTACCGTTTAGGTATGTGTTGCATTAAAGTAAATAAGATTCTAAACGAATTCTGAATTAAATGTGATTAGAGCAATAAAAATAGACTTAAACATGTAGCGCTGGGAAAATAGTATAAAATAATTAAGACTAGAACAAAATAATACTAATAATAATAAGTAATAGGTAATTAAATGAAATGTCTATTGGCTATATTATTACAATCGTTTCTCACATTATAGTCGTCTGTCGCTCATACACGGTCAAATTTCATAAAATTTCAAAAAAAAACCTGATACAAATTTTCTGCCCAAAATTCAAAACCTTTTCGAAACGTTTGTTGCCTGGATCAATTGTTCACTCTAGTAGTACAAATTTTACAAAATGCAGCTCTGCTCATTCTCCCTCTGCCGCGTCTCGCGGCTGCGACTCGCGACACTTGTTTCCCACTCAACCGCCACTGAACTTTTCATTTAGCATAACAAAAGGCGAAAGCTCCGCGGTTCCGCGACCACGCAACGGAACTCTTATCTAAGACTTGTGCCAATTCCGCCCTTTACGCCTTTGTTTTGATACGTAATGCATGTTATGGTTTTTCATCATTAATGCGTCGATGAAACTTATGGCAATATTCTCAGGCAATATTTGTACAGGCCTTACATTCAGAGAGGGTGGGCACTGGGTGGGCCTGGCGGGGCCTGGTGGGAGCTGTGTAAAAGTGCTGTGCTGTGTGGTGTTTGGTGGAATTTGATGATTTTCTAGGCTGCGTTTTGTGTTATTGTTTGCCAAGTTTTTGCATATTATCAACGGCAGCGACAGCCGAAATGCGTTCATAAAATAATGTAATCTGTTTAAAAACAAACATGTCTTGAGCAATTTCGCGCGACTAGGGACATATTAAAAACGGAAAGGAGGATAACACTGGGGGCCGACGCTTTTGATACCCTTTTAATACCATATGAACATATACATACAGATTCTGATCAGATTTCTTTGAGGTAAGCATGGATTCGATAGATTAAAAATAATATAAATATACTTGGGGGCAAGACCTTAAATATCGGGACGACCCAATACTTTTCTATATAGTAGAGAAATATAATACATACATATATAAAGCATTTTATTTCGACAGATCACGTCACGATTTGGGGTAGCGTGAAGCTAAAAAATAAAATGTACATACATACATACGTATGTACATATTTTTGTATATGCCATGCTGCTTGCGGTCTGCGATGGCTCCTTCTGTGAGTAGCAAACTTCTGGTCAAAATCAGAAAACCTTCTTCGAGGGTATGAGAAGAGTCCCGTCCCCACCGTGCCACCACATAAAACAACAAGACCAAAGCAGCAACGACAACAGGAGCAGCGGTAGCAACGAAAGTAGCGGTAGCATCAAAGAGCCGTTAACAAGAATAAGTGGGAAAGAAAACGGGGAATAGGAGCAGTGAAGGAAAAGAAACAGCAAACAAGGCACCGCACTACGCTTTCTCTCCTCCACTCCTTTGCGACAGCATGCTTCTTCTTCCTCTTCTTTCCCCCCTCTCCCACGCTGTGGAAACAAATTTTGTGCCAAGATAAGAAAGACGGCGACGGCGACGGCAACGGAGGCTGAACTGAGACTGCGACGGCGTCAGTCAGCGATAACAACTTCCACGTTGTCGTTGGCGTTGCCGTAGCTGCAATTTTAGCGAGTAAAGTTTTTTGGAATTCATGATGAAAACTAAAAGAAGACACGAGACGACGAACAGTGGTCATCTGCCCGAAAAAGTTGCAAGAAATAAAGGTAAGACTGTTCAAAGGGCCAATATTGCATGTTCACAGAAATAAATATATTTCAAGCTTGTACAAATTAGCCTTATAATTAATTAGGATAATTTCTTTCGGTGAGATAATCAATGTTGAGCAGGTACTGTAGCGGTCGTTTTTTTTTAATATTTTCAATTTTAGAAATAAGTATTGTAAATTTCATCATAACTGTAGAAACGATTTTATTTGTTTGCACGCAAATAATTATTATGGATTATTAATAATAATTAATAATTAATAATAATCGGTTTTGTCAGTGACGAGACAGCAAAGGGAAAAAGTGTTGACCGTCGTTTGCGAGCTATGATTATTATAGATTAAATAATATAGATTTAACTAAAAATACTGATTGATACATAATGATAATACATATAATAAATAATAATAATGAAGAATATCCTTCAAACTGAAATTAAATACAACTTATATATACAACTTTTAATATTTACGGTCTTACTTAGCTTAAAAGTTTACCAAAACACTATTTTAACTACTTTCTTTACTTAACCTTGAGCCTCAGGGCCATTCCAGCATGTTCCAGTTTTGCTGCAAAGCTACCATTGAGAAAATTTAAAACACGCAAACTTTTCCAAAATTAACCAATTCATTCTAAGAACCAATAAATCTAGCAGTTTGAGCAAAGGGCTTACAAAACTTTTGTCTATTACAATATCGGTAATATTAGAAGTGGGGATTTTGAGCACAAAAAAGAGTTTAACGGCCCCCTGTGCGACGTTCAGACTTTGGTTTAAACAGATATGTACATCTTATGCTGCTCAAAGTTGTCAAAATTTCGAGAGCCCCAGCGACCAACACTTTATGTTTTACACACACACACGTAGGTGTATTACAAAATTATTAAAGAAATAAATGTGCTGCCTGTAGCGCCCAAGCCAGTAGAAAATATCAAAGAACACTCGACACAGTTATTGCAGCTGCGTAATTAGCACGGCATGCCAGAAACACCTGTCCACCTCCCACGATCTACATATTTCAGGCAGTGTATCCAAGCAGTGGAGAGAACTACATAGGTATTGAACACGACGGACGCACACACGCAACAAAAATTTGTTTCAACATCGCTGGTAGCATTCGCAGAATTTGTAGCTATCAAAAAAAGTGCGATACGCTGTCGAATTAAAGCTGTTAAAAAATAAATAAAATTGGTGTCAGTTTGCCGGCACTTACATAACCGTATGGGTGTAATTGGCGATTGGTATAATCAGCTTTCTGACGGTAACCACACTTTTGAGGCAGTTTTATTGCCATCATCAATTGGGAAAAATTGTTTAATGCACGATTAACTAAACAAACTCCGCTCTTCCGAATCAACTGAAAATCGATAATTACGCAGATCGATTCATTGCACTATGGCCAAAAATGGCATACCGATTACCCAAGAGAAAACAGGTTACAAAAGAATTTTATGGCCTGTATTGGCTTGATTGAATCAGCTGATTGAATGCAAATACGAGTGACCATACGAAACCGTGAATTCGAGTAAAATCAAATTGAAAATATGGAAAATACTCGCACCAGTATGCCAAATAAATGTTCTGTGTTAGTATTTTCTGATTCAGTATGTTATGTTGTGTCTCTCCAATTGTTTTAAGTGTACTTTCACATCTAAACTTAACATTTTGTGGATCCGCTTGGACTTCCACATAAAACCGGTGTGTTATGGCTAAAAGTGTAAAGATTACCTTACCTTAAACAAAAAACCCCATTATATTGACATGTAATCCTGAAATAAGCAGCACGGATGCGACATCTATCCCATTACTCAGAAGTCACAGAATCATTGAAATGCACATCTACAGAATCCCGCAAGATATCAAATTTAAATTAAAAATAACATTAAGAAAAAAACAGAAATATACTTGAATTTTAATAATATTTAATTAATTTAATAGTGCCTTGCCACAATTTCTCAAAATTTAAATCAATTTATGCTATTCTATAAAAAAAAATTTAAACTCATGTGTGCTCAAATGCAATTACACTTTAACTTTAGATTTGCAAGATTTGCTCGCTCTTACACACACACACACACACATGCACAGAAATCCCTTTGTTGCATTACATACACAAATGTGCATATTCGAGTGTCTGTGTCTGTGTCTGTGTCTGTCCCCTCCTAACGCTTTTAGCTCTTTTGCAAGAGCTGGATCTTTGTTGAAGCGTAAGAGTAAGCAAGTTTCTCCACTGCTGGTCACTACTTAAAATATGAGCACCCATTTCCTCTGGTCAAGCAATTGAAAATGATTTGAAACAGCAACAACAGCGACAGCGACAGCGACATCGGCAGAGTCAAAACAGACAAAATTTGTCGAAATCCTGTGAACAAGCAAAGGACAAAGTGCTAGGACATTGCCGGCCAGAAAGGATTACGTCAAGCATATGTATTCTATGGTTGGGTGAGCCCCCCTCCCACGCTCTTTATCTCTGTTTTCCGGAAATCTTATACGTTTGACTCTTTTGCGCAGATTTCAATTTTCCGATACGATTCCGTCTCCTTTGGCAATTGTCCTTTGGTTAAAGGGATTGGCCCTAAAGCCTCAACTTAAGGCCCCTTCCTTCCACTCTCCGCCTTTCGCTTTCCGGTCTCCGCTCTTAATCCCATCTTCAGACTCTTCTAATATGACATTTGAAGTGATTTTTATATGAATTCCGGCATCGATATTTTTTACGACCAATGCCCGAATGTCCTGTGCCCGAATCCTGTTTGCAAAACTCATGCCATTTCATCCAGTGAGACAAAGGACACCCACACACGGACACACACATACATACACCCACAGACAGACACATACATACACCAGAAAAACACCCTTGAAATTTCTAATCTCTTAATGGATGACAATCTGCGTTTTAAATGGTTTTGCACAAGCCCCTCCTGGCCCCCCACACTCTGGACACACACAGACACACATACACGAAGTCCAATAAAAAAGAAAATAAAACTAATTCCATCAAGCGTCGCGTCCTGCCATTGTTTGCCTAATGAAAGAACGCTGTTTGGGCAAGTTTTTAAAGGATTTTTTTGCGAGCTTCCTTTTTGCTTTACTCTCTGGCCGATTCTTTTGTTTGATTTCTGGCATTTCTGGGCTTGCGAGTGGGAGAAAATGATTTGGAAAATTGACATAACATGTCAGGGCTAATCACACGCCCGACTGATTGAATGGCTGGCTGGATGAGTTGGCTGCGCTGACTGGGGGACTGAGGCACTGAGGGACTGACTAACTGACAGACAAGTCGCTAACAAAGGCGGCAATCATAAATCATGTGTCTATAAACAGTTAATAAATCTTATTCGGCTGCCGCCTCAAATATTTATGATGATGCCTCAAAAATTTGGCTGCGACTAATCAAATTATATAACTAAAATCTTAGAAGCAGACACTAAATGTGGAGCAAGCTGAGGCAGGAAAGCTATTCGCGATTGGGGAACGGCCGGGGGCTGGCTGGAATGGCTGGAATTGGGGATAAATATACTCGTGGAAGCATCGTGCCATTCATGTTACGTTTGATATTCGGTGTGGTAAGTGGTAAGCGCGGTGCGGTGCGGGTAGTCTCAGACATGCTGGCGACGCAAACATGTCATCGATGTCGAGGATGGAGGATGACATGAGAGGGGGGATTCTTTGGCAGAGAGCAGGCGAGCAGGCGAGCAGCACAAAAAGCCCCCACGTAAGCACTCATCTCCACAGGCAAACGTGCAGTGGAGAGTCAGCCAGGCGGCAATCGAAAAGACGATAATTTTATCCTTTTATCCTGCAACGATATCCTCCATACTGAACTATTAAACTGTAAACCATTCATATTAGTCGCTAGGCCCTGTTATCTATCGATATCAAGAGCAAATACGAGAATACCCGTATGAAGCAACGAGGATTTTTATTATTGACTTGGAATAGTGCAAGCTTCTCGATCTGTCCGTCTGCAGTCAGTTTTAATGTGGCTAATATGACATCACATCACAAGAATTTGAGAGCTGCAAGCTCCAAAATGCACAGACACGGACAGAACAGACAGAAGAACAGATGCATGTGGCACATCCTCGCCCTCATACACCCAGAATCAATGAGCCGTGCCACTTTTACACGATTGTAATGCCATCCTGTGTGTTGAGCGATTGCGAGCGCCATTTGAATATTTTACAAAGCAAAGTCCCGGAACCTGAGACCGAGTACCGGCCCACACCAGATCCACACCGGACCCACACCAGGCCAAAAGTAAATCAAATCTCCAGCTAGTCTGGCTTTATTTGCCATCGCTATCCGTCTCTGTTTTGGTCGCTTTTTAATTATCGCTTTTAAATACTGAATACCATCTAACGTGTATTTTATTTGTTTCACAGCTACGGGCTCTACCCTCATCAGACAATGTGCCGGATAAACGCGCCATGTTGTGGTGGAGGTTGAAGGTGCCGTCCCTCACCCCAAGCCCCTGCCAACTTCCGTTTCTTCCCTTTGTCTATCTTCCAGGGAGATCTCTCCCTCTTCCTCTTCCTCTTCCTCTGGTTATGTCTATGTGGAAAGCGATGAAATTACTCGGGCGCTTTTAATTTGATATGCAAATACAGCAAAAAACGAAAGCAAAGTCGGCGCAAAAGGTTCTGATGATGGAAATGTGAAAAGTGAAATGCAGATGCGACATCCCACAACCCACCATTACCCCCATAACCCCCATAACCCCCATTACCCCCATTTGGGGGATATGCTGTGAAACACGTTTGTCTATTTGCAGTTCAAAGTCTCAAATGAAGTGCGGCGCGAGGATATCAAACGTGTACAGCGGCGGATGCGGAGTGAACAGGACTTACGGCTACCATCTATAGTTCCCCCCTCACGGTTTTGGGGGATTTGTGAAGGCAGCAGCAGCATAGTGAAACTGGCGACTACTGCGTCAAGGATTATGCAGTCGAGCACTTTGTTTTTATACCCGATACTCAAAGTGAGTAAAGGGGTATATTAGATTTGTGGTGAAAATGGATGTGTGTAACGTCCAGAAGGAAGCGTTTCCGATCAGCATCAGTAGCCGAGTCGATTGAATCATGTCTGTCTGTCCGTCCCTATCAGCGCCTAGTGCTCAAAGACTATAAGAGCTATAAGGCAACGACATTTTATATCCGGACTTCTGTGATATGTCACTGTTACAAGTCAATTTCATCCACAATTTCAAAGATACGAGAAAACAGAAAACGCAGAATCGTAAAAGATGACTTCATCTTCTGGTGTGCAAAATCTGAATTAGATCGTATAAATATTAGAGCCAGAATCAAGGAAACAATTTCATTCTCTCTCGCTCTGTCTCTCTCTAACACACAGGTTTCATGGTCGGCTTTGCCTATTGAAAAATGTGAGTTCCTAGATCTCAGAGACTATAAAAGCTAGAGCAACCAAATTTTGAATATTGAAGATACGAGAAAACTAATCATAGAGAATGACTATATAAGATTGCTGAATCTGGATCAGATCGGATAATTTGTATAGCCAAAAGATACAAATCAATCTGCAGTGGCTACGCAGCACCCGAGGACACGTTCAGACTGATTTTCTGTCTCTCTCGCACTCACTCTATGTCGTGTCGTGCAATGTTAGCGCCGTCTGGAGGAGGAGAGCCATACTGACTATGTATCGGGTATAAATGTAGAGTTGCGGTCGCCGCAGCAACTCACAGTCGTTCCCCCTCGTTTTTTTTAAGTTCGGCTAAGTTCTACGGATAGTTTCGGATAGAATGAATCAAAGGGTTGCCAAGGGGGAAGAGAGGTGGACTGACATGTGTTCTAGGGACAGGAGGATACCACTCTGTTGAGCGTCGTTTTCATTCATTTATTTCCATTTACTGTAATCATTTGTCAGGTAAGAGCTTGTACATACATATTTTATATTAAATATGCATTTTATTCCGCAAATCATCCCACGAATGTATGAAATGAAAATCAACACATTTATCCCCCAAGTGCATTCTTTTTTTATGTGATTCCTTTGACCCGGAGCAGCCAATCTATGGTGCCAAGCACCACCCTAAAGTGACCATTCACCCCCAGAATCCACATAGAATATCAAACAAGTATCAAATTTCCCTTTTTTTTTTGGGGTAATGTGGCAGTGAGTGCCTGGCACACATACTCGCTCATACATATCTGAAGCAGGCAGCCAATTAATCGGCACACGCTCTAGGACTAATCGCTTTATGAATAATGCTTCTCTTCCTCTAAACCTGTCACCATCCCCATACCCATCCCCCTCCCCCGCCCCGTCCAATGCTTGCCCCAGCCAAGTGAACACGTTCCACGTCATTACTGCCCCGTCATTGCATCCATCGCTCTCCCTCAATCGCTGTGCACTCAATCACATGCCGGAAATCAAGCGAAGCGGATGTCCGCTGGTCTGCCGATTGCTACACGGACTTCAAAAGGCACTGATGGTGCGGTTGTGTTTCAGACTTGCTGCAGTTAGCCGCAATCTGAAATCGAAAGCCCGCTGCTAAAATTTCACTCCCAGAAATTGTTTAATGGCTGACAAGTATCAGGAAACTTATTCAAATCAATCAGTAAATTGAATCGCTAGCTTACATACCTACATACAAATGTTACCTACATATACAATGTATGTATACAATGTGCCATTTTTGTGCGAGGATTTCCTGGCTTTGTCACAAATTCAGCCTAGCATTGAGTTTTTGCTCTATCTTTTAATGACCCGACTTCCCAGACAGAACTGCTACTAAGCTCGGCGCCAGTCCCCTCATAAAACTCGAAGCCGTAACACAGAATGGAACTAAAAAAAACCAAAGTTTTTCTCATTATTTAACGATATATGTATATATATTTACGTTTTTCCTGTAATCGATTTTTTTTCTTTCTCTAACAGCCCTTGACAGATCCACATCACTATTACGACAACATCTATGTATCTATGATTATATGTATGAGAATTGTAGTTACCCTTGAACCTTGAAGAGGGTATTGGTCTTATAAACGTCAAATGTTTGTAGTGCACAGGAGGGATGACAAGTACTTCTGATTACAGGCAAACTATCTCGCAATGTTTCAGTATACCCGACACTCAAAGAGTATTGGTGTTTATTCGATTTGTAATGTAACAGCCAGCAGGAAATGTTTCCTACCCTAAAAGTATATATATTCTTCGTCAGCATCAATAGCCGGTTCGACAGACCTGTTCCAGTGTCTGTTCGTCTTTCAATCCGTCCGTCCCGTTTGACGACTAGTTCTCAGACACCTGTCAAATCGCAATGAAACAAAATGAAAATTTTGAAAATTTGACTGTGCGTCACTGTGACATCCACAATTTTAATTATACAAAAATAAAACAGAATCATAGAAAATCACTATATTTACCATATTACAGAATTTGGAATAGATCGGATCAGTATTATAGCTAGAATGAAGAAGACCATTGAGGGCCGATGACTCACTGCCACGTGCTCTCTCTCTCTCTCATTCTCACACTCTTCCTCGTGCAGTGTGCACTTTCAGAGGAGTGGGCGAGATATATCAACTAATGGCAGTTCGTTGGTGGAAAGAGAGAGAGAGAGATGGAAAGAGATAATCAACAGACAGTGCGGTATGGAAACTGCAAGAACGAGATATTACATTAAAACATATTTCCACTATTTCCGTTGTGTCTTATCTTTTGACAAGTGCAAGATAAATTGATAGAGATTCGCGGTCTACCTTACCCATGGCCTATCCCCTCTTCAGCCAATGTATCAGGGTCATGAATGACTGGTATTCTTTCAAGGTTTTATATGAACTGTCTAACATTGGTATTCAATAATGATCTCTCGTTCTTAATGTCGCTTTACGCAAAAGAAGTTGAACATAAACCATAAACAAAGTAAAAGCAAAAGTGTATTTTCATGAAACATTGAAAGCATGTTGTTTAGGATTTTTCAACGAAAATAAAAATAGTTACATTACAGGTTTGTTTCTTTACTATTTTTAAACGATTGTTACTTATTACATAGTATTTCAGGATTTTGAATATACCATTTCAATCATATAATAAAACTGTAATTGTTGACATATTTGAATGAAATATTTGATCTCCTAATTCCCGAGCATGAACTCGATATCTCATCTGCCCCGAATACAATTATACGATTTTTGGAACCACCTTAAGCTTCTTCCCCGTCAGCACCCATAATTCTATCCAGTGCCCCTCCTCCAATCATCCGGCTCACAGCCATTTCTGACCCCTTTCTACAAGTTTGCACTTTAAGGCATTGGAAAAAACTAAAAGCAATAAAAAAAAATGGTCTTATGGGGTCTTACTTTGCGTGTGTGTGCCTTTTAGGACGGTACCTCTGGGTGGGCTAGGGTCATACTCGTATAAGGGTTGACACTTGGACGTGGTTGGACTCTCTCTTCTTTCCTCCTTTTATTGTTTATACGCTTTCGATAGCCCAGACGGAAATTGCTAAGCCCCTCGATATCTCATCTGCCCCAATTCTATTCTTGTCCCTTCCGCTCCTGCTTACCACTGTCTGCTCATATTGTGTTTCCTGAAAAGACATACAGCAAAAAACGAATTAAACGAAGTAGAAGGTCTTGCTGCGGAGGGCAAGGAGCTTCTGGCACAAAACTATATCAGTAACAGTGAATATCGATCGTTTCATTGAAAATATTTATCTCAAACTACATATTCTTGAGCATCATCAGCAGCCGAGGCAACTGTTCTTCAAACTGTCCTTCTGGGCTAATAAACAATATATCGGACTTGTACAGACTTTGTCCGTTTTTGCAAGCTTTCGATTCTATTTGAAGTCCTTTCTCTTGCGATTATTCAACCGAATAACACCACAGTGCTCGCTCCTTTCCATTCCAACCCCAAACACGAAAATGTTTGCCATAACGCTAATTACGCATTTTTCAACCATTTCGAAACTCCACACACGGCCATCGAGGGAGAGTCCGGTGGACTGGTAGACACGGAGCGCAGACGTATGACTCACCGCAGTCGCCCGCCCCCACTCAGACCTCCACTAACTCGCATTTCGCTGCACCAAAATTTCCCAGTCTGAAAAAAGCAGACCGAGAAGAGAAGTAGAAGCCAAACCGGAGGAAAACTCTTTACCGAAACCATGCGACACTCGACAGGGAACAGGGAACGATGATGACGACGACGACGACGACGACGATGGGGACGATGGGGACGAGGATGGAGATGGAGATAGCGATGGTGATGGCGACTTTGTAACATGAAAATCGCCACGGCAACGGCGACAAACGGCAACATCACGTGCCCTAGATGGGGCAGAGGGCCACCCAATACACCGTGCACCCGATTCACCCCTGCCCCTCGGCTTACCTGACTTTATAGCCAGCGCAACAAATTTCCAGGAAGCTGAGACGTTACAGCGCAGGGTTGGAGAAGCAGCAAAGGCCAAAAAGCAGCACAGAAGAACTAAAATTAATTAAAAAGTGTAACATTCCTTCTGGACGTGATTCACTTTTTTTATATTTAATATAAATTAACATTAAATTAAAATCTTTTAAGATTTGTATTCAAATATAAAAAAACGTAGAGACAGAATATATTTAATGGTACTACCAAGTACTGCCCAACCATTAAATATTGTAACTACTTTATTTAATCTGTACGAGTACCAAAACGAATAAAAATCGAATTTAGTGGTAATAAATGTACATGCCCAAGGGAATTATATTGAATAAAGATGATCTTCCTTGGTCTCTGGGCAGAAAATTCAAATTCAAATAAGCCTTGTCATCCCTGGTTAGATGTTTTGTTGGATAGTGTGTCTAGCTCGTGGAGTTCAGGCTCCAGCTCCTGCTCCTGCTCCAGCTGGAGCTCGAGCCATCGTTTGCCATTTCCAAACGAATGCGAAATCAAATTCCAGTCGAGGCGGCGTGGCACAAAAACACGCAACGCATCCCGACACGTTCCCCTGCCACTAGACTCATACAACCGCATTTTTTCCTCTACCAGCACCAGAACCTCCTCCCTATCCGGTTTGAAGTATTTTAAAGATTTAAAAATGTCTTGCACACAGAAGCTGGGGGCCAAAGATGGGTTGTGGGGACGGCAGGCCACTTTGTGGCACATTGGTGTTACTTTACCAGTTAGTTTTTTTGCTTAGACCCCTCTCCATTCCCGCCACCCCCCCAGACACGCTTCGGAGCGGCGTCTGCACAGCTGAATGTAGTGTAATTGAAAAATTCTACCAAAGTCAAGTCCAAAGTGAGAGTGACAGGCCGAACGAGAATCGAGAATCGGGAGGAGCAGCAGCAGGAAGGGAAGTCGAAGTCTCCTCCAAAAGTTACGCTGCAGAAAATTCGCAAATAGGTACACAAAAGAAAGTAAGGGGGCTACCAATGTAACCCGAGCTGCAGCATTGGAAGCAAACAATTTCTATTTCATGGCACATTATTTTGTGGCTTTTGTTTCGACTTCGAGTTCGAGTGGAGGAAGTTGGCAAAAGCGGAAACGAATACGCATAAGAATGGGGCTCGCTCTAACTGACTGTCTGTCTGTGTGTGTGTGTCACTGTGTGTGTTTGTTAACTCAATACTTTATGAATATCTACCACCCATACCCATACCCATAGAATCCTACACATCCAACACAGAATCCTATGCAAGTCTCTTCACTGGAAAACCTTGAATGTCTTTGCTCAACTGTTTTATCATTGTCTCCATTGATTGATTGTAGGTCATGTGTACATTGTGTTGCAGGGTTCTATGAAACTTTCAGTAGCTTTAAATTTTCCAAAGCCCAATTCCCAACCAAAATCCAACTTTCCCCAGCCCCTTGAGCAATCATTTCATTAAAGCAACACAATGAACGCCTTTTGTAAAGCGTTGCCATTGCCGCAAACCAAAAACTGAAACTGCAAATGAAAGGGGGTGGAAAGGAGCAAGTAGCAGAGCAGCAGAGTGGCAGAGTGGCAGAGGAGATACAGCAGAAGATAGAAGAGGCAACTCTCTCACCTGCCCAAAGGATCAGACCCCAGCTTGGCTGCTTTCAGCACATTGAAGCCTCAAGGCCTTGAAGTACGCCAATGCTGACGGCGTGATGTGCGTGCGCTTTCTTTATTATGTTTGAAGGGGCTTCGGCTTCGGCCTCAGCGTCGGCGTCGGCTTCCCCGTCAATGCACCCACCACCCGTCCAGCACCGCCTCCCCCTTTAACCACGCACCCATCATGTGCAGTTCTCCGTGTGGCACTCTTGCCAGGGCTAATATACCTAAGGACTGTGCGACAAGCCAGCGATGACTGCAATGCGGCCCAACTTTGTCTACGTAAATCCCTTTTGTCGCATTAACTGCTAACTTTTTCCTGCTTTTTTCTCCCAGTTCCCCAGCTCTGCCTCCCAGTTCGCGACCAACTTTGTTTGCAACTCAAAAAGGACAAGAGCTCTCAGGTAGGGTTTTCCAACTGTATTCCATCCATGAGAGATATCCCTGACACTCTGCGATGAGATGAGTTAAGATTTCCGCGTGCTTTCAAACATGCATTTTGTCAAATCAAAAATTTTATGGTCTTATCACATTGTTGCCCAGACCCGGGACCCGGACCAAGCCGAACAGGAATATTACTGTCTCGAGTGAAGCCTTTATGCTATTAACGGGAGGAAGGACAGGGGGACAAGGAGGATGTACACGGCATGGAGTGGTTTTTGTTGGAGAACAAAGGAAAGCATGGAAGACCTTCTTAAGATATCACACAATTGGTGAGCCAATGAGGAACATAATAGAACGGATCTTTAAAGAGCCAAAAGTTCTATCCCATTGCTGTGATGTAGTCCATTGGATCTATATTTGTATCCTGTATTTAGCAACAACAACATTTGTCTCTCAATCCGATCCTTTCTACGTATAATTCCACAATAAAAACCATCGATTATAGGGCCCTAGAACTCTTTGAAATTGAGGAATACCTTGTCCCTATAAGGAAACATAACGATTTCTTGACGCTTTTGTCCTCCCCGAAGGCAACCAATTAGGAGAAAACTCCCTCCCCAGTTTATGGTCGCATCCATGACAACGTTGGCTCCCAAGACTCCCTTTCTCCCTTTAATGGCAACTAATTGCCAACGCAATTTGCTTTTTATAACTAAATTCGCAATTCGGCTTCATTTTCTTCCTAGCTCTCTTTTCCTCCCCTCCTCTCCATCTCCGACGGGTGGGTCGAAAATGGTAGAGCAATTGAGCGAGAAGCCGTAAAGCTACCAGAATCCTGCTACCAAAAGTTACGACAGAGCTCTGAAATGGCCTGGAGAACGCTCCTCTGTATTATTATCTGTGCTTATCTGTTAGCATTTATCAAAAATCGTCGCTGGCCGTTGTTGTTAATTGCATGCGACAATAGTGCGGAAAATGAATTTGTTTAAGAGATAATTGTGTTCTCGTAGTCGTAGTTGCTTGTTTTCAGTTTGAGAAGTGCTCGCCCTGCTCGCAAGGCGTTTAATTTTGTGCAAATAGACAGAAAAACATGCTTTCCCAGTCCCAGGCAAGATGGGGATGGATCCAGCTCCGGCCCAGCTCCGGCCCTGCTCCGGCTCTTCTCCATGATGTCTGTCTAAACAAATGTCGTGAACCCGTCGTGTAGCTCATATTGCAGAAAAAGGGGCGCATAAATTTGTGCGAAATCTATTAGCAAAGAGCAACCCTTCTCAGCGCTGTCCAGGACCCGGGCGGGTCTGGGATCCCAGACAGCGGATGATGTTTGTCGGCCTTTTTTACAGTGAGGGGTAGATGGATTTCATTTCGTTTTGTTTCATTTCCATTTGTAAGTGAAACTTAAATTAACTTTTCATATTTGGCATTCTGTATGAATTTAAATGGGCTATAAGGAAACCCCGCCAAAGGAACTACAAGTATCCTCTGGCATCCATCTGGGGAGCATGGGGTGGGCGGATGGATGCAAGATTACGGAGCTCCTTCTTGTAAGCTTTTAAGTTGTTAATGAAGTTTGATAGAAGAGTGTTTGAAATTTTGCGGACATTGCAGAGCAATTACTCTTGGCCAAAGGAAAAACAAAAGTAGACTTAAGCTCTGGAATATTCATACCAAGGAATTGGTAAATCCCTTTAAATGGATTACACTTTGCTGATTTAATAATAACTAATACAAATTTGTTAACGTTTTTATACGCAATGCATCTATTTTTGTATCTATTTTTGATCTGATCCAGATTCAGCAATCTGATAGATATGGTCATTATCTATGATTCTGCGTTTTTAGTTTTCTCGAATGTGCAATATTGTGGATGCCCCAGATTTTCGTCCTTTGCGGGGGCGGAAGGGGGTGTGGCGAAATTTGGACACGAAACGGTCAAGGTCCGATATCACAGGAGTGTGGATACCAAATTTGGTTGCTCTGGCTCTTATAGGTTCTGAGATCCTTGAACTCATATTTTGCAATTGGCAAAGCTGATCATGAAACCTGTGTGTTAGAGAGAGACAGAGCGAGAAAGAATGAAATTGTTTTCTTGATTCTGGCTATAATAATTATACGATCTGGTTGAGATTTTACACTCTAGAACATATAGTCATCCTCTACGATTCTGCTGTTTTGGTTTTATCGTATCTTTAAAAATGTGGATGCCACAGATTTTCGTCCTTTGTGGGGGCGGAAGTGGGCGGGGCGAAGTTTTGAAATATTTTTGTAGCAGTGACATATCACAGAAGTCTGGATCCAAAACATCGTTGCTCTAGATCTTATAGTCTTTGAGCACTAGGCGCTGAAGGGGACGGACCGACGGACGGACGAACGGACGGACGGACGGACGGACGGACGGACAGACGGACGGACAGACAGGGCACAATCGACTCGGCTATTGATGCTGATCAAGAATATATATACTTTATGGGGTCGGAAACGATTCCTTCTGGACGTTACACACATCCACTTTTACCACAAATCTAATATACCCCAATACTCATTTTGAGTATCGGGTATAAAAACAATAGGATTCTATATTCATCAATAATTTCAAATATGTTTATAACAAACCACAAAAAAACCATGAAACTTCTTTAAATGCATTGTCCACATGTACATACCGACATTTATGATTATTAAGTACCAATTAAACAATAAAACTGAATTCCACTTTATTTTACTTAATTTCATTCCCCTGAATAATTGGTTGCTTATGTCAGTCATGCCACATAAGAAACCTAAATTCCTTCCAGTGTACACAAATAAAAACAAACTACAATTTCGTTGACCCCATTTGAGGGACTCTCAATTTATGATATGGCTTGGATAGCCACATAAATATCTGATATATATATGTATCACCTTTCGCTCGGTACTCCATCTTTCCCTAACCCAGTCGCCACACCCCCCGATCCACAGGCCATCTAGTTTCGTGCAAAAGGTCATGACAGCATATAGGAGCAATATATTTTGTCTGATAATTGAAAATAATCGGGCTGTGTATTTCATTTTGTTTTGGTGCCAAGGTTTTCCCCTTGAGTCTGTGAAATTGCGAAAAAGTTGGCAGTGATTTTCCAGCGCCTGATTGCCCCGGCCTATCTCGGAAGAGTCCAAGCCCGCCTCCACCACTCCCCTCCGACACACACAACACATCCAGAAAAAGTCTCCATCTCATCTCATCGTCACCGCCGACGCGACGCCAAACAACATTCCAATTGTTGGTACACACTCGTATCGTATAATGATGAACACAACACAGTGCCTCCCGCCAGCCAGTGTACGATAATAAAATTTTTTGTTGCTTTCAATGCTCCGGTCCTGGCCCCCGCTGTATATACCCGTGGAGGCGGAGGTGGATGTTGTGGTAGGTTGGGGGTCACACAATGGGACACTCGTAAATAAATCGTGTCAGTGGGCAACAAAAATTCATTCGTTTCATATTTGGCTTTATTTTACAAAGTACTAGAATTCCGGTCGACTCCATTCTCTGGGCTGCCATAACACCTCCACCTCCCAGGGATCGTTTGCTTTTCCATTTCTTTCCAGCGAAAATGTTAGCAAACCACATTTGCTGTTAGGAGTTAGTGAACAATAGCGACAGGAAGAGAAACTAAGAAAGGACCTCACATCACACAAGAAAGAGTTCACTGGAAAGAAACAGCGATTGGGCAGGCGTTTGTATACCCTACGATTTGTTTCTGCTCTAATCGAACCTATTGATAGTGGCTATCATAAACGGTTACGTCAATTTGGAATAAATCTTCGTAAAAATTCAAACATTTCATATATTTTTGGTTTGTTTTATTACTTTTTTCGCGATTAAGTGCGGGTACCAATCGATACTTCAGCTATCGATATAAATCAAGAGCAATGCATCATGCATAAAGAAAATCGATCGTACTATTTTTACGCAGAAAATCTGATGCTTCCTGCACTTTGGTAAAAAAATCCATGACTGATCACCGATCAAATTCATGCGGGCTTAGCGCAGATGAAATGTTCAAAATAACCAGTTTATGGTGGAAAGTGCAGAAACTGTATATTTCGAGTATTCCAGTTTAGTAAAATTACATGGTTACATGATCCGAGTCTAGGCATCAGTACATTTCACACCATATAAACCAAATCAAAATACTGATGTAAGCATCGCCTCTATCTAATCCTCCGATCATTTATTACCAAAATTCCGTGTACTCGCATTCATAAGTAATTTCGGTATGTACCTTCCGAGAAAAAGAGTATTCCCAAAAGGGGGTTCCCCCATGTGTGTGCCTGAGTGCAAGTCCAAACAGAACGGCGGCGAGCGGCGAACGGCGAGCTCTTGTTCGGTGTTGCCACAGTGGTAGAGCAACAAAAAGTTGTCTAATTAGCGAGGCGGCTCTGGAAAAGGCCGAGCAGGCCCCAGCCCCAAGTAAGCTGCAGATGAAGAAGGTACAGTCAACACTTGCTCAAATATGGTGGCAAAAGTCCTATTTGTTGTGATGCTTCTTTGATTGCCGGCTATGCCCACTGTGCGCCATATATTTCGGTTGTGTCGGACTCGGAACGGGCTTTAGCTATATGCACATACATATATATTTTTGTACTCACATACATATATAAATATGTATATGTGTGTGTCGGCTGGTGTGTGTTGCTTTTTTGATAAATGGTGTGCTCTTTTATCATGTTGCTCCTGAGCTTTGGTTCGCTTTTCGCGTTCGCCTCTTTTCATTGGAAAGATAAAATACGTTTTTCATTTCGCTACAGTTTCTCCACTCCACCCAGTTCTGTCTTGCCTGTTTTGTCCATTGCTAGCTGATTTTGGATTCCCTGGCCCAGGCAATGTTTCTCTGTCTCTCTCTCTCTCTCGATTTCCACTCATTTTCTGCAGCGAAGCGCAACTACTCGTAAAACAAAGAAGGAGAAAAAAGAAGAGAAAATAATATTTTCGGTATTTTGCTGTTCCTGTTGCTGCCGGTCCTGGTCCTGGTCCTGCACTTTCCCCATCCTAGCAGACAGACACAAATCCTACGTAGACATTGGACATGACAATCTTCTGCCTCAGTTCCGTCCGAGTCTGCTGCTCTCTGTCTCTGCCTCTGCCTCCGCCTCTGCCTCTGGCTTATGGTTTTGTTTTACTACTTAGTTAATCAGCTAATTTAAAGTTGTACGAGTATCGTGTGCAAGAGCAACTGAACGCTTTGCCCATGTGTGTATGTTTTATTTGTTTTCTTGGTTTGTTACTTATTCCACCCCAAACCGCGACCGTCGAACTCCACCCACCACCCCCCACCGCCACTTCGTTTTGTGGCTTGTCAAGGCTCACGCGGAATAAAGTTACAAATTGAATAATTTTCTTTTCTTCTTTTTTTTTTTGGTCTGTTGCATTTCCCGGAAAATGTTCTCCAAATGGAATAAACTTATTTTCCTTGTTTTTTCTTCATGTTAAATTTTGATTGGTATTTCATACGTGAGTTCATACACATGCTCATATGTATGTACATATATACTTATAATTATGTCTCCGATTTCTTAAGCAAATATTCTTTGAAGCCACTGGAAAATGGACAATATGTTTATTGTTTTATGTACTTTGAGAGTTTTGTTTCGAAGAAATGTTTCCCTATTTTACGCTTTTCCTAACTTTAATTTTGAGAAGTTCTATATATTATATCTATCCATCAATACCTATGTACATCTATAAAATTCAGTTCCAGGATGGTTATAGGCTATACGGTGATGCGGTGATGCAGTGAAACAGCCTCAGACCATTATCGAAGCGCCACAATGTTTAACGGTCTTCTTTGTGTATTTTGGATTTAATTGTTTGTTGGGAGGACGTCGTACATATAGTTTACCATCACTTCTAAAGACATTCAACTTGGATTTTTCGATCCAAACAATCATATTTAAAAATTGGGACCTTTGCGAATATTCACTGTGGCGAATTGAAGGCGCTTTTTAACATTCATGATGGACAGCAATGGGCTTAGGTCCCCTGGTGAAGATTCATGGCATTATGAACGCCGAAATGTAAAGAGACATTCTGTGTAACAATTTATCTGGAGAATATACCGATAATTTGACACTTGCCTGGATATTTCAACAGGACAACGACCCGATACATGGCTGCAGGATAGTCAAGTCGTGGCTTAACCAAGAGGGAATCAATGTTTTGCCATGGCCTCAACCGTATAGAGAACTTTTTGAACTTGAATTCTAAACCAACTCGTTGACCAAAAAAATTTTACAGGAAGAATGGAAGAAAATCACCCCTCAACACGTCCTGTAGATTCAATACCAAAGCGTTGCTCCACTTTTCTTAAGCAGAAAGGTCATCCCACTCAATATTAAAGTAAACTTATTAAAAATAAAATTTTAATTATTTTTTAAATTTTTTAACCATTTTTTCCAAGTGGCTTAAGTATATGAGCAGGAAATTTTGGAGATGGTTTCAGATTTTTTAATTATTTCGATGAATATATATTTTCATAACTTGGTTAATGTTGTATTAGAGCACTGACATATAGAACTAATTTGAGCTGTAAAATAAAAACTTTTCTTGGGAACACGTCGACCGCGAAGACTGCGCTCTTACCGAAAAGATCTCATCTTGCCCGACAAAGCCGTGATTCAGTTAGACATCGGAACATTGTAAATCAATCCACTGAAGAAGAACGACAAACCTAACGAGAATACCGCCGCGTTCGTGCTTTTCGAACACAAGAGATCAGGAAATCTCCGAGCCCAAAGTACGTATAAAGTATACGTTCCAACTGATTTCTTTTGTAGTGTGAAAAGAAAAATCAGTGATTGGATTATAGTCCTTGGACATTATAATTAACTTACTTTCAAAGGCATATTATTACCCCGTTCGTCCTATACAGTGACAGGTCTTGCTGTCAGACTTCCGGAAATCTCATCCATCTGAACATAATTATGAAAAATGTTTATTATTTTGTATTATTATTCACTGCCATTTGCCGTTTGAGGGAAGAAAGAAAGAAATAAAGGAAAAGGCCAAGAAAAAGAGGTGGCGAAAGAAAGAGCGAAAGAGCATTCCCACAGTCTAGAGTCTAGACAACTTGTTTATGGTTAAGTTGCGTGCAGATACCGGCCCGGAACGGCCCGGCCCCGTAGGACCAACTCTCCAGCTACCACGTCATTCGAGGACAATGCGCTTCGCCTGCCCTCCTGCACCCGTGCAACAAATTTATAACCACACCATTGGACTTTTTTGTATACACATTTTTATTAAAAACGGGAGAACTGCAGCGGGAGAACTATGTGGAAACAGTCAACCAAATGGCTAAAAGCTAAAAGGTAAAGTAAGCCACAAAGTAGAAAAGTAAAATTTCAACTTCTTCATCCCTTTCTAGGAAGTGGCGCTGTGGAGTTAAGTGGCAAACTGAACCCGGCCAAGAGCGCGGAGAGCCAAGAACTTTTAGCTGGGCCGGGCCCGAAGACGCTATATTTTTTGCATACGTATTTGCGTTGCGAAATATTTTCATTTTATATCGCTGCTCCTCGACGGCTTGCCGGCTCGCCGGCTTTTGTTGTGCAATTTATTTAGCATGAATTGTTTTGTTTTCCCCACCACGCTCTGGCTTTGGCTTTGGCTCTGGCTCTGGCTCTGGCGTTGGCTTTGGCTTTGGCCAGAGGAGTGGCTTCTACGTTCTGTGACAAATTAAGTTGGCAGCAAATAAGATATTTTTATAGGTGCCCTGGGGATTTGTTTATGGCGAAGAGTTGGAAATGAGCTACGACAAAACTATTTCATTTGGAAGCTGGCGGACGTTGTTTTTGAAGCGGAATCTCCTGATGGCTGGCATCTTCACTTGATCACAATGTTTTCCAGTTATAATGGGATTATATTAACTTTACTGTTCTATACCTCTTCATCTTTTTCTAACCATGCAAGAAAAAAAATATTCTCTAAATAGGAAGAAAAAACGCTGCAAACATTTTAATCAAATTTGGCAAAGTGTGTGTCTAAATTGGCAGAAATACGAGTAGGTCTGCTCCCCCATGGAGCCACACCACCTCTGGGTCTCCACACATGTCGTAATTTGCACCAAGCCAATTTGCGTCTGCCTTTGAACTTGGCTCAACAAATTTTAACCCCTCGGTCGCAGAAGATTCTCCCTCCCTCGACGACAGGACTTCGCTCTGTGAGAAAAATGATAAGATGACAGCCCCATGAAAAAGGCAACTAAGTAACGGGCAAAAATATGGTAGCTCATTTTTTAATATTTTTTTTTTCAGATTTTTGGTGGGGCAGACAGTTGGCAAACAGAAGCCAGCCAGGCAGCCAGCCAGCAGAGGAACGTATAGATAGAAATGGAAAGCAGCACCTGTAAAATTTTTGTTTGCTGCCCCAAAAAGACTCAATAAAAATGTAGACGTGGCAAGCAAAAGGTGCAGAAGGGGGGGGCTGGTGGGCGCTCGTAGGAGCTTCTGGGAATGGGGATGCAGAGTAATGCCAGTGTGTCTGCCACACGTAGCCTTTGACATTGGCTTCGCTAATGAGCGAGCACTTTGACAAACTGCGACTCGGCACTCGGCACTCGGCACTCGGCACTGAACTTGTGGCAATCTGGAGCGGAGCAGGGCTGAATGACTGTATAAGAATAATGCAATTACGAGAAGCATACCTACACACACTCATACCTGCTCGTTGCGTATAAAATAAATAAAAAAAAGTTCAAATTGAAACGGCCAAAGAAGTTATTAACAAAGGAGATGTTCTTCATTTTATTGTCGAGTTTTTCTTTGTAAAGTATCTCTTAGGCACAACCCAGGGTTTGGATCAGGATCAGAATACATTGTACTCTTTTCACACATTTAACTTACATACTAATTTATCTAACTATAATATCTTTATTAGACTTAAGTCACGTTTTTTTCGGGTATACAGATCCCATAAAAATAAACACTTTCTAAAGAAAAAGCTTATATTTTTTGATTATTTTCAAGTTGGAGTATCCGTAATTATGAACCAGAAAGAACCGTGGGCCGAAGGCCTCAATGCCTTTGAAGAACTGGTGTTCCTTTGTCAGCTATTTGATTTAGTAGGAGGACAGATGACACGTGCGGACTGTACCGATTTAGCTGATCATTCTGATCAAGAAGATGTGTTTGCAAGTATAAATATACGATTATGTAAATAGATAAACCCTTTGCAAGGGTATAAAGACAATTACAGCTTACAGTAAGCCAGCTTACACTGCATAATTTATAAAAGACTAAATCAAAGAAAAGGTATGTATCATAGATCAAAAGTCAAACAGGATATTTCAGAATGCTCATCCAATCCAAAATAATTGACCAAGTTTATTCGTTACACTATATGAGAGTGCGGCAAAAACTAGGCCTGGTCGAGTAGGCCCTATTTAGCAATGGTTTTTGGGGTCTTTCGCTTTGGTAACTTTGCGGAGACATAATTAAAAAAAATAAAAAAAAAACAACCCAAGCTGTCACTGAAATGAAGGCGACCTCAATCCACTATCAATGGGCAATCCATAAGTAATTGGGAAATGAGACAGCTCGATCCGAAAAACAATTCAAAACCTCTTTGGGTTAGAGAAATGGAATGATTGAGGGTAGAGAAACCCAGGGTTAACCCATTAGTATGGTTTAGTGGGATTGGTTAACGGTTCTTGGAGTATTTCGAAGCATCAAAAATTAATGCAAAAATAAATATAAATAATAAAGTAATACACCGTTAAATAATCCGAAAACCAACACCATTAATAAACTGAATGAGCGAAGGACATCGAGGACAGCGGAGCACGAAGGACTCGCCAGCCAACACAAAATGAAATATTGGCAAATAAAAAGATTTTGACGCTGAATTTTAAAACAAGTGGCACGTACCAGAGCGACAGAGAGAGAGTGAGAGGGAGTCCAACCCCTGGACCAGGACCAGGACCAAGACCAGGACCAGGACTCAAATTCAAAATCGCATTTATTATACTTACATTCCAAGTTTTCCGCCCCCGCCCCGCCCCGCCCCGACTCAACCCAGCCCGCGTCGCCCCGCTCCGTACGTTTGTCAAATATTTATTCTTTGGATTGGATCGCAGGATTTACTTATTAGCATGCGCATGCCACAGCCCGAAAAAGGTCCTGGTCCCGTGTACCGGGTCCCGAGCTGCGAGTCCTTGGTTCTTGGACCGCCGCTAACGAATGACGACAACAACATGAACAGCGAAAAAGGGACTCGGGAAAGGAAAGGAAACGGAAATAGGCTAAAGAGCACGTGAAAAGTAGCTGGGCCATTGGATAGGGCATACCTGAAGTGTGAAGTGTCGGTATGGAGTGGTGCGGTGCGGTGTGGCCTGGAGTGGAGTGGAGGTTGTAGCGTGCAGGTGTGGGATAGCTGTCGTTTACCCATACTAGTATGAAGAGATTTCGTGTGCACCTCTAGCTATGCTCTGACTAAGCTCGCCGGATTGTCGGGGTTCGTTCTACTCTCTCCTATCACATACTGACACACACTCGCATAATGTTTTAGGTGCACATTTAAAAATAATAAAATAATAATAAAAAAAAAGAAGAACCAAACATAAAACTAACAACAGAATCCAGGTTTAACCGGAGCCAGGAATTGGTTATGGGACTAACAAGTTGGTTGTGGAAAGTGTGGACATACTTATCAATTACTCTACTCAAATGATGAGAAACTCCGGTGTTAGTGAGTATCTCTATCTTCTCTACCCTCCCGACCTATGCTATACAGGTAACCTGACCGTATAGACCCTTGAATAACGTTAAACAGTTATCATCCCACCACTTCGATCATGCCTTTCTGAGGGCGGAGTACTGAATTTAGAACATATTAGGGTTGTACTTCAAAATCAATATCATTATATATATATATTTCAATAAATCCCTAATCATATAACTAAATTCTTGGGGGGGGGTTTTCTTAACTTATAATTAAATCCATTTTTGTTGTGTCTCGATAGCTTAATATATTAGTAAGGAATTGCGAAGAAATATTAAGAAAAATAAAGATTTAAAAATGACCATCATATATGGGTAACAGATTCTAAAGGGGTGAGAGGTACCAATACATTATGGTTACGGATTTATAAAGGGGATATCAATAGAAAATTACATGTAACACGCAGGTTACTTCCCAGCTCAGTGCATATATGTACTTGTTCTTATTTACAAACTCACAGCGCTTTTGGTAGGCTAGTACCGCTTTTTCCATTCGTGATCGTTGAGCTCAATGATGACGTTGGTGCATAATTCTAAGGAAAGGAAAAGATATTTAATACGAGTATATGTGCACATGAGCGTACTAGAGTGTACTGCTTTGTAATCTCAAGGAAAATTAATGTTGCTCTCATACCCATTAGTTTCCAAAAACCATTATGTTGGCTGTGTTACATAACTAACTATAAAACTGTATACATCGTGTGACGAAAGAGAATGGTTTTTAGCCTGGCACATGAAATCTAGAGGAAAAAGGGGCTTGTGTTACATCCACGAGTAACTATGGTCCTCTATTGCCGTGATCGAGAGACATGTCAGCCAGGCTGAGTAGGACTGCGCCTCCGGAAGAATCCAACAATAATGCAATCAATTCGAGTTCATTATTGGGTGTCGCTGGCGCAGCTAAATCACTTGAAGATGGGGTAAATTAACTCCTTAGCTGGGCTTCAGGTTGCCGATCAAATTTGACGTCGGTCTGCGGACTACACTCTCATTGGAGGCTCGATAAACGGGTGGCGTCAACGGCGCCAAAAATAAGGGTCCGGAGGCGCCTCTTGGTTTTCGCCGTGCATCCACACGGTTGTTGAGGCTTTCGACGGACAACGTCAAGCTGCAGGATTCGCTGCTCGGTGCCTCCCGCGGGTTTACTACTTGTCTTATCAATCCACCGGCAACACTCCTCTCATAGACCACACCGTATATGCACTCCTATGCGACTGATGATCGCACGAGCGGTACCGTGGCTACGGGCCGCCGTCCTATAACACAAATTCATATATATATATTTTACCACGAACACTTTCCAAATTAATCACGGACATACCAGCTATGTTTTCTTTTCTTTACACTGCTTTCCTGGTTAATTACTCCTGATTCTGGGTCTTTATTGAACTCGGTTCACGAGGTATGGCGTAGTTGCCAGAACTGTTCGTTGGCTAAATATATATATATATATATTTATTTGTTCCCGAGTATAGCACAAACACGTCCGCTTTAATCAATCGATTCTTTGTCAATACTCCAGCCCAACTTCTGCAAGTTCAGCCAAGCGGTACCGAACCAAAAGCTCGAAGATCGGATGATATTTGGGGAATTTTAACTGCATAATCGGATGATCTTAGGAACTTTAACTGCATAATCGGATGATGTTGGGAATTTAAACTGCATAATCGGATGATCTTTCGCCCATTTGAGCGAACTTTTGGGCAAGCTTTTAATCTATGCTCTCCCTACGCTACGCTACTCTCTTGGGTCAAGGTAAACGTGACGTCTTTCGCTTAAATGCGTGCGCTGCGCGCCGACTCTCTTTAGAAAGCTTTTCGGAAAGCTTGCAGCTTACGATCCACTTTCGGAGTTACTATGTCTCTGCACTTTTAAGCATTACCAAAAGAAAACTATGCTTATCCGTGATGTTCTACACTCGTTCCCTTAATTCGGCCCCTACACCACAGTTGAAGACGTAATTGTTCTCACAATGAGACTTAAACTGAAGAAGGCCATTTACTAAGGTTTAAGCTGAATATCTTTCAAGTGATAGACTCCTAAGTTTTTCTTATCTTCGCTAGCTAATTGGTAATACATTGTCCCCACTCGGCGAATAACCTTGGCTGATATAAACACAGGCGCCAGCTTAGCGCTGAACTTTTTTAAAGCGTTGCTCTGACAAAAATTCCGGGCATACACGACGTCTCCGACTTTAAGTTGACGGACCCGGCTACGTAAGTTGTATGTCCTCGCATTCTGCTCGTGTGATTCAGCTACCTTTTGTTGGGCGGCTTGTCGACATACTTGTACTACATTTGGATATTCGACTCTGGTGTCATCCGATAGGAGATTTAGTCGTCTAAGTAGTTCATAATCCTTTCCGTTAAGAATCATATTCTGCCCAAAAGCAAGAAAATATGGCGAATACCCTGTGCTTCTATGGATATTGGCTCGTAACGCTGCACTAATTTCAGGTAACTTGTTGTCCCAATTAGTATGATCTTTGCCGACGTACGCTCTTATAGCCGCTAACACGGATCGGTTTAACCGTTCACTGGCATTGGCTTGCGGTGAATATATGGCAGTGCAGCGGTGAGTTACCCCGAATCTGGTAAGAAATGACTTGAAATTCCCAGAGACAAACTGCGAACCATTATCGGTAAGTATAGTCTCAGGGACCCCGAAAGTACTAAATAACATATTTTCTAGGAAGTCACACACTTTACTTGAGGTAAACTTTTTGAGCGGACATAAGAAATGAAATTTGGTGTTGTGATCTACAATTATTAAGATACCAATATTCCCTTGCTTGGAACGCGGATACGGGCCCAACAAATCTAGATAAAGCTTTTGAAAAGGTCTTTCTGAAATCATTGGCTTACCCATTGGTGGTCTTAGCACGACATTAGCACTTTTGGTCTGGCGACAAACGTCGCATTTTGATACATAGGCTCGTATTTGTGTAACCATTTTTGGCCAAAACAAGTACCTTTTCACCTTTTCAACGGTTTTCCCAATACCACTGTGGGAAGCGTCTGGGGGTCATGAGCCCTGGAAATTATATCGCTGGTAAGGCCTGATGGAATCCAAAGCTTCCAAGTTTGTTTATCTGCTATCACGTCCCCTGAAGATGGTTCGGTTCTTTTATACACCAAATTATCGTCAATTTTCAAATCGGGTAACTTAAGTTGATTAAGCCTTATGTGTTCTATTAGATCCATGTATTCGTTCGATTTAAACTCTGTAGAAGTAAGGTCGACTATGGGTCCGTTGCCGTTCAGCTCTCTTACCTCGGGTTCATCTTGGCGTGACAACGCGTCGGCCACTACGTTTTCGGACCCTTTTCGATGTGATATTTGAAAATTAAATCCCTGTAATTTTATAGCCCAGCGGGCCAAGCGACCTGACAAATCTTTTTGCCTCATAAGCCATTGTAGGGACGCATGGTCCGTTATAACTTGGAAATCCTGTCCTTCTACGTAAGCTCTAAACTTCTTTATTCCTTTAATCACTGCCAAGCACTCGAGTTCAGTGACCGAATAGTTTCGTTGCGCCTTGGAAAGTTTCTCGGACATAAACGCTATAGGTAATTCTATCCCTTCCTCGTTTAATTGAGCTAGTACGCAGCCCAAACCAAAGGTGCTTGCGTCACATATTAACAAAAAGGGTTTCTTAAAATCGGGGGTGGCTAGGATTGGAGCAGATGTTAAGCATGATTTGAGTTTATTGAAAGCTTCTTCAGCTGATGCGTTCCACTTAAGTGGTTGATGCTTTTTTAGTAGTTCCGTTAAGGGGTAGCTGACGGTGGCATAGTTATCGACAAAGCGTCTGTACCATCCAGCCAGTCCTAGAAATCTCCTTATCTGTTTCACCGTTTTTGGGATCGGGAACTCCATTATGGATTTTATTTTCCCCGGATCTGTCTTTAACTGACCATAACCTATTATGAACCCCAGATATTTAATCTCCCGTATACAAAAGTTTGACTTGGCTATATTAATCGTGAGATTTGCCTTACGCAAATGCATCGCTACCTCTTGTAACAGCACCAAGTGTGAATCAAAGTCATCTGAGAGCACCAGTAAATCGTCCAAATAGACAAAAACCCGATTCCTGAGGTGTGCAGGTATCACCTGATCCATAAGTCGGCACAACGTTTGAGCGGCATTAGTTAAGCCAAACGGCATTACCTTATACTGGTAAAGCGGCCTATTGGGAATGGTAAAAGCTGTATAGTGCCGAGATTTTTCTTCCAAAGGAATCTGCCAGTATGCGTGTTTCATGTCAAGTCCCGTTATGTATTTGGCTGGTGGTAATCTACTAAGAATGCCATCAATATGTGGTAAAGGGTAGGCATCTTTGCGAGTGTTCTTATTAATTTCTCGAGAATCTAAACATAATCGATTTTTCGTACCTTTCTTAACTAAAACGCAATTGCTACTCCAGGAGCTATTCGATTCCTCGATCACGTCTAATGCCAGCATTTTCTCCACTTCGTCAAACATTAACTTTTCCTTCGCGGGTGAAATCGGCCAATGGCGTTGTTTGACTGGTCTATCGGGTACCATTTCGATCGTGTGTTGGATAGCTTTCGTACGTCCTAATCCTTCCCTTTCAAACGAAGGAAACGAATGGATCACGGATTCTAGTCTAACCTTTTGGTCTTTGCTTAGATCGTGTACTGACGGGGATTCCGAAGCCCTGGTTTCATTTCCTACGTCTAATTCTTGTACCACCGAGCTATCCGTTAAAAGTCTTGCTACAAGACCGAATTCTATCCAGAAATCAATCCCTAAATACACATTTTGTTTCAAGGCGGGTATTATGAAAAATTCTATCTCCTTAGTATGATCGCGAAAAGTTATGGGAACTGTAATTTTCGCTACTACCTTACAAGATTCATTATTGGCCGTTCGAATATTTCCGGAGCATTTCTTTGCCTTGGCGTGTTGCGCGAACGACTTAGCGGCTTCACTTCCAAGACAGCTTATCGTCGCCCCCGAATCTAGCAAGGCCATGAAGTTTTGTTCTTCTATGCTTAGTTCTATAAATAATCTGTTATCGGAGCTCAAAAGGACCGACGAGACAAGTCTTTTTCGCACCTTCTTTACCTTGGTCCAGAATTGCCTTAATCGTATGGTCGAACGTTTTGGTTGATACTTTAATTCTAGCTTATCTGAACGGGAACTTTCACCATCTATATCTATCTCCTCCGTCTGGGTTTGTGCCTCTACAAGGGACCTATTAGATCGAATTTTTGGACAATCCGGGTTGGAGGTGTTTTCTTGGAAAGTTTGCTCTTTCATTCTGTCATCATTGCCGGATGCGTCAGAATGGTGTTGGATTGCGCATCCCGCTTGCGGTTTTCCGATGGGTTACATTTTTCGCACTTTGGCTTAAAAGTATTTTTCGCCCCGCAGCCATAACAGAAGACTCGGCGTTCTGCTACGCAATCTTCAAACCGATGACCTGTTTTGTCGCAATTCCAGCAAACAAACCGCTTGCGGCGTAGCTCGGAGATACTCTCTTCTTCGAGTTCTTCTTCCTCACTCTGAATTTCTGATACGTGAGGTCTAGTTACCCTGTTTCTCTGTAAAAAGTTGCCAGCATCTTTACAGAAGTGTTCATGCTTTTTAACTTCCTCCCTCAACTCACTTCTATTCTGTATTTTTAAATGCAAAAGCTCATATCGCAGAGCACTTTTCGCATTCCGCTTAAGAATATCGATCAGCTTGAGTTCGCTTATCTCGTGTGAAAGTCGTGCCACTAACTTCTCAATGTCTGACTGAAAATCTTCGAAGGATTCGTTGTCCTTCTGTTGACGTTTCCGTATCATTTCCCAAAGGTCAAAATCATCTTTCTGATCGTCGAATCTTTGCCTAAACGCTGTACAGAACGATGACCAGGAGTATTGGTGGTTTCTTCGATGAAAATCCCAGAACCAATCGCTGGCTTTACCTGTGAAAAGCAGATGCAGATTGTCGCAAAGTAACTGGTCATCATTCCCCAGAGTCTGTCCTGTAAGAGCACGAACGCGATATAGAAATTCTTCTACGTGCATTGCGTCTCGAGAACCATCAAATTTAAGACGCCAGCTTAGTAGGATATTTGCCGCTTTTGCCGGTGCTACATTTCCGGCTGTTTGACTACTCCTAGGAGTTCTTCCTTGGGAATCGCCTCTAACCATGTAACTATCATTGTCTACGTCTCGTCTAACATTACTGTGTGACTCGGAGGGACCTCCGTTACCCGTAGCAGCCGCTGCGGCTAAATTCATATTGGAAAACTGGGCCTGTATAGTTTGTTCGATGGAAGTTTTTATGAACGAACTAAGGTTTTCCATCATAGATTTCTCCTGATTTTGCATGACCGAATGGATGTAATTCGTAAGGTTTTCAGGTTGAGCGTTACTAAGTGACCTATTTCCGTTGCTACTAATCGACTGTCGACTCTCGGATAAATATTGATCTAAACTAGCTTGATACCTTGTTTGCATTCCTCGTTTAGGGGTTGCTCCTCGCCCTCGACCTCGGCTGTTTGTTCTCCCTTTTCTACGTAATAAGGTTGGATCTAGTTGTACCGTCCCATTGTCTTCGTTTCCCCGAACATTAGGTGGTATGGAGCCAGAGCTTAGGTGTAATTCTGCTGCTAGAGTATTATTTTCGTAACGCAGTCTACCAGGTTCGCATTCCGACTTGCACACTGGACAAGACTTTTCGCTTTTCAAATGTTCGCATACGCACGTATTATGAAATCGGTGGTGACAAGGCGTGGTAGCTATTAACTGATCTTGCCGCAAATTTCCCTGGCAAATAATGCAAAGCGAGTCTGGATTGATCAATGCCGAAGCTAAATTTTCATTACTTCGGTGGACCGCCATGATTTGTATGAATTTCTTAATAAAAAAAATAATAATGAAAATAAAATTATGAAACTAATATGCAAATATGAGTTAACGAATATGGAATTTACTTAATATGTTCGCCCTCTCCAGGCATGATCTAGGTGGTCTACCACTAACTGTACGTTTCGATTTGAATAGTTGAGTAATTAAGTTGTGTATGTTGGCCACTTCTATTACCAGTTTTGAAGGTATAAGTCCGGATAATGGACAGTCTCTACTTATCATAAGTAGAAGATCGTGATTCCTAAAATCTGCGACTTTTCCCTAACCCAACTAGAATTTGATAAAGGAATCTCTACAGCCAAGCTCAAGATAATTTAATGAATATAACTTTGAGTCGGGGCATCCGTCTTTTGAATAACTCCCGCAGTTCCCTAAATCAACATCTTTAGCTATCTCGTTGGTGGAGTCCTATATCGTGATATCAGTATATTGTAACTACCTATATAAGCTAGTCCATCCGGAGGAAGAGACAACAGATTATACACAGGTCGACTTTTCCAGCCATGAAAAATAGTCGTAGGTTCCGTATGCAACAGCTGTCGTACTCCCACCCGAAGAGATCTATCAGTATAGTATTACCAGAGAATTATTGTTTTGGATGGAATATAGAGCTATGGTGGAGCCTAGCCCCAGAATGACATGCCATGGGTACTAAAGTTAAGTACCAACTTTACGAGAGATCATGTCCCTTCGGGCCCCACGTTGGGCGCCAATTATGTAGCGTGCAGGTGTGGGATAGCTGTCGTTTACCCATACTAGTATGAAGAGATTTCGTGTGCACCTCTAGCTATGCTCTGACTAAGCTCGCCGGATTGTCGGGGTTCGTTCTACTCTCTCCTATCACATACTGACACACACTCGCATAATGTTTTAGGTGCACATTTAAAAATAATAAAATAATAATAAAAAAAAAGAAGAACCAAACATAAAACTAACAACAGAATCCAGGTTTAACCGGAGCCAGGAATTGGTTATGGGACTAACAAGTTGGTTGTGGAAAGTGTGGACATACTTATCAATTACTCTACTCAAATGATGAGAAACTCCGGTGTTAGTGAGTATCTCTATCTTCTCTACCCTCCCGACCTATGCTATACAGGTAACCTGACCGTATAGACCCTTGAATAACGTTAAACAGTTATCATCCCACCACTTCGATCATGCCTTTCTGAGGGCGGAGTACTGAATTTAGAACATATTAGGGTTGTACTTCAAAATCAATATCATTATATATATATATTTCAATAAATCCCTAATCATATAACTAAATTCTTGGGGGGGGGTTTTCTTAACTTATAATTAAATCCATTTTTGTTGTGTCTCGATAGCTTAATATATTAGTAAGGAATTGCGAAGAAATATTAAGAAAAATAAAGATTTAAAAATGACCATCATATATGGGTAACAGATTCTAAAGGGGTGAGAGGTACCAATACATTATGGTTACGGATTTATAAAGGGGATATCAATAGAAAATTACATGTAACACGCAGGTTACTTCCCAGCTCAGTGCATATATGTACTTGTTCTTATTTACAAACTCACAGCGCTTTTGGTAGGCTAGTACCGCTTTTTCCATTCGTGATCGTTGAGCTCAATGATGACGTTGGTGCATAATTCTAAGGAAAGGAAAAGATATTTAATACGAGTATATGTGCACATGAGCGTACTAGAGTGTACTGCTTTGTAATCTCAAGGAAAATTAATGTTGCTCTCATACCCATTAGTTTCCAAAAACCATTATGTTGGCTGTGTTACATAACTAACTATAAAACTGTATACATCGTGTGACGAAAGAGAATGGTTTTTAGCCTGGCACATGAAATCTAGAGGAAAAAGGGGCTTGTGTTACATCCACGAGTAACTATGGTCCTCTATTGCCGTGATCGAGAGACATGTCAGCCAGGCTGAGTAGGACTGCGCCTCCGGAAGAATCCAACAATAATGCAATCAATTCGAGTTCATTATTGGGTGTCGCTGGCGCAGCTAAATCACTTGAAGATGGGGTAAATTAACTCCTTAGCTGGGCTTCAGGTTGCCGATCAAATTTGACGTCGGTCTGCGGACTACACTCTCATTGGAGGCTCGATAAACGGGTGGCGTCAACGGCGCCAAAAATAAGGGTCCGGAGGCGCCTCTTGGTTTTCGCCGTGCATCCACACGGTTGTTGAGGCTTTCGACGGACAACGTCAAGCTGCAGGATTCGCTGCTCGGTGCCTCCCGCGGGTTTACTACTTGTCTTATCAATCCACCGGCAACACTCCTCTCATAGACCACACCGTATATGCACTCCTATGCGACTGATGATCGCACGAGCGGTACCGTGGCTACGGGCCGCCGTCCTATAACACAAATTCATATATATATATTTTACCACGAACACTTTCCAAATTAATCACGGACATACCAGCTATGTTTTCTTTTCTTTACACTGCTTTCCTGGTTAATTACTCCGGATTCTGGGTCTTTATTGAACTCGGTTCACGAGGTATGGCGTAGTTGCCAGAACTGTTCGTTGGCTAAATATATATATATATATATTTATTTGTTCCCGAGTATAGCACAAACACGTCCGCTTTAATCAATCGATTCTTTGTCAATACTCCAGCCCAACTTCTGCAAGTTCAGCCAAGCGGTACCGAACCAAAAGCTCGAAGATCGGATGATATTTGGGGAATTTTAACTGCATAATCGGATGATCTTAGGAACTTTAACTGCATAATCGGATGATGTTGGGAATTTAAACTGCATAATCGGATGATCTTTCGCCCATTTGAGCGAACTTTTGGGCAAGCTTTTAATCTATGCTCTCCCTACGCTACGCTACTCTCTTGGGTCAAGGTAAACGTGACGTCTTTCGCTTAAATGCGTGCGCTGCGCGCCGACTCTCTTTAGAAAGCTTTTCGGAAAGCTTGCAGCTTACGATCCACTTTCGGAGTTACTATGTCTCTGCACTTTTAAGCATTACCAAAAGAAAACTATGCTTATCCGTGATGTTCTACACTCGTTCCCTTAATTCGGCCCCTACAAGGTGGAGGTGGAGATGGAGTGTCCTCTAGGCAACTTGTCAATCGTCCTGACGCACTAGCCAAAATCAATTGTGGACGGACTAGCAGACAGTTTGAGAAGTGGAAGACATGAAACGGAGCTGGAGCTGGAGCAGGAGCAGCTCCGGCAGAAGGAGGAGTACCAATTATCAATTAGCTAAAATGGCAAAATGAGTGAGTATCAGAGGGAAAGTTGAGAGGAGCAGAGGAGCAAATACCAGGGAGGGGAAGAAGCGAGACGAGGATAATATGCAAAAAGCAGAAGGGCCCCGAAGAAGAAGCAGCCCAGCACGAGACGGGCCCCAGCAAGCAGCAGCATCTTCATCAACCAGCAGGACTAAGACCAGCACCAGGACCAGGACCAGGACCATAGCCCCAATCAGAATGACTTCCAAAATGGTGTCGCTATTGCTGCCATTTCCTCCATTCTTCTTGCTCTCGAGCTGCCATCTCCTTCAACAAATCTCGCAGCCGTGTCCTCGGCTCCTCAGTCGATGCTTATTTAATTATGGAACCATCTGTGCTCGCTTTGGATGGTGCTTTGATTTTACGCTTTTTGAACATTTTTCTCAGAGCTCCCCTCCCGATTACCACAATAGCCTCCTTGCCATCCTCAGACATACATCTCCTTGGTAGACATACATATATACACATACATATATCTAAAAAGAGAGTTTTGCATCGCGACTTTCGTTTTAGTATTTGGTTCGTTAATTTCATTGTTTTTCGCATAATGTTCGCTGGTGAATAAAACAAAATCCTCATCTGGGTAATAAAATCGGTATTTTGTGCATCAGAAACAAACCTCAATTGATCATACATAATTCGCAAATGAAAGGAAAAGATAGAAAATTCTTAATCAGAAGTACGGATGGAATGGAAACTTTTGACAAATACTTTTCCCTTTATTATATTTGCCAAGGCCTTTTCTTTAGACTCTAAAGACTATTTTAAGCATTCAATCAGATGTCTTCCTTCTTTGCCCAGCCCACCAAACTGTGTCTCTTGTACCGACCTCAATTAAAGCCGTGAACCCGTGCTGGCCTCCCTTTCAGGGCTGTTAAATGTTTCTTTGGGAGCCCACGACAGACGCCATCTTCTCTTTTATTTATATGTTTTCGGGTGTACAAATAGAAAAAATGTTGACGCCAGTCTTCAATTTATTTTCCAATTTGACCCCGCTCCCCTTCCCACCTCTAACTGTTGCCCATGTCCCATTCATCAATGTCCTGTGAAGAAAAGGCAACAGCCAAAAAACTTCAACGATTAACGTGTTAAATTTAAAAAAAAAAAAAACCAAAATAAAAGTGAAAGACTGAAAGACTGAAATGAAAATTCACCAAACAAGGAGCGGCAGGCAAATTTAATTTAACAAGTGACACCTCAATTGATTTTCGGCTCGTTCTAGGCATATTTTGTGATATGTCCTAAGGCAAATTTGATTTTTTCTGCTTCCAAATACAGATACAGACGCACACACACACCTTGATTGACACAATGGCTCAGGTAATTCTCAATCAAACGTCAATCAACGGCGGTTAAGTCGTTCGAGATTGTCAAAGAGAAAATTCTGACAGGGCTCTGGCTGTCTGTCTGTCTGCTGGTTCCCCACGAACAAAATTAAACTAACCAAATGCCTGCTGTGGCAATTTGTTAAAGCGGTTTTCCAGCGGATATCACGTGCGTTTTTTTTTGCCGGGTTTTCCCCACATCCAGCTAAGCGCATCCACATCGTTTCAAGACGATTTGACACGTTGATTGATCCGCTCATTGACTCAAAAAATGGAAAGCCATAGCAAAGTCCTTCCCATCTCCTCATCTCTCCATCTCCTGTCGTTTCCTCTTTGGTTTTTTGCATGTGAGCACCCAGTACGAATACCCAGGAATTTCTTAGACATTAAACAAAGTAACAGCTTCATGGAGCGTCGCGACGCTGTCATTAGTGGCAAGGAAGCACCCCACCCCACTCCACTTCTTTCTGCTGTGCAACTTCGCGGTATGTGCAAAATTATGGGGCAATTAACGCGACATAGACGCCACACAAGTACCACAATATCTAGCTGCCATAGGAACAGTCGGTCGTATAATACGCCGATATCCTGTAGATACGGTTTGATTACCGAATACATAGATCGACTGGTTTAAAAGCAACCGTATCAACCGATCCCGCTCAAAATAAAGCAATCTTTGATGGATTTGACTTTTTATTTTACATCGCCTGATTGCCTGAGCAGTGTGCGGTTTTCAGTTTACATACCAATTAAAGCTACAAAGGCCTAGGCTCGTGCTAAAGCAATCTCTATGACAGATTGAGGTACGCTCTGGACTGCCGATGGAGCTGCGGATGGAGACTCGTTCTGCCGTTCGGCTCTGCCGTGATTTTGGCTTGGCGCAAAGTCAACCTCATGCATATTTCATCAATCGAATGTGTCGGGGCCTGGGTGAGAGGGTGTATGTGTGTTATGCGTGACACGACGCACCTAGCATTCAGTGACACCCCTTGATCCACCTCCAACCCCATTCCGACGCACTCTTTTCAATATTTCATGAGTATGGCGAGCGCCCAACATAATCAAGCAAAACCAGCCTCATCTCACTCGCATTTAAGCTAAAAGAAAATTTAAATATATGTGAAAAGCAAGAAATTTATATTCTAACATTATTGTTATTTTTTCTACTTTATATTACTGTTTAGAATAATTTTTTATTGATGGAGAAACTTATTCTTCTCTACTAATCTTTGATAAATTTATGTGTGCCTCACTATTCATACACCTATCGTATTAATCATAGACGTTGTTCAGCCGAAATTTGTAGCTGAGTGTAAGTACGCCACGAACCCACACACATGCAAATACACAGCGACATTGAGTTGGAGCTATTTTTGCATATATGCATACATACATACATACATATACATATATGTATGTACATGTATATGTATGCATGATTCGGTTTATTAGATTCGTACAAAGGCACACAATATGCCTGTCTGTCTGTCTGTGGGGTTGTGTCTGCGGGTGTGTGTGTGTGGGATACGGGTTGTGCCCTGCCCTTGGCCAACAGTCAGACAGAATGCCCCATCCCTCTGTCTCTCTCTGTCTCTCTCTGTCTCACTCTGTCTACGGCTCTGTGTGTTTCTGTGGGTAAATTCAATTACAATATTTGCGCTGATATCGCCGTTTGTTTTTTTGCTCGCTGCTTTTGTTCGAGTATTCATATTTATTGTACAGAATTTTAAATTGCTATATTTACATTGCTAATTTCCACACACAGGCTCGTGAGCATGAGCAGACATTGCAATAGTATATGTGGGCCGCATTTGGTGGGGCGAAATTTTGCATTCGCCAGTCGAAAAATTGCAGACCAATTAATTGACAAAGTTCATTGTAGGCTCCCTTTTTTGTGGGTCACCTCGGTCCGCGAGAAGGCCGGAGAGGCAGAAGCCCGGAGGGGCAGAGAGGATAGATAAATCATTTCTGTCCGTTAAACGCGAACATTCAATATTTAAACATGGTTCCGTGGCTTTTCCGAGGGGGCTTTTGTTTGGGCTTTCCACTGTGGTCCGCTGGAGTTTGTCTCATTGAAATAGTTTGTCCGATGTATTAGTGTGTCTGCATGTGAGTGTATTGTTGACTGTGTGGGTGTGTTATGGCTTGTATGTGGCATGTGACTGTCAATTTTTATGGCTGCCTGCTGTGTTGCTGCTGCTGGACGCGCATTGCGGTGTGGCAAGGCCATCACAATTTAAATTATCCCCAAACCTTATTTGAAAGCGTTTTGGAAATGGTTTTTGCTGCCCTGAAGTTTCGTTTTCCATGCCATTTTTCAATTTGTTGCCTTTTTCCCGCAGGCAGCAATTAAATTATTATCTAAAAATTAAAGAAAACATTCGAAAAACGTAATGAATATGTTTCCCGAAAATTTATTGATGGATTGTCAAAATAAAGAAAAAATAATGTAATATTAATTACAGAAAAACCATAGACTCGTAAATGGTTCAATCATTTTATCGATTACTGAAAATGTAAAAATTAAAAATGGAAGAATGTATTTCTGGGAGAAAAAACTAGGGCTAGCCAATTGGACTTGTATCTTTCCTTATAAGATTGCATTCCTTACTGCTTACTCGTTATTCGTTAATCGCTATTCGTTACTCGGTTGCTTGTTATTACTAACGATTTAGAATCTATGTACGAGTGTGTTTCAATTCGGTAAAATAAACAAATATGTTGAAGAATCTGTTAAAAAACGAATGTCAAGTAGCTATTCGGACTACAATTTACTATTCTCTGAAGTCCACAGGCTCGTTACTTCCACTTAATGGAAAAGCTTGAGGTGATCGAGGATAACAAAGATTTTGGAGCTTTGGACTTCTGAATGATTCGATGGTTTGAATGCTTGAGAACGTGTAGGATGTGGGATACTAGGAATTATTGGAAATAGACACGAGAATCCCAGGACTGAGCTGCCGACCAATAAATTACTATCCCAATAGCCGGCGAATATATCGGTACTCAGAGAGTATTGGTACATCAGATACGTGTAGATGTATGTAACAGCCAGAAGGAAGCGTTTCGAAGCCCATTAGCAACCCAGTAGCATCTTGAAAATTACGCAAAAATGTTCGCCAAATATTCGACTGCATTTTCTTGAATTTGTTCAACTTTATAGAAATTTCCCATTGATATTTCATTAGCAAAAACCAACAGCTTGCGCCCAATTTGGCGCCCAAACATCTAGCAACAAAAAAGTTTAAACAAAAGCTCGTAAACATTGCATTTACTTTAACCCTCAAAAAAAGAAACGAAACGGAACAGAACTTCCCGAAAAATAAATAAAAATGTGTTTAAAAAAAACGTTGCCTACATTTGAGGGCGGAAAACAAATTATATTTATTTAACAAAAAGCCATTCCGAAATTGGTGGAAAATAACAAACAATAACAATAACAAAACAAACCATTAGTAACTTTTCCAGTTAGGCAGATGGTAAGGAAACCTCTCCACATAACGCATTCGCAACGTTGCCAGCCTGCGAATAGAACAATTTACATGAGGCCAAAGAGTGAAAAGTTTTCATGGACAATGAGATATTGGCCAGCGTTCATTGTTGGCTCTGTTGTTGCTCTTGTCGTCGCCGCTAGATAATAAATGACCGGCCATTAAATTGCAATTAAAAGCTCATATGTGCGCATAAACTTTACGTCAGCCAGCCAGCCAGCCAGCCAGCCAGCCAGTATGCTATCCGACCCCGACCCCGACCCCGGCACCGCCTTCTCGATCTGCCAAAAAATTTGCCTATGGCCAAATGACCATTAATGGACCAGACCAGACCGGACCAGAGGCCGAAGTGGTAGCAGCAGGAGTAAGTGCTGGGTCCATCCATGGCCAGGATAATAGCCCGTATAATAGTAAATTTAACAGTTGGTTGGACGTTTTGCGAAGCGTCGAGCTCGAATAGAGGTAGCCTGTTTCTGGTAAACAAATTACGCGACCCCACCGACTCTTCGCACAAAGAGAAACTCGACGAAAAATTGGCGCATGGTGCTGCTCAAAGCGATAACTTTTCTTACATAATTGACATAGTGTATACGCAACTGTGCATTATGCAACTGCCAAAGTAAGCAGCTTCCACAAGCACAGGCACAAGCACACCCCCACCCCCACCGCCACCCACTCAGTGTGCATCGCTAGCCGCCCCTCTTCTTCTACTCGTACGAGTATGTGTGGGGGGCAGTCAATTAGAAAATATGCATTGTACATAATTAAGATTTATATACACATACACACACACACACAGACGCGCGCGCACACACACACACACACATAGAGAGAACAACAGTCAATACCGAATGGGTATGGCTTCCGGATAGAAGCTGCAAAGTGAAGGACTCGAAGCGGGCACGGATCATCGCTTTAGGGCTGGGCCGTTTCATGAATACGCTACGGATACATTTCGTGAATGGAATACTATTATAATATCCATGTTCATATATTGTACAATTATTTCAAATAATTAATCAATTAATTAATACTTTATTTTCGTCAGAAATTTAAAACGCTACGATATTGTGTTTCGCTCTACGGAAATAGGCTAAAGTATCAAGTATTTTATTGGGAAATAAAAGGAGCAGAAAATTTCGTAATGTAAATATAATAACAGCTTTACAGCCTACATATTTCGGTGCGAATGCAACGTTCCCCCAAGTTCGACGTAGGGCGGTGGGGAGGGGGGGTAGCTTGGGAAAAAGGAACGCTTAGCCGCCAACTGTATGCAAATTTCCATTAGCCATGCAAACGCAAAACTAGCCGCCATTTATCTGTCTAACAGCGGGAACGGCCAAGAGAAGCGAGCAGGGGGGACTCAGTCGGCCTGGCAGTAGTTGAAATTTACTGCCCTGCCCCTTACCAAGCGCACCCGGAGTGGTGCAGTGGTGCAGTGGAAAGCCCAGCAATAAGAGGAGCGGCAGCAGAATGGAATGTTGCAAGTTGGCAATATGCATACGCATTTTATGCGATGCAGCAAATGATATAGATTGGGGCACAGGGGCCCAGCGACAGCGGGGGGGTGCACGAGATACCGAGGCAGAAGGAGATGTGGCAGATGTGGGGCTGCGGGTCATTTCAGTGGAAATTTTATTGAAAGCCAGCAAAGCGCTCAATGGACCAGCTAATGGCGTTAGTTGGCCCAAATGGTCAAAAGGCAAGGGCAGACCGAGAGAGCTCTGTGAAGTAGCTTAAAAAAGTTAAATGAAAAGCAGCTGCCATACAATCTATCTTATTCTTCCTCCTTCTAATTCTATTTATAGTTCTGACTCTTCCAGCCTACCCAAAGGAAAAGACCAAAATGGTCTTGGTAAGTGCTTTAGTTTCCGACTTTCTTCTTCGTCTATATGTATGTATGTACATATATCCGCTACCTAGTGAAAAATTCGGCTTATGTAATAGTACCCTCTTCAAAGGTTCAAAAAACATATACTTATTTGTAGATTTGTCAATTTTTCAACAAAATTTATTAACGATTTCTTGCAATTAATTGAATGTTAACTAATTTAACCAATTGAAATATAATTTCTTTAACTTTGATGTAAAAAACTATTAAGAAAAAGCAAAAATTCACTTTTTCGGAATGTTTTTAGTACTTTTAAAGACATATATTCCTTTATTATTACCTCCTATAAGAACTGATCTCGGCTAACGGTATAATTTGTATAATTTTTTACTCCTGAAATCGGGTGCGTACGTTAAGCACGTAAGATACCTCCGCGGATTTATAATAATAAAAAAAAAGAAAATAAAAAACAGGACAGGCTTATATATATTTACAACAAATGCTTTACAGATAGACCTACCCAACTCCCACCTGAAAAACCACTGGTGTTTTTGGTAACGTAACGTCAGGTCATAATCTGGCTTATATTTTTAAAACCGTACGCTCGATTGTTGTCATTTTTGTTTCGGTGAATATAGCGTTACGCAATTACTCGTACCATTCAAACGTTATGATTTTTATTCAACATTGAATTTTTTCATTATGTTTTTTAACATTTTGTCTCACGAGCGAAGCGTAAGACCAGAATGGAAACGCCTCTAGGTCGTTGCAGTACTAACTATGTACTTCATTTGCGACGTGGCCGTATTACCATTTTGGAACTACGTTTGGGAATGACTAACGATAGCAAACAAGTAAATGGATTGAGAACGAAGAAAGCTCGTGAACATCCAACAACCTGCCAGCAGGCTCGTTACAAAGAGCATCAGAACTCCTGTAAATATAACACTAAAAATGATGCTGCGACGATATAGACTTAGAGTACTACTGAGAAAAGCCATAGGTTATAGGAAATATCTTGAATACCTAGTGGATGCTGCTGCTCCGAACAGTATGCTTTGTTTTCCTCCTTATATCTCATCCATGGCCGGGTCAAATATGTTGCTTCCTAATATTGTTCTCAGTGTATTTTGATCTGTCAGCTGGCAAAGAATTCACGACAAGATTGTTCTCAGTGCCTTTTTTACGATTTACGGTTTTTTTTTGTCCACTACTCGTCCTTTTGCTGTGTAGGCGGAGAGTTGACTCGCTCAGAGGATCAACAGAGACAAGAAGAAGAGAGTGCGCGTTGAGCATGTGGAGAAAGAGGATGGTAATTTTTTGCGTAGACGTTAATTGTCTTTGAGGGATGGTTTGGCATTGCTCTGGGAGTCTGTCCACTCAGCTGCCTCGCCGAGAAATTCGCTGAAACAGATCCAAATTCTAATGAGAACCCGACACACACATATGGATACTCGTAGTATGTATGCCAAGATCACCGAGATTGAATAACTATATCATCCGAGTGATGAGTGAGCTGTAAAAAGTCCTTTATTTGCTGGGAATTAAAGATTTATTTTTCACAGATGTCTTAATCATATTGCTGGCTTAAGAACTATCCAGATGCCAGTTTTAATTTTATATTTTCAGTAGAATTTTGTTGTGTTTTAATCTTCGTTTTAATTTCTCATTATTTTAATGCACATTCTTGGCGCTTTTGCTGCCATTATTTTGCCGGCACGGCGAATACTTAATCAGCTAGCCATCGCTTTCTGACCCTCTCCTCCTCCCACCCACTCCTCCTATCCTCCCATCCTCCAGTCTCCATCCGGAATGCCGCTCATTGTTGCTGCCCCTGCCTTTGCCTCTACTGCTAGTGCAGTTTATTAAATATGCTTTTAGTTTTGCAACAGCTACGCCCACTTGGCCTGGATGCTGGGAGCCGACCAGGCGACCGTATGGCAATACATTCCGCCAAAGGCAGTTTAGTTATTAATATTTAATGCGTCTGCATTGCGCATAATTACGCTCCACAGAGGAAAGGAGAGCCAGAGAGCAGAATTATTTTTGGCAAGTTATTTATTTGGCCTTTGGCGGCAAAAATAGAGCTATTTCCTGCACTCCGCTGCCCCACAATCCGCCACATCATTTTTACATCGCCGGCGGCATGGCATGGATGGCTAAACGGGCAAAAATCATATTTTGTTGGTCCAAAGTCAAAGGTTTTTTATTAATAAAACCGGGGAAAATGAGCAGATAAAGTGAAGTGGGAGGAAGATCTTGGCTATACACAATTTGAAATATAAATATTTACAATATTGCCTTAAAGTTTGCGTAAAAGTAAAGAAAGTCCCAATAATATGGTTTCTTTAAGTGGAAACTGACAACAGCTGGCTTTTAACTGTATTAAATATATCATTAACGAATTATTTATTATGTTTTGACTTTTTTAAATCTAAGTTTACATAGGTGTCTCACAAAAATCCCTGGCGAGCCTATCGCCTTTTTATTTTTAAATATTTACGTAGGCTTCCTTTTCTACTCTTTTGATATGATTAAAAATTATTTAATTGTATTTAAAAATATTATCCATGAACACAAACAACCTTCATCAGCCTTTTTCGCCTTCGAAATTCGATGACGCACCTTTTTTATAGGTCGGAACAAAAAGAAGTCTTTAGGCCCAAGGTCAGGGCAGTCAGATGGATGACCCACTGATTCAGTGATTTGGATGCTGTACTGTCGAATGAGGCGATTTATGAGAGCTCGAATTATAGTAGTAAAGTGCAATCAGTAATTGGAACAAAAACTTGAGCCCCACAACATTTGTAAGTATGCATAGATCCATGATTCGTCACATGTCACGAATAGCCGGCTTGAATAGCCGCGACTGTATTCGACGAGATCCTGGCAACAGCCATTCACCGACAGAATCAACCTTCTTTGGCTGACTCTCAAAAGACCCGTTCTGACCCGGATGCCACTATTGACCTCCTACACCCGTACAAGAAAACGCTTTTAATTTGGATTTGGCCAAAAAATTAGAAACTTTTAATTGGAGGTGGCGATTCGGACATAATCATGCAAAAAATAGCCAAGAATATGGACATAAACGGACAGCCCTTGTATAACTATCTACGCCTTATATCTAGATACACAATCTTTTGAATACATTTTGTTTTTGACTTTCGTAATAAATGAAAATCCAAACATTCAATGCGTTCCGCACTTAAACGCTCAAAAATAAATTTAAAGCAAAAATATGTCTAAGCCTAAGACCTAAAATAGCAACGACCCAAAAAATGGAAAGGCAAAACAAGAGCAAAATCCATTCAGCCAGGCTTTCTTTATTCCTTATAGGAAATGCAAAAAAAAAAAGTAAGAAAAAATCGTTGCCTCCCAACAAAATATTGCACAATTTCCATAAATCGAGCGGTCGTTTTTCCCCGCTCCCACACATGGCTGGGCAAAGGCGGAAAATGCAGCAACAGAAGTAGAAGAGCAGAAGAGCAGAAAAGCAGAGAGGCGGTGCGGCAGTGCGGCAGTGCGGCAAAGAGGCGAAAGCCTCACCAATAACAAAAGGCAGGCAAACTGTTGTTAAACTGTTGTTTAAACGCATTGGCAGTGGGGCAGGCCGAGTCGAGGGGTCGCGACGGGATACGGGGGGTGCGGGGCAGCTCCATTCTCCATTGTGGCAGCCACAAGCTGAGCCACACACACGCAAGCGGGCAGGGCGGCGATCTACTGCCGCATGCATGTATTGGTATTGGCATTGGTATTGGTATTGGTATTGGTATTGGAAAACCCTTTGATTTTTTGCCGCACCGCTGCAAACAGCAATTTGGCAAATCCTTTCACAATCAAAATCAACCGCAGATGAAATTTTGCCGAAAGTTCCACAGCAACGAGCTGCCGCCTGCCTGTACCAATGGTAAAAAAAAAAAACACACAAAAACGAAAAGTTTTTTAACTTTTACCAAAAATTTTGCCGAGTGTGCAAGTGTGTGCGTGGCTGTGTGTCTGTGTGTGTGTGTGTGTGAGTTGCGTGAGTTCAAAAATCATTCGACGGTAAAACGCCAAATTAGCGTTAAGTGTGGTCCTTGTAGATTTGCCTTCTGCTAAAGTCCTTGTGCTGTCCCCTTTCCGATGCCGTTGCTGTTGCTGCCGCTGTCGTTCTTGGTGTTGCTGTAATTGTTGAGGTGGCTGTTTCTGTGCGCAGGTGCTTAAGCATTTTACGAGCAACTGTATTCAATTTGGCTGCCAGCCTCTGCCTCTGCCTCTGCCTCCGCCTCTGCCTCTGCCTCTGCCTCTGCACATTACGTATACGCCGTGCCGTCTGTTAAATGCGCTTAAAAGTCAGGCCAATACTCGTAGGTTTTTGCTGTTGTTGCTGTTGTCTGCGTTGCCTGCCGGTAAATTGTAGTTGCTGCTGCTGCTGCTGTTTGTGTAATGAAAACTTTTACAACGCCATATGCAGGCTATTAAAAAACAGCTCGCTCACACACACACACACACACACATGCATACGAGCAGCAAACGAGCGAGCGCCTTGGAATATGCAATCAAGCTCATTTATACTCATTAAGCGCTTATATGCAGTGACGAAGGGGGGGTAGAGCGACTGACAGGGAGAGAGAGTGAGAGCTGCTGCGAGCTCACAAGGAGAGTTCAGGATTATAAGGGAGCCCGAGATGTGATGTCGGAGCTGTTTCAGTTGGGCCGCAGATTTGGTGCCGAATCCAGTAGGATAGAAAAGACCTTCAAAATTCAAAAGTAAGTAAAAACTAAGTAAATATTTTAAATAATCAAAGATATTTAAAAAAACAGGCTTTTATGACGAAACCGTTTCGCAGAACTACGTCTCGTATCTACCACTATAATCCCTAAACCGCTCCTGACTCTTAACAACTATGCGTGTGTTGTGTCTGCGCTTATTCCCGTTTTATCCCTGCCCTCGCTTGGCTCTTAACTTTAGTGCCTGCTAATATGTTTCTGATGTCTTCGCCCCGTCTCCAGCCACAGATCACCTACGGAATGGGATGGAGGTTATGTCTGGATGGCAAGCCGCAAGCCAGTAGACAACGCTTCCCCTCTTTTTTGCATAATGCATCCATATCGGAGTCGGAGTGAGGGTCAGAGGACACTAGACCTCCCCTCGCCATATGCTGATTACTTTGCCTTGGCTGCAGCCGTATTCGCCGTATGAATTGACTGCCTCGCCTCTCGCCCGCGCACCAGCAACCGACTTAAGTAATTAACAAATTAAAATATGTGTGTGGCAAAAAAACGAGTGCTGAAAAGTGCTGCAAGAGTTAAAGAACAAACTCCTTGATTGATCAATGGAAAAGTTATCCAGGTAAAAGAGTCACACAGGGCCAATCAATCGACGCGAAGATATCCTACTTATTTATTCAATGAAATGATTGCCGTTGTTAAATTTTGAAAGATTTGATGCTTGCACCCATATAATCGGCTGTATTAATGCTGCATTAAATCCAAATATGAATTTCCACATCAATTTCTGACAAGTTTTAAGAGTCACTCAAACATTCCTTTCCTACCCCTCCCGGCCCCCCGCCACCTCCACACAACCACGCCGGAGTGTTGGCCAAAATCTGTCCCTTCAAATGAGCACCATAAATAATTTAATTATCATGACGTTTCTAATCCAAGCGAAACCCCGTTCTACAAACAATTTTTGAACAGAAAACACACACGCCGCCAACCGACCACCGACCACCGCCCACCGCCAACCGCCCACTTCCTTTCCCAGTAATTTACGAGTAGCAACTGTTACATCCAATATACACCAACAAATACATACGTACTTGTAGGTATACAAAAGGAAGTCGCACTGAGCAATAATCAAAATTGCTGCAAGGCCCGAGAGAATGCCATAAATCATACGCCCGTTGTACACGAAAGCATTTGATGGGGCGTTAATTGTATATAAATAACATATTAAAATTTCCAGTCAATAGGTTTAAGCTGTAATTAAAAGTAATAATCTGGAGGATGAGTGTCCTTTCCTGGCCTTTCCTTTTCTCTCCTCTCCATTCCTCTCCATTCACTACGCTACCAACTTCGCCTGCTGGCGAACGGCAGACGGTGAAAAACTTTTGGACGAAAAGGTCAATTAAACTGCATTAAGTTTAATAACTTTCTGTGCCCAAAACAGTTACGAAATGTCTGGCAGCAGCAGCAGCCGGCCCCGCAAGGATGTTCGATTCGAGGGGTAGGGCTAGGAGGGTTCCAGGATCAGCCTTGGCGAGCGGATTTCCCACACACACACACACACACACACAAACACGATCACACAACATATTGTGCGGCAGACCACATGCAGCGTCAACAACAAACAACACCTGTTTATGGTTTTTCGTTAGCAAAAATTTTACAACTGCCAAGACGGGGCATGTGATAGAGCACACCCACACACCCTCACACCCTCACAATCACGTACGGGAACGTTCGTACATACAAGCCAGGCCAAAAGTTTTCGTTGCCAACTAATTTTTCCTGTCAAATGCACAGACGACAACAAGGAACCCCACGCCCAAAAAAAAAACTCCAAGAAGGAGAGCTTTAGCAGATGGTCCGACTTTGGGACACCTTCTACTCACACTACGCTCTGTGCACTGCACTGAGGGGAAAGTATTCCACAAGCCACGACGAATGACGATCGATTCTCCCAGATTTTGTTCAGTACAGAGTCACATCTTTTCGAACACAATACACCCTTGAATTCCACTCTGCAGGGTATGGGGGAGAGGAACACCCAAAAGGAAGAGGACATTATGCTGCGGAAGAAGCAGAAAAATAAGCTGGCGGGAAAGTCCTCGCGACTTGGCGTCTTGGGTGGCGGTGGCGTACATCTCTGGCTCTGGCTGAAGGTGAAATTAAATGTAAGCAGTAGAAAGGATAAAGGTATACGTATGCGTATGCGTATCCGCGCATGGACTGACATCTCCGGGCTGCCACTGTCTGTGTCTGCGCTTCGGCTTCACGCTTGATTATGCGTTTGCATGCACATAAAGGCAAAAGTCAAACACGGGACACACCTCGACCCTTCCTGCTTTAACACAACAGGGAGACCCCTCTGATAACCTTTTTAGTATTACTTTTTATGCACGCATATTTACATGATTCCTTTTTGACAGCAGGTGTCGGCCTGGCAGTGGAAACATTTGATGGCATTTCCAGCTGCAGATCAGCGACGAGAAAGGACCACCTGCGCAGCGTGCGTGCCGTAAAGGCTGTGAGGGCTGAGTGGTGGATGAGAGAGGGTGGCCCCCACTATAAACAATTCGATATGTGTGTCATTTTGCAGCATTTATGCGAAGCCCGTTTCCTTTTTCATTTTAATTGTTCAGTTGACCTAGTCTCTGCAGGGGGTTAATAAGTAAGCACTTGTAAGTATCGTGTATGCTATCGTTTTCAATTAATCGTGCTACTAACTGATGGAGATAATGGCTAATTTCATTGAAACGGAAAGGTAACATATCAAAGAAAATATGTACATGCGAGTGATTACTCTTGGTGATTGCAAAAACGCTCACACATGAAAAGAGCCAGAATAAACTCGCTTAGCATTGTTCGCTGTTGATTTTAAACCACTCAATCAGTGCCTTTATTGTGGCCTTGCTGCTCGTTTTCGGATTGGGGGTTTCGGGGGTTTCGGGTGTTTGTTACTTCGGCTTAACAATGATCGTATCGAAGTCGAAGTGGCCTTCGGCTCTTTTCGCGTCCAGTCAGCAGCGCATTTAAGTGTGTGCGTGCAAGCTTTTAGGGTGATTTGAGTAAGTGGGATTGCATGGGAGTAAGTATTTTAGTGCATGAGAGATTTTTCCAGTTCTATGCATACCATGTTACATATGTATGAATAATAAAGTTTGTGATTATTGATCATCCTTTTGTTAAAGAGTTCCAATTAAGTTTCACATTATTTGTAGGCCTTATGTATTAAAAAATTATTGAGACATCTTCTTGAGACGACTTCTGAGATGTCCAAGCAGATAAATAAGGATCAAGTTTGACTCTATGCCGCTGACTGTACCAACAAAACACCTTTGGGATGTAAATAGTGCTTTTGTTTCACTATACAGCTCTTACTTGATTTTATCCTTGAAGAAGGTTCCTGATCAGAATGACGATCAATGTCTGATTCAATCCATAGCCCCTTCTATCTCGTTGAAACTTTGTACATCTCTCTTTTTGCTGTACTCAGAACATAGGACTATAGGAATAATGTATAATAGTATTTCTGCGATAGGAACTGAAACGATCGATCAAATAAAATGTCTCAGAAGCTTGTCAGAAAAACTTGCTGTTGCTGTTTCTGATTTCACATTCTATATTTTAGAGGATTACCACAGTGAGTCTAACCACCAATTGACTGAAAATTCATTTTAGGTCTGAAATAACACACCCAATTCACACATTCCAAAGGTAGTTGAAGAGTCGATAAGAGCTGCATATATGATTGTTTCTTGAATCTTTTATTTATTTACAGTCGATTAATTTAATGATTTCAAATGAACAAATCGGAATTTCAAAGTAGTCGATTCCAAGGAAAAATTGGCCCAACTATGAACTAGTCGATTGGCTATTTTACTTCCAGCTCATTCTCGGTTTGCGTTCGCGGAATTGACCCCCGAGGCACTTTAAGGAGAGCACGAGCACACCGACAAGTCCTCCTTGAGTGGACTCTCCTACCAACCGTTGTCAGGCTCTTATTTTGTTATTATTCCTTTGTTTTCGCCTCGTCTTTCTTTAATTATAAAGCTACACGAACCCAATTCAAACACACACACACACACACATATCTATAGATATATATATAGTATATACGAGAATACAGAGGTTTTTATAGCACCACAGCCAAAAAGAAAACCAGAACAACAAAAAAAAACTGGATAGCGTAGAGAAGGGAAGGTCAGAAAAAAACCCATATTCCCATTGGCATCAAATTGTCTGCACGACAAGGTAACAGAGTATTAAAAATTTCAGCACCAGCAGAAAAATGTTCTGACCAGAACTCGTCTGAGATCCTCCACAGTCCAGACCCTCTCTAGCCCTCAACGGCCATGGCAACCCAAGCCGCTTAACGCAGCCAACTGCCAAATGTAAATATACTCCAACCCCAGCTTGGCAGAAAACCGACAAAAAAAATATAAAACTTTCTTAATAATACAACGAGCACAAAAAAAGACCCAGCTCGGTCCAAGGCGACGCAGACCCGCGAGGAAAATGCGCATTGTTTTCAGCTTTTCAGCGCCCAACCAACAACCGAAAGCGGAAAAGGACCCTGGCTGGGGGGCCCAACATTGGGAACTTCAAAACTTTGGCCATATCCCGCGGCTATGAACAACAGCAATCAATTTTCACATGCCGGCAAACAAATGTGCCGCACCAGGATGTCCCACAGCCCATCCTGAAGGCAGAGGGGGGCTTTCTGGAGAGTGCCAGAGGTATCTGGGTAGCATGGCAACATCGCGCAGACCGCTACAGAGGGGTACAGAGGGGGAAGTGGATGAAATTTATAATGCAGCATCGTGTGAAAGAGCCTAATGGAACTATCATCCAAATGGGCAAAGCATCGGACATCCCCAAAGCGGCGGCCAGAAAGGAAATCCCAACATAAGAATGGTAACAATGGAATCATAGAAAAGCGTTGAGCATTACTCAATATTTGAACCAATTACAACTCTAAACCAATCAAATAAAGCACTATTCATATCACATACTCGTCTAAATATAATTTGCAATTACTCCTAGACTTCCAATCGCCATCTATACGAACGACGATCCGTCTCCACTTCACAGAGCCAACGCTCAGCATTGTGTCAAATTTCCTTGTCCTATGCTCCGACCATGTTCCATCATATTTGCCAAGCGCTTCACACCGAATCGAAATCAGGATTCTAGAGTGGAGTGGGGACGGGGAAGGGGGCGGGGGCACGGGCGTCGGCGTGGCTCCTTACGTTGATTAATTTCTCGTTTTTACGCCATTTTCTATTTGTCTTGTGCGGTAATTACGACAAGTCCATGTCGAGGATGGATACCCAGGATACCCAGGCAGTCGCCCGGAAGCCCCATGCCGCGTGTCCAAGATAAACACGAAAATTCCCGAAGAAAGAAGCGCGTCCGGATAGTCCGGTGTCCGCTGCTCTACACTCTGCTGGACGGAATACATCCGGTAATTGAATCAAATGAAGCAGAATTAGTATTAGCTTCTTATGGTCGGTATCGCTCACGAGCTGCTTCCTCTGGCATAACTCTGTTTATTTTTGTAAATTAATTTTTAATTTAATGTACGTGTTGTGGGCGACGCGACGCGACGCGCTAGTTTCACGCCACGATGCCCAGAGCTGGAGCTGAAGCTGACGCTGGTGCTGGTGCTGAAGCTGGAGCTGCAGAGACCGGAAGTTGGCTGGAGTGGACGGCTTCCACTCCCACTCCCACCCGGCAAGCCAAACAGCGGCGAAGGACAAGCAAAATGGAACGAAACAAAACTGGAAAGCCAAACGGGGACCACGAAGTTGATGTTGAAGTTGGAATGCTCTACGAGGACATACAACTGATTTGGTGATTGCAAATTAAATATAAACAAAAAATAACGTAACACTTACATGTGCACACATATGATAATGGAAGGGATTGCCAACTATTTATTTATTTATTTTATCTATTATGCAATATGAATGCGAGGACTGAACCGTTACGTGGCCCTTGCAACACCAAGCCGAAGACTGTTGGGCGGGGGTCCCAGGCAGAAATGCAGCACCGTTTTATAATTCAAAATTAATATGAAATATTTAATGTGTATGGAGATCCGATTCCAAGTAAGGTAATCTCCAATTCTATAAAATAATAATAAATAATTTAAAAGTCAGATCATTTAAAAACCTACAATTTCACCAAATACTGAAAATATATTCAAACAAATTTTAAAAAAGAAAAAATAGAAGAGTACGAAAGCACCGAATTACATCGAGCCTGAACCAGAATACTTTTGAAGTAAATAGACTTTTTCCGCACCCTCTACCACCGGACTGTCTCTCCCCCGCCCTCACCAGAAAATATAAAGTAGGAAACGCAGTTTTCCGCTGGTCAGCAGGCTGTCGAAAAGTAAAGCCAAGTGGGACGGGAAGGTGGTCAACAGCATACTCGTAAAGCGAAAAGACGACGAAATACTTTTTCAAGATAAACGGAAACAAGCCAAGATGGAATTAATTTTCCGCTTTGAACAAACAAGCGGATGTAAATAAAAAAAAAAAACAACAGCAACAAAATATATACTCGTACCAGCAGGAGAGCAAAAAAAAAAGAAAGGAAAAGCAGTGCCGGGAACCAGGAGCCAGAGACCAGCAGCAACCTAGAGAAACCAGCGAAGACATCGCCGCCAAAGTCAAAGTCAAGGGGAATGGTGCGGACAGGGGAGAAGTGTGGAAGTAGCTAAAGAGGAGGCGTCGCCACAGCTTAGACCGTTCTTCTTGTTGTTTTTTGTTTTTTTTTTTTACTCTTCCAATGGACTGAAGGTGGTGCTGGAGACGAAGGTGGTGGAAGGTCGCCCAGAAGCTACGATGTCTGCCAAGTTTAGCAAGTTTCGTCTGGACAAGGGCTGGTCCTACGTTATGTGCTGTTAATGACTGTACAAGAAGTTTAATTGTGTGACTCTCTAGGCAGGGCCCGGAGTCTGTGCAGACGGAGGCAGTAGGAGGAGGAACACGCTGGGGATAGGGATGGGCGTGGGCATGTGGTAATGTGGTAATGCTACACACACGGATATTGACAAATTGCAATTTAAATAGACAGCAATAAGTTAAACACACACACACACACACACACACACACACACACGCGCGTGCATTTGGAAAGAGGGGTGATGGTAGGCTGGGGGCAGCCGAAAACACGCCATCTCTAATTAGTTTAGCACAGTGCGGAGGCCGTCGCGGCGGCGGAGAGACTAGAGATGAGCAATCATTAGGAAAAAGTTAATGTGTTAAGGGAGTAAACAAATACATACGCAGAAAGGGATGGCAATGACATGAAACATAATCAATGAGGGAATATGCGGATATAATGATGCATGGGGTAAATACATACACACACTCCCGGCTGCTATATGCTATAGATCTAAAACAAACATCCGTCTTAAATGTATCTTCAATGTATCTGCATCAAAAGAGGTCTACAATTAAATGTCTGCGACTATGATTGTATGACTATATGGCTCCTCAATAATATCAATTGAATGAATCTTCCGAAACTACCTTCCCTCCTTTTTCTCAGCATTGAGGAACTGAAATAAATTGTATTGTGGAGATCTCAGAAACCAGCTAGAAACACATTCCTACCCTATGTATGTGTGTGTGTGTGCGACCTACCCATCATGATTTCAATATCGTACCATCTACCATCTCTAGATCGAACTTATACTACTCCATGCCCGTGCATTATAATACACGCCTAAATACATTAAGGCATTTTACGGACAACTCGCCCCCAACGCCATTCCCATTTCCATTCATATAAAGCACAATAGTTGCTATCTACGCCACTAGTCTGAGGCGCTGTGTGTTTTTGTTTGTGTGCGGCAAATATTGATGGAAACATTTACGCACACACGCACACAATTAAACTCGGATGGGGCGAGGGAGATGTACACATGTGTAGAGCATAAGTAGTAATTGATGGCTTTCCTTTATGGGAACATCAATCATACGCTCGATATGCCCAACAATTTGCAGTCAGGTAATACACATACATAACTCTATATAACAACTACATATGTACTCTATGTAGAGCTGATGGCCGATTCCAATTCCAAGTACTTCCAGGTTTGTCTTTATTTGCCAATGCAGCTTCCAACTCTATCAAATAGTAGGACTACACACTACATCAGTATATCTTCTGTACAAATCTCACGTTTGGACCTTATTTGTGGTGTCTTCAGCTGGTGTTGCTTTTGTTGTGGTCGGCAAACTCTGTCGCTTGATCCAGCAGAGAATATTGACCCAAATCAAGCCACAAACGCCCATATAGATGACACGAAAGCGTGGCGCCACCAGGGAAAAATTCAGAACCTGAGCAGGCAGCCAGAAAATACAGGAACGTACAAAAGTTGGCAGAAACTTCTCCCGCAATTCCAGAAGAATATCGTCACAGCCCTCCATGATGGACATGCCTGAAAGAGAAATTGTTTTAGATTAATAACAGTAGTATCGAAAACTTGGATAATTACAATGTGTTGGCTACCCTGGAAGTGAAGCTTACCCGCATAGAAAATAGTCAATAGATAAGGCGTTAGTATAAATTGATCCAGTACCAATTTCCTAACAATAATGGTCTTGGTAGTGCCAGGAAAAGTGCGATCTAACCATTTATACCTATAAAGGCGGTCACAATTAAAAATCAAATTACACTTAAAATTGTCGAGTGATTTTATATGTAATATTTGCATAAGAAGCATTGCCAAATGAGTTTTTGTGTGCGTGTGCTTGTGGGGTTTACCGAGTGTTAATAACCTTTTTATATGCATCTGTGTATGTTTATATATGTAAATATATGTAGGTACCATACGCAATCTATTGTGTACTGTTTCAGTGTTCAGTGTTTGGTGTAGATTCACCTGAGTTTCCATCATTCTCCACTTACATTATATGCATGTTACAGGTCGTACTCATATGCCTCAATTTCTTAGTGCTTAGCGTGCTTTTGGTGGAAAGCTCTTTCGTCTCTTTTTATCATAGTCGAAGAAAAAGCTTTTGTGCTCTGGTGCTCTGGTGCTCTGATGGTGTGCTTCTAAAGAGAGACAGAGAGTACATATATGATGAAGAGACTGAAACACGTGCTGCAAAGCTTTCCAAAATAGTAAACAAATTGATAAAGTCCCGAACAACAGCAACAAATGGGGGAATATACATATAAAGAATGCACATGTAAATATGAGTCAATTAAATGATAATATGCGGTGGGGTAGTTATGTGGCTATGTACACATATATTCAAGTTCAGATGCCGTTGGACACAAACCAAGCATATAACGTTGGGGCATAGACAGCGGTACCCATCACTGCGTATCTTCCTATCGTTGCATAATCGATGTCCTCACGCTCTGCCGCCGGCTACAAGACACATAAATCTCATTAGAAATCTCCAATACCACCCCCCGCCCCCCACTCACTTACCGCCAGCCAACGCTTGGACAGCACCTGCTGCGAGTACTCGGCGCCCACATACAGGCTGCCGTAAATGGCACTGTTGGTCACAAATGGATAGCGACGGAAGATTCCACGAGCTCCAGCCACAAAACGAGCCATCTCAAACGGGTCCCTGCTTTAATTTAAATCTCTTTTATTTGTAACAATTGAGCTGTGGCTGCAGAAATTTCCGCGACCAGCCGCGAGCGCAGTTGAAGCTTTAATGCGGAAAGTTCCCAAAACAACGGCTCAGCTGTCACTGAAGACCGTTGGCGTTGGCGTTGGCGAGCGGGAGAGCACAATAGCGTGCTGGAGAGCAAATAGTACATTTGAATGCAGGGAAATGAAATAAAAAAAGTTCTTTGAGGGTCAATATATATGGCGCTCGTTGATTCGGAAAAGCTTGGCTATGCAGTTAATTATATTAGCTAACTGCGAGAGCGGTTTATCACCTAATAGAGATAAGATTTGCTTTGATTGAATGGGGTGGACGGCGACGACTGAACATGGACTTTACAGTGCACCTTCGAACGTGTGAACCTATGGGTAATTCAGACATACTCCTAGAATATTGTCTTGGCGCTAATTCTAAATTCAAGCCTTTTTTGTTTAAAGGCATGAAACATTTTCTTTTATCGTAATATATTAATTTGCTATTGATGAAACATTGAGATCGTATTGTATTCTAAGCAGAAAATGGGTCTTTAATGCATCGGTCTCGAGAGCTGGTTTCCAGTACGGGTCGTACAGTCGATGTATCATCAGATGAGTCCTCGATGGCAGCGTCACTACCCCCGATGACCCACCATACGCTGAACTGATGACATTAACATGGAGAAGTCCTTGACATTTTTATCTGGCAGTAATGGATTTATAAGCGATGAATTTCACAAAAAAATCATGGATTTATAAGCAAAGTCTTTAGCGAAAAAGTAATAGATTCATTTATTGTCTATTTATTTAGATTTGCATTTAATTTTGTTCTGTGGTGTTCTGTATCAAAAAGTTATAAAGTTGTGTCACTGTAGATCAGCGGTGGGCTGTTCATTTGCTCCCAAAAAAAAAACAAAATACGAGGCAAAATATGTTTTGGGGGTTTTTTTTCTGTATTGGTTGTTGCCCACCGCAGATAAATACAATATAATTCGATTAGATATATACTTCTATTTTACTTCTTTATTCTTTTCAAGTCCCGACTATGTTAGTTGGAGCATAAAGAAATGTGAAAGCAAGCGCATAAAAGGAGCGCATAAAATAATGTATATGCAGTGAACTAGGTTATTCCTAACCACATTTATGTAACGATATTGAAAAAAAGGGCCCGTATGAGATCCACCTCTATCAAGGACATGCAACTTTAAGTCGCTCCCCTCCCTCTCTCGCTCGCTCAGTTGAACAGAGAACAGAGAAGAAAAAGTAAGAAACAACAAAACTTTTTCGCATAAAAATGCAGTAAGTATATCAAGTCTTGGAAAACCCTTTTTGCCTAATGGCAATTTACGCACGACTAACAAACGCACCGCACAGTGGATATAGTAAAGAGAGGAGAGAGGAGAGAGAGAAAGAGAAAGGGAGCAGGGGTAGGGGTAGGGTCAGGGGTGGGGGTTCCCAAACATACGTATGCGAGGCGTACAGGAAGGAGCCTTTCGAAACGACAACTTTGATTGAGTGTCCGGGAAACTGGAGGCAGAGGTGTTAAAACTGAAACCAATTTAAAAGTTGTGCCGAACCATATGGAAAGTGAGCTGAAGGGGAAACAACTTCACTGTGTGTGTTGCTGTGCTGGGCTGGGCTGGCACAAGTAGGCACTGGCACAATTCCTTGCTGACAAACCAGATACAGTCAACACACACGCACGGACATATACTAAAGTCACCCAAAGTCAGGTGACAAAACGAAGGCCCCAGGATGAACCTGACTGCCATAGTCAGGAGTCTGCGTAAAAGTTTAGGGCTGGAGGCGAGTGCCTCGAAGCAGTACCCAGACAAGGATGAGCAGAGTTCGACCTATTCAGGTGGAACCTCTACTTCCACGTCCAGTTCCATTGCCAGCTCGCCATTCGCCAGCGAATACGAAAACACTTTGGAGGAGGATAGCGATCGTCTGCCCATTTCAGTGCCCCAGCTCAATCAGAGCCGTCATCCATACAAAGAGATGATCCAGCAGATCCTCTATCAGGTCAGTGAGCTGGAGCACACGTTCTACGAGGATCAGCAGCAGGAGTTTAAGCTGCGCATGGCCCTGGAACGACAATCGGATAGAATACAGGAGCTGCACTTCTCCCTGGACACGGAAAAGCAGCGCAATAGCCGACTGGTGCAGCTGCTCCGCGGCATAGACTCCTCGGGCGAGAGTGAGCCCGAGGAGAGGATGCCAAGTGGATCCCATGTACAGTCCATTGGAGAAATTTTCGAGTCCATTAGTCCATTGCTCATGCAACAGCGGTACGTACGGCCTGAATGTATCCCCAATGCCAAGTGATCGTTGTCTCCCACAGCTACGATGAGCTTTCTGTCTCGCATCGTCAGAGTCGCCGGCAGCTGGCCAAAAAGGAAAAGGCCCATAGACTCCTCAAGTGCGAGACGGAGGAACTTCAGGCCAAATACGACCAACTTTTCGATGAGTACCGCAACGAGCAGCGCCGCGTCGAGACGCTCTGTTCCCGGTTCCTGCAAATACACTCAATGAAAAAGAAGCAGATCGACAATCTGAAGCAATCTTTGGGCTATGCCAGTGACTGCATCTACCATGCCCAGGTGGTTATCGAGGCTTGCTCCCATCGGATAGGTTCGGGTACCGCTAAAGAACCCCTTCATAACTTTGAAAGGACTCTGGGGATCTTTATGGATTCGTTGCCTAACTGTGACTTGCACAAACTTAACGAATTCCAAGAACAAAAAAAAAAAGAACAAGAGTTGACCTCTCGGACCTTAACTCTGGCATTGGCCGGTAATACTCGTAAGAGTGAGGCATTATCATCCTCAAAACAACAATATCGCAGGTCTTACGAAAATTGAACTTTTTGTTAAGCTTTATTATCTCCTTGGTGTTAGGTTAATTTTGATCGTAAAAAAAAAAAAATTGTTTCATTATACTTACTAATGAAAAGTAAAAATGTACCAAAAAAAATGTTTACGTAAAAATAAAAATCAATTGAATGTAAATTATTATTTTGATATTAATTTTGGCATTATTTTATATCATTTTGTTTTCAATTCATAAATTTCAGTCACCTCAACGACGTTTTGGAGGTAAGACCGTATCCATTTACGGCCATCCGTATATTCCAGATTCTAAAGATGGTCATAAGATCTACTCAAGCAGTTCTCAAACCTAATTTTTGTCTCGAGTAATATATTTATTACATATGTATGTATGTATGTAAAGGAGTATTCAGAGAGAGAGACCGATGGCCAGCAGCAGCGACAGAGTGAGATCGCAGCCCCCTCCGCATATGAAAAAGAGCGAGAGGGCGAGATCGAGAATCGATCGCCCGAACATAAAAGAAAGGGCCCCTGGAAGAGGTACTTCGCGCTGACAATCGACTACTATCGTCGTACAGAAACTTTTTGCTTGAAAATTCACAACACCGATAGTATTCGAAGCGAAAGCATCACAAAGAAAATTGTACAATAAAAACAAAAATGTCACAGAGTAAGCACAAAAACGACAGTGTTTTGGAAAACAAGCGGCAGATACAGACACAGGAGTCTGTGGCAAGTCAGCATGTTTTGGAAGAGGCCAAATCCGATGCGACCCCCAAGGAGCTACCACACGATGAGACAAGACCAGCAACGGATGTTACTATTTACAATGCCTATAATATGGGAACAGCTTTTGGCAACAAGTTCCCTTGTTCATACATTCGCTATATAATGCAACGTGTGCTTACGGAGAGACTGATTAGCGAGAGTTACGTTACGACGAAATCAATCTGAAGATGAAGGGACAGGGCTGTTTCTCTGGGGCTCGGGCTATATGGGATCAACTCTCAGATGATTATGTTTCCTATGTCTTCGACGGTGGTAGTTTTTTTTTGTATTGCCAGTGTGTTTGGTTGTTATACGTATTAATTTAGGCACAGAGGAAGTCAACTTTCAAATCCCAACGTTATATTTATAGCTTTAAAAATACAGTTTTATTGTTTCTAAACATATTCGTCTGGACGATGATTATCCATTTTTTAACGTTTTAACCTACTTTCGCACCCCTTCTGGCTCTCAAAATGTCAGAATGATCTCCCTCCTTTTTAACATTTGGTTTAGCATTTGCATCGTTTTAAAACACCCATAACATCAATTGCTGTTGGGTGTCGGGCTCATATTCTTTTATCCATGATTAGTGACCACGACTGCATTTGGATATCACATCTTAGCATCAATTGACAAGAGCTTTTTTTTGGGCGATTGTGAATTATGAAGTATCCCACAAGAACAATTATTTTTGATGGCCAAATGTTCATGCAGAATTGAATGTATCCTGGTACCTGGTTAATCCCCTAAAATCTTGCAATAGCCAACACCCCACCGAATCTTTTTCGGTACGACAACCATTGTAGGACGACCGTCACGAGATTCGTCGCAGCGAAGGACATTACTGAATTCGTTGTGCTAGTTTTTCGCAGGTGCTTTGTCACGAAAAGCTGAACTAAGTAAAGTAAATCTAATCACAGACAGCACAACCGTACAGAAATTGCTATAAGCAGTATTTGGCCACTAAGTCAGTACATATTATGGGAGAGCCTTATGATTTATACAACTTACAAAATATAAATATTTCATACCTAATTATACGTAAGCCACAGAGTTGGTATCGGAGCTGATGACTGCAGTATTCTCTCTCTCTCTCTCTCTCTAGAGAGACAAATAGAGAGGAACCACGACCACTAGTTATGATTTCATGTTAATTGTTGCTCTCCGTTTATCCTCTATTCACCTATTAAGCATTTTATTAGTTTTAGAATATTTCATTTGCTTGTATTTTTCCTCAACAGTTTTTTATTCTCTTTCTCCCTCTTCTCATACCAAAACCAGCTGTATTTCTGTCTCGCTTCTTTCCGCCGGCAACGCGTACGGCACGAGGAAGTGTGTGTGTTAGAGAGAGAGAATGATTAGTCGCATGGAAAGGTTTGCGTAGCGACTGCAATTTCATTTGTTTCTATTGGTTATAACACTGATCAAATCAAAACCAGATTCGGCAACCTGGTAGATATAGTAATTTTCTATGATACTGCGTTTTTGGTTTTTTTTAATCTGAAATACACTTGTAGCAGTGCCATTATCACAGGAATCGGGGTACAAAATTTGGTTGCTCTTGCTATTATAGTCTCAGAGATCTAAGCGCTCATCTGACGGACAGACACAAGGACGGACAGACAGACATGGCTATATCGGCTCGGTTATTGATGCTGATCCAGAATATACATACTTTATGGGGTCAGAAGCCGCCTCCTTTTGGTGTTGCACACATGCACATCCACCACAAAACTAATATATCCTTAAATACGTGTTTCTTGTTTCATTTCATTAGCTGGAAACAGGCTTTCCGGTCCCACAAGATCTGGGCCACTCGCACCTCGTTCTTGCTGAAAGCGTTGGCTCAGCTGGTTTAACTCAGCTCCTTAGTTTCCTCGCGGCTGGGTATGCAAGTAGGCAAGTAGGCAAGCTGGCTCCCGATGCCTCTCGAGCTCTTGGACTGTTTGACCGGACTATACTCCGCTAAAAACCTGGCACACTCGTCCAGAGCCTTTTCGCTCCATCTTCATCCGCTGCTTGGTCGCGTTGCACCTCAAATGAAATATCCTGCAGATTCTCTACTGTATTTTTAAAGTCTTTAAAAGGGTGTGCTTGACGGCGTGCTTCCCTGCGAGGAGAATACATTTCAGTATGCAGTGATTTTAAATTATTTTTGGTTGTGCTTACTGCTTACTGTTTTATTTATTTTCTTCGATGGAGCCAGTAGAGCTCGATTCTTTAGGCCATGCGCCGCCATGCATCGGCAGAGTTCCCAGCCATCGCAGAGCAGGGCGGCCGATATGCAAAGCTGTGGGAAGGTGGAAGTAGTTTAGTTTATGAATTGGGCAGATATCGTGTCTTTCCAATCACCTTGTTGATGGCACACTGAAAATCTCCTGGCCGCTTGCAGCAGTCGGGCCGACTGTTGTCACAGGTGGTACGATAGCAGATCAGAGCCTTGTCGCTGCCCTCGGCTGACTATCAGCTGAATCCGCCGGGCAGTCCTTTCGTCTCAGCGCTAGAAGGCGGATATACAGTCGTTGTTCATGTCACTACTCCCGCCACTTAAAATTATCTGTCCGGATGGCCTGATGATTGCCGACATCTGTCCAGAATAGCAGACGCCTCGCCTTCATGGCATGCACGGCAATGATGCGAGGCTTCTGCAAGTTCGCCCAAGAAGCTAAAAGAGGAAACGTTTTAGAACACAGCTCAATAGGGAGAGAGAGCTTCACCTGGGCACGGATATTCTTGCCGGACACCAACAGCGGCACATTCGGGCAGTCTGGCGTACCTGGGGGGATGCAGGGCACATCCTTGGCGAGGCTGCGGCTCTGGCCAGTCTTGATCAATGCCCCCGGTGCTCCAGTCGCTCCAATACACGTAGTCCTAGCTGCCAACCAGTACCGACACTTGTTGCCATCCAGCATCTGAGCTCCCGGCCATGATTATAGCTCGGACCCGGCGTATGGAGTCCGCGGGGAGGGGGGCGACCTCATACCATTACATACCGATACACCGTAAATATACCGTCGGTTCAATTTTTACCTCAAAAATACCGAAAACGAGGGGGAACGTTGTGAGTTGCTGCGGACACCGCAACTCTACAGTTATACCCGATACTAAGTCAGTATGGCTCTCCTCCGGCAGACGCTGCTAATATTAAACGACACGACAAGGAGTGCGTGCGAGAGAGACAAAAAATCAGTCTGAGCGTGACGTCGGGCGCTGCGTAGCCAGTGCAAATTGATTTGTTCCTTTTGGCTATAATCTGGTCTGATCTGGTCCAGATTCAGCAATCTGATAGATATGGTCGTTATCTATGATTCTGCGTTTTTAGTTTTCTCGAATGTGCAATATTGTGGATGCAACAGATTTTCGTCCTTTGTGGGGGCGGAAAAGGGTGGGGCGAAATTCTGAGATATACGTTTTATAGTGAGATCTAACAGAAGTACGGATACCAAATTTGGTTACTCTAGCCTTAATAGTCTCTGAGATTTGTGGATGCCCCAGATTTTCGTCCTTTGCGGGGGCGGAAGGGGGTGTGGCGAAATTTGGACACGAAACGGTAAAGGTCCGATATCACAGGAGTGTGGATACCAAATTTGGTTGCTCTGGATCTTATAGGTTCTGAGATCCTTGAACTCATATTTTGCAATTGGCAAAACCGACCATGAAACCTGTGTGTTAGAGAGAGACAGAGCGAGAAAGAATGAAATTGTTTTCTTGATTCTGGCTATAATAATTATACGATCTAATTGAGATTTTACACTCTAGAACATATAGTCATCCTCTACGATTCTGCGTTTTTGGTTTTATCGTATCTTTAAAAATGTGGATGCCACAGATTTTCGTCCTTTGTGGGGGCGGAAGTGGGCGGGGCGAAGTTTTGAAATATTTTTGTAGCAGTGACATATCACAGAAGTCTGGATCCAAAACATCGTAGCTCTAGATCTTATAGTCTTTGAGCACTAGGCGCTGAAGGGGACGGACAGACGGACGGACGGACGGACGGACAGACGGACAGACGGACAGACGGACGGACGGACGGACGGACGGACGGACAGACGGACAGACAGACAGGGCTCAATCGACTCGGCTATTGATGCTGATCAAGAATATATATACTTTATGGGGTCGGAAACGATTCCTTCTGGACGTTACACACATCCACTTTTACCACAAATCTAATATACCCCAATACTCATTTTGAGTATCGGGTATAATTATTCAAAATACCGTAAACGGTCGCCCAGATTGCAGGTATATTTTTTTTTTAGGTATATTTCGATTCAAATCTTATCGATAGTTCCGCGGTCTGCGCGGTCACACTGTTCACTTGCGCACATGTTTGTTTTCCTTTGCATTATTTTTCTTTTACGCCGTAATTAACGTAAATAAATGCTATCATGAAGGTTAAAATGATAAGTCGCAACCCGGACAACTATGTCCGGGAAACCAAGCTGCAGCAACACAAAAGTGAGTCCACAGTAGTGCCCTAGCCAGCATCATTTATATGTTGCTCTAAAAATTGTAGTGCCCCGCAACTATGATCCATCGCTGCATCCACTGGAGGGCCCCAGGGAATATGTGCGTGCGCTGAATGCCACCAAACTGGATCGCGTATTTGCCAAACCTTTTGTCTGCAATTTGAGTGGACATCGCGACGGCGTTTCCTGCTTTGGCAAGCATCCCAAGCTGCTCTCCGCGCTAGCCACCGGAGCCTACGACGGCGAGGTGCGTATCTGGGACCTGGCGAATCGCGTGAGTGCCCGGAGCTTTGTGGCCCACAATGGATTTGTGCGGGGAATCGCGTATGCGAAGGATGGAGAACGTATCTTCACCGTCGGCGATGACAAAACCATTAAGGTTTGGAACTCACAGGCACCGGAGGTGGGCGAGGAGGAGGAGCCGGTAAACACAATACTGAGTCGATATGGCCTGCATGGCATTTCGCACAACCGCAAAGACAACAGCTTTGCCACGTGTGGCGAGGTTTGCGCCATTTGGGATGAGCAGCACAATGATCCTCTGAAGACGCTTAAATGGGGAGTGGACACCCTGCACACGATTTCGTACAATCCCGTGGAGACCAATGTGCTGGCCTGCTGTGCCAGCGATCGTAGCATCATACTATACGATCAACGTGAGGCTCAACCGCTGCGCAAGGTGGTGTTAACCATGAAGAGCAACAAGCTGGCCTGGAATCCCATGGAGGCGTTCAACTTTACAGTGGCCAACGAAGACTGCAAGTAGGTGAAGGGAGGGACATTTGGGAGTCGTATAGGACGTTAATAACTATTTTCCTTTGCAGTCTCTATACCTTTGACACACGTAAACTTCAAACTCCTCTAAAGGTGCACTTCGATCACGTTTCTGCCGTAACCGATGTGGACTATGCACCCACAGGGAAGGAATTCGTCTCGGCTAGCTATGACAAGACCATACGCATCTATCATGCCCATCAGAGTCATTCCCGTGACATTTACCATACCAAGCGCATGCAACATGTGGTCTGTTGTGCCTGGTCTTTGGATAATCGATATATTTTCTCTGGCTCCGACGAAATGAACGTGCGCATGTGGAAATCGAACGCGTCGGAGAAGCTGGGAATCATTCGCCCAAGAGAACGTACCAATTTCAACTATCAGGAGGCCCTCAAGGAGAAGTACGCTGCACATCCGCAAATCAAACGCATCGCACGTCATCGTCAAGTGCCGCGCCATGTTCTCAATGCCCAGAGAAAGATGCGTGCGGGCAAAGAGAAGGACCAAGTAAAGGAGGCCAATGTGCGAAAGCACTCCAAGCCCGGCAAAGTACCCTACGTCAGCGAGAAGAAAAAGCATGTACTGAAGGAAGAAGTCTAAATACGTTTACAAACCAAGTAGTCAAATAAGTAAAACAGAAACACACGTAGGACCATACCATACCATACCATTGATAATGAAAAGAAAGTAACGAAGAACGAAATGTGTTTTGGAAACGATAAGCCCGAGCGGGCGATAACGATAACAGCTGGGGAAACGTGGCGAAATCTGGAACATTTTTGTTTATAAAAGGTGGACAGCCCCGCCAGTTGGAGCTCATTGTTACGGTGCCAGTCGGTCGTTAGGTTTTTGTTTTCGTTGTTGATTTGTTTATACTCGAAGAGACTCTCCCCTTTCGGCTCGCACGCAAAACTCGTTTACGTTTGACACATAAAATCCAATTAAACATGGAAGCACTGGGCGATCTTTTGGCACCCCACAGCGAGCTCATTGCCAAGGTGGCCGGCACAATTACTACCCTGCAATTTCTGTCCGGTATAGCGCTGCTCAACGACATCCGTAAGAAGGGCAGCAGCGATGTTTATCCAGTCGGACCGTTTCTAGGCGGCGTGGTCCTGTAAGTACGTGCCCCTGCACTGTACACACTGTCATCAAAGAGTGCATCTGTGTGGGCATTGATTAAATTTTTGAATTGTCGCCATGACACCGCAGAATCGGTTAGCTCAAGGACGCACCTAAAATCGTTTTACGTTCTATTCAATGATACAGAAATTGGCGATTACATCACGCCCAAATGAAAGCAGAAAGCTGCTCCGATCATCTCAGTCACTCAACCATTACAATTTCAAATAATTTCTTTTGACCTTGTCATACAAGAATCTGTCGTTTCTTATCGATGGCAAGCCCCAGCCAACACGTAGCTCTTATCTAAATGTTTATTTGTAAAGTTCTAACTTAGTATTCCGATCTGCCAGTCTGCTCAATGAAGGATAGTCGGACGTCGCTAATCGCTCATAAGACAAGCCCCGATAAGCGGCTCGCCCACTCCACGTGCTCGGAATGAGAAATCAGAGTGGGTCTCTCTCTCTCTCTGTGCTCAGTGGGGGTGGCAGGTAGCCGCACACCGTATACTGTGTGCAGTGTAAAGACGCCCGAACATGCAACAGTTGGGTGCCCTGCTGCAAGGTGTAGCTAGCAAGGTCAATGTTACCTTGTGGGCCTGTGTCGTTATATATCACCATAATCGAAATTATTTCACCACAATGGAGGTTTCTACTGATAAAATGGTAGCTGACACTGCAGATATTTTTGTAGCCGACTTTTAATGTTATCAATAGAGCCCGATAAATTAGCATGATTTGTAATTAAACAAAATTCCACAGCTGGTCTACTGCAAAACCCGTTTGACCAGAATATTTACCACAGTAGAATGCATTCTAAGAGATGGAAATCTCCGGCTAGTTGTACGTATACATATACGGACCAAAATCACATAATTTAGCAACACACAAAACAGGTTTTTTTTGCACTATGAGCATAAATAGGAAAATCTTCAGCAGAGGACTGAAGCCAATTATATTTCTCAGAAGCTCGCATACTACTATTCATTCATTCACTAAACAACAATAAGGCGATCCTCTCTAAACCTTTTTGGGATCTGTTCCCCGTTCTGTCGAATGCAACTAACTTTAAATTTTAAGATTCTGGATATACATATATGTATGTATGTATGTATGTGCATATGTAGTAGGTGTACTCGAATTTTTGTTAATTAATTAATCGAGTATACAATTTAAATTGGCTTCATGGGAAGATCGAAACTTGGCTACACTTCTATTCATAAAAACCATTTCTCCCATTCCAGAACGGTTCTCAGCTTGAAGCTGGCCAATATTATGAATGATGCTGCCATGATAAACACTAATTTAATTGGATTGGTGATTAACTTTGTGTTTCTTGGCGGCTTCTACTACTATGCCTCCAGTGGTAGCAGGGGAAACATCTGGAAGCAGATTGGTTACGCTTCCCTATTCCTGTTGGCGTGCACTGCATATGCAAACTTTGAGGATCCCAAGAAGATTGAGTTCCGTCTGGGAATGCTCATCACGGGAATCCTTGTGTGGCTGGTGGGCTCACCCCTCCTGCACCTTCCTAAAATCATTGCGAAGAAGAGCACCGAGGGCATGCCCTTTCCAATTATATTGGCTGGTAACCTGGTAGCCACTTCCTGGATGCTGTACGCCATCTCCATAAAGAATACTGTGATGGTGGTAAGTTGGGAGGGCAGCAGCTTTTATAAGAATCATCCATTTGATGTCCGATTTTTACATTTAGCTCCAAAACTTGTTGCTTCTGATCTTGGGTGGAATTCAGCTGTCGATGTTTGCCATTTACCCGAATAAGCCAGCTGCCAAGAAGCCGGCGGCCAAGAAGGACAGTAAGAAGGAGAAATAATTGTGTGAGCGGACTAATAATGGATTAATTAACCAAATAATATTTAGCTAGGAATGAGAAGTAATCAAATTGCATATTGCTTGAATTTACACTAAATCGCCAAAACAAAATCAAAACCAATTGAAATTTGTCCTATACAAATTATTTTTTTACATACATACATATATGCGATATTTTCCTAAAATAAATCATTCTAAGAGTGAAAGTTGAGGGGAGACAAATAAAAATCCTCAGCTATCTAATGAACAATTGTTACTATTATTGTACATAGCTACTAAGTACTTGCAAATTTTTGACAATAATTCAAATCTTCCAATGCGTATTTATAAATAAAAATAGTTAAACTGTTACAAATTCAATAGATTTCTGGCTCCTTTATGGCTCGGCTTCCACTGGCACTGTGGAGTTATAATGGGCACCCAACTGGTAGATATGACGATGGTAGCACAGTACCAGGGGAGCACCGCCAAATTCCTCCTGCCCTAGCAGTGTAGGAGCTCCCTCGGCTTGGATGACTTCAATGGGAACTTTCAGCAGCGAGGAGATTGCCTTCAGTTCGATGTGACCACCCCATGCGTGGTTCTCCTCTATGTCTTTGCAGTATTGCTCGAACTGCTCGTCATTTAACAGTTCTCCAGTCTCCGGATGGGCCATATAGCATAAGAAAGCGTCCTTTTGGGCACGCACATAATTGGCTGTCTCCTTGCGCAGCTCTTCCACGCTGTGGCCGGGCAGAGCATTGGCAATTAACTGATGGCGCACAGCATGGTACAAGCAGTCTCCATCGGAGGCTATGGAGTGCAAGGCCAGCTGGCGACTGGCCAACTTGTCTGTGATCTGCTGAAGTTCGATCCATTTGAGCGATGGGCCATCGTTGGCTGCATTCTGGAGCTCCTCGCGAATTTCCGCCTCGCGTTCGCGGGCCTCCCGTGACTTCTTGTCGCGCCGCCTTTGGGCCTTAGACACACGCTGCTGCGTGCCAGGTTCCTGCGACTGTTTCTTTTCGTCGTCCTCGCTTTTGGCTGGTTCGCTTCCAGCGGGCGGTGCCTCTGCAACGGGTTGATTCTTGGGCAGCTCAGACACGTCTTTGCTTTCGTCTGCCTGAAGTTCGATCTTTTGACGCTGCTCCAGCTCACTCTCCAGGCGTGACATCTCCTCTAGGAACTCCTTGCGCTTGGTTTTATTGTTCTTGGGCGCATTCTTCTTCATGGCCTGCAACTTGGCCTGAAGTTCTTTGCGCTCGCGGCGATGGCGAGAGGCAACATCCTCCAGATTGACCTCTTTTACCTTTGATTCCAGCTCAAATATAACCCCGCCATCACTTGCCATCTTCAAAACCTTAATTTAATTTTAATAAAAATAACTATGTTGTCGGTATCAATGTGACCGCGGTATTATCGATAAAATATACCGTCCGTCCCTCAGAAATATACCAAAATATACCGTCTCATTTAAAAAATATACCGTAAATATACTGACGAATTTTTATATTTCGTGAAATATTACTAGCTAATCACATAATTTTATCCAATTAATGAATCTATTTTCCACTTGACTGGCTTATTTTAAATACTTGACTTTGATTGTTTTTGCCTCAATTTTGGTTCCTCAACAACAATATAGCGTCTCGAATGATCAAAAACAGAACTCAGCCTACTTAAGCCCCCTCTATTTAAATAGTTCAACTACTTGAGGTAAATGGCGGAAAATATAAACGATTGTAAATTCTTCTTGTAGATTCATGCCATCTTTCCTCTGAACTTAAAAACAAACCACGATATCTTTCACCTGAACTGCTCTGACATTATTAAATGTTCATTATTTTCGGTGGAAAATTGAAATACCCCCTTGGTTTATAATAATCGTTCTCCGTCAAAGATTGGAAACCATAGTGATCAATTTTGATGTCGAATATTATTAGCTAGATAGAAAATTTAGCCATGCCCACATAACATAACAGCCCACATCATTACATATATCTAGCATTTTTCTAAGCAATGGAAAATATTGCCACAACCATGTTCGATTTTATCGGTAATTGAAATATAAACAATAAAACCGCAATAAATGTGGTTTTGCCGGTTTTAAGACGTGCCTAATTTGTATCTTATATGTTTTTGGTCTAAGCTCTTTTCGGTATGTTTTTTTTTAATCTAGCGTGTATTGTCTCCGAAACCTGGCAGCACTGGTAGCAGTGCTCATCAAAGCTCGGGCTGGTGTAACTGTTTTGTAAGTGTGCCAAAATACCAGAACATTATTTTTAAATTTCATTATTACCTGTTATAATTCAAACTAGAACATTCTGGTGCAATATTACTACGCTATTCCATTTAAAACAAGTTATACATATGTTGTTTTTAGCATTCTTTTATTTTGTTTGTGCTAAAAAAAATGTAGGGTAGGGGACTGTATGCTCTTGGTTAGTGTTTCTAGTGAACTGGAATTGGATCAACCAATTCTAGATTAACAAATGGCTTAATCTAAACTAGAGTCGAAAAAAAATATCCAAATTCATTCATATATACAGACTAATCTATAGGGAGGAAGTGACATATGTGAAATAATTCGAAATAACTTTAAAAATTTGAAAACTTGTCTATCTGTCAGTTGTAATAATTTTCATAAATGATGCCTAAAACTGTCAAGCGTTAACTACACAACTTAAAAATCTATTGCACAAAAAGATGTGCAAAATGTATATGTACATTGGCCAACAGCGACAACTAGTTATTTACTTAACATGCTAAGAAAGGAGAGCACTAAAACTTAGACGACATATATTATAATAGTTATGAACCGAAACTATTTTACTTAACTACTAATCGCACAACTCGCTCGCTTATATCTAACGTGATTTTCCTAGTAGAAAGTATAAAAGGAAGCACTGGCGAACTATGAATTAGTATCTCAGCAAGCCCTACATAATCTGCTCGGCGCTGCTAATTAGAGGCTCTTGGTAATGTTTTGGAACAAGCGACGACCCCACCATGATTCCAGATCGAAGGGCTTGAAGTCTTGCAACGCTGGGCTAGGAGGCTCCACCCAAACCGCCGCCGATGCGGAGGTGGGAAATGGTTTATTGGCGATGATGCATTCCACAGGATTAGTGGCATTGTTGTTGTTAGCATCTGCCACTGGTTTCTCGCAGGGCTTCGCCGATGTACTCGAATCATAGGGATTTGGTGCCACTAACATGTTCCATGCTATAACGAAAAATTGTTTATTAAAATATAGCTTAGTTTCGGGATGTGCTTATACATATATAAATGTGTATCGTTTGTTCGGCTTACAGTCATTTATATAGCGTATGATCTCCTCATGCTGCGGTGTTATCACCTCATCCTCGATCAGCTTGGTGGGTGTTATCCGTTTTGAGGCACTCTGTTGAAAGAATGGGCGCGGGATGCTGTTTTCCCAAAGTCATTACATTTCAATTACAATTTTACGAAATATTTAATATTTATGACGCCGCACTTATGCAAACCGTACTGCGCCCCGTGAACATGTGGTCTACAAAAATAAATCACTCGAGGAAAGTGGGGGAAAACGACAGCGTGGTACTCTGCTCTAGGAACCTTGACGTACGAATATTGTTTGATACATTAAAGCAATAAATCAAATTGTACAAAATAAATTGGTACAAATTAAGATACTATCATAGGCAGATGTGACTGGCATTTTATGCTGATAACGAATAGTGATATGAAGAGATATCTCAATCGATTTTCCTCTACTCAGCACATTCCATTCGATTGGCAAGGATGCGTATTGTACAATAAGAAATCATGATTTCCGCACAGCCGGCTTGCGCCCTACAAATGTCTGTTGCTGTGGCTTCCATTCATCTCGCTTAGAAGCGTGTGACGTAACGGGCGGAAAAGTCATTGCCTTTGGGGCAAGCCGATAACCGATGCTTGACCCACGTGTTGCCTCCTACTGTGAGCGCTCTGCTCCGTTTCTCAATTAGCATAGGAGTGCTAGCTAGGTCGCTCAGTCTCTTGTCTCTTGCGATAAAATGTCAAGATAAGACGAGGGTCCCTCGCTCCCTTTCCGACACATTTCCAACATGTGCAGGCACACGCATTGTTTGCATAAGCGTTTCGGCGTTTCAGCTGTGTTCTGTTCTCTGTTCTCTTACTTGTTGTGCTCCTCCGGGGGACTGTTCAGATCGAAGCTGCCGTTCTTCTTGCTGCTCTCCTTGATGCTCTCGAACTTTTCAAAGTTTTGGGCCAGACCTGGCAAGTAACGGAGAGAATGATGCAAATGTCAGTTTGCAGTTGAAATGCCGGCAAAACAATTTTCAAAAAAAAAACGACAGAGAGAGAGAGATGAGTGCGAGTGTGCTCTCCCGCTCAACGCATTGTTGTGACATAACAGTTCGGCAACAATTCCATTCCGTGCCCGGTCTTTGGGTTTATTGTACTTTTTCACATTTATATACATTTAAATGCACTGTACTTACCACGTCGCGTTTTAGCAACAATTTTGCTGGGTCCCTTGTTGATTGTGTACATGGTTGTGTTTGGTATTTAAATGTTTAATTTAACCCTCGCTGATTTTGTTGTTGTCCGCCTGGTGACTGCTGCCTGCTGCCTGAGAGGTGTTTTCTGGCAACGAATTCTCCTTTGCTATTTTCGTTACTGCGGTGTTTTCTCTGTTCCGTTTTGTGCCTTTCGACGTAGATTAGTATTTAAGAAATTATATGATCAGAATTTTCCCGCAGTCGCTTGGTTGCCTCATCTTTTAAACAGTTACACAATACACATATGACTTTAGGGCACTTTATTAGGTTCTCGCGACGTCGGACCAAATCAATTGCTTTCATTTAATGGTTATTGGCTATTATTGTTCTGGATTCGTCTGTGGAAGGTATTTAAAAGCACCATTGGCGATTAATTGAAACCAGAATTGGAAACGGCTAACATATGCCATAACAGTGTGAAACATATGTTTGTTTCCATCGACATGTTCTGTTGTTAGCATGTTAAATATGTATCGATATATATTTTTTGGTGATAATATATTTCAAGTTGAAAATAGTATGGATATTTTCACTTTGGCGCGCAGCTCTAGTTCTACATGCACATGCGCCATCTGTCGGTAGTTACATGAATGATTTATTTTTGGAAACATTTTTTTTTTCGTTTCGAAAAAAGGCCGCTCAGTTTCAGCTTCGTTGCTTTGATTTTAATGAAAACGATATATAAATTGAGACCCATAATACATTAGTATGATAAAAGGATCGAACAACAAAATGAAATTTTATTTAAAAATACTTATTTAGAGTCCAAAGACATTTTGGACTTTTCCTGGGCTTTTATTGTCGAAATGGTCGAAAAGGGATAACTCAAAAACATAAATTTAGCATTTTAAAGTTTAATATTTCCTAAGCTTAAATCTTAAGAGCTGCAAAACTTAAAGAAACGCTTGATAGCTGCCTGTAATGTTCTTATAAACAAGGTTCAAAATGTCAAATAAATTACCGACAAGTACCAAAAAAAAAGGGTACTCTTCGAGTAGAGGGTCTAAAAATACACCAAAAATATCATCCATTAGCCTTCAGAAATGTTAAGTTTACAAGATATTTGTTGCAATGTGAATAATTATTTTACAAATATATATATTTCGACCAAGTTCTACAATACACATTATTTATATTTTTAATTTTGTAAAACATATTTTAGATGTAAAATGAAAATTTTTAATATTTTTGGGTAGCAAAATTGGCAATAAAACGTTCTTTAGCAGTACAAAAAAATTAACATGTTTCATTTCACAAATATGCACAGGAATCAAAGTTAAACTTTTAAAGCTTCTAAGCATTGCATCAATATTTACCTAAGCAGACTACATTTTAAAAAGCATTTTAGTTCATGAAGATACATATATTTGTTCGTTCAGCAGTTATCAATTTAGCAAGCTGAAATGGTCGATGTCCTACTGTGCGTTGACGCAAAAATATCATCGTTAAAATTATTCGAATTTTAACAGCCTGGCTTTTTCCCCTCGACGTACAATTTAAAATAAAAACGTATTATTACAGGATGCTTATTTGAGCGTTCTTAGAGATGTATTTTAATGTGACTTGGAAACACTATATATTTAAAACCAATCGACTAGCTTTTACACTGGAGCTGTGTCCATCCGTCTCTACGTCTTGCCGGAGACCCACAAAAAACAGCTCATCCAAATATACAAATTTGACGGGTAATATATGTCTGAGGAAGAAAAATCAATAGTATCATTAGATAAGAAACTTTTGTGGACACCTCCGACAATACTGGAGAAGAGAGCGAACATTGACAGTTTTCGAGTTAAAAAAAAGTCGCGTATCCACAAGGATATTTCTGAAAGTGCTCTTGAAAACATATCGTTTGTAGATTACTAGACGGCTCATAAAGTGCTTAGCTGACTACCTGGGCGCACAATTTCGAAGGCATTAAAATGGGATTAGCGGCTATTTTCGGCGAAAATTGTACAATTGGGCAGGTAAGGTCATAAAACGACAGATGGAGGAATAAAGAAAGGTTTTTACCGGATGGATATTTATGACTGTCTAGAAATTGCATACCAATCAATTGCATATAAACAGTGGCCGGAGGCTAATGGAAATCAGTAGCAAGCCGACAACTTCAAGCAACACAATATATCCACAATAATAAGCCTGAAATCATGTCGAGCTCCGAGACCGAAACCAGCCAAATTTTGCAACGCCTGAACAGCCTAAAAATTGTAGAAGCTCCGAGAGACGACAGCAAAAGGGAATGCTTCTCATCATTGGTACCAGCTACCCCCAGCTGCGGGGGACAAGGAAAATTTCAAACGGAGCCTAAGAAACGACGCAAGATAAAACTCAATCGAGTCTACACCTATGAGGCGGATACACACTTTATCAAGGCGCGCAAGTCTTTGAACTTTTAATCAACAAACAACAACACTACAACATAACACAACCTGATGTAATCATTATAATTATAAGCAGCACTGATTTCAAATCGGAAATACGTTCCCAGCACAAATACAATAAAGTATATTTTATTTCATCAATCTATTAAATTAGTATTCATATCCTTGTCGCTCATTCACTTTCAAACAATTACTCTTTGGCGCGCACCACTCGCATCCAGTCGATAGTATCGATTCGGCCATCGATGATGATGCTTTCTTCAAATCGGTTATGACTCTCTTTTTCGCTATCGTTCTTCGTTCAGGCTCTCTTTTATTTATTGGTAATAGCCGGTTGGCGACAATGGGCCCCATTTCATGTTGCTAATGTTTCTGCATAGCATTTATAGAATTATAGAATAGTTATAGAATTGAGAAAATGTTTTTCATCCCAAGTCTCCAAAGAAGGCAATAACAACTTAGTCTCTGTTTTAAATATCACAACGATATTTTGCAGTTTATTCTATTCTTTCAGAGACCAAGAATAGGTATCAGGATAGAGATATATGTACATACATATATATGAAAGATACCAATCATATTCATGAATATGTCTAAGATATATCAATTTGAGAATTTATTAATTACGTTTTATCTTCATACCATAATAAAACTCAAAAATTAAAAAAATCTTTTATTTTGATAGAATAATGATTAATTCTGATTATTGTTATTGATTTGTATTGCCTAATCATTATTTTTGATTTGTTTATTGAATAATTATCATTTTCGATTCTTGTTGTATAATTCGTATTATAATTATTATTCTTGATTTTTATTGAATAATTATTATTTTTGATTTTTATTGAATAATTATTATTTTTATTTTTATTGTATAATTATTATTCTTGATTTTTATTGAATAGTTATAATTTTTCATTTTTATTGTATAATTCGTATTATAATTATTATTCTTGATTTTTATTGAATACTTATTATTTTTGGATCAAAACATTTATTATATAATTATTATTTTTGATTTTTATTGTATAATTCGTATTATAATTATTATTCTTGATTTTTATTCAATAATTATTATTTTTGGATCACAACATTTATTATATATTTATTATTTCTTTATTAATTACGGTTTAAAAACAGTTCGGAAAACAGTATCTTCGTATTAAATGTATTAAATTAAATTAGGCCATTGCGCGCATCATGTCTTAAAATACCAGCAACATTGCGACTGTTTTTTTTGTTTAACTATTTTGTTTAAACCTTGTTTTAGTCAAAATACAATAAAAACAAGGACTAAAAACTAACAAATTTTGTAGAAAATTTATTCATCAATGGCCTAAAGTTATGTGGGCAAAAGGGTTTTAGTAAGACAGAATTATTCAACGGAATCTCTAAATTGAGCAATATGAACGACTATCCTCTTTCGTTTTTTTTTTTACCTATTTCGCTAAAAACTTTTTTTGTTTGACCATTTTTGCTAAAATCTTTTTTTTCGCAAAATGCAATAAAAGCAAGTATTTAGAACAAGCCAGATAAGTGAAAAATAAATTCATTAATCGGATAAAATTATGTGGGCATGGCTAAATGTTCTATATAGCTGAGAATATTCTACGGAAGATAAAAAACGAGGAATATGTAAAATGTTACTTGAATTCGTCAGTATATTTACGGTATATTTTTTAAATGAGATGGTATATTTTGGTATATTTCTGAGAGTGAGACGGTATAAATAAACAACAATAAACAAAGTTTCGATTTGGATGTTCAAAGGGTCCACTAACCCATAAAACTATAAAAAACAAAACGAAAGCACAGAATGACTGACATTACAGTATCCAATGAGGGTCCTGCAAATGGAAGTGAGCCGGTGGCGGTCGCAGAAGACCCATATCAGCAACCATCTCCAGAGTTCCTGCAGCGCAAGATCTATTTTCTCGTGGATCAGCTTAGAACAATGCACTCCGAGCTTCCTGAGTGAGTTGAAGCAGCCTTAAATAAGGGCAAAAACACGTTAGTAAGGTTAGTAGTAAAGTAGTAAAGCAACCAGCTTTTGTTTACAGAAACCTGCAAACCCGAATCTCCTACGATCTACTAACGGAACTGGCCAATTGTGTGCTCAATGATAGCATTTTCGTCATTGTCAAGGCTCTAATGGAGCTCCAGCATGAGACTGAGAGGCATTTGATCAAAATGCGTATGCAGGTGGAAAACGAATACGAAATTGAGGTATCCGACTGGCGTGCCAAAATTAAGGATCCCGAGGAACTTCTGCACATTCTGGGCCTAATGAAACTCAAGCATTCCAAAAAGCTAGTGGAGTCCGACAAGAAGATTATTGAAATTCTAGATCAAAAGGCAAGTTTGCGCAATAAACCAACCGAAATTCCCTATTTTTATTAACTATTTTGACTGCTTTGGCCAACAGGTAAATGACCAGCAATCCATTTTGCAGAAGGCTGGTGTGCCTGGCTTCTATGTCACCAAGTATCCCAAGGAGATCAAAATACAAATGTTCTTGCTCGATTTCATTTTGCGTCTGAGTCGGCTCAAGTACGAGCCCAACAAGTAGCAGCTGGAGCAAAATCCGGAGCCCCTAAAAAACAGCGATTGACTTTAAAATACGTTCCAGCCTGTCTTAATTAGAATATATAGACCCATTAAATTATTAACCGTGATCAAATGTCCAGCTCATCGTACTAAAAACCTGTCGTGCTGCGCAGTTAATCAGTAAGAAATGGAATTGTGAGAGTCCCAAACAAAGATAGAGAGAGAGTGGGAGAATTGACCAAAATAAAGATAGAGATAGCGCGCCTCTTTTACTCCCGCCGAGCGTAGTAAGCTGAGAGCCGGCGCTATAAATTGTGGCGACCAGTACACAGATGCATCAGTTCTGTTTGAAATTTCCAAAGAACACATTAAAAACTCTTGTGTGTAAAATGTCTCTGACTATCACGACAACTGTTTCACATCCTGAGCTTAAGGATCTGGTGAGTAAATGTGACACCCCACTTTCCTTCATTTAATTTAAGTTTCTCAGACCCTGGCGAGGTCAGCCGGCCGGTTAGGTCATAAATGGCAATTGACAAAAGTTGAAAGCATTTACTCTTTGCTGCCAAGCAATTCGTTTTAAATGGTTTTGGCCAACCGAGCTTAGTTGCTTCCCAACAGCCAACCTGCTCGCCACGAAATGTTTGCGCGTTTGTTTCGTAATTTCAAGGCAAGAAAAGTCAAATATAAACCTATTTTATTATATCAGTGCGCCATAATTTAATAATATAATAATAATTTTATTTTTTTTAATCGAAACTGACTAACGAATGCGAATATTTGTGAAAAACTTGAATTTTCTAGAAAAGTAGTTTCAGCCAACGGCCTTGATTTTGATTTTGTAATGTCTGTGGGGCCAATCAGCTGTTTTGTCGAAAGCACATATGTATGCACACAAAGAAAAAGAAAACGAAATCGAAAAAGCGAAAGAGTGAATTGCTAATGAGAGAGACACACGAGATATTGTAAAAATTGCCAAGTGTGGATTTTTTATGTTTTTGTTGCAAAATGCGCTGCTTGCCGGGATTCGGTTACGGTCTCACATTTCTGTTCTTGGTGTGACCTACAAAGCAATGAAATTTAATTTGATTGAAATGATTACTCACTCTTTTCTTCTTTTTCTTCGACAACCTGCAGAGCACTGTTCGCAATGAACAAAAGGAGCTGAGCATATCGCCCGTACATCATGTTAACATTCCCAAGGCAACAGCCACCTTCGGGATGGGCTGCTTCTGGGGGGCCGAATCCCTGTATGGAGCCACCCGGGGCGTGCTGAGGACCACTGTGGGCTATGCCGGCGGCAAATCCGAATTACCAACGTACCGTAAAATGTAAGCTTAGAGAAACTGAACATTGATCATTCTAACCCGAGCATTTCTTTTCTTCGCACACACACCCATCCCGTCTTCTATATCTATCTACCACTTTCCGACGCCTTACTAACCCACGAATTTCAACAGGGGCGATCACACGGAGGTTCTGGAAATTGACTACGATCCCACAGTGATCAGCTTCAAGGAGCTGTTGGACTTGTTCTGGAACAACCATGAGTATGGCCTGACTACACCCATCAAGCGTCAGTACGCCTCCTTGATTCTCTACCATGATGATGAGCAGAAGCAAATCGCCGAGACCTCCAAGCTGGAGGAGCAGGAGCGTCGGGCTCCCGAGGTGATTACCACTGAGGTGGCACCCAAGGCGAACTTTTATGCGGCCGAAGCGTAAGTTTATTCAATCGGAAACCATCTCCGTCAATACTAATCCTCATTCTGATTTCCCATAGCTATCACCAAAAGTACAGATTGCAGGGCCACAAGGATCTGGCCACCTCTCTCAACCTCAGCCCCACGCTGTTGCAGAGCAGCTATGTGGCCACCAAACTGAATGGCTATCTGGCTGGTGTCGGGGGCATGGAGCAGTTCAAAACGGAGGTGGATACATTCGGACTTACGCCCACTCAGCGTCAATACTGCAACTATCACGTAGAGCAGAACGAGGGCCAGGGTCTCTACTGCTGACATGGACGTCTCTGCATAGATGTTAAGCTAAAATCGTACACATAAGGGGGGTATACTTTAAAATCAGCTTTTTTCATTTTTTGCTTGTTCAAAACAAAATGCGTATTATGTAGATTTAGGAGTATTGAAACAAATCTTAAATATACAAATATTTTATAATAAAAAAATTATCTCAAATGGAATTTATTTATTTTTGGCTCTTGCTTCTCATTTATTGCTTGCATTCGACCGATAAAGCAACCTTTTTTTGGCCTACGTGATAATATTATTCAGCTTGATCCTAGGTAAATTGAGAAAAACAACAGCTTACATAGCTTGCTGCCTAATCTGGGATGATAAACATTTGGTAGTCATATAATGATTTCGAAACAGGATGATAACGATTTTGCTGGGTCATATGGCTAATGTGCCCTCATTGAGTCTATGATCCGATCGAGCCAGAAGTGAATTTCTTGTTAACTCAAGCTATAGAGAATCTGTAGATTTTAATCATGTAAGGATGCTTTGTCGTATCACTGTTTTAAATACTTTTGTAAAAGATTGGCAGGATATCACTTCCATAAGTCCTGTCTTTAGGATTGACTTAACTTTTATAATCTACAAACAAAACCTTCAGCTTAGATTCAGGGTTTAACAGTCTTGAACATTTACAGAAATCGTATGGGGAAAGTTGAAGGACCCTTAACTATAGGCAGTAATGACTAGCAATATATGGCATTGAAAGTAGAACGAAATTCTCCTAGTCATAGTCTAACTATATCTGGGGTCTGATTAGAAAAATATAGTGCTTCAAGTTCTTCATAAAATATAATTAGACGGCGGATGGGAAGTGCAAACCAAACAGAATTTATTATATCCGGGGCCTTCAACCCAAACTCTATAGCTTTGACCGCTCTTTTATTAATTTCTATAATGCTCTGAGAGCAGAGCACATGTTGTCACTCCCAGCCAGTCATCCTCTCCCCACATTGAATGAATGGCAAACCAGAAAGCGCCGACAACTATCAGACAACGCTCTCTCCTTCTCCGTCTCTGCCTCCGTCTACGTCTGCGTCTGCTCTCCTCTATCATTCGTTCATAGCGGCAAGGCGGCAAAGCGCCCGCGTGCGATAAAGTTAAAGCGAAAACGGCATAGTATTTTGTTTACAGCAAATGCAAGATTTAAATTGTATTTCGTTAAATGATTTCTATATAAAAGAATGTTCAGAATCGCATGAGATTCGGTCTAGCCATACCCCATAAGCTAAAGTATCTGATTCTTCAAAAATCATTAAAATCGATGCACCCACTGGGTGCTGGCAAACTTTTGCACTTTATGGGGTTCGCAAACAAGCAATCGGTACACTTTTCGGATATAACATAGCTTGGTCCAGGAGCCACCAACTGCCAAAATTTGGATCAAAAATCTATAACCGTTTATCCTCAGCGATTTTTACAAGATTTTCCGTTATACGTTTCAGCCTAGAAGAGGAAGAGCAGCATTCCCCGAAGCACACGAGATTGTCAGACGCGCGACGATAGACATACATAACAACAAAAGCTATTAATGACGGGGCGCTTTGTTTGTATTAGTCGCACGGGTTGGGTTGATAATAATTTCACTGGTTTCGCTTTACAGGCAAGAAGGGTCAATGAGTCTAGGGAAAATGGCACAAGTCAGTCCGTAAGGGGCTGTCACTGAAAGGTCGGCATTGAGCACTGAGGCTCTTTCTACATACATATGTATATGTACATACGTAATCAATATGATTTGCATTAAATAATTATACCCTGGCATGGGGCAGGGTATTATAGTATTGCCCAGATGTTTGTAATGCAGAGATTAATCTCTTAATGATTTCAATACGATTTATCATCAAATTAAATGTAAATTGTTAGTTTAAAGGATCTTATCGAGACAACATTTTATGGAGATGTATTTTTATTAACTTTTAGGTGGAAATTAATCATTATGGAATTATTATTCAGCAAGTTGATATATGTACATACATTGTCATGGCAGTCATATATCAACCAAGTATAAATATCATATATTATATTTAACAGATGCAGAGTATCAAAAGTTTCGACCACGAATCCAACCGCCTGCCCTTCTTGTTTCAAATTTATATTGAGAAAGTCGATAGCGCACACAGAAGCTGAACATACACAGTTATTTGCAAATCATCCTATTTGCAATTTGATTTTGATTTTTTAAATCAACTAGATTTTGTACATGCACAAATCCAGCCAGTCATGCATGGGCTTTGATAAGGTTTATTGGTAATAAATATTGTTTTTAAGTACTTGATTCTCTTAGGATTATTCGCAAATTCTTTGACTCAGTCTTTAGGTTTTACCCAAGTTTTTGGGCAACGGGAACCCCCTTTACATTTACATTATCATTCGCAAACATAGAACGTTTCAAATGTAGATCAGTAAGTTTGGGAGGGGAAGCATTGAAAGCCGATAAGTGTGGGACTACTGAAAGCCGTCATTGTCCCCTATCTAGGTTTTGAATTTCGATTGCGCTGTCTTTCAACGCGACGCAAGGATTGGATGATCCCTGCAGCATAGGTGATCTCTGAGATGTTTTACGAGCTTTTAGGAAATCCATTAAGTCATTTACTATAAACAGCCTACCAGTACCTAAGCTTAGCTCTTCCCGATCCCGATTTGGGATAGCCAAAAAAGTACATGTCATGTGTACAAACACCCGTTTCCTGTCAAGAGTTGTGTGAGATACAACCCAGCTTCCAACCCGAAGGCAAAACTTGCCGAGCACGACTTGCAAGACCGCTTCATAGCAGAGGTCCTTTCAGCAGCTCGACTGATGAATTCAAGTTCTATTATACATATTCTTCGTTTTTGATATTCCGTCGAATTTTACTAGCTAGACTTGACTGGCTTATTTTAAATACTTGCTTTTATCGTATTTTGCCAAAAAAAAGATTTTAGTGAAAAAACACATAAAACGTAAGAGATATTGCTCAATTTTGATATTCCGTTAAATAATGCAGACTAACTAAAACCCTTAGCTCTTCCCACATAATTTTAGGCCATTCATGAATAAATTTTCTATATTAACTACTTTTAAGAACTAGATATTTTTTATTTTATTGTGTCTAAAACAAGGTCTGAACAAAAAGGGTCAACAAAAAAAAGTGGCAACGTAAGTGAGAATGGAATGTCATTTCTTGCTTGTAGCTTGTCAACCGGAGTAAGGGCATTTGTATACCCTATTTTGTTAGTTTAATATGTACATATGTAGATACTCTTTTCCAAGCTGCTTTTAAACGTAGTTAGTAAAGACCTTTTCGCATGTTGATATGTTTTAGACGTATTCATGAATATGAATAGTATCTTGTATATATGTATGTATATCCAGATACCGATACCTATTCTTGGTCTCTGTAAGAAGACAATAAGCTTGTATATATCGTTGAACTAGCTTTTAAACAGAGACTGACTAATTTCTGCATATATTGGAGTCTGAAATGACAAACATTCTCTCAGTTCTATGTATAATATCCATTTATCTCCCAAGAGGCAATACAATTTTGCTACGAGCTAGTGTAGCAGCGCAGCGCAGAGTATCTACATGATTTCTACACTTTACATCTTCTTTACATCGACATGGCGCCACCTGTCGACGCAGATGTGAATGTGGTCAATTTCATAGATCGACAGTGGTATACTATACCCGTCTCTTTCTTGCGCACTGATGCCACAGCTGGTCCAAAAAGTAAATTTCCATGCTTGCTGCATACGGAAAATCCTAAACAAACAAAAGAGTAATATAAACAAACAAATTTGTTTTGGACTTAAACTATTTTAGTGGCTCATTGTTTCCTAAATACTTACCTCTTTTAAATACATAGACTAAATCAATGCGAAACGTTTTGTGTGTTCAAAACAGGCTCATATCCACAGCCTGCAAGAATCGATGTATTTTTCGTTCCTATGGCACTTCCACTTTGAGTAGCTAGATGTGAGGCATTGGCATAACTATACTCGCAATTGCTCATCTAAATGTTATTTAATTTTAATGAATCCAGTAACTGAAGCATATATTTATCTGGAAAACCTTATGAGTAATATTTAAACTAACACGGAAGCACTGCGATCAGATGAGAAGTACGTTGGACGACACTTAAATCCGTATGGATAGCCGTCGCTGTGGTTTCAGCTCCTTTTCGGTTCTCTCAATGCGCAAACGAAGGACTTGGTTGGCTTGGAGTTCGCGACGTCTGCTAGACGACAGCTCCGACCCCGTCCCAAGCTCAAAGCATGATTCGATCTTCGGTGAGCGGCGACAAATCACAAAACTTGTCGAGTCCTTGGCAAACAGATTATGCTGACGTCTCGGAACACAACGCCTCGGTGTGTTGACCAACGGCTCAGAATCGGACTTTTCCACATTCTTGGTATCCAACTGTTCCACCTCTATTGTTAGCAGTTCCTTGAACATATCTTCCACGGCTGAGTAGTAAAGCGTAATGTTTGAGGACATTGCAAACCTGATGCTGACGACCAACTGAAAAATGATTCAAGTCGAAGTGCATGCATCCCACATGCACAGGCCACTAGACTCATTTTTCAACCCTCGCCGAGGACCGACTACCTGACCAAACAAAGGGATCGACCATCGTAAGAGCAAATGGTACTAGCAAGCAATACAGTCTCCATATTGAATTTGTCACAGCGGAAAAATAAACCAAAAACCGAAAAACCCATCATGTCTATGAATCACATTTCCCCTCTTTCATTATCAACCAGGCCAAGAGATAAAGAATCCGCTAAAAAAAAGTACAACAAATTCTAAATTGCCATACCTACGGCCATAGAACTCAGTCAGAACAATCGTAGATAAGGAAAAATCCCACTATGAGCATTAGGTTCGATTAGATTAAGTAACACACTACCCGGATTCTGTTAATTTCGTTCGTTTTCTGGGAATTATTATTAATTTTGTTATCCACGATCAAGCGTAGGAGTCACCCAAAGTCCTGGTAAGGAGACTGGAGCAAACTAACCAGAATACACCTCTGACCTTGCCAACGGGGGACTTGAGATGCAGCCCTAGATGTCCTTCCAGAGCCGTGCCTGATGTAGTCCAGATTATGTCGAGTAATAACCGTAAATTGTACAAATCAATGTAACAGTGTTCAATTCTATAGTGTTTGTTATTTGTGATAATTGTTATTTAATAAAATGTGAAAAAAAAAAATGTTGTCTATGGTATAAATTCATCGCTCTAGATCAATATTCCTTATTAAAATAGTCGCGTATGCTGCGCTTTACAATGGGCGTCAGTTGGGAGACCTGCTTCTGAACGTCATCGGTGCCCTTATCCTTGTGATAGTAGACCGTGAAGTAAACAATTAATCCAACTACGACGACCAGGACAATGATTGAGCAGAGAATGCTCATCAGCAATTTGCAGGCACAGTTACAGCAGCTAAAATGGATAACACAGATGGATTAGAGAGAGTAAGATATATTTGAATATGAACTACGAGTACAGATGAAAATATCAGAAGTGACATGGAAATGCTGTTCCTGTTCGATCAAACCGCAACAAAAATTAACCACCATGAACTGTCCCTTACTATTCCTTGATATTTTTTGGGAAGTCAAGCAGTCGTGATGCAATGAATGAGTCAGAAATCAGTCACTGTCCGTACTTACCAGCAAACCACTTTGCCGGGGCATTTGAGACATTCGCAGAGAGCGTTGCACATGTTGAATGCAGTCGACGGGTACTATGTGTTAATTATAAGGAAGGTGTCGTATATAAGGCGAATCTTAACCGCAGCTCTCCTGGTGTTCGATGTGTCGTTGGCCAAAACAAATTAACAACTGAAATGTTTGCTACTCGTATTGCCCACATATCAGGCCGACAGGTATTGGGAAACGCAGCGAAAGCTTTAATCATATCGGTTCAAAGAGGACGGAAAAAACAATATATTGTACTGATAACGAGTCGGTTATTATTAACACCAACGCAGAGGTGCGAGGTAGATAGGGAAAAGAGCTTACGAACTTAAGCACAGAATATGCTTTCATTAGTTATTTTTGTGGTTGTGTGTACCAATTGACTCCGACTGGTATCGGATAGCCTTCCATCTGAATGTGGGTACTGTCGTCCTGGTAGACAACATAATATACAATGCCACCAGTTAGAGAGAGAAAACCAAAGTTAAATTTTACTCCTTATCACCTCCACAGACTTCAATCATAAACTTAGGAGCAAACTGAAAAAAACCAAAATCATTACCTAAATCAAACCATAGGGCAGACAGCTTGAGTATTTTCAGAAGCAAATACATCTATATTTATGATCTATAAAACTTTAGCGTTTTTGATTGGGTCGGCACAGATATTTCCAGGTGATTCAGAAAACAGACAAGTGGACAGTCAAACCATGCAATGGCAGTGACAAATCGGTCAGAGTCGGAGATAACAATATACAGTATATAACAACGTTGAAGATTGATTATGGACAGGAAATAGCCCACCCTTTCGGCTAGAAGAGGTTCGGATGAGCAGTTTTCTATTCTTAAATTACTAATCAACAGGGAACATTTCGTATCAAGTTCTTTAGGAGCCCTCTTGAAAGGATTATTATTCGTGATGAACATTTTTCGGGAATTTACCTTAGCCAAGTTAATTGTTTAATAGCACTGGAAATCTACAAGTATATTATAACATAGATTATAGCGCAATAATCAATAAACCTGCGAATCTCTGATAAGGTTTTGGTACGAATCTGAAAATCATATTTATCTACTAAATAATTTCTCTTTAACACACATAATGTTAACCAAACGTCGATAGCCAACATAAAACCCCTTTTCAGTCTGTTAGTCCCCATTAATGCAGGTCGCTGAAATCCATTTTTTTATGGCGACACATGAAACCAATTGCTGATCTAAGCGATTTGAACGAGTTCTTTGAAAACCTATGTACATCAGCAAACCACACGCTCCAAGCTCAGTTTTATTCAGTTTGTATTCAAAGATGGTCACACAGAAGGTTCCCTTCGTTTTGCTGGTTCTTGCTCAGGCGACTGCGAATGCAGCGTGGCTGTTGCCCAAGGCTGGCTTCAACGAATCCAGCTACAGTGTCCGTCATCTGTCGATGCATTACTCGAGAGTATTTCTCAGTGTGACAGTAAAAGGGAACGATTCACCCACACTAATCGAGGCCCAGTGGCCGGTATCGCGCTTTCCAATGCCAACTGTGATATTTCCCCACCGCGACGTACACGCGAATGGGGCTCATTCCGATTGTACGCTGCTGCAGCAAGCGCATTGGTCGCAGGTGGACAGCCTCAGTCGCTTGTGGGTTATGGATGTCGGCTGGCCGGGCAGCAGGTGTTCCCCCAGGCTGTTCGTCTTTGATTTGATACGCAACAATGCGGAGCTTCTGAGAATTGACTGCGGTCAGCACATTGACTCCAACAACACCCAAAGCTTGGTTGTAAAATTGGGACCCAGGATAGAGAGCTGCAAACTTGAACGACACATATATTTCATCCAGGGCCAAAGCCCGCATATTCTGGCCTACGACATACTGGAGCAGACCTGGCGAAGTCGTTCCCTGAAGAGCCACAAGTACGAGAGCATGCAGCAATCATTTCCCATCAAGCCAATTGACTTCACTTTTGGTCTTCAGGGCGAATTAATTGTTGCCGATCAAGATGGCGGGCTCTATAGCTCCGTAGACGTTCTGCAATGGGAAGAGAATGCTGGATTTTCCTCCAATTCTCTAGAAAAAAAACACATACAACTCACCCGTCTGGGCACCCTTTTGGGCAAGGCTCGCAGCATGATCATGGACAGCTTGGGAACCTTGTACTATGCCATATCCAAGTTTGGAGCGGTTGTGCGGTGTGTCCAGCTGGCTAACATCACGGCCGAGGGTAATGAAATCATCTATCTGACATCGAAAAACATACAACAAATATTTTTTGGCACCAATGGCGCCGTGTGGGTACTAAGTGATCGTGTCTTGAAGACACAAGATATGTGTTTTCCTGGAATTTTGTAAAACGATATGCACATTTAAACTGTTACTTAAAATGACTAAATATATAAACCAAAAGCAAACAAATTGTAAGACCTTTCCGCCGCTTAATCGATACTATTTGGCCAAAACTGATTCCAACGTTCCCAAAAGACTCAGAATTGTTTATATTCCGTGCATTTCGTTTACTTGTTTTTATTTGGTGACGTGATTCGTTTTGGTTCGATAATAATGCTATGTACTTTAAATGGGTCAAAAACAATCAAATTAATGGCTAACAGTTTGCTTGTTTAAGTAACCCATTAGGGCCTGCAATCGCTTCTTGATGTTCTTCTGGTCGTCCAAAGTACAACCAAGTAGAGCGCTCTCAAATTTCTTGTCGATCGGTCCGACATCGGCCTCGGACAGAGTGTCCAGATGTCCAGACGGATCCATGGCACTACTGCAGCACGCGTTCAAGTACAGCTGGCAACGTTGGCGGCCGATCACAGGATCTCCCATTTTTATCATAGTGTCGATCAAAGAATTTATTTGACTAAGAGAATCCTCCTGAGAGTTGTCACGCACTGTGCGCACATTTAGCTCAACAGTTCCCAGGCGTGAGCTGACGCGCTGTATGTACAACATGATCTCCTCGCGCTCGGCTACAGGGGAAGAGAGGGATTACATTGTTATCCGTTTCCCGTTTCCGTGAGGTATTATGTGAGAATCTATTACTTACACTCTCTCATCTTCTGAAGCTTATCGTTGCTTTTGATCAGATCCATAGACATTAAAAGGTAGTCTTTCATCTCTTGTAAATTGAGAGCATCCTTGCGAAGCTTCTCTACACGTGCATCAATCTGATCCAATATGTTAACAAATCTGTAAGTTGTTCAGAGTTTAGTTATGGTTTGCAAATGTTTAATTCGTATTTACCTCTCGTTGGCATTTATTGATCTGTTGAATGTTTTCGTCGGGTTCATTGGTTTTCATATGAAAAGAAACAAGCAAATTAAGACTGTTAGACCGCTCTGCTATGGCTCAGCTCTCCACTTATAGAAATACATAAGGTCTACAAATAATGACCCGAGAGCCGCTTACACACAGGTTTCGAAGCTGTGTGGGCGTCTTTCGGAGGTACTTTAGCTATCACCATTATGTTATAAATAAATAAACGAATGAAGCTGGTAGCAGTATGAGGTGGGGAAATAACAAAAGAAATGAAACGTTTGTGCCTGTCGTTTTGTGTTGTGGTCTCTATAAGTTTTGATTGATTTTATGTAGGATGGAATAACAACCTGTCCAGTGCTCTACTGTCGTCGACTAGTCCATATGAGCTGTTGCTGCCATTGTCACTGGCGCTGGAGACTGCTGTGGATGTGGAAGGCACCGCGCCTGAACGAAGGCTGTGCAAATAGTCGAAATTCATTGGTGACTCCGAGTGGTGGACGCTGGAAGAGTTTTGTCGATGAAGATGATTCTCGCTGGGACGCTGCGCTGATTGCGCATCAATTTCCATCTCCTGCGGCTGATCCAGAGTGAAATCAAACTGCCTGCGTTTGCGTTTTCCAAACAAGTGTTAATCGCTGTGGGTCTCCGTGCTGCTTGCTGCCTACTGTGGCTTCGCTTTTGGCCGTTTGGTGGCTACTTTTGGAATGTCTTAAGCTTTTTGAGTAGGTGTCGGAGAAGTGTTTGATGCTTTTGCTTATTTTTTATATTTTGTTTATACACACACACACACACGCAAGCTGTAAGAAGAGAGAGAGAGACGGAGTGCTCATTTAGTATTTAATTACCTATCGGCTGGTGTGCTGTTAAAATATGCGTCCGGCCAGGCGACACTATAGTCATCATTGGACCCCGGCCTCGACCCCTCATCATCCTCGCAAGGAAATCGAGGATGGAGCTCAGGGCCCTCAGAAGGCGGCGGCGTTTCTTCACTGCAGTGACGTCGTTTGCGAAAAATACTTCGCAAATTTTGCAGCATATTTTCCATTCAGTTTTCGTATGTTTTCTTTTGTTTCTTACGTGTGCACAAATGAACGACAATTTTTGGGCAATAATCACCTAGTTGCCTTGTTCGTCCCAGGGACTCGATTTCGCTGTTCGTATATTTAAATAGATTGATTACCTGCGGCTTGGTAACAATTTGAAGCAAGCGGTGTTTTAATTTCACGTTTTACAAAAATAATTTTTTCGTTTTAACTCTGAAGTGATTTTCTTACATTTTTGAGCAGGTTTGTTTACTTTTTTTATTTTTTTATTTACCTTAAATTTATTTTCCTAGAGATGAAACATTTGTCTTTGTACAACATTAGAGATGGAGAAGCATCGATCATTAATTCTATCGATGTTTATAGACCACTATCGATAATCTGAATTACTTTTTAGAGCTTATGGTGCTATAACATTAGACTTTGCTAACTTTGCTGCGAAGACAGAGATATCATGAGTGACAACACGCAAAATTAGTGTTCGTTGCCGTCTTTGGACACGTCTCCCGGCTATCAGTCGAAGAACTGCAACACATTTTGGGACAAAAAGATGTTTTCCATCACGCACACTCAGTCAGACAGCAAAATTGGATGTAAAACGTATAGCAATCGATAATTGCTGCGCCTTGCTCAGCTGTAAAGCCAAACTGACGCATACATATACATAAGCATATCTCTCGCTCTCACTGCATGCTTTTCGCAATGGCTATCTCTGTTTTTGCAGTTAGTCGGTTAGCAAAGTCTAGTGTCATATGGCCATTAGAATCCTCATTAATTTTGTTTTTAATAAAACGTATGACTTTAAATTACTCAGCTTGGCAGCTTTAGCTTTTATTTAGCCCTAAACTCTTTGGGACGGATTTCATACGGCACTAGCCGAATATTAGTTATTTTTATGCATAAATTCACCCATCATATCAAAATAAGCCAAAACCAAATATCCGCCATGTTTTAAGACAATGGAGCGTACTATTTTCTACGCTACATCGTCTCCAACTTTAAATATTAAAGTTATGTTTTTTGCATATTCGTTGACGATAATAAATAGTCCCAGCTCTCATGGGCACAATCTTATCCAAAATGAACCTCTGAATCGTGGATTTCATAGCTGATCCGTCCTGTACGACGTATCGAAACAGTGGTCTATGTAGATCCCACGAGTAATAGGCAATGTGTTGGTCCGCAAGGCTAGATGCCAGTACCTGGATTGCTTGACTCCAAAATTCATATTAAAGAATATACATATAAAATACTTATTTTATGGTGCTTGAATTCCACCAGACTTCAAATCCAATCTAGACTGCAAGACAGAAATAGCAATAGACAAAACGATACACAAGTGTTGGAATGTGGGGGAAATCGATAAGAAAATCAGTAAACACACAAGTGGTAGAGTCAGGTTTGTCGTTTTATTTGGGGCGGCAAATTTAAATCACGTACACACAAAGCCGTACGCGACCACTGACAACTTTTTGAGGCAATATCAAAGAAATAATAAAACGGACATTGCTGCAGAGTGGGATGTCCTTTCACACAGTAAATGAAAAACTCGCATCGCTGCATATGGGGATACAGATGTTGTCCGTAGGTGGGGCAGTGGATGAACTCATTCCACACAGCTACACCCGAGTTTATGTTCGCATTGGGAGCAATTGGATTCGTAGAAGGATCCTCTTCAGGAGCACCCAACGTGCATTGGGCCCTCTCCGGTACATCGCACTTTCCAGTCATCGCATTCCAATGCAGTTCCGAGCTGCACTCCTGCAGTATAGCCTGTCCATAATAGCAGATGTAGTAATTGCTACAGCTGCTGGAGCTGCCTATATAAACGATCCGATCGTTGGACTGCTGTTGCGTTAACGTGGCACAGTAGGTAGCCGCATCCGTAATCATTTTGTTGAAATCGTTGTCACCGTCGTTCGGCGGAATTGCGTTTTCCATGCCGCTCTCTGTGTCGTTTCTGCATCTCACATTCCCCGCTGTATCGCAGAGCTTGCTATCAGAATTGAAGAGCATTGTGGGTGGACAGGAGGCCAAGACAGCATCACCGTTCTCCACGCACAGATAAAACATTTGGCAGTCTTCAGCATGCGGCACAAATTCACCAACCAAATGATTGGCACACAGGCTTCCGCCATTCTGTCGTATGGTCACCGAATTAGTGGGCTTCCAGAGCTTCCAGTTTTTCTGGGCCGCGGCCATACAGCTTAGCGCCAAAAAACCAATGACTGCTAGAAGTGGAGAGACAGTGGTTATTTTATTTAACTTTTACATTACATGATTGTATCTACTTGTATTGAATTTCATCGTATTCATCCTGATTCGTGTGTCAAGCTCCAGTAAAGCGCAGTTTTATTCTAATAACGTATTACACGAAGAACTTGGCATATATGCCATACAGGCGACGTCTAGATACCTCGCCCTCAATATCAGAAAATTAACATTTTCAACTGCGTGTAGACGAAGTCGATAACGGGGCCAAAACAACAAACTATTTCAGATACAATTTTTTTTGCAAAAAAAATTCCGTTTCTTTCCCCTTCAACCAATCGATTGATGGCATTGAGACGCATCCCGTACTATTGATTTCAGAACCCAAAAAAAAAAGGAATACCGAGATTACCTCGGAGAGATGAGTGGCGTAGCCACCTGCAATTATGTTCGATGACCTTGTCGAGTAAATGGTTGATATCGGTCAATGGTTCCTTTTCGTCTGATTTTAGCACTTGTTTTGGTTCAAGGTTCATTCTTAGCAAAGATATGATATCAGATCAGATATGAGTTAGCATGATTCACAACGCAGCTCCAGCGAAAGTTATTTTCAAGGCTGAGCGCCCTTAGTGATGCTACGAAATGTGCTTCCCAGCAAAAAACTGACACATGTACTAGAGTCCTGCATGAACCGGCAACCGAATCGATTCGTTTGGATTCGGGACTCGCTTCGTTCGAATCGCTCGTTTAAAACAGATTGAACGAAGAAGGTCTTGTCATGTGTCTTGTCATGGGTGTCGAGCAATTCTCTGAAAGTCAGAGGACATACGAGCTAAACTTGCTGATGTAATCCACAGTGCTCGGATTCGGCTTTCAGTGAGGTGATTCGGGGCGATTCGAATCTGACTGAATGCAGGATTCGTAATGATCGAACGCATTTAAGGCTCATAAGTATAGCTGTGATTTTATGAATACTGAATATCGATAATATCTTCAAATCAGTTTACTATTATCTAAAACTAATTTGTTTAGAGTACACAAAAGTGACCCACAATCAAAGAATGTCCCCAAAGCTTAGAGTACATACTAAAGTTTTATTATCATTTCATTGAAATTTCCTTTGGTTATAGCACTTGGCCTGGCTTAGAACCACACAGGATCGCTTCTCGTGGTCCCAGCCATAAAAGAAAGGACACTGCTGTACAATTAAGTATCCCAGGCGACATTGGTAGAAATAATTGCAATTATCTGGGTGCGGGTAAATATCCATTGTATGCCGTTTGCACTGCTCCCGGGGATTATTTGTGGATGCCTAAAAGAATATACAAATTTTGAAGGCATTGCTTATAAGAATCTTCGATCTGTTAAACCCACCAGGCATCGCACATTCTCGGGATGATCGCATTTGCCAGTGCGGGGATTGAAGTGCAAGGTGGCCGCACAGTTCATGGAATACGGCTCACCCTGATAGCAAACATAGTAGTCCGTGCAGGAATTTTGATTTGCCATTAATATGATGCGGCTCTTGTTATCCTCTCGTGGGCAAATACTGGTCACAATTATATCCACACTCGGGGCAAATACTGTCGTGTTGCTGCCAGGTCCATCGATGGACGTTGGAGTTGATGTGGCGTTCAGTGATTCGGCTGCTAGAGTACTATTAGGAGGCGATTCGGTATTGACAACTGTTGAGCTATCTGTACTGGAATCTAATTCTGGTGTATTATCCGTCTCCACAGCCTGTCCTGAGCGACAATCAATATCGCCCATTGGCTCGCACATTTCCGTATCGGAGCTGAAGTATTCGCCGTCAGGGCATTCACCGTCATATGAATCATTTCCGTTACAGAAAATGTAGTGTGCGCAGCTCTTTTGAGAGGAAACAAAGCCCCCATCATTGCCAATGCACTCGGCAAATTCGTCCGCCTGGCATCTGCCAAAAAGGAAGCCCATTAGAAACAAGAAAACACAAAGCTTCGACATCTTCTCTGTATCGTTCCAAAAAGTCAACTACTCATGTGACTGTGTAGTCACCGGGGTTTTCTTGCCGTCATTTGGGACATACGAGTATAGGAATTTAATTTGCTTAGGAACACGGTTGGTATCTTCTTTATTAACGACTCTCTGGGGAATCTTACATGAATAGCCGTATCATGCGATAAGGTTTTGTCGCAATACATTGTTCTTGCGCGGCATCGAAATGAAAATTCTGCGGGCACTGCTGGATAAGGAGAAAATCCCCCATACATTGATAGTAGTAGTTAATATTGGCCGGGTAGGGATAGACCTTGTTTCGGCCGCTCGTCTTGCAGATTACATGGACATCGGTGCTCGAAATGGTTGTTGCTGCTACTGCTGGTGCGGCTGTTGAGGCTGTTGAGGCTGTTGAGGCTGCTGAAGTAGGGCTAATCGTATATGATGGGCGAGGACTCGATGTCGTTGGGGCAGATGTGCTATCTGGCTTGGGGTTTTCCGGTACAGCGGGCTCTGGTGCAGGGGAAACGATTTGTTCTTCATTTGCACCATAGCAATAGACAGGCTCCAGGCAATCCCCATTACAGTAGTAGGAATCGTCTCCGTTACAGTGAACGAACTCGCTGCACGACTGGTCGGGATTTGTCACCTTATTAATGATCACTCCCTGACATTCTTGTAGGAATGCCGCCCCCACCTGATGGCCAGGCAGCAGGCAGCCAAAGAGTAACAACAACTTCCACATATAGGCTTTCAACTGTTCCCATCTTCCAGGTCAGGGCCTCCTTTATAGGTGGGAGTCCGCTTCGGTTCGCTCGTCAATGAGATAAGGCTCTGGCTATAAGCTCAATTTATTTGCTAGCTAAATTGATTTTATTTGACAAGACACGGGGCTAATTAAAAATGTTTTCTCTACTTTAGCTCTCACTACTTCAGCGTACAGTACAGTCCATGGAGCTCCGGGTACGTCCGCCACAAGCTCCAGTCGTAGCATTGAATGCATATCCAATGGGACACTGCTCCACAAGCAGAAAGCCGTCCACGCAGTAGTAAAAGTAGTTACAATTCTGGGGATAGCTGAACCTTTTGGTTACCCCCTGATGACACTGCTCTCGCACATCCAGCGGCGAGGCTGTGGAGAGGATCGGCGATCGTGACGTTGACGTTGATGTTGACGTTGACGTTGAATTAAGCGGCGCAACAGTGGAATTGCCCGAAATGATTGGCTCGTTGCAATAGAAGGCGACATTGCAAGTGATGTTGTCCACACAGAACGTCGAGTCCTGGCCAGAGCAGTTGATGTAGGCATAGCTGCAGTTGGGCCGCGTGTTGTTTATGAATCCGAATTGGTTATTGCATTCTGTAATGTTGAGGCCATGGATGCCACAGGCCACGATAATAGCGCCACAAACGATCAGGCCAAAGTCAAAGCGCAAGGAGGGCCCCATTGTCGATCAGTATGGATGTGGAGCTGTGTGCTAAGCTTTTTATAGTCGACACTGTTCAGCAGGTGGCAATCAAGATATTTGAAATAAGTTATATTTAATTAAACGCTGTAACTTATCAATAAATATCCCCTCTTATCTCCTACGTGTACACAACTCTATGGAACTGAAATGAGTTTTTCTGGCTGCTTTGGGCTTTCCGAGACCGGAAGCACAGACGTGCTTATGTTCGCCGGGAGTTTCCATAGCATTTCGCCACATTTATCTGCACACAACTCCTTCGCTCGATGTCCCAGCCATAGTAAAAGGGGCACTGCTGTATTGTCAGGAAGCCCTTGATGCAGTAATAGAAGTAATTGCATTTGTCCGGGTGCGGAAAGAACTCTGTCATATGGGGCAGGCATTTGTGAGCGCGCGGATCTTCCAGCTGGAAAAGTATTCAATGTAAATCGATCGATATCTTTCAATCTTCTCAGACCTACCGCACACTGAACGTTCTCCGCGTGGTCGCATTGCCCGGTGAGGGCATTGAAGTACAACTGGTTGGTGCAGTGCATTTCCATGGCATGTCCGTGATAGCACAGATAATAATTTGTGCATGATTCGTTGCTGGCCATGAGTATGACCTGGCTGGGGTCGTCGCTGATCGGACAATTGGGCTTCACCACCGGCGCAATGTTGAGGATATCCACTTCGGATGACTGGTCCACCGCTGGTGCTGGATCCGTTGGAGGTGCCGTGGCTGGTGTGAGCTCCTCCTCTTCTGCCTCTTCCGGCTCCGGCTCCAGCTCCGGCTCGTCGACCTCGTCCAGAAAGCACTGCACATTGGCAGCATCATCACAGCCCCCCGACTCGGCATCGAAGTATTCACCATCATCGCAGTCGCCCTTCTGCGAGTCCTCGCCCATGCAGTACACATAGGACTGACAGCTGTCTAAGCTTTGGACAAACGACTCGTCGGCCATTCCGTCACACTCATCAAAGTGATCTCCATGTGACGTGCCGCTCCACAGCAGAACCAGCCAGAGGTACGATAGATATTTGGACATTTTTTGGTAAGTTCTTCGGGTAAGTTCTTCAGGTAACTGAGGGAACCCAGCAGCCTCTCCATTATATTTATGCGGATATTTTCGACACAGTTGCCGAAAATAGGAGTATCGCTGCAGACATGCATTTCATTTTAGTCTAATTGAATAGCGTTTTATCAGAAGACCTTCAAGATGTGTATCTTTAGACGCCTGCCACTGAGGTTTATTGTATTACAAAATATTCTACGATGAATTCTCCATGAATCACCTTACAGCCTCTTCGTATTGATTCGCAACTGTTTTCCATTATGTCATCACTGGCGTGCAGACCAGACCAGACCAGACCAGACCAGGCCAGGCCAGACTCTCTTGCCCATTACATATTTCGATGGTGGCACTTCCACTCATTTTGCTGAATGGTTTACATAAGCCGCAAAACTTATAAATTCATATTCACGCACACACTCTTAGACCAAGTCACAAAAAAAGCGTCAAAAGCGTGAAAGACAACGTAACAGAAATCGTTGACCTCAGCAAACGCCGCATTGTCCGTATTTTGCTTATGGATAGCCACAATCGAAGGCACCAAGCCCAAGCAGGCCCATTCGAGTATTTAATGACGTGGCTCGACTGGGAGATACCCTGCTGTATGGACATAATTCATCTAGATTCTACACCCCAAAAAGGGGCGTCTCCATGGTGATCCCACTAGTTGATTCCTCAAAAAGGACATACGGGTAGAGTACCCAGAGTTCGACTCTGTGGTTATTGTTTGATTTTTTTAGGTTTTATTTTGTTATGGTATAAATCACAGAAATCTGCGATTTGCCTGAGGGCTTTTGCTTCTTCAGTTTTGACTCTATTATTTGCACGATCATGGCGGGACCATCGAGTGGAGTGGAGTGGAGTGGATCGATCGGCTGGGCTGGGACAATTTGCACAAATTCTAATTTATTGTCAAGCATTTCCACCGACGATAAGACATAAATAGGTGCTGCTGGTAGCTGCTGGTAGCTGCTGGTCGCCGCTGGTCTATGATAGTCAGCTTTATCGTGCACCTGTAAGAGCAAGAAGGAAAGAAAATATAAAAAAAGTTTAAAGTAAAAATAAACAAAAACCAACACGAGCACAGGTACAGCAGCAGATACACAGACACAGATACAGATACAGATGCAGGTAAGAAGTGGAAGTTCTTTATCAAAGTATTTAAACAAGTGCGAACGTAACCAATCTTCTGTTGTTGTACTGTCTTTTGTGCTATAGACATTTCTTATAAGGGATATTTGCCTTAAATGCAATCGACAGATGAACGGAACGGAAAGATCGATCGAGCCAGAACAAAAGACAGCTCAATGCACATGACGGGACGAGACGGCATGGCATGGCATGGCATGGAACGGCACGGCACGGCACGGCACGCTACGATGTGTGGATTCAGTTGTAAAGACAAGACAACGGACACGACGTCGAAATGTCTGCTACGCTGCCTCATATTTGCCCCCACCCCACACACAGATACTCGTGTACAATGAATGTTTCGATCTACGAATTGTATACTTAATTTACAATCCACATGTGCATTTATTTACAGCCGTGTGTTAATATCATTGGCCACCGTGCCGTTTAAAGATATGTACGATACCGTTTCGTGGAGCCAAAACAAGTGGAATGAAATATAACGATGACACGATCGACTGAGGGAGAGGAGCAGCAGTGGGATGAGATCATTTTTCATCATTTTCGGGGAAAAGTAATTGCGTAGGGTGTCTGCAAACGGCAGGTACGGTACGAAGGGGGCCAGGTGGGGGGGTTGTCAAAGTGATAATGATAAACTGGGTCAGAATGAAGTATATCGCACCTTTTGTCTTGCCAGCAAATTCGGCGAGAAGAATTAACGGAATACTCGTAGATAGCCGTAGATGGTAGATGGTAGATCGTAATATGGTAATATGGCTAATTGAACATACATATTCAGACATACACATGTATTTTGTACATATTTTTAGATGGCTTGGCATATGTTTTTTGCATATTACTGTTTTTTACCGAGCAAAAAGGCAAAGGCACAGCTGCGTTTTCATATACATATGTATGTATTTAGCTAATTATAGTACATACAAATATCATTCAAGAAAAGAGTTCGAATGGTATTGGTACACAGTACCGAAATTTGGGTAAGATAAGGGAACTCTCCGGGGGCGCTGGGAAAGTGAACGTCAACACAACTGATCCCCAGGAATTGCTAGGGAGTGACTCATGCCAACACCCTGATAAGCCGTCCCTTGTGTCCTGCCACTCGAATACTTATCGGGAAAGATTCCCCAGAAACATCATGAGCAGCATACATACATACATACATATGTATGTATGTACATTAAATACAGTTCTAGCCTGGAAAAGCATTTACAAGTAATGCTCTCGAAAGAGAGCGTTCAACTTTCTCGAGCAACAATTGCTTTTTATACAGGGTTTACAATTCCATTAAATCCCATTCCATTCCGAAAGCACGGCAGCAAATATTTGCAGGGATTTTTGTACTTCTGATAAGAGGAATCACCCGCAATAACAAAAATTCATTCATAGGGGAAGTAAGTTGTTAAATTATCAAGCCAAAAGCCGTCACAGCACCGGAATCTAATCAAAAGTTGATGGCATAATGCTAAATAATATTTTAAAGAAAATCTCAAGTACAGATTAAAATACTGCCACAGATAAACAAGAAACGAGCCACTAACGAGAGTGTCCCAACGAAGAGACACACCTTCGTCGCCGCATCCGCCGCCCCATCTTCTACTTTTCTCTCAACAGCAGCCCAACTGTTGTGTCTTTACATTTCCAGGGAACACTCTGCAGCACACACACACACACCCCCATCCACGGACAGACACTATAACTTTTCGATGTGATTCACAAATCAAATAATAAATAAATACATACACATAATATAATAAAAAAGAGAAGCAAAATGAAGAAAAGTATACATACATACATACGAGTAAACGTCAGTGGCGAAAAATGTTTGTGCCAGAGCCATGCGATACAAATGTACATTTCTCTCTCTGTCTCTCTCTCCCTCTCTATATATATGTGTATGTGTATATGTATCTACATATACTCGCAGCTATATAACTGTAAAAGCCACTTGAAGCGAGAAGCTCACGATCGCCGCTGGCTGTCAAGAGAACAAAAGAGAAGCGTAGAACCGAGCTAAGAGAATCGCTATCGGTATTTCTGCCTTGCAAATTAGGGGCGGATGGGGTTTGGTTTGGTTTCGATTCCCCCCACTGCCAGCGTCTGCTTGCCTCTCCTAAACAGAAGTCCGGCTCGAGCCCGAGAGTCAAGCAACCCAACACAAAGTGTCCCTCCATTAAAGAGAAAAATGTGAGATACGAATACGAATACGAATATACGGGTTCAAATGCGGCCAGCATGACGAATTATTACATGCATTTAATGTACAATACAAGCGCTCACTCACACATCCATTGCAAGCGGTATACGCGCACACCCGCTCGCACACAATGCACATTAATGATGTTGATGGGATCGCGATTCAAATATGTACGTACATATGACATACATAAGCAAACAAAATATAGGTGGTGCTCCTGCGAATGTTTTGGTTGGAGTAATTTGACGAATTATGGCTCGGTACGCGCGACAGCTAAGGTCAATCGCATGCAATTAAATTCTGACTACATAAAATAGACATATGTACATATGTATATGTATACGTACATATATTCTAATTAATCTTTCCAAAACAAAATAAACGGTACCTCGCAAATTGATCAAAAGCTGGTATTGGCCCCACAGCAAAGTGAAGAAGAGTGTCCGAAGACTGGCAAGATCATCTTCGGGGTTTCCCCACCTAGAAAGTGTGTCTGATTGATATAATAAATACGTTAAGTCTGGACAAAATGAATTTACTCTGCCTTCATGAGGGCGTTCATATGTATGTATGTATGTATGTAAGTACATACTCGTAGGTATGTACATATGTATGTAGATATACTAATCTCTCTCACTGTGCCGTCTTGCTGGTCCGTTCAGCTATCAGAGCTCATTGATCTGAGCGTTTGCTTTTGCGGAATTTCGCTTCGATTTACTATTCAAGCCATTTACTATATTTGGAAATTATAGGTTTTAAAATAAATAATAACTATTTGTGGGTAGAGTTCTTCTCAACACAAATCATTGTCCATTTCCATGTTTAATGTTGGGTCATGTTGGGTGCACATGACATGCATGGGGCTATGGCTACTCCTATCCATATGTATTACACAAGCATTTTGTCGTCGCCGCTTTAGTAGTGTAGTTGTCATCGTCTGACGATGTATCTCTTGCCCAGGCAAAGGCAAAGGCAGCTTTAAACCGGATCTTTGCTTCGAAAGTACATTCACTTTATGCCGTCTCTGACGTCGCTGCTGCAGTCCGGCCTGGTCGGTTCCGACCGAGCCCGGCCCCAAACCCGGCAACGGCAACGGCAACGACAACGGCAACGGCAACGACTCCGGCAACAGCCTGCCTGCCTTCAAATGACAAAGCAAAAGGCTTAGCTATAAGTATGGACTGCACATGTGCATAGTTCAAATAACTTGGTCAAGTTGACAAGATCAACCGATCGCAAGCGGCAACCAAAGTCAGGTCTGGTCTGGTCTGTCGGTAGAGGGGAACGGAACCCTCGCAGGCCAAATCAAATACCAACAAAAAATCTATAATAAAAAACAGGTTAACAAATGTTGCCGCAACGCAGCGCAGCGCGTCGGAAGAAACTTGTTTTCCTTTCCTATGCAGAGAGTCTCGGCTCTACGTCAAAGCCGGCTTACATTCACTTTAGACCAGCTCCAAAGAGCGTGAAAGTTATCCGAAGAGATCGTTTTCTCTTTGGCTCTGAATGAAATTTATGTACATAAAATCCACTTTGAAACATACTTGAATGTAAAAGTAAGCGTAAAACAATCTATGTGAAGCAAAAGGGTGAAAAAAGTGGGCCCGCGGATCTCAAGAATTCTTTCATTCTTGTACCCATTTTGTAATGCTGCGAGAAAATGCGTTCATTTGATGCATTGGAATATGGCACTTTCTTTAAGGTTTTTTTATTTTTTATTTTAACCTAATATACCGCAAAATGGATTTTATATATCGTTTATCATATACAGTAAACCGGGTGGAAAACTACTTAGGCCATCGAAGGAGCCGTACCTATCGTGTGTTTTACCATGTCTCTCATATTTGAGACGCAAAATTGAGTAAAAACGCTCTCTTTGGTTTGCTCGAACCGGCTTTTTAGACTTGCGGCAACATGTTCTCTAGCAACATGAGCAGTAAAGATGTGCATATTGAAGCCAGAAAGTGGAAAATGGTCTCACAAAAATTTTAGCCGCGAACAATGAAACAACATAGTGTCGAATTTTGCTACGAAATCTAGTTCCGTTATATACCACAAGAATATCCATTTTTTTGACAAAAAACATCATCTAAAATATAAAATTATCAAACAATCGTTTCGTTTTTGGCTGCGGTCGCACTACCGGTACTCATATTGTTAATAATATTAACCACACATATTAAATGCCATTATTATTCATGGACCCGGCAAAGCCACTGTACCATAAACAGAGAGCAATCGAAAAAATTAAATTAAATCAATTTAAATCGCAATCCGACACAAAACACGGAAAATAAAAGAAATCAAATACATAAACTAAATTGCCAGGTACTCAAGCCGAAAGCAAAAAATAAAAATACTTTTTTTTATGAAAAACGAGTGTTTCCGAAACGGAAAAAAGTAAATAATTCAATTAATGCTTAAGAGAAATATACTAAGAGGAGAATAAAGCATGCAACAAGTTGAATCCGGCCGCAAGTTGTAAACCAAGTTAGATCCGCACACAGATACACACAAATAAACACGCGAACGGCCCGGCCCGACAGAATCACACACACACAAACACAAACGAGCACACACACAAACACACAGACCATAACAATGTCAAGTGAAAACATTCTCTGGAAGCAACAGGTTTCCCCTTAATAAGTCATCGCCCAGAACTGTTCGCTCGAAAAGAGAAAAGGAGAAGAGAAAAGAAAATAAAAGAGAGCGCGAAGAGAAAATATAAGAAAAAAGAAACACAAAAGAATTCAGGCAGAGAAAATTATAAAATTCTATGAGAATAATATAATAATAAGCACTAAGCAGACAGTCCTAAGTGGGTTAACACAGAAACAACAGAAGTGGACCCAAATCATCCCGAAAACCCATCCGGCAGATCAACAGAGACAGACTTCTTAGATCGCATCGCATCCAAAAAGAATCAACCTTAAAGAACCATGGAATTCTACGATGGCGACCTCAAAGATATATGGGATTCCGATTTAGATCCGGTGAGTGTTTAATTTATTAGCAGGGCATGAGTCTCTGTCTCTTTATCGATTGATACACCTACTTGAGAACTTTTGTTACAGAAAATAGTATGCTTGATATGAGCCAGGCCAAGTAGTATATGGTGTATAAGGTATATATGGTATATGGCCTATGGTATATGGTATACGGGGAAAGCTAAAACCGAACACTTAGGCAAGCGAAACGATAAGGCAATGTTCGTCAACATTCTACGAGAATGGGCTTGCTCACACTCACCGCAACAGATGTGGAAATATTTCTCTTTTAGCATTTGACTATTGGCCCGAACTGGATGAACCGACCCTTTGAACTGTAATCCCTGACCGGAGACAAGTTTAGTACAAGATTATTAAGTCATTTCTGTTCACATTTTAAGGTTTCAGGTTTCGTGTCGTGTTTCTACGAAAACGAAATTGCATTTAAAAATCCAAAGAAAAAACATTTTAATGACCCACATTAAGCTTATCAGTTAGGGGGGAAAACGTGAACTTATTCATGAGTTGAATGCTAAGTTGATGATCGATTTGAAAAGGCAGAAAGAAAAACCAAATTAAGTAAAGGCTCCCTCGTCCCTTCTGATGGTTTTCCTTCTTTCTCTGCATATTAAATAGTTCGAATTTGTATTGGTATGAGTATGTGTATGTGCATGTGTTTGTATGCATGTGCTCGCTTACCTAAGAGAGCTCCAATCTCAAAGCTGTCCCACGAACAAACCTGTCTCTGCCCCAAAGTAGACCCATAAAAATGTCCACTCACCAACAGACCCCGAATTCAACAAATTGACTGTGAAAAGAGACCAAAATCTAATCGAATCTAGCCGGGCAGGCTACCAAACATCAGACACCAAAATATACAACACACACTGAATAAGAATCTTAGTTGGTTTTTCTTGTTGAAGAATGGGTCGTTCCGGGAGGAGCACGCACATTGGCGTTACTCAAGAAAACTTTCGCAAAATAGCTAGATATGATAGAACAGAACAGAATAGAACAGAACAACAGAGAAGAAAAAAACTGATGGGTGGAACGGAGGATCGGAGGGGAAAGGTAGCGACGCTCAAGGCCTTTATCTGAACAGCTACGTTCCCTCCATAGTTTTAGGAAGAAAAGGCAATTTTTAGTGACTTTCTGTGTTCAAATATATCAATTTACATGGTTTTGATAACAGTCGGGTCGAGCATACGAGCAGACGAGTATGCGAGTATTGCTGTTCGTAACTTAGAAGTTTCGCTGTCCTACAAAGTTGTTTTGTGTTGAGCGATAATGATAATTGGAGTTTTCCAAGAAATTAAAAGAAATTTATCATTATCGAGCGATTCCACCCATTTCTGTTTTGTATTTCTCTATCGCCCCCACACAACAATCTAGCAGTACTCGCAGAAGTAGAAATGTTTCCATATAATGAAATGTACTCGTATGCGTGCTGGGGCTGGGGCTGGGTCTGGGTCTGGGGCTGGCGCTGGGCCTGCGGCTGCGGCTGCGTCTACGGCTGCGTCTGCGTTGAGCTTCGTTTACGGAGTAGAATAGATGTCGACAGCGTCGTCGTCTATTGCTTATCGCTGCGGAAACAGTAATGAGTACATGTCGTCCGTCCGGCCATCCAGCCTGCCATCCAGCCATCCAGCCTGCCAGTCATCGGCATCCAGCCCCTGCCTTTCACTGGTATTGCCTGTCCGTCTTGTGGAGGAAGCATGCCGAGGCACAAAAGAAGAATCTATTACGGCATGCGCGGAGGACACATGGAGCGGTGATAAGCGGTCGTGCTAGTCGTCGGCGGCGCCGCTATCAGCTGTTCTAAATGCAAAGTAATGACTTTTTTCGCCTGCTGCTGCTGCTGCTGCTGCACTTTGCGGCGTGTCAACACGGTACACGACTCGGTACACGGTACGGTCCGTCAGTGTCATTACTATTCGGGAGATAATGTGCCCCGGCGACTACTCTACACGACAATGTAGACGGAACGACAGAAATAGGCCCGCTACCCGGGAAAATACGCGCGTAGTTTTTTTCTTTCTCTTTCTGTTTTTTTTTTGTTTTTGTGTGTTTTCCGCAGTAAGCTCTACAATATACCAGTACAGTACCCGGGGCGTGCGCTCAATTACATCATAAGTATCTCGAATGCAATTTTCTTCGAGTATTTGTGAGCGCGTACCAGAATGGATTGATCCGTGTGGAAAGTCTTCGTTTAAATACTCTTTCCCGATGTGGTTCGTGGATCACTCCTCTCCAATCCAGTGCATGGGCATTGATCCATCACCATAAGGGTGCGAGTGCGATTGCGGCCCCGTCTCATTCCTATCGTTTTCTCATTTTAGCGTATTTTAATAATATATATTATCACTTGAAAGTCTCTTGAGGCATATCAAGAATCTTATCACAAAGTATTTTGTAACTAAAAAGCAAAAGCGAAAAAAAAAACAGATAAGGCCTGAAATGCTTCGTCTTGATTAGGTTAGCGCACCACTTTCCACTTAAAGAGGGGGGGGGACATAAAAACAAAAAAACAAAAAAATATATAAATGAATAATAATAATAATTATGATTCCCTGAGGTTTTTCCCCCGATGAACCATAACAAACAAACTATAAATAATTTGACGTGCAGATAATCAGTTTTAATAAAAGGGAAGCCAAAAAAAAATTCTTTCAATAAGGGTTTCAAAACTGGCCACAACGGGACCTGGCCGCCCGCCCCTCCCCGATAATGTCACGTGTATTGTCCAGCCGAGATTCCGATCACTGTTATCACACCCTTCCCTTTCATTAGGAGATCTTCGAGTGCTTCCCCTATCAGTTGAATGCCTAGAAGAGTTCCCAGAGCAAAATCATCATTAATGTGTCTCGCAATCGCAAAAAAAAAAACCTATACACACAGACATACATATGCATGTATTTATATATGTACATAAGATCAGGGGGAATTTCGTGGAAATCGATTGATAGGGGAAAAACCAGCAACTGCTTTGATCACTCGGTCATTCCAATCAAGCTGTGGGATTTTACATGGAAAGACGACGCGATTCTAACGAGTTCCCGAAACTAAAAGCCACCTCCAGTTCAAACAATGTACGTTTTCTATCGAAAGACTTGTGTGTATTTGTGGTCCATTTGGGTGATAAGAAATAGAAATTTTTGCTACCGAAAGCTAAAATTATTATTTAAACTTTACACATCCCGATGATAAGGGGCCTCCAGAGCACATGGAAACAGGAAAACAAAAATGATGGAGGCATCATTAGGCGGATTTAGAACCAAGCTAATCTTCTCTATGACTGCATGTACTTCTATTTGGAGAAGCGGAAAGAGAAAAGGGTTGCGCCTTGGGAAGAACTGAAATATGAAATTTGAATTCTTAAATCTGATATCTGAAATGAAGCCGAAAGAAGGTTAGCTTCAAAACGGAGCTCCGAAGGCAATCGCCTCGAAAATAACAGTGTCCAGACAGACTGTTGGACGGTTAATGCTTAACCGTCGAAAATGATTACCTTGGGTCTGCGGCGAAGAAAACTGCAAAAAAGAAAAACTGCAGTCCCCTTCACAAAAGAATGCTGACCAACGTCAAAGCATTTCGACTTTCCTAAACGTTATTATGGCCCAAACGGAGAGGGATAGAGGGGTACAGCGGTACAGCGGTACAGCGGTAGAGCTGGTTGGTGGGTCTGCATGCTAAGAAGTCAGCAACTTTTTCGTCTTCCATTTAGATGGAGACAAAGCCGTAAAGAAAACGTATTCATAATGACAAAATTTAACATTTCTAGAGCTTTTGTTTTTGTGGGCTAACTTTCGCTTATATAAGCAGAAAATGGCAACAATGGTCGTCGCCGAGAAGAGAACGTACATACATACATACATACATACATACACACGTACATACGTACATGTATACAGGTATAGTTGTCCGTCCGTGCATAATGTTATTAACAATTTCTTGGAGCCAATTTGACACCCTTTATGGTCGAGCGTACACCACTGTGCATGCAAATGCATGCAACACGTTGAGGTTAGGTTTAAATTTCTAACGGCTTAATGCACAAGCCCCGCTATTTAAAATGCACACGAGAACAACAACCAACGGAAAACAAAAACAGCAACAAATTAGAAAGAAGAAAAAAAAACGTGCTTGGCAACAGTCGACAGTCTTGAGAGAGGCGACGACGGTGGGGCCCAGCCAGCAGCATATTTGAATAACTAGTTCGGGCCATGCACGATACTTTCAATATGGTCTATAAGACGACGGCGATATTCATGGCTCTCTGTCTCTGTCCCACACTGTCTGTGTGTGTGTGTGTATTGCTTAACTTTGACATTTCCAATAAACCGATGCGAGCGTTGCAATCTGCAAAACAGGTTAACACACACCGATATCCGAGCGAATGCAGAGAAACAGGGAAGTGAACAGGGGGTGAGCGGGACGGCACGGAACGGGACGGGACGGGACGGGACTATTGCAAATTTAGCGCGCTCCAGCGTCACAATTTCTATGCCAAAAGTCGTAACATATGGCGGGCCCACAAAAAAGCGCGCATAATTAAATTTGTGCAAGCACGACACCCTCTCCCATCGCCCACATACACCAGTAGTGTCGGTTTACGTAGAGCGCTTCGCCGCTCTCCCGTCTCCGCTCTCCGCTCTCCGCTCTCCTCTCTCCGTTGACGTCCACGGCCATTCAGCTCCGTTCGCGTCCATTCATGCGAATTTTACCACGCGCTGCGTCAAACAGGATGCGCAGTGTCCACGCGAGTTCTCTTTGCCCGGCCCGGCTCTCTTGCAAGGTTCTCTTACCACTGGCCGAGAGTGGGCGGTGGGCGGTTGGCGGTCGGCGGTCGGACAGCTGTTCGGGCTGTGCTTTTCTGACGTCAATGTCAGGATGGCGCGAAGTGGCTGTGGCAAGCCAATATGTGAATTATTCATAGACTTGCAACGAGACTACAATATGTTCCAGCCCCAGGATGGAAGAGAGTTTTCTTCGGGGGCAGGCTGGGTGCTTGGCTTGGCTTGGCTTGGGTTGGGTTCGGTTGATTGGATGCGTACTAGGCGTGGGCGTAGGAACATATTGCGAGTGTTAATGAAGTGTTATACGATAAGTGTAACAGCAGGCATCTGGTAGCAACAGTTGGAAGCCTATTACAGGAAGGCAAACAAAGAGATTGAAGCTTTCCCAAGGAAAACTTAAAGCGAGAAAATTCGCAAGTGTCGTCGAAACTAATCTGCCTATCCTAATGCATAATATATCAAAGACCATTAGAGGGTCATGCTCGTGTTCGTGTTGAGGCCTAGAATATCGTAATTACCCAGTGACAGCACATTTGTCAGTTTTATCTTTCCAAGAAACCTTGGAAGAGAATTCATTCTGGGCTGTCGAATAAGGTCGCCCGGCTCTGACTCATATCCATGGGCATTGCTAAATTGGTTATGGCTGTTTTGCATACTCGTACAAATGCAGATTTGGCTTCAGCTGAAGATTCCGCACGTCAAAGATTTTGTGAAAGGCAGTGGCAGCGGCAGCGGCAACGGCACCGTTTGCACCTTGGAACCGAAGACTATAATGATCTTTTCAAGCCCCCACAATCGGAGGGGTTTCACTCAACGCAACACCCAAGCTACGAAATGCGAATTGTTGGGGGACTTGAGGACACCGACGGAAGGCAGGAGTTGTGTGTGTGTGTGTGTGTGTGTGTGTGTGTGTGTGTGTGTGTGTGTGTGTGTGTGTGGGTGGGTGCTCGAACTCTTTGAAGGAGTCTTTGGCAGAATTTGATCTGTATTGGTCTCCCCCTTTTACAGTCTTTCATTTTTAATTTTTTTTTTTTTTTTTTCTGTTACTTTCACATTGGTTTCCGTTTGGCGAATAGTTGCTGGGGCCGTCAGACGTGCCGCAACCATGCGACTGCTTACGTACTTTCTTCATTCCTCTCACACGGGCACAGACATATGTACGTACGTACGTACTACTCGTAGGTTTGTGATAAGCCAAGTCCGCATTGGACATACGCCCCCACCCTGTCTCTGCCCCTCATTTGTTTGGCTATTTTTAAACACATTATGGTGTATTTTTAACATGCGAAAAAATACAGCTACGACATGGAAAAAACACTGTGATTGATGTGATTTTCCCGAAAACCTTCCTGCTAGCCCCGTAATAACAATCGATGCTGATTCGGGTGCCTTTTAATTAATAGAATTTTGGTTTTTGGTTTGGTCTAATTAAACTTTTTGTGCTGGCCAATTCCCACTTTCTTTTCAAGGCAAGCGAAATTGACATTTTACATTTGCATTTACATTTATTCGTACACACACACATACACATGTAAAAGCCTTAAAGCCGCCCCATTACCATTTAACACGCTCAAGAAAAACAAAACCAAAGCAAGCCAAATCATACAAAAAAAAACCAAAAACCAAAAACAAAAACCATAGCAATTTTTCAAGTTAAAGGCATTTTTTTCTCAGTTCAGTTCAGTTCAGTTCACTTCGGTTTGGTTTTTTCAGCTTTTTCGAATTGTGGGAGCGAGCACCTTTCACTTTACCAACGGCGAATGATGCAGCATGGGCATAAAACTTGAAAAGAAATAAAGACTCGAGACTAAAAAATGCTGTGCACAACACAAGGAAAGCGATATACATACATACATACACACGAGTGGATTTCTGTGTGTGGTACCATACATAATGATCGTCTCACACTCCAGCAGTCCGCCACTCTGCCACTCCAGTACTCCGACACACATACAATTGCATTTTTGTAAATGTGAAAGGTTTTCGCTTGCTGCAACATTATTTAATCAATCCAATTTGTGGAGCAGGCAAAAAAAAAGAAGCAAAATCGAAAAAAGGTATGGGCAAAACCATCAAAGAAACGAAAGAAAAAATCAGAGCCAAAAGGAGATAGGGAGAGATATGCCAAGAGAAAGACTGGAGAAGAAACGAAAAGAGAAAAAACGAACAACAACAACAAAAAACTATAACCAGTTTAATTATTTTATGAAATTGTATGTTTGTTGCTCTTTTTCACCCTTTTTCACCTGACGGAGAAAGAGAGAGAGACGAGCACGAGGATGGGGATGGGGATGGGGATGGGGATAAGGATGAGGGGGAGGGGGAGCGGGAGCTGAAGATTGTAAATTTAAATACCGGGAACCGGCAACACACATACACACACACACACACAAACATGTCTATGTTAATTTAATGCCGTAAGATAAAGAAAACCCCTCGGGCGGCTATTTTGATTTTGATTTTGATTTTTGTTTTTGTTATTTTGATTGTTTTTGTTTTCAAAGTGGTTGGTTGGTTTGCTTGATTGGGTTACAAAATACATACGTAAATACGTAAATGAAAAGTTCTCAGAGAACCTTTTTGGTGGCTCGCACTCCCAAGCCAATCCAAGTCAAGTCAAGTCAAGTCAAGTCAAGTCAAGTCAAGTCAAGTCAAGGGAATGCAACAGGTTTGCTCTTCACGAGTATCGACTTTGAAATGGGGTCAATCGATTGCATTTCCAAGCCAGACTCCGACTCGGACTCGGACACGGCTCCAGCTCCAGCTCCGACAGCCTGGTTAAGCAATCGATTGCCCCCAAGTCAGGCTTAGGTGCTTAAGCGGTTTTTGTGGTTTAAGAGGCAGCACTTGAAGCATCAAGCACCAGGAACACACCAAGCGGCTTTCCACTTGAGAAGGCGCCCTTAGCCATTTCACCGTGCCACGGCGCTTTCGTTGAAAGCACAAATCAGAGAAGCAGAGAGGCAGCGCGGCAGCGAGGGAGAGAATGAGAAACCCCACCTGAAACGTGCAACAAATGATGCTCTCTCTCCCCGCAGCTCGGATCCTACAGCAACACACAAAAGAAGTAGCAAATGCCTGCGAGCACTTTTGCCTTGGCGTCTTTTTCTCTTGGCTTTCTTTCTTTCATCATCATCATCATCACCACCATCGCCATCGCCATCATCTACAGCCACAGTCACAGCCACAACCAAAGCCAAGACAACAGCTACATGGTTCGGACACAAATACATGCTGATATGTTATACGCGCACACCTGTGGTGTGTGTGTGTGTGTGTGTTGCCCGTTTTGGTAGCATTTTTCAAGAATTGCTAATTCTCAACAATTCCCGAGGTTCGTTGAACTCATCATAAAGTCACACACACACACGCACACACAACACAACTACCACCGCAACACAGCACAGCAAAACACAACACAACAGGCACGCACAGACACACACACACACACACACTCGCTTAGCTTACGCTGCCTATGTGTGTATGTATGTATGTATGCCAGTATGTATGTGCCGTGCCCGGTGCTGCTTGCTGATTCTTGGCCTGATGTTCGGAGACGGAGACGGCTAAAATGCGGTGAAAGCACTTGTGTATTTGTGTTTAAATGCACTGTCCAACAGAATTAGCCGAAAAATGCGAGGGCATTTTTTAAACTTTTCGCTTGATGAATGGCTAAATCGCATATGTATGTATGTATGTATACACAAGCTCGATCTGTGGATGGCATCAATTTGGTGACCCAATGGGGCTATCAGCTAGAGAGTCTTCATACCACCCTCGCACACACATACATATGTACATACGTACATAAATACATACAGAAGTGTGCATGTGCGGACATGCCAATGCTTGCTTAAAAATGCACGCGTGCAAGCGGTAATCAATGTTTTAGTACATACATATGTACATATGTATGTATGTACATACACTCATACATATGCACAGAGTAAGTGGTAAGGTAAGCCTGAAATGAAGACCCACAGGGGGAGAGAGACAGACCTGAGAAATGGTAAAGAATCTCATACCTTTTGACAGACAGACAGACACACACGCCGTAGCCGTAGACATTCCCTTTTTTATGGCCAAAACTGGATTCGATTCCATTTGAGCATGAGCTGGTGGCTTAGAACATGAACGTGAACGAGGGGCAACGCAACGCAACGCTTGGTGGCACGCCAAGCGAGGCAGCCAATTTTTACATACAAATGTGCTTTTAAAGTGTAATTACATGCACTTCTTTATCACACACATAGGACACATACAGCATGTACATACATACATATGTAAATACATACACATGCCACAAAATGCCGATTTTAAATGGGTCAACAATTTATGGCATGGCCGTAGATTGGATTGGTTGGGTTGGCGACAATTAAGTAAATTCAGTCCAAAACAAAATCTGGCACATTGGGGAGGGATTACATCATCTGGCTTTAAATAAATTTAAGCCAAATTTATTCTGGATGTGTTTTGTTTGTTTTTTTTTTTTCCTTTTTCGTTCCCCCCGTTTTTTCTTGCGGGCAAATAGAAAAAGGCCGAGCGGAGAACTCGTTCCCAACATCAACAGCAGAGTTATTTGTTGCACTTTGAGTGATTTTCAAGGTTGATTCTGTGCTCATCACAGCCGCAAACACTTAACTTCGAATCCGTTTGCTATAATTTACACACCTCTTACGATTCACACAATTTTTAATTGCAAAAAAGAGGAACAAATTGCAAGCTGCGCGAACTCCATTAAGGTTTTAAAAATGAAGCCAGCAACCAGCAACCGGCAACCAGCAGCCAGCAGCCAGCCTTGCCGTAGAACACTATTGGTATGGTATGGTATGGGTCCGATTCCGATAGACACACCACTCACAGGGCTGTGTGCTATCGATATGTCTGTCCTTTGGGAAGGCGCTGATTTTCAAAGGTGATGTGATTGAAATGGAAACCAACCCAAACCATTTGCAAGTCCCATAGAATATTGACCCAACACCATTGATAACTTGAATACCATTTTCTTTCTAAATTGATTACGGAGTACAGCAACAAGCATTTCAAGGGTACGCTGGAATCGCTGCGCGTTGTCGACGGTAAAATGTCTTCTGATAAGATTGACAACAAAAATATATACTGCATAGCCTCATGCCATAAAAAGGCCACATTCAAGTCAGATCTGCCGAGAATGTATTTTTCAAATAAATAGTAGATGTATGTATATATATGTATATGTATATGTATTGGTATATGTATGTATATTTTGTGAGCTATCTGCATCGCTCGTGTACTGTTGCGTTTTGGGGGTTTCGTGTGATTTTGCTATAGGTCGTCTATATGTATGTATGCACTATGTATGAAGTTGAGTTGTACTTTTGCTTTTTTTTTATTATTCGGAAATTATATAACCGTGCTATCGCCGTGCAACACGACTATGAATGACTTTTGCACATTTACTAATTGCCAACCACCCAACCATTTGTTTGCTTGTGCCTTTACAGGAATCCTTGAAAATTAGCAGCGATCACGATATGCACGACTGGCTGTTCGATCGCGATGTCAAAGATCCCACCGTTATACTCAATGACAAGCTCATCTCGGATGCGCTGCTCAATGGTACGCTGCCAATCAAAACCGAGCATTCCTATAGCCTTAGTAGCGATGTTGATTCCCTGCCAGACTCACCAAAGAGTCTGCACCCCAAAATCGAGGGTAAGTAATCGTGATCGTGATCGTAATCGTAATCGTAATCGTAATCGCCTGTAACTGAAAGGCTATCGATCGCTAGTGACTCTTATAGTCATAGCTCGCAAATAACTGTTGACACTTTCGGCGTGTCTGATAAAAACCTCTCATTGACGGACACATTGAGAAAATGGACTGAAAAGACCCGATCAAATCTGTTTTTGCTTAACTCGCTCTTCGCTCAAGCAAAGACCGATTTTTTCACTTCTCTTTTGTTCCTGTTTTTCACTGAGATGCTCAGATGTCGCGAGTGAACGAACAAAGTGTCTTTTGCGTACGTATGCGTGCTTGTACGTGTGATGCTTATGGCAACTATCAATTTTTGTGAATTCTATACGGTTTGACTATTGGAGCTTAAAATGAATCGTTAAAAGCAAAACGAAAATGTTCGTTTGCCAATTTTGCAAATAAATATACATACATATTACAATACAATAGCCCAAAAGATGCGGAAAACATGAATAGATAAACATATACAAGAAAAAAAAACTAAAAACACTTTACTCAGACACTTTTTTGGTTCTGCTCATCTAAAGACACTTTTACAGTGAGCGCTTGACCAAAGTGTCTTTCTAAGTTGTTATTGTGAGACACGATCGTGTGTCGGGCTCACCCGAAAACCCGAAACACATAACACAAGCGAAGAGACAAAAAGTGTTCTGCTCAGTGAGAGACCGTGTCTTCGTGGTCAGTGACGAGACAGCAAAGGGAAAAAGTGTTGACCGTCGTTTGCGAGCTATGCTTATAGTACATTTGCATAGCATATTGCATAGAGTGCGTTTTATTCTGCCAGAAAGGTCCAAAAACCAATCCAAACACAGCTTTCAGTTGGTATATTTAGGCCATCGCCATACATATGTACATATAAACATACGAACTATAATGAAAACAACAACCATTAGAACTGCGTTGACAAGAATAACAGTTGAAAAACAGTTTCGTCTGTGTTCTGGTCGGTGTTGCTTTTTTTATTTAGTGTCGAGGTAGCATTTAGCAATTTAACGCAGTACTCGGGCATGAAGTTCTGTACTTTGACGCGATACGAATATCAGTGGTACGAAGAGCACAGCAAATGTTCGGTTCGGTTCCGTTCCGTTCCTGTGTGTGTGTTGCCGCCTCATACGAGCAACGTAACGAGTACGAGAGCAAACTGTGTATAATTGCTGTTGACTGGGGTCTGGTCTGGCCTGGCCCGGCCTGGTCTGGGCTTCTTTTTTCGTGCTATTATCTGTAATTTTATAGAAACTGAACTGTACAACAACTGTACAAATAAAATTAAAACGAACCAAATTCGTGTGTGGAGCTGGAAAGAAAGTTTTTGCCAGAAAACAGAAAACAGAAAAAACTGAAACAAAACTGAAATAACAATATTTCAAATGCAAACACATGTGTGCATTGTGGGTCGTGGAACGAACCGACGCGTGCCCGGCCTGGCTTCTTTTACAGAATATTATTCAAATTGTTGCACAATATTTGTGAAATCGTAGAGTACAGAACAAACAGTGCTCTAGAGACGTACATACCTACAATGTCTGTACAATATGTAGGTTAGACTAGACTCAACAATATTTACCCAACATATTTGCGCACATACTCGTACTCGTAGGTCTGTTTCAATTGAGCCAAATCAACCAAAAGCCAAAAGGAGCAAACAGCTATGCTATGGACCAACAATGACATGCATACATATGTATGTACATATGTACATATGTAGTTAAGGCCTAAAGCTATTTTGGGAAAAGAACAGAAAAAATTAAGCCGATTAAAACCGATTGAAACCGGGATAGTCGATAAGCCCCGGCAGGAACTGGATTTAACTCGAACGTTTCTCTTTCCCTGCCCCACAGACATGGATGACGAATGCTTCCCCGCCATTTCACTGAAGTCGGCCACCAGTGTGCGGGCCACCATCGATCCCAAATGCCTGACCCTCCACCCGCAATCGCACACACCCGCCACACACAGCAGCCGCGTGAGCTGCAGTCCCGCCCTGAGCTCAGAGCTGACCACAGCCACAGCGACTTTGACACGGGCCGGGCTCCAGACGCACGCGCACCACCTGCAGAGCGGGAGCAACAGCAACAGCTCCAGCCACAGCCACAGCCACGTGGTCGCCGCTATGGATCACTATCAACTACCTCACTTGTACGACAATGACTGCAGCTCGTCGTTGTCGTCGATTCGGGATGGCAGCATATCACCGGACATCTGCTCGGACATTGAGATCGACGAGTCGGCAATCAAGGATGAGCCCATGTCGCCAGACTCCAGCTGCCCCGCCAGTCCCAACTCACAGGCGAGCAGCTCCCAGCAGCACCAGCTGAGCCTCAATCTGGCCCATCTACAGACGGAAATGCTCTTTGAGCAGAAGGTGGGCTATTCCTATAAAAACAAGAATGCAGTTCGGCTGTACTCACTGTGTGTTTTTTACCCCTGATTAGCACGGCGGCCTCTTGCTGACCAGCAGCAGCAGCAGCAGCAGCAACAATCACCTCATTAAGTCCCAGCAGAGACAGCACCAGCACCCGCTCCTTGGACAGGGCGATCTTATAATGGCCAAAATGGAGATCAAGAGCGAGAAACAAAACACCAGCAACAGCAGCACCACGAGCAGCAGCAGCTCGGGCAAGTCACATGCCTACGGCATTCCCCTGACGCCGCCATCATCTCTGCCCAGCGACGATTCCGAAGGTAACTTGACACCGGAACATTTGTTTTCGCCACTGTCGCCCAACGCTTCCGTTTCTATATCCGTGGCCAATGCAGCCAATGGCGAGTCATCGACCATGGTGCGGCGAAACGTTACCGGCATCACGCGCTCTGCCAGCTGCGGCGGTTCCGGCACCGGCACCGGCTCCGGCTCCGGCTCCAACACCAGCACGACCACAACAAGGCAGCCCATACACACGCCGTTGATAAGCTCCCAGCCGGTACGTTCGCCAAGCTCCTGCTACCCAGTAGCAATACTAATCAAATTCTTTGACTTGCAGAAGGGCTCTACAGGCACACTGCTGCTGACAGAGGAGGAGAAACGCACATTGCTGGCCGAGGGCTATCCGATACCGCAGAAGCTCCCGCTAACAAAAGCCGAAGAGAAATCGCTCAAGAAGATCAGACGTAAAATTAAAAATAAAGTAAGTCGAGCTGGAAACAAGCTCCTGTGAGGCAGGACCAGAGCTCTAATGTTAATTCTGTTTCCCTTTCATAGATCTCTGCTCAGGAAAGTCGTCGCAAGAAGAAGGAGTATATGGACCAGCTGGAGAGGCGCGTGGAAATTCTTGTCACTGAGAATCACGACTACAAGAAGCGCCTCGAGTCGCTGGAGGAGACCAATGCCAATCTACTTAGTCAGCTGCACAAATTGCAGGCCCTAGTTAGCAAGCACAATGTGAAAAAGTCCTAAGCCAGGGACCCAGGACGTGTGCCGGTTCCGTTTCTTGTTTGCCCGCCTTCCCGAAATACCTATATATCTATACCTATTTACCTATACCTACACCTATACCTATAACTACATATGAATGTATATGTATATAGATATCTATACATTTTTTTTTGTATTTTTTGTTCCGCCTATTACTTCTGAAGTTTTCTGTGAGAGTTTTGAAGAATTTATAAGACTTGCGCTGTTAGCAAGGAAATGTAAGAATGTTTGTCCGGCTTTTTGTTAGCACAAATCGGAAGAAATGTCCTCCCTCCCTCCTACTCCGCGACTGCTCATCCAGCTTTCCCACTCCCCTTCCCTCCACTCCATACATATTCAAAAAAGATTTAGCACCCAGATGCCTATAACTAATACCATATAATTTGTGTGTATGGATGTATGTCCTAGCTACTTGTAGAACGTTTCTTATATATAGATATGTATATTAGTCATGCATTCCTGTTATATAAACTTTACCTAGAGTAACTCCAACTCCAACTACAACCACAACAGAAACGATCGACGAGCTCAAACAGCAGAAGCCAATTCAGAAAAGCGTCATAAGAGAAGCTAACTAACAATATTGTACTCGTAATAGAACGAAATCAACAGACCAAAAAAACAAACAACAAAAAAGAAAAATGCAAAGAAGAAAAGCTTAAAAAATGGGATATGGCATGTTTTGATGTGGGCTCTGTTCGATCTGATCTGATATAATTTAACTTTATCTACATAAGCGAGCAGCGATATACATGTGCATACATTATGTTTTAGTAATGATTGAATGAATGAACGAAAGACCTCGGAGCCGCATTTCTGCACTATCTTTGGCATGACTCTTGTTCCTTTAAACGTCATTTCTCAAGCAAACGAATGATACGAAAGTATATACCTAAACAATTCCATAATGGAGCTAGATAGAATGATTTCACAACGAACTACATATGTTTATATGCTGAATTTTAGTTTCTTTTCATAAGTTTACCACCAGCAACCGCAAAGAAACGCACCAATGTAGAATGTAGAAAGAATCTTGAATTGGTTCTCTGTCGCGTTGCCTGGCCAAGTTAAACAATTTCCGAGCCAATTATGAAAATGAATTATTGTTTGTTAAGTTTAATATTATAAGACGCCGCTGCACTGACCTCAAAGTTCGAGGGCAAACCCCAATTTAATCAAATTTTGCAGCAATTATTATTTTTTTTTTTTTTTACATCTTAGTGCAATTTTTTGGCATAACTAGAAATGCAGATGTTTCGCGCTTTTTCCGCGGCGTTAAAAAATGAGTCATTCTAGTTTAAATTAGTTGAATTTATCTAAAAAAAAGAAAAATACTTAAGCGAAGTTTTAAGCGTAAACCGATGATTTCTTATTAAATCGATAATACGAGTACTATCTATACAAAATATTTTAGGTATTTTAATGTATTTTTGTTTATGTGTGTGTAAACCAAGCGGAGTTGTGCAATTGTTAGTAAAATTAAACAACAAAGAAAAACCTTATAGAAAAATATGGAATCACACTGAAAGAAAAAGCTTGTGCAATGACAAAAACTTGACTATAAAATTCGTTAAAAAATAAACAAATAAGATACGATAATAGCAATCCATTTGGAAAAGTAAAAGCGTTTTGAGATGTTTATACACAAAAGTACAGCAGTTTTAACGCATATTGTAAACTAAAATTGAAAACGATTCCAACGAAAACCAGAAAATATACACAAAAAAATTGTAAAACTTTTATGAGTGGTTGCTGTAGTTTGGAATAAGCAAGTGCAATTCAAAATAAAACGCAAACAACCATTAGAACAGCACCGATATGCGATATTCATCTTGCCTATTGAAAATTTTACTTGCTTATCCCCTGGAACACCGGAAACGGGCTCTGCCGTCGACGTCTCCTACATAACTAAATGGCCGGACTAGGTGTTTGTATCCACCAGATATGTCTTGGCAAGCAGGGGGTACTACAGCTCTGTGGAGTTCCCAGCCATCGAGGGGTCGGAGGAAATGTGGAGGCGCAGGTCCATACAACTGTCGGTCACTCTCACTGTCGGACTGGGCATCACCAACAACACACATGTGCCGCAGGAAACCCTGCAGCATTTAATTTACAACAGTTTGGACCGCCTCTTTCACACTATCATACGATAGTGTTGATTACACTATGCAACATCAATTGGTTAATAATTAATTGTTAGCGTTAACGTAGTATCCATTGCTTTTTGCTTTTTCATCTAATCATCAGCTTAGCAAGTTGTGCTGGTGAATGCGCCCTATATCTTTGACCAGACGCAAAGACGCATGACGCAGCCCTAGTGTAAACAGCCTATTAGTGTAGAATTTTTTTTTATAACTGCTGCTTGTTTTAGAGTTCATGTAAATATACTCCAGCCTTTTGTGATCTTATCGCTGCATAAAAACGTAATGTGTGCAAAAATAATATGATAAGTGTTAACAAGGGGTTCTCGAAATATATATTCCGAATGTATGTATGTGTGTAAGCCGGTACTCCGTATGCATCCTAAAAATATTCGCTTATTGATCAGAATCAAGCTTATAATATACATATGCACATAACGATGTACTGCCTTCGAGCTTCGAGCCCCTGCACTTTTTGAGTACCTGGTATGAAAAGAGACTGCTAAATTTGTTCGCAATCCAATACCGTATATCTTCAATCCATAAACAAGTAATTACCCAAACATTTTTTGAGTTTCTTATCTTTGGAGATCCTTTATAGCCTTCTGAGTCTATACGCTACTCATTCCTGACCGTTCAATTTACTTTTTTCGTTGATCATTTGTGTATGCATCCAATATTAAACTTTGTATAACTTGTTTGAACAGTTGTTCCAGTGTCTCGTAGTTTACACGAAAAAGAGCAGTCTAGAATAATTTAATACAGTCACCACAAAATGATTACAATTAATACCTACACATACTTGTGCAATTCAAATTGATTGTAATCATATATTACACAACAATATATAAATATGAATGTATGTACATTTATGTCTATATGCTCAACCTTAACAGGCATGCAATTCATTCCTTCTTAGCCCAAAATGTGTATAAAAAGCGCATGGGGCTTGCCACCTACTATGGAATATAATTCCGACAATGTCTGCGAATAGGGTACGACAATCTGGATACAAATTTTTGTACATATTGAGTGCTAAATTTCTAAGCTAAATATATCTCTCTATTACATAAATAAGATTTGGGTCGTCATGGTCCTGATATTTTAGCGTGTGCGCAGGGGGCTTGCTCCCTAGCATATTATAAAAATCTCGTGTCCCGATGTTTGTGGTTCTGTTCCTTAAATTCATGCTTCAAAATTATATATTATTACTCCCAGAAGAAACCGTTTCCGACCCCATAAGGTATACACATATATTCTTGATCAGCCAATAGACGAGTCGATTGAGCCATGTTTGTCTGTCCGTCCCGATGAGCGCCTAGATCTCAGAGACTACAAGAGAGGGGAACCACACTGACTAAGTGTCGGGTATATATGTAAAGCCCCGGCCCTAGCCACGGCTCACAACGTTTCCCCTCGTTTATAAATAAACAAAATTTTATTATTGGTATATTTTTACGGTATATTTTAAATTTCGGTATATTTCTGAGGTCAGACGCTCATAATCGAACGAAAACATGAGTCGTAATGGGCTATAGAAAGAGGTATGGACAACAGGAAAAAAACTGCCAAGACAAATTGCAAGATTCGTATGAACTCACCTCGCGTGTGAGGACAACATACTGTGAAGACAAAATCGGCAAGGTACATTGGGCAAATGGAGTGAAATTCACTTGCATGCGTTGCATTTTCTGGACCGTGTTGCCTGTTGTCCACTTCCTCTTTTTCCTTCCATTATGTAGCAAATGTGTAGAATATATATTAGAATTAGTGTTGGGTAAACATTGCTCATTTTGGGGAACATGTTCACTTGTTCTTTTTTAGTAAGTGAGTCAACTCACTCATATTGCTCACTTGTTCACCTGATTGCTCAGTTGCTCATTGCTCACTTAGATTGCTCAGTTTTTACTATTTCACTATACTTTCGAAGTATCGAATATACTTTGAATTGAGCGACATACTGAATTTTCAAACACAACACTAGTTAGAATGTAAAATCTGTTGTATCGACAAATCCTTCACTGCGTACATTGTTCAATATTGTTTATAATTTTTGATAAATTCGTTATGAAAATTTGTTTTTTGGGAGCACTGCACGAATAATTAATTGGGATTAATTTTATTGATTTTCGGTGTGACTTGAAACCGGAACGAACAGAACCTGTTTAACTGCATTATAGTGCAGCAATACGCAATCAGTTGCAATCAGTTAGTTGCTTTTTCACGCATCAGAAAGTCTCAGACATGGGAAAGAAAAATAGTAAGAATACTAAAAAATTGCATTATTTAGGTAATGTTACTTACTCCATCGTATTTCATTAAAATCTTAGAATATAAGGAGGCTGAGAAGCCTGTGCCCCCTGCAGCACAGCCACAACAACAACAAGGTAAGTGAAATGCACTACAAATGTACTACAACAAAATCTTCTAGCATCTTCTGTATGTATATGTTGTATGTACATACATATGTATATATAATATGTAACGTCCATTCCTCCGATAAGCATTGTAAATACATATGTACATACATACGGGGGAATCACGAAATTCGCCGAGCCTTTGATGAAATCAATTTGGTGTGGGCTGACATGTGCACGAAAGATTTCACTCCTTTGTTTAGTGGAAAACACTAGATTTTAATATTTTTCTTGTTTTCCACTAAAATTATGAGCAGCTGCTGGTGCACCGGGTGCTCAGAACAGACCCACTCAACCCGCTAGACCCCCAGCCACTCCCACTGCATCCACAAGCTCCGCCGCTTCTGGGTCCCAACTACAGCAGGGAGGATGGCGAACACAGGACAGTCACCAGCAGCGCTCTCAGGCCGGGCAAGGCTGGGGCGGACAACAAAAAGGACCGCGGCAGCCAGGAGGCAGTCAACAGAGAGGACCGCAGAAGCAAGGAGGCGGACAAGAGAGAGGACCGCAGCAGCAAGGAGGCGGACAACAGAGAGGACCACCCCAAAAGCAGGGTGGCGCGGCTCTGCCGCCTCTCCCAGCAGGCACCATGAAGCGTGGAACTTTGGGAAAACCAGGTCAAGTATCTGTCAATTACCTCGACGTTAACTTGGACAAAATGCCAGCTGTGGCCTACCACTACGATGTGAAGATCACGCCAGAGCGTCCTAAGAAGTTCTATCGTCAGGCTTTTGATCAGTACAGAGTTGAACACTTGGGCGGTGCGATTGCCGCATTTGATGGACGTGCATCGGCCTACTCAGCTGTGAAGCTAAAATGCAGCTCCCAGGGCCAAGAAGTGAAAGTAAGTGCTGTTGTGTATTTCGCCGAGCTTGAGGAACCTTTAAAGTGAATATTGCTTTCTTGCCGTCCAGATATTAGATCGCCACGGCCGTACTCTGACTTATACTCTGGAACTCAAGGAGACAGAGGACCTGGAGGTCGATCTGAACTCGCTGAGAAAGTGAGTAAACCGTTATATTGAACCAAATGTGTCGGCAGAGAATCGGCATAATGCAATTTCCCATTTTTCCATTTTTGCAGCTATATGAAGAATAAGATATATGACAAGCCCATGAGAGCCTTGCAGTGTCTGGAGGTTGTGTTGGCGGCCCCCTGTCATAACACCGCCATACGCGCCGGTCGCTCGTTCTTCAAAAGGTCAGAGCCCGGTCAAGCCTTTGATCTGAACGACGGCTACGAAGCTCTAGTTGGACTCTATCAAGCATTCGTGCTTGGCGATCGTCCGTTTGTTAATGTGGACATATCGCACAAGTCCTTTCCGAAGGCCATGACGATCATTGAATATTTAGAGCAGTATCAGCGCCAGAAAATTGAGAAAAGCACAAATCTTGACTACAGGCGTTACGATATCGAATCATTCCTAAAGGGCATGAATATAGTATACGATCCGCCTGCCTGTTTTGCCAGTGCCCCTCGCGTCTTCAGAGTCAACGGGCTTTCCAAGTTTCCCGCTAGCAGTCAGAAATTTGAGCTGGATGGGAAGCAAACGACCGTTGCAGAGTACTTCCGGTCTCGGAAATATAATTTAAAGTATCCGAACCTGCTCTGCTTGCATGTTGGGCCGCCGTTGAAAAACATTTATTTGCCTATCGAACTATGTCGCATTGAGGATGGGCAGGCCCTGAATGTGAGTTCAACAAGTTCCTTTCACTGCAAATAATTTCCTGATTTGATTTCTTTACATCGCATTGCAGCGCAAGGATGGAGCTAATCAGGTGGCGGCCATGATTAAGTATGCTGCCACTTCCACCAACGAGAGGAAGGCCAAGATCATCCACTTGCTCGAATATTTCAAACACAACTTAGATCCGACCATCAGCCACTTTGGCATTCGCTTGGAAAACGACTTCATTGTGGTGAATACACGCACCCTCAATGCGCCTCAGGTTGAGTATAAGAATAACAATTTGGCTTCAGTGAGGAACGGTTCGTGGCGCATGGATCGCATGCAATTCTATGACCCCAAGCCAAAGACACATAAATGGGCTATACTCTACGGTAAGATTCACTACATGAGTGTGGTCGATTTTCAGGGCATGGTAAGTTGTGCACGGCTGGAAGCAGAATTTCACTCAGATCCTGACTAATTTTCTTTGCAGATAATTGAGCTGAGTGGCACCGTCAATGTGTGCCTGATTAACAAAGCCGAGATACGGAATTACAGGGATGAGCGTGAACTGGATTCTCATTTCCTTGATTTCAAAAAAAATAAATTTGATTTGGTGTTCGTTATTATACCAAATTCCGGGTCCGTTTATGATGTCGTGAAGCAAAAGACTGAGCTGGAGCATGGAATTCTCACACAATGCATCAAGGAGAACACAGTCCTGCGTAAATGTAACCTGCAGTGTATTGGCAACATTATGCTTAAGGTCAATTCCAAGCTTAACGGCATCAATCATAAGCTGAAGGAGGACCCCCGCTGTCTGCTAAAGAATGCGATGTTCTTGGGTGCTGATGTAACTCATCCATCGCCAGATCAGCGTGAGATCCCCAGTGTGGTGGGTGTTGCCGCCTCCCATGATCCATTCGGGGCTTCATATAACATGCAATATCGCTTGCAACGCTCGACCTTGGAGGAGATAGAGGACATGGAGTCGATAACTCTTGAGCACTTGCGTGTCTATCATCAGTTCCGGAAATCCTATCCCGAGCACATTGTCTATTATCGTGATGGCGTGAGCGATGGTCAGTTTCCCAAGATCAAGAATGAAGAGTTGAGGGGAATTTCTGCGGCCTGCAGCGAGGTAAGTTGAAGTCTTGCCTCCCGAAGCCTCATCATTTTCGATCGCTAATCTCCCTTCGTCTCCTATCAGATGCGCATTAATCCCAAGATTTGCTGCGTCATCGTAGTTAAGCGGCATCATTCACGCTTCTTTCCGAACGGAACTCCATCGCAATACAACAAGTTTAACAATGTAGATCCGGGAACGGTCGTCGATCGCACCATTGTCCATCCCAATGAGATGCAGTTCTTCATGGTCAGCCATCAGTCGATTCAGGGGACGGCCAAGCCGACGCGTTACAATGTGATTGAGAATACGGGCAACTTGGATATAGACTTACTGCAGCAATTAACATACAATCTTTGTCACATGTTTCCCCGTTGCAACCGCGCAGTGTCTTATCCGGCTCCGGCATATTTGGCACATTTGGCTGCGGCACGTGGACGTGTCTATCTCACTGGGTGCGATATTAATGTTATTATTGTTACGTATATTCGTTTTGACGGTACATATCTTGACTGCTTCTCTTACAGCTGCACCAAGTTCCGCACTCCAAAGGAGGAATACGCAAAGCGGTTGATTGTTCCAGAGTTCCTGAAAACGAACCCCATGTATTTCGTGTAGGCAGAACAGTAAATACGGTTACAGTTACCCTTTTGCCAATAAGAATTTAATTCAAACATCATTATTCTTTATTAATTTTTTATTTTATCACATTTCTTGAACCATAATCGTATATATCATATGTAAAGGGCACACTCTACTGCTTTCATTAGGAGCTTCGATGTGAATGACGTCTTTAGTGGCTCTCCAGCTGGAGAGGCGCGTGGAAATTCTTGTCACTGAGAATCACGACTACAAGAAGCGCCTCGAGTCGCTGGAGGAGACCAATGCCAATCTACTTAGTCAGCTGCACAAATTGCAGGCCCTAGTTAGCAAGCACAATGTGAAAAAGTCCTAAGCCAGGGACCCAGGACGTGTGCCGGTTCCGTTTCTTGTTTGCCGCCTTCCCGAAATACCTATATATCTATACCTATTTACCTATACCTACACCTATACCTATAACTACATATGAATGTATATGTATATAGATATCTATACATTTTTTTTTGTATTTTTTTTTCCGCCTATTACTTCTGAAGTTTTCTGTGAGAGTTTTGAAGAATTTATAAGACTTGCGCTGTTAGCAAGGAAATGTAAGAATGTTTGTCCGGCTTTTTGTTAGCACAAATCGGAAGAAATGTCCTCCCTCCCTCCTACTCCGCGACTGCTCATCCAGCTTTCCCACTCCCCTTCCCTCCACTCCATACATATTCAAAAAAGATTTAGCACCCAGATGCCTATAACTAATACCATATAATTTGTGTGTATGGATGTATGTCCTAGCTACTTGTAGAACGTTTCTTATATATAGATATGTATATTAGTCATGCATTCCTGTTATATAAACTTTACCTAGAGTAACTCCAACTCCAACTACAACCACAACAGAAACGATCGACGAGCTCAAACAGCAGAAGCCAATTCAGAAAAGCGTCATAAGAGAAGCTAACTAACAATATTGTACTCGTAATAGAACGAAATCAACAGACCAAAAAAACAAACAAAAAAAAGAAAAACAAAAAACAAAAATGCAAAGAAGAAAAGCTTAAAAAATGGGATATGGCATGTTTTGATGTGGGCTCTGTTCGATCTGATCTGATATAATTTAACTTTATCTACATAAGCGAGCAGCGATATACATGTGCATACATTATGTTTTAGTAATGATTGAATGAATGAACGAAAGACCTCGGAGCCGCATCTCTGCACTATCTTTGGCATGACTCTTGTTCCTTTAAACGTCATTTCTCAAGCAAACGAATGATACGAAAGTATATACCTAAACAATTCCATAATGGAGCTAGATAGAATGATTTCACAACGAACTACATATGTTTATATGCTGAATTTTAGTTTCTTTTCATAAGTTTACCACCAGCAACCGCAAAGAAACGCACCAATGTAGAATGTAGAAAGAATCTTGAATTGGTTCTCTGTCGCGTTGCCTGGCCAACTTAAACAATTTCCGAGCCAATTATGAAAATGAATTATTGTTTGTTAAGTTTAATATTATAAGACGCCGCTGCACTGACCTCAAAGTTCGAGGGCAAACCCCAATTTAATCAAATTTTGCAGCAATTATTTTTTTTTTTTTTTTTACATCTTAGTGCAATTTTTTGGCATAACTAGAAATGCAGATGTTTCGCGCTTTTTCCGCGGCGTTAAAAAATGAGTCATTCTAGTTTAAATTAGTTGAATTTATCTAAAAAAAAGAAAAATACTTAAGCGAAGTTTTAAGCGTAAACCGATGATTTCTTATTAAATCGATAATACGAGTACTATCTATACAAAATATTTTAGGTATTTTAATGTATTTTTGTTTATGTGTGTGTAAACCAAGCGGAGTTGTGCAATTGTAAGTAAAATTAAACAACAAAGAAAAACCTTATAGAAAAATATGGAATCACACTGAAAGAAAAAGCTTGTGCAATGACAAAAACTTGACTATAAAATTCGTTAAAAAATAAACAAATAAGATACGATAATAGCAATCCATTTGGAAAAGTAAAAGCGTTTTGAGATGTTTATACACAAAAGTACAGCAGTTTTAACGCATATTGTAAACTAAAATTGAAAACGATTCCAACGAAAACCAGAAAATATACACAAAAAAATTGTAAAACTTTTATGAGTGGTTGCTGTAGTTTGGAATAAGCAAGTGCAATTCAAAATAAAACGCAAACAACCATTAGAACAGCACCGATATGCGATATTCATCTTGCCTATTGAAAATTTTACTTGCTTATCCCCTGGAACACCGGAAACGGGCTCTGCCGTCGACGTCTCCTACATAACTAAATGGCCGGACTAGGTGTTTGTATCCACCAGATATGTCTTGGCAAGCAGGGGGTACTACAGCTCTGTGGAGTTCCCAGCCATCGAGGGGTCGGAGGAAATGTGGAGGCGCAGGTCCATACAACTGTCGGTCACTCTCACTGTCGGACTGGGCATCACCAACAACACACATGTGCCGCAGGAAACCCTGCAGCATTTAATTTACAACAGTTTAGACCGCCTCTTTCACACTATCATACGATAGTGTTGATTACACTATGCAACATCAATTGGTTAATAATTAATTGTTAGCGTTAACGTAGTATCCATTGCTTTTTGCTTTTTCATCTAATCATCAGCTTAGCAAGTTGTGCTGGTGAATGCGCCCTATATCTTTGACCAGACGCAAAGACGCATGACGCAGCCCTAGTGTAAACAGCCTATTAGTGTAGAATTTTTTTTTATAACTGCTGCTTGTTTTAGAGTTCATGTAAATATACTCCAGCCTTTTGTGATCTTATCGCTGCATAAAAACGTAATGTGTGCAAAAATAATATGATAAGTGTTAACAAGGGGTTCTCGAAATATATATTCCGAATGTATGTATGTGTGTAAGCCGGTACTCCGTATGCATCCTAAAAATATTCGCTTATTGATCAGAATCAAGCTTATAATATACATATGCACATAACGATGTACTGCCTTCGAGCTTCGAGCCCCTGCACTTTTTGAGTACCTGGTATGAAAAGAGACTGCTAAATTTGTTCGAAATCCAATACCGTATATCTTCAATCCATAAACAAGTAATTACCCAAACATTTTTTGAGTTTCTTATCTTTGGAGATCCTTTATAGCCTTCTAAGTCTATACGCTACTCATTCCTGACCGTTCAATTTACTTTTTTCGTTGATCATTTGTGTATGCATCCAATATTAAACTTTGTATAACTTGTTTGAACAGTTGTTCCAGTGTCTCGTAGTTTACACGAAAAAGAGCAGTCTAGAATAATTTAATACAGTCACCACAAAATGATTACAATTAATACCTACACATACTTGTGCAATTCAAATTGATTGTAATCATATATTACACAACAATATATAAATATGAATGTATGTACATTTATGTCTATATGCTCAACCTTAACAGGCATGCAATTCATTCCTTCTTAGCCCAAAATGTGTATAAAAAGCGCATGGGGCTTGCCACCTACTATGGAATATAATTCCGACAATGTCTGCGAATAGGGTACGACAATCTGGATACAAATTTTTGTACATATTGAGTGCTAAATTTCTAAGCTAAATATATCTCTCTATTACATAAATAAGATTTGGGTCGTCATGGTCCTGATATTTTAGCGTGTTATAATGTTACGGCTACGGGCTGGTTAAATCTTGTTGGCAATGCAGCCTCAGCAGGAAAGGGAATCGGGGTTAGTGCACTATACTGCGCTCTGGGCTCAGCTCGCCGGATGGGGTCGGGGTCTTTCCTATCCCTATACTTCCTTGTTCTCGCCATATTATAAAAATTTAAGTGCACTGACACAGAATCTACTTTGATCAAAACAAAAAAAAAACAATCCCCGGTCGGCCTAGATGGCAAGAAGGAATCCGGTAGTCACGTATTTAATTTAGTGATCCTAGGTGTAGGAGATCACTAGTTCCTCTATACCCTCCCTTTCTTCGGCAATGCGTGGAACGATGTTGGCATGGCCCCTAACGTAACTACCGCTGCATTATTACACTCGATGCATCATTGGCATTATGTACTTAGACAGAATGGTTGTTATTTATTCCAAATTCATGTTAATTCAAAATAGTTCTATTAATCAAGATTCAAAAGATTCATATATAACAAAACGTTCATTAACTTAAGAATATAAAATACAATTCATAGCAAAACTGAGCCTTTTTACTCACGAAGGTCAACATTTCCATTCAATACGAAATTAATGATCATTACCAAATTCAAACACTTTCCTTGACGAGCTCGTTGGGCCCAATGAACTGCTTCGGTAGCTGTGGAACAATATTAATTATATAAAAATAGTAAAGAATTAAAGAATGATATTTTGGCCGACATTGCCAGAGTGAATCAAGGCTTAACATTGAGTGGATTAGGAAAGGACTTAAGACATATGATAAAGAAATTAATTCTATAGGAAAGATATTCCTTAATATAACTGTATATGTTTATATGATTTTTCATTTAAAGTCAAATTTAATTGAAGTGCAAACACAAGAATGCAAGCAAAAGAAAAGAACAAGACAAAGCAAAGAGAATGTCGATGATCAAATTAATGCACGTTTATGTGTGTGCATACGCACGCATATGTCCGAATTCTCTTCGAACGAAAGCTCGCTCTTGGCGTGTGAGCTATCACGCTCTCCCTTTCATTACGCTGCACCGCTGCTATACCCTGCTATTTCGCGGGTATGTTCGTACTCACGAATCGATGATCACATGTCCACGACCCAGGTCACCCTAAATTCCGATTCCTGTTCTTGTATTCACATCTTCTGCACAATTTTAGCTGACATAAATTTCCAATTTCCTAGGCGTTGTCGATTCCGCATCAAGGATGTTGAGTTTCATCTCGCAAGATACGCTTATAGGGCATTCAAAGGTCGATACAGATCGTCCGTACAACGGAAACGCTGGTAATTCGAAGCGGCCAAAAATAAGACACTGGAGGTTGCGTGGGGGGGTTAGGCGTGAGAGCGCCAAAGCACGGCAGACCTCCAGTGACCAAGAAATTCTGTAATAGATTCGGAATTTAGTGAATGTACCAAACCTGCTTTCCTCTATAATCACCTTCTTTTTCTCTACGTAGCACTTTGCACTTTCACCACACAATATAGCTTGATCTTGCTTTTTAGTCGATTCTCCGCCGACTTGCAGTTATGTAATTTGGTATGTATTATGTAATACAGGGACACGTGAACTTCCACTAGAGTTTGCCACTATTGGCACAGGCACAACCGAAGTGTTTTGGGAGAAAAATGGAATTGATCCGCGTGTTCACCGTCGCTGTCGGCTTAAGCGGCATAGACGAGCTTTAACGGGACCCTTCCATGGAATTCGGTCTCGAGAGACGAAAAAGAACATTCGAGCAATTAAAGCTCCATATTCAAAGTAGCTGTTTTTAAAGCCTTGGTGTTCGAACTAATCAAGTTGGCGCGTGATTTGAATCTGCTTTATATCTGGGAAATTATTAGGGAATTTAATCTGGGTTTGCTTCACTGGCCACTACACTCTCCACCACCAGATTATGTCCCGGAGTGATCGACAGGGATCGTAATCGAAAAGAAAAGAAGGACAGTGAATTAGCGGGTTTGAATATCCTTTACGTGGTATACTCCCATTTTCTTTCCTTTCTCGTTCGATAATTCGTAATAAACAGGACTTAGCTTTTTCGTTACTGTTGCTGTCACAAACACCTGCGCTAATTTATGGCTGAATTGTTTAGACGCGTTGCTTTGGGAGAAATTGCGAACGTAAACCTGATCTCCGACGTTGAATTGTATGTTTCTACTCCTCAAATTGTATACCCTCGCGTTGGTTGCATGAGCCTTTGCATTGTTGACCTTTGCTGCATACCTTGCCAACTGCAGAGCATCGGGGTAATTAACTCTAGAATCATCTGATAGCAAGTTAAGTTTCCTGAGCAATTCGTAATCCTTGCCATTCAAAATCATGTTTTGCCCAAACGTAAGGAAGTAAGGAGAATATCCGGTGGTTGTATGTAGACTGGATCGAATAGGACCGTTAATCTCATTCAGTCGTTGATCCCAGGTAGTGTGATCTTTCCCCACGTACGCACGGATCGCCGCCAAAACCGATCGGTTTAAGCGCTCGCTTGCATTCGCTTGAGGCGAATAAAAAGCGGTACAAATATGTTTAATTGAAAATCGAGTTAGAAAAGCCTCAAAGAATCCTGATCGAAATTGAGAACCATTGTCCGTTAAGATGGATTCTGGCACTCCAAACGTAAAGAAAATGGAATTTTCTAAGTACTCGCAAATCTTTCCGGAAGTGAATCGTTTCACTGGACAGAGGAAATGGAATTTTGTACAATGATCCACGATTATTAATAATCCGATATTCCCTGCCTTTGAACGAGGGTATGGACCTAACAGATCCATGTAGAGTCGTTGAAACGGTCTCTCTGATTGCATTGGCTTTCCCAATGGTGGTCGTAATACTATATTGGGACTTTTGGTCTGTTTACAAATGACACAATTATTCACATACTCTCGGATTTGAACCAACATCTTGGGCCACAACAGGTATCTCTTAAGTTTTTCAACGGTTTTACCCATCCCGCCATGTGATGCGCTAGGAGAATCATGGGCTTGTTTGATAACACTACTGACTAGGCCAGAGGGTACCCATAATTTCCACGACTGGTGGTCAGATTCAGAATCTCCAATCGAAGCTTCGGTGCGTTTGTATACATAGCCATCTGTTATTTTTAAATCTGGAAGTTTCTCTTGGTTCTGCTGAATGCGTTCAATTAAATCCAGATATTCCAACGAAGTGAAATGCTCGGACTCTAAATCGATGATCGGCCCTAGATCTATAAACTCATCTACTGACGATTCATTTTGCCTTGACAGAGTGTCAGCAATAACATTTTGTGAACCCTTCCGGTGTTCAATGCGAAAATCAAAACCCTGTAACTGTATAGCCCATCGCGCGAGCCTTCCAGACAAATCCTTTTGTCGCATCAACCACTGCAATGCTGCATGGTGGTCGGTTATTACTAAGAATTCCTGGCCTTCTATGTAAGCTCGAAATTTCTTAATTCCCTTAATAACTGCTAGACATTCTAGTTCTGTAACGGAATAATTCCGTTGAGCTTTGGATAACTTAACCGACATGTATCCAATTGGCATTTCGAAGCCTTCTTCATTCTCTTGAGCTAGGACGCACCCGAGACCAAAAGAACTAGCATCACACAATAAGATGAATTTCTTAGAAAAATCAGGAGTTCTGAGGATTGGAGCTGATGTTAATCTTCGTTTCAATTCTTCAAAAGCATTGGTTGCGGTTTCATTCCATATTAAGGAAGTATTCTGTTTCTTAAGCATCTCGGTCAATGGATAGCTCACGGAGGCATAATTCTCGACGAAACGTCGATACCATCCGGATAAACCGAGAAACCGTCGTAACTGCTTTACCGTTGTTGGAATTGGGAAGTCGTTGATTGCCTTAGCATCACCTACGTCGATCGAGTGCGAAATAATGCTGGTTCTGCCCAATCCGTCTCGTTCGTACGAAGGAAAAATTTCGACGACACCTTGCAGTCTCTCCTGCTCTTTACTAGAAATTTTGTGTAACTTGGGTGAGCTTTCCTCATCCTCCGTGGGACCTATATCTAACTCAGAGACACTTTCGCTCATGAGTCGATCAGCAAGTTTAAATTTCCTAAAAAAAGTCAATTCCTAAGTAAACCTCTTGGGTTAAGTTTGGTATGATAAAAAAATCTATACTTTCCGTGAGACTACGATATGTAATAGTCGCTGTGAAAATGCCCTCAACCGAGCATTTGGTTCCGCTGGCTGTTTTAACCCTTCCCGAACACTTACGTGATTTCGGATGGTTAAGGAGAGCACGGCCGGCATTGTTGCCAACGCAACTAACCGACGCTCCAGAATCTAACAAGGCGTTGTAAACCTTGTCTTCAATCGTGATGGGTGTGTACAGACGGTTATCTCCCGTACTGAATATGGAAGCAATTAAGCATTGTCGAGTGCTAACAACTGTTTTCCAAAATTTGCGTAATCGAAGGGTAGATCTTTTAGATTTTGTCGTAGTTGATATAGTACAAAGATCGCCAAATATCCTATTTCTAGCTTTCTTGTAATTTGACAGTCTTACATGTAAGGGTAAATATCTAGTTGGTCGTTTATCCGATAAAAATCCTGAGTCCATAGCGGTTTTAGCTAAACCCTCATCTATAGTCTGACTGATGCTTTCGCTATGTTTTGGTACGGATGTGCCTACAGGGGGTTCGTTGACACATCCCGCAGCCGGTTTTCCGAAGGATGGCACTTAGAGCAACGTGGCTTGTAAACATTCTTGGTTCCACAACCGTAACAAAATATGCTTCTAGGTTCCACACAATCATCCCATCTATGCCCTATCTTATCACAATTCCAGCAGGACATCTTATTACGCATGATCGCTGATATTATTGGTTCAGGCTCCTCAAGGTGTTCCCTCTCCGGAGAGATCTCGGAGATGTTGCGCCGGTTTACAAAAGGCGTTTTGTAAGAAGGGTTTCGAAGTTCCGAATAAAATTGTTCGTGCTTTTTAACCTCTAAAAGTAATTTCTTTATCGAAGTGATATTCAAATGTAGTAACTCGTGATGAAGTGTACTTTTCGAATTGTCAATCAACAGCTTAACAAGGTCGCATTCTGGTAGGCTACGCTCGAGTCTATTCACCAACTCTTCTATACTATTCTGATAGGAATCAAAAGGTTCATTTTCCCCTTGCTTTCGTTTCGCGATTCTACGCCATATGTCGACATCAGTGGCAGCATCGTCATATTTATCCCTAAATGCCAGACAAAAAGTCTCCCACGCGAACTCTTCATGTTTACGATGGAACTGCCAGAACCAATCACCTGCTTTTGCGGATAACAATAAGTGCAAATGATCGCAAACCAGCTGGAAATTGTTTCCCAGGGTCTGTGCCGTCAAGGAACGTACCCGGTAAATAAATTCTGTGGCCGATAGACCGTCCTTACTACCGTCAAACTTTACTTTCCAGTTTTGAATAACATGTCCTACCTTTTCTGGTGAAATTGAAACTGAAGAGCGATTGCTAGTATTCCTTAAGTCTGCCTCTTGGCTTGCTCTACTCCTAACGTCTGCTGGTACATGCTGATAATTCGAAGCCTGCTCCGCAAGTCCCGATCTCAATTGAAACGAACTCAGCTGATGGCTCAATGCTGTCTCTATATGAGCGGTTAGCTTCTCCAACAACGTCTTTTGTTGGGTGCCCATCATTGACCTTACCAAATTAACAATTTCACTTTTATCCATGGCGTTAGATGAATTCAGCGATTGGCTAGTTGGGTCTGTAGGGGTAGGATTTCCCTCCCTTTGCTTAGATCTCGTTACTATATTTGACTTGGGAATAGCGCCTCTGCCTCTACCTCGAAATCTACTTCCACTTGGCCCTGGCGCATCGAGGGGAATTCCTTCAGTGTTCGAATCTCCTACCTCTGCAAGGTCCGCGTTATTTAATTCCGTCGCCAAATCAACATTTCCCCGAACTAACAATTCTGTAGTGCATAGTCCGCGACAGGTTGGACAACTCGGTGAACTCTAAAGCCAATCGGTCAAACAGGAATGGTGAAATTGATGTTGACACGGTGTCGTGGCAAACAATTGATCTTTCTCAAGTTTATCTTGGCAAATGCGACAATAGCCATGCTGATTTAATGCAGTTTCAAAGCTATTATCTTTACTGGCCATATTTCCTCTTAATTTTTTTTTTTTTTTTTTATACCCGATACTCAAAATGAGTATTGGGGTATATTAGATTTGTGGTAAAAGTGGATGTGTGTAACGTCCAGAAGGAATCGTTTCCGACCCCATAAAGTATATATATTCTTGATCAGCATCAATAGCCGAGTCGATTGAGCCCTGTCTGTCTGTCCGTCTGTCCGTCCGTCCGTCCGTCCGTCCGTCCCCTTCAGCGCCTAGTGCTCAAAGACCATAAGATCTAGAGCAACGATGTTTTGGATCCAGACTTCTGTGATATGTCACAGCTACAAAAATATTTCAAAACTTCGCCTTGCCCACTTCCGCCCCCACAAAGGACGAAAATCTGTGGCATCCACAATTTTAAAGATATGAGAAAACCAAAAACGTAGAATTGTAGATAATGACCATATCTTTAAGACTGCGGAATCTGAATTGGATCTTATTATTATTATAGCCAGCATCAAGAAAAAAATTTCATTTTTTCTCGCCCTGTCTCTCTCTAACACACACGTAGCATAGGCGGCTTTGCTTAGAGTAAAACATTAGCGCCTAGATCTCAGAGACTACAAAAGCTAGAGCAACCAAATTTGGTATCCACACTCCTAATATATCGGACCGAGACGAGTTTCTTTCAAAATTTCGCCACACCCCCTTCCGCCCCCGCAAAGGACGAAAATCTGGGGATATTCAAAAATCTCAGAGACTATTAAGGCTAGAGTAACCAAATTTGGTATCCGCACTCCTGTTAGATCTTACTATAAAACGTGTATCTCAAAGTTTCGCCCACACAAAGGACGAAAATCTGTTGCATCCACAATATTGCACATTCGAGAAAACTAAAAACGCAGAATCATAGATAATGACCATATCTATCAGATTGCTGAATCTGGATCAGATCAGATCATTTTTATAGCCAAAAGCAAGAAATCAATTTGCAGTGGCTACGCAGCGCCCGACGTCACGCTCAGACTGATTTTCTGTCTCTCTCGCACGCACTCTTTGTCGTGTCGTTTAAGATTAGCGGCGTCTGCCGGAGGAGAGCCATACTGACTTAGTATAGGGTATAACTGTAGAGTTGCGGTGTCCGCAGCAACTCACAACGTTCCACCTCGTTTGCCTTAAAACAGTCACTTTTTCCCAGAATTCAGAACTTTTTGATATTTTTTACTACCAGTATTAAACAATTTGTTTAGTTTATATAAGTTTGTGCAGTTTGGCACAACTCGTACATTTATTTTTATACCCGATACTCAAAATGAGTATTGGGGTATATTAGATTTGTGGTAAAAGTGGATGTGTGTAACGTCCAGAAGGAATCGTTTCCGACCCCATAAAGTATATATATTCTTGATCAGCATCAATAGCCGAGTCGATTGAGCCCTGTCTGTCTGTCCGTCTGTCCGTCCGTCCGTCCGTCCGTCCGTCCGTCCGTCCGTCCGTCCGTCCGTCCGTCCGTCCGTCCGTCCGTCCGTCCCCTTCAGCGCCTAGTGCTCAAAGACCATAAGATCTAGAGCAACGATGTTTTGGATCCAGACTTCTGTGATATGTCACAGCTACAAAAATATTTCAAAACTTCGCCCCGCCCACTTCCGCCCCCACAAAGGACGAAAATCTGTGGCATCCACAATTTTAAAGATATGAGAAAACCAAAAACGTAGAATTGTAGATAATGACCATATCTTTAAGACTGCGGAATCTGAATTGGATCGTATTATTATTATAGCCAGCATCAAGAAAACAATTTCATTTTTTCTCGCCCTGTCTCTCTCTAACACACACGTAGCATAGGCGGCTTTGCTTAGAGTAAAACATTAGCGCCTAGATCTCAGAGACTACAAAAGCTAGAGCAACCAAATTTGGTATCCACACTCCTAATATATCGGACCGAGACGAGTTTCTTTCAAAATTTCGCCACACCCCCTTCCGCCCCCGCAAAGGACGAAAATCTGGGGATATTCAAAAATCTCAGAGACTATTAAGGCAAGAGTAACCAAATTTGGTATCCGCACTCCTGTTAGATCTTACTATAAAACGTGTATCTCAAAGTTTCGCCCCACCCCCTTCCGCCCACACAAAGGACGAAAATCTGTTGCATCCACAATATTGCACATTCGAGAAAACTAAAAACGCAGAATCATAGATAATTGTTGAAATTTGAAGTGTAACCATAATATGATCTGTCTGGCAACGCTAATTAACATAATGTACATGAACAGCGAGAGCCTCTGTTATCTCTCGTCTCTCCTATTCGTATGTAAGTACATATGTACACATGTCATCTCTTCAGTTCTGAATAAACCACTTATGAGCACAGACGCGTCGTTCTCTATTTAATACATGACAAAAGGCGCAATACACAATAGGTTATGGGCCCAGATCACCGAAAGATCGGGCGTGTATTAAAGACAATTAAAAAACCGTGGTAGAACTGGAAGTTAATATTTTGTTTGATGCAATTGCAAATAAATCGTGCACCAGTTAGAAAGTGGCGTGTAGCAATTAAAACAAAATGAGTGTGTCTCTGCAAATTGAAAAATTGGGGGAAGACAATTACGATGTGTGGTCTATGTCCATGCGTAGTGTATTGATCACAACGGATTTGTGGACATATGTAAGTGGTAAAACCGAAAGGCCACAGGAGGAAGCAGCAGGAACACAGGAACACTTGGCACAGTGGGACAAGGCTGATCAAAAGGCGTTGGCATGTATTATATTAAATGTAAAAGCAACGCAGTTGATGCACATAAAGTCGTGCACAACGTCGAAGCAGGCGTGGCAAAAATTACGCGATGTACATGTGTCAGTGGGACCAGTGCGAAAGGTACAGTTATACCAAAAACTTTTGCGGCAAAATATGCAAAACGGTGATAACGTGGTACAATATGTAAATTCTTTCGTGGAAATTACTGAAAAGTTAGCCGAGCTAAATATCGACATTCAAGACGAGCTAAAAGTAATAATGTTGTTGTCGAGCTTGCCCAGCGGTTGGGAAAATTTCGTCGTGGCGATAGAAACACGCGACAGTCTGCCGCCGTTCGAAACGGTAAAAGTAAAAATACTTGAAGAAGGAGCACGTAAAGACGAAAGAGACGATCGTGAGCTTGCTGTACAGGCAGTGTACGCACACACACAGACTCAAAGAAACGGTGCGCGTTCGAAGAATTACGGCGCCAGTCGAAAAGACAGCAAACGAGACGGCCAGAAATCCAACGAGCATCGCGAGTTTCGAGGAAAATGCTACAAATGTAAACAAAGCGTCGTTTCGTGTGTGTTAATTGTAAATTTTTTTGGAAAATCTATTCGAAATGTATTGCGGGGCTGACGATCACGCCTCGAATAATATGGACGAGGTCCAGCTGGATAGACCGACAGTGCCCTCGAATGAGGCAGCCCCGAAACGTGCTTTTCTGGGCGCTCTACAGAACTGCGGGGACATCGTGAAGCCATCGACAATCATTCGGCCCGCCATCAAAGACATCGACGCCAAGGACGGGGGGCGCCTCGTGCTCGTCTCGGAGTATGCCAACGAAATCTACGACCATCTGTACAAGCTGGAGGCCGAGCAGCCGATCCGCAACAACCACCTGGCCGGCCATAGCGAAATCGACCACAAGATGCGTGCCATTCTGATCGACTCGATCAACCAGATGCATTGGGGGTTCCAGTTTAAGGCCGAAACCTTCCAGCTGACCGTGGCCATCATCGATCGCTATCTGCAGGCGGTCCAGAACACGGAGCGCGACAACCTGCAGCTGGTGGGCGTGACGGCCCTCATCATTGCCGCCAAATACGAGGAGACGGTCCAGAAAAACATTAACCACTTTGTCTCCATCACCGATGAAACCTACTCGGCCAGTGAGATCCGCGCGATGGAGCTGCAGGTTCTCCGGGCCATCGATTACAATTTGTCGCGTCCGCTGCCGATTAATTTCCTGCGGCGCTTCACGAAGGCCGCTGGGGCCCAACGTGAGCACCACATCATGTCCAAGTATTTTGTGGAATTGGCTTCACTTGACTACGATTTGGCCAGTCGCAAGCCATCAGAGATTGCTGCTGCTGCTCTGTTCCTGTCGCTGCACTTGCTCAATGGCAACCACCTCGCCGGCACTGGCTTCAACGACCAGCTCTGGACACCGACTCTGGCTCACTACTCCCGCTACACGGCCGCCCACCTGCGGCCCATCACGCGGCAGATCGCCAAGTTGGCGCGCGAGGCACCGCAGGCGGAGCTGCAGGCCCTCCACAAAAAACACCAAGGCTTGCAGTTCTTTGAGATCGCAAACAGGCCCGAGCTGAGCGGCCCCCTGATTAACTCCATTGTGGGCCAAAACAACTAATTTTGTGACTCCCCAAATGTTTAAATTTTGATTTTTTCTTAGTTTTAATTTCAAATTTTTGACGTTATTGATTGTTACTTGTTTTATATTTTGTATTCGAGTTTAAGTTTTTTTGGAACTGGTTCATTCGTTCAATGCTTTAAGATCAAATATATTATAACATCAAAATATAGAATTGCGAAACGTGTTGTATGTGCCGGATTTAAAAATGCATTTTTTGTCGGTAAGCAAAGCAGCCGAGTTCGGGAATGTCACTACATTCGGAAATTCAGAAGCTTTAGTGCGAAATAAACATGGACATATAATGTTGCGAGCGGTACAAGAAAACAATTTATACGTGTATGGAGTGGAAAAAACCACTGATGCAGTGCATTTGATATCCGATATATCTCTTGCAAAAAAATGGCATAGCCGCTACGGGCATTTAAATTTTCAAAATTTAAAGAATCTTTGTGAGAAAGAACGTGTAATCGGGATGAAAATTAAAAACGTATCCGTAAACACAAATTGCGACACATGCAATAAGGCTAAAATATGTGCATTGCCGTTCCCACAAAAGGCAGAACGTGTTACGAAAAGTGTTCTCGAATTGATCCATACCGACGTATGCGGACCTATGAATGTTTAATCTCTGGCTGGAAATCGTTATTTTGTTACATTTATAGACGATTACTCGCGAAAAATTCACGTATATTTTATGCGCGCCAAAAATGAAGTTTTTGAGAAATTTAAAATGTATAAAAGTTATGTTGAGTGCCAAACCGAAAAAACAATCAAAGCCTTGCGAAGCGATAACGGTACTGAGTACATAAACAATGAATTTACAAATTTTTTAAATGCGTGCGGAATAAAAAGAGAACTAACGGTGCCTTACACACCTCAGCAAAACGGCGTTGCTGAGCGCGCAAATCGTACAATCGTTGAAATGGCTAGGAGTATGTTAATTCATGCAAATTTAAAAGAATTTTTGTGGGCTGAAGCCGTTCAAACTGCAGTATATTTGAGAAATAGATGTCCGACCAGAGCGTTAAATGGATGCACCCCCTTCGAGGCTTGGAACAAGCGCAAGCCGTCGGTAAACCATCTGAAAATATTTGGTTCACGCGCATTTGCACTGGAAAAAACCAAAAAAGGCAAATTCGTTGCAAAAGGAAAGGAGTACATTTTTGTTGGCTACTCTTTTGCAGCAAAAGCATATCGTTTATATGACCAAGAAAAGCGAATGATAGTGGAACGCCGAGACGTCAAAATTGTGGAGGGTGAGTTCGTCAAGGAAGTAAATGATATTTACGAAAATAGAGATCAGACTGAGGATCTTGCAAAAATCATCATACGCTTTGAGTCAAACGAAGAACCTGTGCAGGTACAAACTGTTGTTGAGCCCGAAGACGAAACGATTAGCAACATTGACAACAGCGATGATGATGAGGAGGAGTACTTCGTAAGTGCAAGCGATCCAGAACAGAGCCGCAGCTCAGATGAAGAAGACATCCCACAAATACGTGACCCAGGAAGGCCAAAAATCATTCGTACTGGTCAACCTGGCAGACCAAAGAAGCAGTACAATGTCCTCAACAATCTTAGCTGCTCCGATGACATTGAGACTCCACGGACCGTTGCAGAGGCGTTGCAAAGCCACGATGCAGAAGAATGGAAAAAATCTATGCGAAAGGAATTCGATGCACTCGTGTCAAATAATACATGGACTCCTGTCAATCTTCCGCCCGGAAAAAAGGCTATAGGTTCAAAATGGGTTTTCAGAATCAAACGCAACCAAAACGGTGACATTGAAAGGTTTAAGTCGAGACTTGTGGCACAAGGATATGGCCAGCAGTTTGGCGTTAACTACTGGGAGACATATTCTCCAGTGATACGTTATGAGACAATCCGAATGTTATTTGCGATTGCTGCAGAAAAGCAGTTACACATGCATCAGGTGGATATCTCTAACGCGTATCTCAACGGTAAACTCCAAGAAGTCGTCTATATGAAGCAACCCGTAGGCTTTATAGATGAGCAGAACCCCCACAAGGTACTCAAACTTCAAAAGGCTATCTATGGGCTGAAGCAGTCTGGACGTGTCTGGAATGACACATTGAACGAGGTGCTGGTTAACATGGGCTTTAAAAAAAGTCAACACGAGCCATGTCTATACGTCAAACAGCATCAACAAGGCTTCAGTTATATAGCAGTTTACGTCGACGACCTGATAATCATCTGTCCAAAAGAGATGGACGTCAGCGCGATCAAGCAAAATATCGCATCCGTATTTGAGATGAAAGATGGAGGTCAGCTCAACTTTTTCCTAGGCATGAAAATTCATCGAGAAGGCAAACAAGGCGCCCTCAAGTTAAGCCAGAAGAGGTATATTGAAAGCGTTTTGAATACTTTCGGTATGCAGGATTGCCGTCCAGTCGCAACACCACTTGACCCCGGTTTTCACGTTGGTTGTAAAGATGAAGAATGTGTAAAGGTAAATAAGACATATTATCAATCACTTATTGGTTCGCTCATGTACTTAGCAGTTTTGAGCCGGCCCGACATTCTTCATGCTGTGAGCAAACTATCACAGCGAAACCAAGACCCTCATGTGGAGCACGAAACTGCAGCTAAGCATGTGTTGCGCTATTTACGAGGCACAATGAATATGAGCATCATCTACCAAAAGTCTGGAGAGCCAGTAAAAGGGTTCGCCGATGCTGATTGGGCAAATGACAAGCTGGACCGAAAATCATATTCCGGATACGTGTTCTTCCTAGCTGGTAGTGCGTTTTCGTGGACATCAGCCAAGCAGAGCGTCGTCGCCATGAGCAGCACCGAAGCAGAGTATGTGGCGCTATCAACAGCCGCTAGAGAAGCAGTATATCTACAAGGTCTGTTGAAAGAGATTGGATACTCAAATCAAGGGCCAATGACTATCTATGGTGACAACCTCAGTGCGCATCATATTGCGAAAAATCCTATTCACCATAAACGCACAAAGCATATAGATTTAAAATATCATTTTGTTAGAGACAAAGTAGAAAGTAAAGAGATAAAACTTGAATATGTATCCACACAGAAAAACGTTGCCGATGTATTAACCAAAAGTTTATGTAAGCAAAAGCATTATAGATTTGTAAAATCGCTTGGATTAATTGATTAATACATTGTAATCACAAAATATTATGCTTAAGCAAAAGTGTTGAAATTTGAAGTGTAACCATAATATGATCTGTCTGGCAACGCTAATTAACATAATGTACATGAACAGCGAGAGCCTCTGTTATCTCTCGTCTCTCCTATTCGTATGTAAGTACATATGTACACATGTCATCTCTTCAGTTCTGAATAAACCACTTATGAGCACAGACGCGTCGTTCTCTATTTAATACATGACAAAAGGCGCAATACACAATAGGTTATGGGCCCAGATCACCGAAAGATCGGGCGTGTATTAAAGACAATTAAAAAACCGTGGTAGAACTGGAAGTTAATATTTTGTTTGATGCAATTGCAAATAAATCGTGCACCAGTTAGAAAGTGGCGTGTAGCAATTAAAACAAAATGAGTGTGTCTCTGCAAATTGAAAAATTGGGGGAAGACAATTACGATGTGTGGTCTATGTCCATGCGTAGTGTATTGATCACAACGGATTTGTGGACATATGTAAGTGGTAAAACCGAAAGGCCACAGGAGGAAGCAGCAGGAACACAGGAACACTTGGCACAGTGGGACAAGGCTGATCAAAAGGCGTTGGCATGTATTATATTAAATGTAAAAGCAACGCAGTTGATGCACATAAAGTCGTGCACAACGTCGAAGCAGGCGTGGCAAAAATTACGCGATGTACATGTGTCAGTGGGACCAGTGCGAAAGGTACAGTTATACCAAAAACTTTTGCGGCAAAATATGCAAAACGGTGATAACGTGGTACAATATGTAAATTCTTTCGTGGAAATTACTGAAAAGTTAGCCGAGCTAAATATCGACATTCAAGACGAGCTAAAAGTAATAATGTTGTTGTCGAGCTTGCCCAGCGGTTGGGAAAATTTCGTCGTGGCGATAGAAACACGCGACAGTCTGCCGCCGTTCGAAACGGTAAAAGTAAAAATACTTGAAGAAGGAGCACGTAAAGACGAAAGAGACGATCGTGAGCTTGCTGTACAGGCAGTGTACGCACACACACAGACTCAAAGAAACGGTGCGCGTTCGAAGAATTACGGCGCCAGTCGAAAAGACAGCAAACGAGACGGCCAGAAATCCAACGAGCATCGCGAGTTTCGAGGAAAATGCTACAAATGTAAACAAAGCGTCGTTTCGTGTGTGTTAATTGTAAATTTTTTTGGAAAATCTATTCGAAATGTATTGCGGGGCTGACGATCACGCCTCGAATAATATGGACGAGGTCCAGCTGGATAGACCGACAGTGCCCTCGAATGAGGCAGCCCCGAAACGTGCTTTTCTGGGCGCTCTACAGAACTGCGGGGACATCGTGAAGCCATCGACAATCATTCGGCCCGCCATCAAAGACATCGACGCCAAGGACGGGGGGCGCCTCGTGCTCGTCTCGGAGTATGCCAACGAAATCTACGACCATCTGTACAAGCTGGAGGCCGAGCAGCCGATCCGCAACAACCACCTGGCCGGCCATAGCGAAATCGACCACAAGATGCGTGCCATTCTGATCGACTCGATCAACCAGATGCATTGGGGGTTCCAGTTTAAGGCCGAAACCTTCCAGCTGACCGTGGCCATCATCGATCGCTATCTGCAGGCGGTCCAGAACACGGAGCGCGACAACCTGCAGCTGGTGGGCGTGACGGCCCTCATCATTGCCGCCAAATACGAGGAGACGGTCCAGAAAAACATTAACCACTTTGTCTCCATCATCGATGAAACCTACTCGGCCAGTGAGATCCGCGCGATGGAGCTGCAGATCCTCCGGGCCATCGATTACAATTTGTCGCGTCCGCTGCCGATTAATTTCCTGCGGCGCTTCACGAAGGCCGCTGGGGCCCAACGTGAGCACCACATCATGTCCAAGTATTTTGTGGAATTGGCTTCACTTGACTACGATTTGGCCAGTCGCAAGCCATCAGAGATTGCTGCTGCTGCTCTGTTCCTGTCGCTGCACTTGCTCAATGGCAACCACCTCGCCGGCACTGGCTTCAACGACCAGCTCTGGACACCGACTCTGGCTCACTACTCCCGCTACACGGCCGCCCACCTGCGGCCCATCACGCGGCAGATCGCCAAGTTGGCGCGCGAGGCACCGCAGGCGGAGCTGCAGGCCCTCCACAAAAAACACCAAGGCTTGCAGTTCTTTGAGATCGCAAAACAGGCCCGAGCTGAGCGGCCCCCTGATTAACTCCATTGTGGGCCAAAACAACTAATTTTGTGACTCCCCAAATGTTTAAATTTTGATTTTTTCTTAGTTTTAATTTCAAATTTTTGACGTTATTGATTGTTACTTGTTTTATATTTTGTATTCGAGTTTAAGCTTTTTTGGAACTGGTTCATTCGTTCAATGCTTTAAGATCAAATATATTATAACATCAAAATATAGAATTGCGAAACGTGTTGTATGTGCCGGATTTAAAAATGCATTTTTTGTCGGTAAGCAAAGCAGCCGAGTTCGGGAATGTCACTACATTCGGAAATTCAGAAGCTTTAGTGCGAAATAAACATGGACATATAATGTTGCGAGCGGTACAAGAAAACAATTTATACGTGTATGGAGTGGAAAAAACCACTGATGCAGTGCATTTGATATCCGATATATCTCTTGCAAAAAAATGGCATAGCCGCTACGGGCATTTAAATTTTCAAAATTTAAAGAATCTTTGTGAGAAAGAACGTGTAATCGGGATGAAAATTAAAAACGTATCCGTAAACACAAATTGCGACACATGCAATAAGGCTAAAATATGTGCATTGCCGTTCCCACAAAAGGCAGAACGTGTTACGAAAAGTGTTCTCGAATTGATCCATACCGACGTATGCGGACCTATGAATGTTTAATCTCTGGCTGGAAATCGTTATTTTGTTACATTTATAGACGATTACTCGCGAAAAATTCACGTATATTTTATGCGCGCCAAAAATGAAGTTTTTGAGAAATTTAAAATGTATAAAAGTTATGTTGAGTGCCAAACCGAAAAAACAATCAAAGCCTTGCGAAGCGATAACGGTACTGAGTACATAAAAAATGAATTTACAAATTTTTTAAATGCGTGCGGAATAAAAAGAGAACTAACGGTGCCTTACACACCTCAGCAAAACGGCGTTGCTGAGCGCGCAAATCGTACAATCGTTGAAATGGCTAGGAGTATGTTAATTCATGCAAATTTAAAAGAATTTTTGTGGGCTGAAGCCGTTCAAACTGCAGTATATTTGAGAAATAGATGTCCGACCAGAGCGTTAAATGGATGCACCCCCTTCGAGGCTTGGAACAAGCGCAAGCCGTCGGTAAACCATCTGAAAATATTTGGTTCACGCGCATTTGCACTGGAAAAAACCAAAAAAGGCAAATTCGTTGCAAAAGGAAAGGAGTACATTTTTGTTGGCTACTCTTTTGCAGCAAAAGCATATCGTTTATATGACCAAGAAAAGCGAATGATAGTGGAACGCCGAGACGTCAAAATTGTGGAGGGTGAGTTCGTCAAGGAAGTAAATGATATTTACGAAAATAGAGATCAGACTAAGGATCTTGCAAAAATCATCATACGCTTTGAGTCAAACGAAGAACCTGTGCAGGTACAAACTGTTGTTGAGCCCGAAGACGAAACGATTAGCAACATTGACAACAGCGATGATGATGAGGAGGAGTACTTCGTAAGTGCAAGCGATCCAGAACAGAGCCGCAGCTCAGATGAAGAAGACATCCCACAAATACGTGGCCCAGGAAGGCCAAAAATCATTCGTACTGGTCAACCTGGCAGACCAAAGAAGCAGTACAATGTCCTCAACAATCTTAGCTGCTCCGATGACATTGAGACTCCACGGACCGTTGCAGAGGCGTTGCAAAGCCACGATGCAGAAGAATGGAAAAAATCTATGCGAAAGGAATTCGATGCACTCGTGTCAAATAATACATGGACTCCTGTCAATCTTCCGCCCGGAAAAAAGGCTATAGGTTCAAAATGGGTTTTCAGAATCAAACGCAACCAAAACGGTGACATTGAAAGGTTTAAGTCGAGACTTGTGGCACAAGGATATGGCCAGCAGTTTGGCGTTAACTACTGGGAGACATATTCTCCAGTGATACGTTATGAGACAATCCGAATGTTATTTGCGATTGCTGCAGAAAAGCAGTTACACATGCATCAGGTGGATATCTCTAACGCGTATCTCAACGGTAAACTCCAAGAAGTCGTCTATATGAAGCAACCCGTAGGCTTTATAGATGAGCAGAACCCCCACAAGGTACTCAAACTTCAAAAGGCTATCTATGGGCTGAAGCAGTCTGGACGTGTCTGGAATGACACATTGAACGAGGTGCTGGTTAACATGGGCTTTAAAAAAAGTCAACACGAGCCATGTCTATACGTCAAACAGCATCAACAAGGCTTCAGTTATATAGCAGTTTACGTCGACGACCTGATAATCATCTGTCCAAAAGAGATGGACGTCAGCGCGATCAAGCAAAATATCGCATCCGTATTTGAGATGAAAGATGGAGGTCAGCTCAACTTTTTCCTAGGCATGAAAATTCATCGAGAAGGCAAACAAGGCGCCCTCAAGTTAAGCCAGAAGAGGTATATTGAAAGCGTTTTGAATACTTTCGGTATGCAGGATTGCCGTCCAGTCGCAACACCACTTGACCCCGGTTTTCACGTTGGTTGTAAAGATGAAGAATGTGTAAAAGTAAATAAGACATATTATCAATCACTTATTGGTTCGCTCATGTACTTAGCAGTTTTGAGCCGGCCCGACATTCTTCATGCTGTGAGCAAACTATCACAGCGAAACCAAGACCCTCATGTGGAGCACGAAACTGCAGCTAAGCATGTGTTGCGCTATTTACGAGGCACAATGAATATGAGCATCATCTACCAAAAGTCTGGAGAGCCAGTAAAAGGGTTCGCCGATGCTGATTGGGCAAATGACAAGCTGGACCGAAAATCATATTCCGGATACGTTTTCTTCCTAGCTGGTAGTGCGTTTTCGTGGACATCAGCCAAGCAGAGCGTCGTCGCCATGAGCAGCACCGAAGCAGAGTATGTGGCGCTATCAACAGCCGCTAGAGAAGCAGTATATCTACAAGGTCTGTTGCAAGAGATTGGATACTCAAATCAAGGGCCAATGACTATCTATGGTGACAACCTCAGTGCGCATCATATTGCGAAAAATCCTATTCACCATAAACGCACAAAGCATATAGATTTAAAATATCATTTTGTTAGAGACAAAGTAGAAAGTAAAGAGATAAAACTTGAATATGTATCCACACAGAAAAACGTTGCCGATGTATTAACCAAAAGTTTATGTAAGCAAAAGCATTATAGATTTGTAAAATCGCTTGGATTAATTGATTAATACATTGTAATCACAAAATATTATGCTTAAGCAAAAGTGTTGAAATTTGAAGTGTAACCATAATATGATCTGTCTGGCAACGCTAATTAACATAATGTACATGAACAGCGAGAGCCTCTGTTATCTCTCGTCTCTCCTATTCGTATGTAAGTACATATGTACACATGTCATCTCTTCAGTTCTGAATAAACCACTTATGATCACAGACGCGTCGTTCTCTATTTAATACATGACAAAAGGCGCAATACACAATAGGTTATGGGCCCAGATCACCGAAAGATCGGGCGTGTATTAAAGACAATTAAAAAACCGTGGTAGAACTGGAAGTTAATATTTTGTTTGATGCAATTGCAAATAAATCGTGCACCAGTTAGAAAGTGGCGTGTAGCAATTAAAACAAAATGAGTGTGTCTCTGCAAATTGAAAAATTGGGGGAAGACAATTACGATGTGTGGTCTATGTCCATGCGTAGTGTATTGATCACAACGGATTTGTGGACATATGTAAGTGGTAAAACCGAAAGGCCACAGGAGGAAGCAGCAGGAACACAGGAACACTTGGCACAGTGGGACAAGGCTGATCAAAAGGCGTTGGCATGTATTATATTAAATGTAAAAGCAACGCAGTTGATGCACATAAAGTCGTGCACAACGTCGAAGCAGGCGTGGCAAAAATTACGCGATGTACATGTGTCAGTGGGACCAGTGCGAAAGGTACAGTTATACCAAAAACTTTTGCGGCAAAATATGCAAAACGGTGATAACGTGGTACAATATGTAAATTCTTTCGTGGAAATTACTGAAAAGTTAGCCGAGCTAAATATCGACATTCAAGACGAGCTAAAAGTAATAATGTTGTTGTCGAGCTTGCCCAGCGGTTGGGAAAATTTCGTCGTGGCGATAGAAACACGCGACAGTCTGCCGCCGTTCGAAACGGTAAAAGTAAAAATACTTGAAGAAGGAGCACGTAAAGACGAAAGAGACGATCGTGAGCTTGCTGTACAGGCAGTGTACGCACACACACAGACTCAAAGAAACGGTGCGCGTTCGAAGAATTACGGCGCCAGTCGAAAAGACAGCAAACGAGACGGCCAGAAATCCAACGAGCATCGCGAGTTTCGAGGAAAATGCTACAAATGTAAACAAAGCGTCGTTTCGTGTGTGTTAATTGTAAATTTTTTTGGAAAATCTATTCGAAATGTATTGCGGGGCTGACGATCACGCCTCGAATAATATGGACGAGGTCCAGCTGGATAGACCGACAGTGCCCTCGAATGAGGCAGCCCCGAAACGTGCTTTTCTGGGCGCTCTACAGAACTGCGGGGACATCGTGAAGCCATCGACAATCATTCGGCCCGCCATCAAAGACATCGACGCCAAGGACGGGGGGCGCCTCGTGCTCGTCTCGGAGTATGCCAACGAAATCTACGACCATCTGTACAAGCTGGAGGCCGAGCAGCCGATCCGCAACAACCACCTGGCCGGCCATAGCGAAATCGACCACAAGATGCGTGCCATTCTGATCGACTCGATCAACCAGATGCATTGGGGGTTCCAGTTTAAGGCCGAAACCTTCCAGCTGACCGTGGCCATCATCGATCGCTATCTGCAGGCGGTCCAGAACACGGAGCGCGACAACCTGCAGCTGGTGGGCGTGACGGCCCTCATCATTGCCGCCAAATACGAGGAGACGGTCCAGAAAAACATTAACCACTTTGTCTCCATCACCGATGAAACCTACTCGGCCAGTGAGATCCGCGCGATGGAGCTGCAGATCCTCCGGGCCATCGATTACAATTTGTCGCGTCCGCTGCCGATTAATTTCCTGCGGCGCTTCACGAAGGCCGCTGGGGCCCAACGTGAGCACCACATCATGTCCAAGTATTTTGTGGAATTGGCTTCACTTGACTACGATTTGGCCAGTCGCAAGCCATCAGAGATTGCTGCTGCTGCTCTGTTCCTGTCGCTGCACTTGCTCAATGGCAACCACCTCGCCGGCACTGGCTTCAACGACCAGCTCTGGACACCGACTCTGGCTCACTACTCCCGCTACACGGCCGCCCACCTGCGGCCCATCACGCGGCAGATCGCCAAGTTGGCGCGCGAGGCACCGCAGGCGGAGCTGCAGGCCCTCCACAAAAAACACCAAGGCTTGCAGTTCTTTGAGATCGCAAAACAGGCCCGAGCTGAGCGGCCCCCTGATTAACTCCATTGTGGGCCAAAACAACTAATTTTGTGACTCCCCAAATGTTTAAATTTTGATTTTTTCTTAGTTTTAATTTCAAATTTTTGACGTTATTGATTGTTACTTGTTTTATATTTTGTATTCGAGTTTAAGCTTTTTTGGAACTGGTTCATTCGTTCAATGCTTTAAGATCAAATATATTATAACATCAAAATATAGAATTGCGAAACGTGTTGTATGTGCCGGATTTAAAAATGCATTTTTTGTCGGTAAGCAAAGCAGCCGAGTTCGGGAATGTCACTACATTCGGAAATTCAGAAGCTTTAGTGCGAAATAAACATGGACATATAATGTTGCGAGCGGTACAAGAAAACAATTTATACGTGTATGGAGTGGAAAAAACCACTGATGCAGTGCATTTGATATCCGATATATCTCTTGCAAAAAAATGGCATAGCCGCTACGGGCATTTAAATTTTCAAAATTTAAAGAATCTTTGTGAGAAAGAACGTGTAATCGGGATGAAAATTAAAAACGTATCCGTAAACACAAATTGCGACACATGCAATAAGGCTAAAATATGTGCATTGCCGTTCCCACAAAAGGCAGAACGTGTTACGAAAAGTGTTCTCGAATTGATCCATACCGACGTATGCGGACCTATGAATGTTTAATCTCTGGCTGGAAATCGTTATTTTGTTACATTTATAGACGATTACTCGCGAAAAATTCACGTATATTTTATGCGCGCCAAAAATGAAGTTTTTGAGAAATTTAAAATGTATAAAAGTTATGTTGAGTGCCAAACCGAAAAAACAATCAAAGCCTTGCGAAGCGATAACGGTACTGAGTACATAAACAATGAATTTACAAATTTTTTAAATGCGTGCGGAATAAAAAGAGAACTAACGGTGCCTTACACACCTCAGCAAAACGGCGTTGCTGAGCGCGCAAATCGTACAATCGTTGAAATGGCTAGGAGTATGTTAATTCATGCAAATTTAAAAGAATTTTTGTGGGCTGAAGCCGTTCAAACTGCAGTATATTTGAGAAATAGATGTCCGACCAGAGCGTTAAATGGATGCACCCCCTTCGAGGCTTGGAACAAGCGCAAGCCGTCGGTAAACCATCTGAAAATATTTGGTTCACGCGCATTTGCACTGGAAAAAACCAAAAAAGGCAAATTCGTTGCAAAAGGAAAGGAGTACATTTTTGTTGGCTACTCTTTTGCAGCAAAAGCATATCGTTTATATGACCAAGAAAAGCGAATGATAGTGGAACGCCGAGACGTCAAAATTGTGGAGGGTGAGTTCGTCAAGGAAGTAAATGATATTTACGAAAATAGAGATCAGACTGAGGATCTTGCAAAAATCATCATACGCTTTGAGTCAAACGAAGAACCTGTGCAGGTACAAACTGTTGTTGAGCCCGAAGACGAAACGATTAGCAACATTGACAACAGCGATGATGATGAGGAGGAGTACTTCGTAAGTGCAAGCGATCCAGAACAGAGCCGCAGCTCAGATGAAGAAGACATCCCACAAATACGTGGCCCAGGAAGGCCAAAAATCATTCGTACTGGTCAACCTGGCAGACCAAAGAAGCAGTACAATGTCCTCAACAATCTTAGCTGCTCCGATGACATTGAGACTCCACGGACCGTTGCAGAGGCGTTGCAAAGCCACGATGCAGAAGAATGGAAAAAATCTATGCGAAAGGAATTCGATGCACTCGTGTCAAATAATACATGGACTCCTGTCAATCTTCCGCCCGGAAAAAAGGCTATAGGTTCAAAATGGGTTTTCAGAATCAAACGCAACCAAAACGGTGACATTGAAAGGTTTAAGTCGAGACTTGTGGCACAAGGATATGGCCAGCAGTTTGGCGTTAACTACTGGGAGACATATTCTCCAGTGATACGTTATGAGACAATCCGAATGTTATTTGCGATTGCTGCAGAAAAGCAGTTACACATGCATCAGGTGGATATCTCTAACGCGTATCTCAACGGTAAACTCCAAGAAGTCGTCTATATGAAGCAACCCGTAGGCTTTATAGATGAGCAGAACCCCCACAAGGTACTCAAACTTCAAAAGGCTATCTATGGGCTGAAGCAGTCTGGACGTGTCTGGAATGACACATTGAACGAGGTGCTGGTTAACATGGGCTTTAAAAAAAGTCAACACGAGCCATGTCTATACGTCAAACAGCATCAACAAGGCTTCAGTTATATAGCAGTTTACGTCGACGACCTGATAATCATCTGTCCAAAAGAGATGGACGTCAGCGCGATCAAGCAAAATATCGCATCCGTATTTGAGATGAAAGATGGAGGTCAGCTCAACTTTTTCCTAGGCATGAAAATTCATCGAGAAGGCAAACAAGGCGCCCTCAAGTTAAGCCAGAAGAGGTATATTGAAAGCGTTTTGAATACTTTCGGTATGCAGGATTGCCGTCCAGTCGCAACACCACTTGACCCCGGTTTTCACGTTGGTTGTAAAGATGAAGAATGTGTAAAGGTAAATAAGACATATTATCAATCACTTATTGGTTCGCTCATGTACTTAGCAGTTTTGAGCCGGCCCGACATTCTTCATGCTGTGAGCAAACTATCACAGCGAAACCAAGACCCTCATGTGGAGCACGAAACTGCAGCTAAGCATGTGTTGCGCTATTTACGAGGCACAATGAATATGAGCATCATCTACCAAAAGTCTGGAGAGCCAGTAAAAGGGTTCGCCGATGCTGATTGGGCAAATGACAAGCTGGACCGAAAATCATATTCCGGATACGTTTTCTTCCTAGCTGGTAGTGCGTTTTCGTGGACATCAGCCAAGCAGAGCGTCGTCGCCATGAGCAGCACCGAAGCAGAGTATGTGGCGCTATCAACAGCCGCTAGAGAAGCAGTATATCTACAAGGTCTGTTGCAAGAGATTGGATACTCAAATCAAGGGCCAATGACTATCTATGGTGACAACCTCAGTGCGCATCATATTGCGAAAAATCCTATTCACCATAAACGCACAAAGCATATAGATTTAAAATATCATTTTGTTAGAGACAAAGTAGAAAGTAAAGAGATAAAACTTGAATATGTATCCACACAGAAAAACGTTGCCGATGTATTAACCAAAAGTTTATGTAAGCAAAAGCATTATAGATTTGTAAAATCGCTTGGATTAATTGATTAATACATTGTAATCACAAAATATTATGCTTAAGCAAAAGTGTTGAAATTTGAAGTGTAACCATAATATGATCTGTCTGGCAACGCTAATTAACATAATGTACATGAACAGCGAGAGCCTCTGTTATCTCTCGTCTCTCCTATTCGTATGTAAGTACATATGTACACATGTCATCTCTTCAGTTCTGAATAAACCACTTATGATCACAGACGCGTCGTTCTCTATTTAATACATGACAAAAGGCGCAATACACAATAGGTTATGGGCCCAGATCACCGAAAGATCGGGCGTGTATTAAAGACAATTAAAAAACCGTGGTAGAACTGGAAGTTAATATTTTGTTTGATGCAATTGCAAATAAATCGTGCACCAGTTAGAAAGTGGCGTGTAGCAATTAAAACAAAATGAGTGTGTCTCTGCAAATTGAAAAATTGGGGGAAGACAATTACGATGTGTGGTCTATGTCCATGCGTAGTGTATTGATCACAACGGATTTGTGGACATATGTAAGTGGTAAAACCGAAAGGCCACAGGAGGAAGCAGCAGGAACACAGGAACACTTGGCACAGTGGGACAAGGCTGATCAAAAGGCGTTGGCATGTATTATATTAAATGTAAAAGCAACGCAGTTGATGCACATAAAGTCGTGCACAACGTCGAAGCAGGCGTGGCAAAAATTACGCGATGTACATGTGTCAGTGGGACCAGTGCGAAAGGTACAGTTATACCAAAAACTTTTGCGGCAAAATATGCAAAACGGTGATAACGTGGTACAATATGTAAATTCTTTCGTGGAAATTACTGAAAAGTTAGCCGAGCTAAATATCGACATTCAAGACGAGCTAAAAGTAATAATGTTGTTGTCGAGCTTGCCCAGCGGTTGGGAAAATTTCGTCGTGGCGATAGAAACACGCGACAGTCTGCCGCCGTTCGAAACGGTAAAAGTAAAAATACTTGAAGAAGGAGCACGTAAAGACGAAAGAGACGATCGTGAGCTTGCTGTACAGGCAGTGTACGCACACACACAGACTCAAAGAAACGGTGCGCGTTCGAAGAATTACGGCGCCAGTCGAAAAGACAGCAAACGAGACGGCCAGAAATCCAACGAGCATCGCGAGTTTCGAGGAAAATGCTACAAATGTAAACAAAGCGTCGTTTCGTGTGTGTTAATTGTAAATTTTTTTGGAAAATCTATTCGAAATGTATTGCGGGGCTGACGATCACGCCTCGAATAATATGGACGAGGTCCAGCTGGATAGACCGACAGTGCCCTCGAATGAGGCAGCCCCGAAACGTGCTTTTCTGGGCGCTCTACAGAACTGCGGGGACATCGTGAAGCCATCGACAATCATTCGGCCCGCCATCAAAGACATCGACGCCAAGGACGGGGGGCGCCTCGTGCTCGTCTCGGAGTATGCCAACGAAATCTACGACCATCTGTACAAGCTGGAGGCCGAGCAGCCGATCCGCAACAACCACCTGGCCGGCCATAGCGAAATCGACCACAAGATGCGTGCCATTCTGATCGACTCGATCAACCAGATGCATTGGGGGTTCCAGTTTAAGGCCGAAACCTTCCAGCTGACCGTGGCCATCATCGATCGCTATCTGCAGGCGGTCCAGAACACGGAGCGCGACAACCTGCAGCTGGTGGGCGTGACGGCCCTCATCATTGCCGCCAAATACGAGGAGACGGTCCAGAAAAACATTAACCACTTTGTCTCCATCATCGATGAAACCTACTCGGCCAGTGAGATCCGCGCGATGGAGCTGCAGATCCTCCGGGCCATCGATTACAATTTGTCGCGTCCGCTGCCGATTAATTTCCTGCGGCGCTTCACGAAGGCCGCTGGGGCCCAACGTGAGCACCACATCATGTCCAAGTATTTTGTGGAATTGGCTTCACTTGACTACGATTTGGCCAGTCGCAAGCCATCAGAGATTGCTGCTGCTGCTCTGTTCCTGTCGCTGCACTTGCTCAATGGCAACCACCTCGCCGGCACTGGCTTCAACGACCAGCTCTGGACACCGACTCTGGCTCACTACTCCCGCTACACGGCCGCCCACCTGCGGCCCATCACGCGGCAGATCGCCAAGTTGGCGCGCGAGGCACCGCAGGCGGAGCTGCAGGCCCTCCACAAAAAACACCAAGGCTTGCAGTTCTTTGAGATCGCAAAACAGGCCCGAGCTGAGCGGCCCCCTGATTAACTCCATTGTGGGCCAAAACAACTAATTTTGTGACTCCCCAAATGTTTAAATTTTGATTTTTTCTTAGTTTTAATTTCAAATTTTTGACGTTATTGATTGTTACTTGTTTTATATTTTGTATTCGAGTTTAAGTTTTTTTGGAACTGGTTCATTCGTTCAATGCTTTAAGATCAAATATATTATAACATCAAAATATAGAATTGCGAAACGTGTTGTATGTGCCGGATTTAAAAATGCATTTTTTGTCGGTAAGCAAAGCAGCCGAGTTCGGGAATGTCACTACATTCGGAAATTCAGAAGCTTTAGTGCGAAATAAACATGGACATATAATGTTGCGAGCGGTACAAGAAAACAATTTATACGTGTATGGAGTGGAAAAAACCACTGATGCAGTGCATTTGATATCCGATATATCTCTTGCAAAAAAATGGCATAGCCGCTACGGGCATTTAAATTTTCAAAATTTAAAGAATCTTTGTGAGAAAGAACGTGTAATCGGGATGAAAATTAAAAACGTATCCGTAAACACAAATTGCGACACATGCAATAAGGCTAAAATATGTGCATTGCCGTTCCCACAAAAGGCAGAACGTGTTACGAAAAGTGTTCTCGAATTGATCCATACCGACGTATGCGGACCTATGAATGTTTAATCTCTGGCTGGAAATCGTTATTTTGTTACATTTATAGACGATTACTCGCGAAAAATTCACGTATATTTTATGCGCGCCAAAAATGAAGTTTTTGAGAAATTTAAAATGTATAAAAGTTATGTTGAGTGCCAAACCGAAAAAACAATCAAAGCCTTGCGAAGCGATAACGGTACTGAGTACATAAACAATGAATTTACAAATTTTTTAAATGCGTGCGGAATAAAAAGAGAACTAACGGTGCCTTACACACCTCAGCAAAACGGCGTTGCTGAGCGCGCAAATCGTACAATCGTTGAAATGGCTAGGAGTATGTTAATTCATGCAAATTTAAAAGAATTTTTGTGGGCTGAAGCCGTTCAAACTGCAGTATATTTGAGAAATAGATGTCCGACCAGAGCGTTAAATGGATGCACCCCCTTCGAGGCTTGGAACAAGCGCAAGCCGTCGGTAAACCATCTGAAAATATTTGGTTCACGCGCATTTGCACTGGAAAAAACCAAAAAAGGCAAATTCGTTGCAAAAGGAAAGGAGTACATTTTTGTTGGCTACTCTTTTGCAGCAAAAGCATATCGTTTATATGACCAAGAAAAGCGAATGATAGTGGAACGCCGAGACGTCAAAATTGTGGAGGGTGAGTTCGTCAAGGAAGTAAATGATATTTACGAAAATAGAGATCAGACTGAGGATCTTGCAAAAATCATCATACGCTTTGAGTCAAACGAAGAACCTGTGCAGGTACAAACTGTTGTTGAGCCCGAAGACGAAACGATTAGCAACATTGACAACAGCGATGATGATGAGGAGGAGTACTTCGTAAGTGCAAGCGATCCAGAACAGAGCCGCAGCTCAGATGAAGAAGACATCCCACAAATACGTGGCCCAGGAAGGCCAAAAATCATTCGTACTGGTCTACCTGGCAGACCAAAGAAGCAGTACAATGTCCTCAACAATCTTAGCTGCTCCGATGACATTGAGACTCCACGGACCGTTGCAGAGGCGTTGCAAAGCCACGATGCAGAAGAATGGAAAAAATCTATGCGAAAGGAATTCGATGCACTCGTGTCAAATAATACATGGACTCCTGTCAATCTTCCGCCCGGAAAAAAGGCTATAGGTTCAAAATGGGTTTTCAGAATCAAACGCAACCAAAACGGTGACATTGAAAGGTTTAAGTCGAGACTTGTGGCACAAGGATATGGCCAGCAGTTTGGCGTTAACTACTGGGAGACATATTCTCCAGTGATACGTTATGAGACAATCCGAATGTTATTTGCGATTGCTGCAGAAAAGCAGTTACACATGCATCAGGTGGATATCTCTAACGCGTATCTCAACGGTAAACTCCAAGAAGTCGTCTATATGAAGCAACCCGTAGGCTTTATAGATGAGCAGAACCCCCACAAGGTACTCAAACTTCAAAAGGCTATCTATGGGCTGAAGCAGTCTGGACGTGTCTGGAATGACACATTGAACGAGGTGCTGGTTAACATGGGCTTTAAAAAAAGTCAACACGAGCCATGTCTATACGTCAAACAGCATCAACAAGGCTTCAGTTATATAGCAGTTTACGTCGACGACCTGATAATCATCTGTCCAAAAGAGATGGACGTCAGCGCGATCAAGCAAAATATCGCATCCGTATTTGAGATGAAAGATGGAGGTCAGCTCAACTTTTTCCTAGGCATGAAAATTCATCGAGAAGGCAAACAAGGCGCCCTCAAGTTAAGCCAGAAGAGGTATATTGAAAGCGTTTTGAATACTTTCGGTATGCAGGATTGCCGTCCAGTCGCAACACCACTTGACCCCGGTTTTCACGTTGGTTGTAAAGATGAAGAATGTGTAAAGGTAAATAAGACATATTATCAATCACTTATTGGTTCGCTCATGTACTTAGCAGTTTTGAGCCGGCCCGACATTCTTCATGCTGTGAGCAAACTATCACAGCGAAACCAAGACCCTCATGTGGAGCACGAAACTGCAGCTAAGCATGTGTTGCGCTATTTACGAGGCACAATGAATATGAGCATCATCTACCAAAAGTCTGGAGAGCCAGTAAAAGGGTTCGCCGATGCTGATTGGGCAAATGACAAGCTGGACCGAAAATCATATTCCGGATACGTTTTCTTCCTAGCTGGTAGTGCGTTTTCGTGGACATCAGCCAAGCAGAGCGTCGTCGCCATGAGCAGCACCGAAGCAGAGTATGTGGCGCTATCAACAGCCGCTAGAGAAGCAGTATATCTACAAGGTCTGTTGCAAGAGATTGGATACTCAAATCAAGGGCCAATGACTATCTATGGTGACAACCTCAGTGCGCATCATATTGCGAAAAATCCTATTCACCATAAACGCACAAAGCATATAGATTTAAAATATCATTTTGTTAGAGACAAAGTAGAAAGTAAAGAGATAGAACTTGAATATGTATCCACACAGAAAAACGTTGCCGATGTATTAACCAAAAGTTTATGTAAGCAAAAGCATTATAGATTTGTAAAATCGCTTGGATTAATTGATTAATACATTGTAATCACAAAATATTATGCTTAAGCAAAAGTGTTGAAATTTGAAGTGTAACCATAATATGATCTGTCTGGCAACGCTAATTAACATAATGTACATGAACAGCGAGAGCCTCTGTTATCTCTCGTCTCTCCTATTCGTATGTAAGTACATATGTACACATGTCATCTCTTCAGTTCTGAATAAACCACTTATGATCACAGACGCGTCGTTCTCTATTTAATACATGACAAAAGGCGCAATACACAATAGGTTATGGGCCCAGATCACCGAAAGATCGGGCGTGTATTAAAGACAATTAAAAAACCGTGGTAGAACTGGAAGTTAATATTTTGTTTGATGCAATTGCAAATAAATCGTGCACCAGTTAGAAAGTGGCGTGTAGCAATTAAAACAAAATGAGTGTGTCTCTGCAAATTGAAAAATTGGGGGAAGACAATTACGATGTGTGGTCTATGTCCATGCGTAGTGTATTGATCACAACGGATTTGTGGACATATGTAAGTGGTAAAACCGAAAGGCCACAGGAGGAAGCAGCAGGAACACAGGAACACTTGGCACAGTGGGACAAGGCTGATCAAAAGGCGTTGGCATGTATTATATTAAATGTAAAAGCAACGCAGTTGATGCACATAAAGTCGTGCACAACGTCGAAGCAGGCGTGGCAAAAATTACGCGATGTACATGTGTCAGTGGGACCAGTGCGAAAGGTACAGTTATACCAAAAACTTTTGCGGCAAAATATGCAAAACGGTGATAACGTGGTACAATATGTAAATTCTTTCGTGGAAATTACTGAAAAGTTAGCCGAGCTAAATATCGACATTCAAGACGAGCTAAAAGTAATAATGTTGTTGTCGAGCTTGCCCAGCGGTTGGGAAAATTTCGTCGTGGCGATAGAAACACGCGACAGTCTGCCGCCGTTCGAAACGGTAAAAGTAAAAATACTTGAAGAAGGAGCACGTAAAGACGAAAGAGACGATCGTGAGCTTGCTGTACAGGCAGTGTACGCACACACACAGACTCAAAGAAACGGTGCGCGTTCGAAGAATTACGGCGCCAGTCGAAAAGACAGCAAACGAAACGGCCAGAAATCCAACGAGCATCGCGAGTTTCGAGGAAAATGCTACAAATGTAAACAAAGCGTCGTTTCGTGTGTGTTAATTGTAAATTTTTTTGGAAAATCTATTCGAAATGTATTGCGGGGCTGACGATCACGCCTCGAATAATATGGACGAGGTCCAGCTGGATAGACCGACAGTGCCCTCGAATGAGGCAGCCCCGAAACGTGCTTTTCTGGGCGCTCTACAGAACTGCGGGGACATCGTGAAGCCATCGACAATCATTCGGCCCGCCATCAAAGACATCGACGCCAAGGACGGGGGGCGCCTCGTGCTCGTCTCGGAGTATGCCAACGAAATCTACGACCATCTGTACAAGCTGGAGGCCGAGCAGCCGATCCGCAACAACCACCTGGCCGGCCATAGCGAAATCGACCACAAGATGCGTGCCATTCTGATCGACTCGATCAACCAGATGCATTGGGGGTTCCAGTTTAAGGCCGAAACCTTCCAGCTGACCGTGGCCATCATCGATCGCTATCTGCAGGCGGTCCAGAACACGGAGCGCGACAACCTGCAGCTGGTGGGCGTGACGGCCCTCATCATTGCCGCCAAATACGAGGAGACGGTCCAGAAAAACATTAACCACTTTGTCTCCATCATCGATGAAACCTACTCGGCCAGTGAGATCCGCGCGATGGAGCTGCAGATCCTCCGGGCCATCGATTACAATTTGTCGCGTCCGCTGCCGATTAATTTCCTGCGGCGCTTCACGAAGGCCGCTGGGGCCCAACGTGAGCACCACATCATGTCCAAGTATTTTGTGGAATTGGCTTCACTTGACTACGATTTGGCCAGTCGCAAGCCATCAGAGATTGCTGCTGCTGCTCTGTTCCTGTCGCTGCACTTGCTCAATGGCAACCACCTCGCCGGCACTGGCTTCAACGACCAGCTCTGGACACCGACTCTGGCTCACTACTCCCGCTACACGGCCGCCCACCTGCGGCCCATCACGCGGCAGATCGCCAAGTTGGCGCGCGAGGCACCGCAGGCGGAGCTGCAGGCCCTCCACAAAAAACACCAAGGCTTGCAGTTCTTTGAGATCGCAAAACAGGCCCGAGCTGAGCGGCCCCCTGATTAACTCCATTGTGGGCCAAAACAACTAATTTTGTGACTCCCCAAATGTTTAAATTTTGATTTTTTCTTAGTTTTAATTTCAAATTTTTGACGTTATTGATTGTTACTTGTTTTATATTTTGTATTCGAGTTTAAGCTTTTTTGGAACTGGTTCATTCGTTCAATGCTTTAAGATCAAATATATTATAACATCAAAATATAGAATTGCGAAACGTGTTGTATGTGCCGGATTTAAAAATGCATTTTTTGTCGGTAAGCAAAGCAGCCGAGTTCGGGAATGTCACTACATTCGGAAATTCAGAAGCTTTAGTGCGAAATAAACATGGACATATAATGTTGCGAGCGGTACAAGAAAACAATTTATACGTGTATGGAGTGGAAAAAACCACTGATGCAGTGCATTTGATATCCGATATATCTCTTGCAAAAAAATGGCATAGCCGCTACGGGCATTTAAATTTTCAAAATTTAAAGAATCTTTGTGAGAAAGAACGTGTAATCGGGATGAAAATTAAAAACGTATCCGTAAACACAAATTGCGACACATGCAATAAGGCTAAAATATGTGCATTGCCGTTCCCACAAAAGGCAGAACGTGTTACGAAAAGTGTTCTCGAATTGATCCATACCGACGTATGCGGACCTATGAATGTTTAATCTCTGGCTGGAAATCGTTATTTTGTTACATTTATAGACGATTACTCGCGAAAAATTCACGTATATTTTATGCGCGCCAAAAATGAAGTTTTTGAGAAATTTAAAATGTATAAAAGTTATGTTGAGTGCCAAACCGAAAAAACAATCAAAGCCTTGCGAAGCGATAACGGTACTGAGTACATAAACAATGAATTTACAAATTTTTTAAATGCGTGCGGAATAAAAAGAGAACTAACGGTGCCTTACACACCTCAGCAAAACGGCGTTGCTGAGCGCGCAAATCGTACAATCGTTGAAATGGCTAGGAGTATGTTAATTCATGCAAATTTAAAAGAATTTTTGTGGGCTGAAGCCGTTCAAACTGCAGTATATTTGAGAAATAGATGTCCGACCAGAGCGTTAAATGGATGCACCCCCTTCGAGGCTTGGAACAAGCGCAAGCCGTCGGTAAACCATCTGAAAATATTTGGTTCACGCGCATTTGCACTGGAAAAAACCAAAAAAGGCAAATTCGTTGCAAAAGGAAAGGAGTACATTTTTGTTGGCTACTCTTTTGCAGCAAAAGCATATCGTTTATATGACCAAGAAAAGCGAATGATAGTGGAACGCCGAGACGTCAAAATTGTGGAGGGTGAGTTCGTCAAGGAAGTAAATGATATTTACGAAAATAGAGATCAGACTGAGGATCTTGCAAAAATCATCATACGCTTTGAGTCAAACGAAGAACCTGTGCAGGTACAAACTGTTGTTGAGCCCGAAGACGAAACGATTAGCAACATTGACAACAGCGATGATGATGAGGAGGAGTACTTCGTAAGTGCAAGCGATCCAGAACAGAGCCGCAGCTCAGATGAAGAAGACATCCCACAAATACGTGGCCCAGGAAGGCCAAAAATCATTCGTACTGGTCAACCTGGCAGACCAAAGAAGCAGTACAATGTCCTCAACAATCTTAGCTGCTCCGATGACATTGAGACTCCACGGACCGTTGCAGAGGCGTTGCAAAGCCACGATGCAGAAGAATGGAAAAAATCTATGCGAAAGGAATTCGATGCACTCGTGTCAAATAATACATGGACTCCTGTCAATCTTCCGCCCGGAAAAAAGGCTATAGGTTCAAAATGGGTTTTCAGAATCAAACGCAACCAAAACGGTGACATTGAAAGGTTTAAGTCGAGACTTGTGGCACAAGGATATGGCCAGCAGTTTGGCGTTAACTACTGGGAGACATATTCTCCAGTGATACGTTATGAGACAATCCGAATGTTATTTGCGATTGCTGCAGAAAAGCAGTTACACATGCATCAGGTGGATATCTCTAACGCGTATCTCAACGGTAAACTCCAAGAAGTCGTCTATATGAAGCAACCCGTAGGCCTTATAGATGAGCAGAACCCCCACAAGGTACTCAAACTTCAAAAGGCTATCTATGGGCTGAAGCAGTCTGGACGTGTCTGGAATGACACATTGAACGAGGTGCTGGTTAACATGGGCTTTAAAAAAAGTCAACACGAGCCATGTCTATACGTCAAACAGCATCAACAAGGCTTCAGTTATATAGCAGTTTACGTCGACGACCTGATAATCATCTGTCCAAAAGAGATGGACGTCAGCGCGATCAAGCAAAATATCGCATCCGTATTTGAGATGAAAGATGGAGGTCAGCTCAACTTTTTCCTAGGCATGAAAATTCATCGAGAAGGCAAACAAGGCGCCCTCAAGTTAAGCCAGAAGAGGTATATTGAAAGCGTTTTGAATACTTTCGGTATGCAGGATTGCCGTCCAGTCGCAACACCACTTGACCCCGGTTTTCACGTTGGTTGTAAAGATGAAGAATGTGTAAAGGTAAATAAGACATATTATCAATCACTTATTGGTTCGCTCATGTACTTAGCAGTTTTGAGCCGGCCCGACATTCTTCATGCTGTGAGCAAACTATCACAGCGAAACCAAGACCCTCATGTGGAGCACGAAACTGCAGCTAAGCATGTGTTGCGCTATTTACGAGGCACAATGAATATGAGCATCATCTACCAAAATTCTGGAGAGCCAGTAAAAGGGTTCGCCGATGCTGATTGGGCAAATGACAAGCTGGACCGAAAATCATATTCCGGATACGTTTTCTTCCTAGCTGGTAGTGCGTTTTCGTGGACATCAGCCAAGCAGAGCGTCGTCGCCATGAGCAGCACCTAAGCAGAGTATGTGGCGCTATCAACAGCCGCTAGAGAAGCAGTATATCTACAAGGTCTGTTGCAAGAGATTGGATACTCAAATCAAGGGCCAATGACTATCTATGGTGACAACCTCAGTGCGCATCATATTGCGAAAAATCCTATTCACCATAAACGCACAAAGCATATAGATTTAAAATATCATTTTGTTAGAGACAAAGTAGAAAGTAAAGAGATAAAACTTGAATATGTATCCACACAGAAAAACGTTGCCGATGTATTAACCAAAAGTTTATGTAAGCAAAAGCATTATAGATTTGTAAAATCGCTTGGATTAATTGATTAATACATTGTAATCACAAAATATTATGCTTAAGCAAAAGTGTTGAAATTTGAAGTGTAACCATAATATGATCTGTCTGGCAACGCTAATTAACATAATGTACATGAACAGCGAGAGCCTCTGTTATCTCTCGTCTCTCCTATTCGTATGTAAGTACATATGTACACATGTCATCTCTTCAGTTCTGAATAAACCACTTATGAGCACAGACGCGTCGTTCTCTATTTAATATTTGACAAAAGGCGCAATACACAATAATAATGACCATATCTATCAGATTGCTGAATCTGGATCAGATCAGATCATTTTTATAGCCAATAGGAACAAATCAATTTGCAGTGGCTACGCAGCGCCCGACGTCACGCTCAGACTGATTTTCTGTCTCTCTCGCACGCACTCTTTGTCGTGTCGTTTAATATTAGCGGCGTCTGCCGGAGGAGAGCCATACTGACTTAGTATCGGGTATAACCGTAGAGTTGCGTTGTCCGCAGCAACTCACAACGTTCCCCCTCGTTTTTTTTTCAATCAGCAAAATATTTTCTGTCTTTTCCACAAATGCCAATTCTACATCGATGTGTAACTCCTCTCTTCTGCCTCTATGATTATTGAATTAAATGGATATTAAAGGTTCCTATTAGACTATGTTTGGTACTCGTCGGGAACTCAAAGTTTCTCTAAGACCCGCCATTCCAAGTACCGAACAAGTCATGTTCCTATAAAGTTGAAAGTGGTCGTGCGTCTGGTTGGGTCGATCAATACAAAATCCTGAATTGCAATCGCAAATTCCACAGCTCAGATACACGGCACTAACATCTTTATTCTACTAAAATATTTTCTTCAGACATCTATACAGTTCACGCCGTCATTTCTTGGTAGACCAATCCCTACTCAGTCGAATTGAAATCTCCATTCCAAAAGCTGACTACACGTCTACACGATATACCGAATTTTCTAATTAACAGGCTAATGGATGTATTAACAGAGCTTAACCGTGAAGCACGAAGGTTACTCCAACCGTTCGGAATTATCCTCATCTGGAAATAATCGTATCTTTTCTACACTTTTCCGATTATAACACGTCGTTTCGTCTTCGGCCCCACGTTGGGCGCCATTTTATAATGTTACGGCTACGGGCTGGTTAAATCTTGTTGGCAATGCAGCCTCAGCAGGAAAGGGAATCGGGGTTAGTGCACTATACTGCGCTCTGGGCTCAGCTCGCCGGATGGGGTCGGGGTCTTTCCTATCCCTATACTTCCTTGTTCTCGCCATATTATAAAAATTTAAGTGCACTGACACAGAATCTACTTTGATCAAAACAAAAAAAAACAAATGTAATCAATCCCCGGTCGGCCTAGATGGCAAGAAGGAATCCGGTAGTCACGTATTTAATTTAGTGATCCTAGGTGTAGGAGATCACTAGTTCCTCTATACCCTCCCTTTCTTCGGCAATGCGTGGAACGATGTTGGCATGGCCCCTAACGTAACTACCGCTGCATTATTACACTCGATGCATCATTGGCATTATGTACTTAGACAGAATGGTTGTTATTTATTCCAAATTCATGTTAATTCAAAATAGTTCTATTAATCAAGATTCAAAAGATTCATATATAACAAAACGTTCATTAACTTAAGAATATAAAATACAATTCATAGCAAAACTGAGCCTTTTTACTCACGAAGGTCAACATTTCCATTCAATACGAAATTAATGATCATTACCAAATTCAAACACTTTCCTTGACGAGCTCGTTGGGCCCAATGAACTGCTTCGGTAGCTGTGGAACAATATTAATTATATAAAAATAGTAAAGAATTAAAGAATGATATTTTGGCCGACATTGCCAGAGTGAATCAAGGCTTAACATTGAGTGGATTAGGAAAGGACTTAAGACATATGATAAAGAAATTAATTCTATAGGAAAGATATTCCTTAATATAACTGTATATGTTTATATGATTTTTCATTTAAAGTCAAATTTAATTGAAGTGCAAACACAAGAATGCAAGCAAAAGAAAAGAACAAGACAAAGCAAAGAGAATGTCGATGATCAAATTAATGCACGTTTATGTGTGTGCATACGCACGCATATGTCCGAATTCTCTTCGAACGAAAGCTCGCTCTTGGCGTGTGAGCTATCACGCTCTCCCTTTCATTACGCTGCACCGCTGCTATACCCTGCTATTTCGCGGGTATGTTCGTACTCACGAATCGATGATCACATGTTGTCCACGACCCAGGTCACCCTAAATTCCGATTCCTGATCTTGTATTCACATCTTCTGCACAATTTTAGCTGACATAAATTTCCACTTTAATTCCTAGGCGTTGTCGATTCCGCATCAAGGATGTTGAGTTGCATCTCGCAAGATACGCTTATAGGGCAAAGGTCGATACAGATCGTCCGTACAACGGAAACGCTGGTAATTCGAAGCGGCCAAAAATAAGACACTGGAGGTTGCGTGGGGGGGTTAGGCGTGAGAGCGCCAAAGCACGGCAGACCTCCAGTGACCAAGAGATTCTGTAATAGATTCGGAATTCAGTGAATGTACCAAACCTGCTTTCCTCTATAATCACCTTCTTTTTCTCTACGTAGCACTTTGCACTTTCACCACACAATATAGCTTGATCTTGCTTTTTAGTCGATTCTCCGCCGACTTGCAGTTATGTAATTTGGTATGTATTATGTAATACAGGGACACGTGAACTTCCACTAGAGTTTGCCACTATTGGCACAGGCACAACCGAAGTGTTTTGGGAGAAAAATGGAATTGATCCGCGTGTTCACCGTCGCTGTCGGCTTAAGCGGCATAGACGAGCTTTAACGGGACCCTTCCATGGAATTCGGTCTCGAGAGACGAAAAAGAACATTCGAGCAATTAAAGCTCCATATTCGAAGTAGCTGTTTTTAAAGCCTTGGTGTTCGAACTAATCAAGTTGGCGCGTGATTTGAATCTGCTTTATATCTGGGAAATTATTAGGGAATTTAATCTGGGTTTGCTTCACTGGCCACTACAGTGTGCGCAGGGGGCTTGCTCCCTAGCATATTATAAAAATCTCGTGTCCCGATGTTTGTGGTTCTGTTCCTTAAATTCATGCTTCAAAATTATATATTATTACTCCCAGAAGAAACCGTTTCCGACCCCATAAGGTATACAAATATATATTTGATGATCAGCCAATAGACGAGTCGATTGAGCCATGTTTGTCTGTCCGTCCCGATGAGCGCCTAGATCTTAGAGACTACAAGAGAGGGGAACCACACTGACTAAGTGTCGGGTATATATGTATAGCCCCGGCCCTAGCCACGGCTCACAACGTTTCCCCTCGTTTATAAATAAACAAAATTGTATTATTGGTATATTTTTACGGTATATTTTAAATTTCGGTATATTTCTGAGGTCAGACGCTCATAATCGAACGAAAACATGAGTCGTAATGGGCTATAGAAAGAGGTATGGACAACAGGAAAAAAACTGCCAAGACAAATTTCAAGATTCGTATGAACTCACCTCGCGTGTGAGGACAACATACTGTGAAGACAAAATCGGCAAGGTACATTGGGCAAATGGAGTGAAATTCACTTGCATGCGTTGCATTTTCTGGACCGTGTTGCCTGTTGTCCACTTCCTCTTTTTCCTTCCATTATGTAGCAAATGTGTAGAATATATATTAGAATTAGTGTTGGGTAAACATTGCTCATTTTGGGGAACATGTTCACTTGTTCTTTTTTAGTAAGTGAGTCAACTCACTCATATTGCTCACTTGTTCACCTGATTGCTCAGTTGCTCATTGCTCACTTAGATTGCTCAGTTTTTACTATTTCACTATACTTTCGAAGTATCGAATATACTTTGAATTGAGCGTCATACTGAGTTTTCAAAAGAATAAACAGTTTTGCCGGTAATACAAAAAGTGTGAAGTAAAAGCAAATATGAGCAACAACTGTCAGAACGCAAAATGCCCTTTGAGGAGCAAAATTGCGCAAAAAGTGAGTAGAGAACAAGTGACCAACAAAGAACAAGTGAGCAAAAAAGAACAAGTGAACAAAAAAGAACAGCTTGGAAGGAACATGTTCAGTTGCTCACTTAAGTGAACAACACTTTTTTGTTCACTCACTCATGAGCAACACAACACTAGTTAGAATGTAAAATCTGTTGTATCGATAAATCCTTCACTGCGTACATTGTTCAATATTGTTTATAATTTTTGATAAATTCGTTATGAAAATTTGTTTTTTGGTAGCACTGCACGAATAATTAATTGGGATTAATTTCGTTGATTTTCGGTGTGACTTGAAACCCGAACGAACAGAACCTGTTTAACTGCATTATAGTGCAGCAATACGCAATCAGTTGCAATCAGTTAGTTGCTTTTTCACGCATCAGAAAGTCTCAGACATGGGAAAGAAAAATAGTAAGAATACTAAAAAATTGCATTATTTAGGTAATGTTACTTACTCCATCGTATTTCATTAAAATCTTAGAATATAAGGAGGCTGAGAAGCCTGTGCCCCCTGCAGCACAGCCACAACAACAACAAGGTAAGTGAAATGCACTACAAATGTACTACAACAAAATCTGCTAGCATCTTCTGTATGTATATGTTGTATGTACATACATATGTATATATAATATGTAACGTCCATTCCTCCGATAAGCATTGTAAATACATATGTACATACATACGGGGGAATCACGAAATTCGCCGAGCCTCTGATGAAATCAATTTGGTGTGGGCTGACATGTGCACGAAAGATTTCACTCCTTTGTTTAGTGGAAAACACTAGATTTTAATATTTTTCTTGTTTTCCACTAAAATTATGAGCAGCTGCTGGTGCACCGGGTGCTCAGAACAGACCCACTCAACCCGCTAGACCCCCAGCCACTCCCACTCCATCCACAAGCTCCGCCGCTTCTGGGTCCCAACTACAGCAGGGAGGATGGCGAACACAGGACAGTCACCAGCAGCGCTCTCAGGCCGGGCAAGGCTGGGGCGGACAACAAAAAGGACCGCGGCAGCCAGGAGGCAGTCAACAGAGAGGACCGCAGAAGCAAGGAGGCGGACAAGAGAGAGGACCGCAGCAGCAAGGAGGCGGACAACAGAGAGGACCACCCCAAAAGCAGGGTGGCGCGGCTCTGCCGCCTCTCCCAGCAGGCACCATGAAGCGTGGAACTTTGGGAAAACCAGGTCAAGTATCTGTCAATTACCTCGACGTTAACTTGGACAAAATGCCAGCTGTGGCCTACCACTACGATGTGTCACGCCAGAGCGTCCTAAGAAGTTCTATCGTCAGGCTTTTGATCAGTACAGAGTTGAACACTTGGGCGGTGCGATTGCCGCATTTGATGGACGTGCATCGGCCTACTCAGCTGTGAAGCTAAAATGCAGCTCCCAGGGCCAAGAAGTGAAAGTAAGTGCTGTTGTGTATTTCGCCGAGCTTGAGGATCCTTTGAAGTGAATATTGCTTTCTTGCCGTCCAGATATTAGATCGCCACGGCCGTACTCTGACTTATACTCTGGAACTCAAGGAGACAGAGGACCTGGAGGTCGATCTGAACTCGCTGAGAAAGTGAGTAAACCGTTATATTGAACCAAATGTGTCGGCAGAGAATCGGCATAATGCAATTTCCCATTTTTCCATTTTTGCAGCTATATGAAGAATAAGATATATGACAAGCCCATGAGAGCCTTGCAGTGTCTGGAGGTTGTGTTGGCGGCCCCCTGTCATAACACCGCCATACGCGCCGGTCGCTCGTTCTTCAAAAGGTCAGAGCCCGGTCAAGCCTTTGATCTGAACGACGGCTACGAAGCTCTAGTTGGACTCTATCAAGCATTCGTGCTTGGCGATCGTCCGTTTGTTAATGTGGACATATCGCACAAGTCCTTTCCGAAGGCCATGACGATCATTGAATATTTAGAGCAGTATCAGCGCCAGAAAATTGAGAAAAGCACAAATCTTGACTACAGGCGTTACGATATCGAATCATTCCTAAAGGGCATGAATATAGTATACGATCCGCCTGCCTGTTTTGCCAGTGCCCCTCGCGTCTTCAGAGTCAACGGGCTTTCCAAGTTTCCCGCTAGCAGTCAGAAATTTGAGCTGGATGGGAAGCAAACGACCGTTGCAGAGTACTTCCGGTCTCGGAAATATAATTTAAAGTATCCGAACCTGCTCTGCTTGCATGTTGGGCCGCCGTTGAAAAACATTTATTTGCCTATCGAACTATGTCGCATTGAGGATGGGCAGGCCCTGAATGTGAGTTCAACAAGTTCCTTTCACTGCAAATAATTTCCTGATTTGATTTCTTTACATCGCATTGCAGCGCAAGGATGGAGCTAATCAGGTGGCGGCCATGATTAAGTATGCTGCCACTTCCACCAACGAGAGGAAGGCCAAGATCATCCACTTGCTCGAATATTTCAAACACAACTTAGATCCGACCATCAGCCACTTTGGCATTCGCTTGGAAAACGACTTCATTGTGGTGAATACACGCACCCTCAATGCGCCTCAGGTTGAGTATAAGAATAACAATTTGGCTTCAGTGAGGAACGGTTCGTGGCGCATGGATCGCATGCAATTCTATGACCCCAAGCCAAAGACACATAAATGGGCTATACTCTACGGTAAGATTCACTACATGAGTGTGGTCGATTTTCAGGGCATGGTAAGTTGTGCACGGCTGGAAGCAGAATTTCACTCAGATCCTGACTAATTTTCTTTGCAGATAATTGAGCTGAGTGGCACCGTCAATGTGTGCCTGAATAACAAAGCCGAGATACGGAATTACAGGGATGGGCGTGAACTGGATTCTCATTTCCTTGATTTCAAAAAAAATAAATTTGATTTGGTGTTCGTTATTATACCAAATTCCGGGTCCGTTTATGATGTCGTGAAGCAAAAGACTGAGCTGGAGCATGGAATTCTCACACAATGCATCAAGGAGAACACAGTCCTGCGTAAATGTAACCTGCAGTGTATTGGCAACATTATGCTTAAGGTCAATTCCAAGCTTAACGGCATCAATCATAAGCTGAAGGATGACCCCCGCTGTCTGCTAAAGAATGCGATGTTCTTGGGTGCTGATGTAACTCATCCATCGCCAGATCAGCGTGAGATCCCCAGTGTGGTGGGTGTTGCCGCCTCCCATGATCCATTCGGGGCTTCATATAACATGCAATATCGCTTGCAACGCTCGACCTTGGAGGAGATAGAGGACATGGAGTCGATAACTCTTGAGCACTTGCGTGTCTATCATCAGTTCCGGAAATCCTATCCCGAGCACATTGTCTATTATCGTGATGGCGTGAGCGATGGTCAGTTTCCCAAGATCAAGAATGAAGAGTTGAGGGGAATTTCTGCGGCCTGCAGCGAGGTAAGTTGAAGTCTTGCCTCCCGAAGCCTCATCATTTTCGATCGCTAATCTCCCTTCGTCTCCTATCAGATGCGCATTAATCCCAAGATTTGCTGCGTCATCGTAGTTAAGCGGCATCATACACGCTTCTTTCCGAACGGAACTCCATCGCAATACAACAAGTTTAACAATGTAGATCCGGGAACGGTCGTCGATCGCACCATTGTCCATCCCAATGAGATGCAGTTCTTCATGGTCAGCCATCAGTCGATTCAGGGGACGGCCAAGCCGACGCGTTACAATGTGATTGAGAATAAGAGCAACTTGGATATAGACTTACTGCAGCAATTAACATACAATCTTTGTCACATGTTTCCCCGTTGCAACCGCGCAGTGTCTTATCCGGCTCCGGCATATTTGGCACATTTGGCTGCGGCACGTGGACGTGTCTATCTCACTGGGTGCGATATTAATGTTATTATTGTTACGTATATTCGTTCTGACGGTACATATCTTGACTGCTTCTCTTACAGCTGCACCAAGTTCCGCACTCCAAAGGAGGAATACGCAAAGCGGTTGATTGTTCCAGAGTTCCTGAAAACGAACCCCATGTATTTCGTGTAGGCAGAACAGTAAATACGGTTACAGTTACCCTTTTGCCAATAAGAATTTAATTCAAACATCATTATTCTTTATTAATTTTTTATTTTATCACATTTCTTGAACCATAATCGTATATATCATATGTAAAGGGCACACTCTACTGCTTTCATTAGGAGCTTCGATGTGAATGACGTCTTAAGTGGCTCCAACAGAATATTGTTGTTTTTTTTCAATTACTAAAGACAACTAATGACTTATTTATGTAGCTCCCAATGCAAAAATGTAGAGAAGTCCTTATATTGGGCATATTACACAATTTAAATAATAATAATAAAATTAATCAACTGTCTAGGCTGACACGTAAAGATTTCTTAGTTTAAAGTTAGTTTATCGCGTTACATGGCGTCGAAATGGAATCTGTGGGACTCTTGCAAGCGCTCCTGTTTATCCTCTCGCTTCTCTTTGATGTACAGCACCAATATGATAAGGATAATGACCAGGCAAGTGCCCCCCAGGGCCACAACACTCATCAAGATCAATTTACTGGGGGTCACAAACAGCTGAGCCTTCCAGTGCGATGGCTCATTCAGCGGCTTGGGCACCACAATGATCTGCGAGTTCGGAATCAACTGTGTCCAATTGCGCCACTTGCTCCCTAGGCCTACGGCCAGCTGATCTACAAAGTTGGGTGTTCGTCCAAGGCCAAAGCAGGTGTAAGGTAGTTGGAGGGCAAAATAGGATGCCTGAGGCAATTGCACACTGCTACCACACTGCTGGTCGCCATCTTGAGTGGTTGTGCTGTAGGTGATGCGCGGTCCAGGGAGATTCGTTCCATATGTACGCTTCTTCCTGCCCAGAGGGGTGCGACGCTCTGAATTCTGTTTGTTATCCAGTCCCGTCAGAACAATAACCTTGACAAAGTTGGCATCGTAGTCAAGGGTATTGCGGAATGCAAGCGGACTGTAGCTGCCGTTCCGATTCTTCTGGATGAGAATCACATCGAGCACTCCGTCCTGATAGAAATCATAGAAGGCTCCAGCCACTGTGTTGTTTCCCATGGGTGACAGGGCGTTCCAGCGCACCTCAAATGTCCGCTTCGACGACTTCTCGCATGTGGTGCAGGGAACATTCTCCAGCAGGAACGTTTGCATCACCGGCTTAGCTACGTTTAACGGCTGCAAGGTGAGGAGGAGATCGGGATAGCCATCCAAATTAAAGTCCCCGCTTCTGGCCGTAATGGTCCTCAAGTAAACATCACCCGGAACAGGCGGCACCAACGCCCACGTGATGCCCTGGGGATCCCTAAAGTTTACATGGAGATTTCGAAAGTCATTGCCATCGTGGACCATAATTGAGGATTTAAGGCAGTTCGCAAGAATACAAAATGGAATCACAATATTTTGCACTCCTTTCAGCTCAAAGTCCATGAAGACGGCCTGGCCAATATGGTAGTCACTATCGCCAATAGGTTGGAACTTTATGGAGTATTGGTAGCTAAAGTTCTCCTTCATATCTCGTTCATTGATGCCGTACCAGATCTCATAGGAGTCCTGTGTCTGCAGAAATAGATCGGCCAGGAAGTCTTCATTCAAATCTAAATAGGCATTAGCATTTGGAATGGCCAGACTATTTCCGGCACTTCCAGTTGGCACGGCCTGATGGATCACCTCGGGATGCGTTCGGCTGCTGTTAAATATCCAGAATGTGCGATCCCCAACACTATCGAGACCATATAAGTCGAGGATCATGTCCCGATTAAAGTCAAGAGCCATCACTTCGCCAATGCTTTTGAAGAGAGGCTGCTTGGAGCAGATTATCTCTGTCGTGTTGCCCCAATTGATGTACACGTCATAGCTTTCCTTCTCGTCGCTCTTGAGATTCACCAACACATCCATCAGAGCATCACCATCGAAGTCACCCGGAACAGCACTGACAATCGTCTTGCCAGGGTAGGTGCAATACGGTCCAGGGATGAGTAAGGGCTCCGTGTCGTGACCTACGCCAGGGGAGAATTAAAAAATATAGGGGAGGGCTTTTCCAAATGTATGTAAATACCATAGAGTATCTGCAGCGTTTTCATGTTATCACTAATGACAAATATGTCCGTCAGCTCGTCCGAGTTGAAGTCTCCAAAGGCTGCGACAATGCCCTCTTTGATATTCCCGAAGACCTTGTCCGTGATATCGCTGCCATGAGCAATGCAGTCTAGGCTGAGCAGGAGCCCAAGCAGGATGATTCCAAAATCAAACATTTTAAGAACCTTATATCTCTGTAGCATTCTTTTGTTATTGTAAAATCAATATTGAGTCAGATATGTTAATCTACACAACACTATTTTCACTATCGATATGCGATCACAAATTATGATGGGTTATACTATCGATGGTGTCTAATTTGCAGATAGCTATAACAGGAATTCTGGCTATTTCAAATATAGATATATTCAGCTAGGTTTTTCTATTTTTTCTTTGTAAAACTTATACGCAAAAAATTACCAATCTATGCTTTTGATGTATATCGATACGATACGAAGTTTTGGGCTGGAGGTCCGTCATTTAAGGACTCGGGTGGCAGGTCGAATTAGACAAAATAATGAAAAGTGTATATATGTTGTGTTTTTAAAGCTGTTTTTTACTTCTACAGAGTTGGCAGCACTGCTCATTTTCCAAACATCGATGAAACTGATAGCGCTATCGATTTTTCGACAACACTACTCTAGGCCACTAACAACGCAAACGCAGAAAAAACTTAGTTGAATAAACAGATAATAATTATTCAAACAGCAATGGTGAGTAGCAATGAATTTATTTTAAAAGTGCAATGAAATTGCCTTGGCGATGCATAGGCCCGTGTGGGAAATTGGTGGCCTTGTAAGTGCGACGCTGAAGCATCTTCTTACCCTTAGTAAGCAGCGCCAGCTTACGCACTTTTGTTGTTGTATTTATGCAATTCGCCTGGGCATCATCATTGTCCGTCTATCTATTATAACAAATATTTATTTATAACTATTCGATTGATTCGTTTATCCGCAGAACAAACTGAAGTCGAGCCAGCATCGCGACAAGGTGAAGAAGTTTATTTCGCTGACACAGACGGGGGAACAGACTGCAATTTTTTGTCTGCAACAGAATGACTGGAAAATGGATCTGGCCAGTGACAACTACTTTCAGAATCCCGAGTATTATTACCGCGAGCTGGATCGGAAACGCATCGAGCAGTTATTTATGCGATACCGCGATCCGAGTGATCCGCTAAAGATTAGTTCTCAGGGCGTGATACGATTCCTAGAAGACCTAGACCTGAAACCCGACTCAAAGCTGGTCCTGATCATTGCGTGGAAATTTCACGCCGAGGTACAGTGCGAATTCTCACGGGATGAATTTACAAATGGCATGTGCGACCTGGGCATCGATAGCATTGAGAAACTCAAGTCGAAGTTGCCATTGCTGGAGCTGGAACTGAATGATGCTGGGAAATTCAAGGATTTTTATCACTTCACCTTTAACTATGCCAAGGATCCGGGACAGAAGAGCATCGATCTGGATATGGCAATTGCATACTGGTGCATAGTTCTGAGCGGACGCTTCAAGTTCTTGGACATTTGGTGCAAGTTCCTCGAGGAGAAACACAAGCGAGCCATATCGCGAGACACCTGGAATTTGCTCCTCGATTTTGCCACCAACATCGATGATCGGATGAGTAATTACGACTCGGAAGGTGCCTGGCCTGTACTTATCGACGACTTCGTTGAATGGTGCCAGGAAAACAATCATCTGAAGGAAGAGCCATCGTCAGGGTGCCAGCAGCAGTCAACGTCCCAAAGGAACATATCTAGCGCTTACCCGACCTCGCATAGTACAAACATGAATTATGGCTAACGAATTGTTAGAGCTGCTATATTCTCATTAATAATAGATTTGCTTTTACTCTGATTATTCTAAATAATGAAGATATTAAGCAAGGCGGGTACATTTACATTTTCTCTAAAAAAAACGTAAAAATAAACAAAACTTAGCAAATGCATTCGATGAAGTTTCATTTCTCACGGTTCAAATGATACATCATTCAATGTATCGATTACAGCCCTATCGATGGCGCTGCTGCCTTGTCCGACTCTGCTATCATCACTATGAGTGTGACCGTTTTGCTGATTATTGTTACAACGATTTTTCGCTGTTAAAATTATTAATATTCATTTTAGGGCCTGCTTGGCCCACGAAAGTGGTTTGTTCAACAGCAACAATAGTGTGTACAAAATGTAAGGTCATAAGCTAAGTCTCCCAAATGTTCAAGTGTTCGAATGGCGAAGAGACATTGATTTGATTCTCGGCCTCCCCTGCCCTGCTCCTAACCACCGTAATCGCTGTGACTGTGTGTGGGCGGCCATAAAGGGAAGGAGTGGTTTTTGCCTTCAAAAACTTTTGATCCAGAAATCCCTTGCCCTTGGATAGTGGCGACTGGGCTCTGTATAATCAAATTTAAGCAAATAGTCAGCGCGATTGCGAACCCAATTATCATGTGAATAACTCGCTCGTCTCGCCTCAAGTGGGCGAAATTTAAACAAATATAGACACGAACACACGCAAGAGCACGACCAGACATGTGTGTATGTGTGAATTTATGGTGTGTAAATAAATGCTACTAAACATACCAAAATTAAACAAAAACAAACTTGGGCGCTGATAACCGCAGAAATCGGACTACGACAACTCAGCGACGTCGCCGTCCGTGCAGAACATCACAAGATACGTTCCTTTAGCCTAATCCCCGCCCTGCATCCGTAAATGAGCCCAACAGGACGGACAAGTGCTTGACATCCACAATATTTAGTGTATGGATCCGCAATTTGTCATAGGATAACCGAAGAAGAGCGGCACATGCTTTCTTTATTTACATAAGCGTACACACATACATATGTACATATGTATTCGTTTGTTCAAAATTTTACCCCAATTCCCCTTGTTATTTTTCTTTGTGTAATGTGGAAATTCAACCAGACGAGATATGGTGGTTCCTATATGTACCCGGAAGGGAACTAAAACTTGGAAAACCTTTGCCAGCCGTGTGCTAATTAATTTATTTACATTACAGCCGCCGACGACATGCCAGCCAACAGCAATAGCAACAGCAACTACACCACCAACAAGGAGAACTAAAGGCAAGACCGCTAACATCAAAAGGTATAAATCAAGACCATGAGTCGCCAGGACACGTCTTCGTCGTTGTCGGGAGTGGGACCCCGTTCAGCGGAAGGTGCGGCAGCCACAACAACATCGTCCCCAGCAACCGCAACAGAAGCCGCAGCCACCGGCAGTAAAATATCCACCTCAACGCCGCAGAAGGGCGACGAGCAAGAGAAGGAGTTCATCAATCGGAGTATGGCCAGCGAAATAGATGCCAGCGACGCCCTGGCCATATCCCTGTCCGTTGATAGCAGCGGGTCAACGGCCTCCACCATGAGTGGTAGTCCTGTGGCCAAGCGTCAACTGAGCACAGCCAATCTTTCACGAATACGTCCCCAGTCGAGTTACTCGGCCCGGGTTCTCATCTTTGACGATTCAGATCAGGCCGCAGCCGCAGCAGCTGATTTAGCAGCCGCCCCTTCCTGCAATAGCAGCGTAAAGTCGTGCAGCGGCCTGGAGATGCTTCCCACATCGCCAGCCAAGCTGTCGACTGGAAACGATAGCACGAATAGCTCCTCGATTTTGAGAAACCTGAACCTAACCAAGAGCTCGTCCGGCGGACTATCGGGCAGTTCCAGCTCATTGCACTCACGTGGCTATACGGCTCTGCTCCGCAAGATATCCTATCAGCAACACACCAACTCCTTGCGCGCCGTCAGCAGCGGTAAGAGCGGCAATGCTTACGCCCACTGCCCACCCACTCCTACGAGAAATTTTGTTTGTTTCACTTTGCAGAAGCATCCAACTTGCTACGCATGCGGCACTCATCGCTGGGAAAATCGGCTCCCTGTCTCACTGGCAACTATTTCCGTCTTGAGCTGGCTGGTGCTGGTCCGTCTATGGCTCAGGCCAAAAGCCATTCGGCGGTTCCCTCGCCCTCGCCTGGCCACAACATCTCGCGGTCGGGCAGCTGTGCGGGCATTGGTCTGGCCAAGCATCATCACCATCATCTCCATGGTGTGGTGATGCGTGGGTCGGCGGGCGGCGGGGCGGGGTCGGGCTCCACTGGCACTGGGGGCTCCTCCTCCAGTGGTGTCGCCCATCACCGTCTCAGCCTGGTTACGAATGCCTCTGCTGTGGCCTCGGCCGGCGGCTCGCGTGCGCACTCTCCGTACTCGGCCAGTCCCGTGGACAGTCCGCGCCTCAATTCGCCCATGCCATTTGCATTTGCTCCGATCAAGCGGATCGCCTCGTGCCGCGGAGTGGTGGACGGACGTCGCTGGTCTGTGGCATCGCTGCCCTCCTCCGGCTATGGCACCACACCAGGCAGCTCTAATTTATCGGTAAAGTTGATGAGAAAAGAACGAATGAATTTGAATGAATTTGTATCTGATCATACGCTCTGTTGCAGTCCCAGTGCTCGAGTCAGGAGGCACTCAACCAATTGCCGCACAACATTCCGCCGTGCGTCCAGGATGCTGATGCTGCCGCTGTTGCCGCCGGCGCCTGCTGTGCCGAGCATCTCAAGCAGCACTGTCCCAGGCATTGTGTTTTGTTGCTAGCCGCTGCCCAGAAGCAGCCACAGCAGCCGCAGCTGCACAAACAGCCCAAGACATCTCAGTTGCAGCCCCAGAAGCTTACGGTTGCAGGTTGCATGAATTGCTGTGCTGATTTGAGCCTCGCCTGTAGCGGAAAGGGTGAGGATAAAGATAATAGCACTTGCTCTGCCTCGAATTCCACGGCAGGCCAAGGCGGCGTCGCCCCTGGACGGTTGTCGCCCCATTTTCGTCCACGCTCTCGATCGCTATCCAGTCCCTCGCGCTCGCCCATTGTGGACAGTGAGATTGCGGTGATGAATACTCTGTACAAGGAGCGCTTTCCCAAGGCCACCCAGCAGATGGAGGAGCGTCTGAAGCACTTTATAAATGAGAACAAAAGTGCTGCTTGCAGCAGCTTTCGGGACTCCCAGCCCATAGTGCGGTTTGTGCACCATCAGGTGCTGGAAATGGCCCGCGATTGCCTGCACAAATCGGAGGCGAAGCTGATTACCTCGCAATATTTCTACGAGCTGAGTGAAAATCTGGAGCGATTGCTGGTTGAGACCAAGGAGAAGTCTCCGGAAGCAGCCGCCGAGCTGAGTGGCGTGATCAAAAAACTATTACTAATCATCTCGCGCCCGGCCCGCCTGCTCGAGTGCCTGGAGTTCGATCCCCAAGAGTTCTACGAACTGCTGGAGGCGGCCGAGGGTCATGCCAAGGCCATGCCTGTTATTAAGGCGGATATACCGCAGTATATCATACACAAACTGGGCCTGAATCGGGATCCCATTGCCGAGCTGCAGCAGGAATTGCGGGAAACACAGCAGATGTGCTCGGAGCAGGTCACAGTGGATGCGGACCCACTGCAGCAGGGCGGATCTCTGCTACTCAACTCGCCTCTCACCAGTGCCGCCAAGCAGTTGAGCAGCCTGGCCCTCGATGCCGTCGCTCTGGACTATCCCGTCCACCCCAGTGGAACTAGTACGCCACAGCAGCCGCCACAAACGCCAGTGGCTGCGTGTGACGCACAGCCTGCTCCCAGCTTCGCCTTGGCGGTTAGTCAGCTGAACGAGGCGGGAGAAGGTGCGGGATCGGGATCTGGCACTGGCACTGGCGCAGGTACACAGCTATTGCCACACGAAAATGACTTTGACATTGCCAAGCTGATCTCAAATGGTGCCTACGGAGCCGTCTACTTGGTGAAGCACAAGACGACCCGTCAACGCTTCGCCATGAAGAAAATCAACAAAAATAATCTCATTTTGCGCAACCAGGTGGAGCAGGTGTTCGCCGAGCGGGACATACTGTCGTTTGCCGACAACCCCTTTGTGGTCAGCATGTATTGTTCGTTCGAAACGAAGAAACACCTGTGCCTGGTCATGGAGTACGTGGAGGGCGGCGACTGCGGCACCCTTCTGAAGAACATTGGACCGCTGCCGGCGGACATGGCTCGGTTCTACTTTGCCGAAACAGTATTAGCCGTGGAGTATCTGCACAGCTATGGCATTGTCCATCGCGACCTGAAGCCGGACAACTTGCTGATCACAGCCCTGGGCCACATCAAGCTGACCGATTTCGGCCTCTCTAAGATGGGCCTCATGTCGCTGGCAACCAACTTGTACGAGGGCTATATTGACTCGGAGACGCGGCAGTTTTCCGATAAGCAGGTGAGCAGGGTAGCCCCCAAAAAGAGAGCTTCAAAATACCGATCCATCCGCTCTTTGTTTCAGGTGTACGGCACACCCGAGTACATTGCCCCGGAGGTTATATTGAGACAGGGCTATGGCAAGCCCGTCGACTGGTGGTCCATGGGAATCATCCTCTACGAGTTTCTCATCGGCTGTGTGCCCTTCTTTGGCGAGACGGCCGAGGAACTGTTTGCCCATACTGTCAACGACGACATAGAGTGGCCGGACAGCGAGGACTGGCCGGTGCAGTCGGAGGCGAAGGACATCATAACGCAATTGCTGCAGCAGAACCCGCGCGACCGTTTGGGCACCCAAACGGGCGCCATGGAGATGAAGGAGCATGTGTATTTCCTGGGCATGGACTGGAATTCGTTGCTGCGCCAAAAAGCCGAGTTTGTTCCTCAGCTCTCGCATGAGGATGATACCAGCTATTTTGATAGTATATTTCGCTGATAATTTAGGGCTTAACTAATCTGATCGCTAAGGGATCGCTAATGATAATCTTTCTCTTCAAACAGCTCGCATGGATCGCTATAACCATGATCTGGCTGGGGAGGACACAGATGACACGGACGACACTCCCGTCTTCGGCAGCTTCAACTCGTATACGCCGCAATACAGAAAACAGCATTACAGCTGGTCCCGTCACGCGACATCCACATCAACAACTGCAGCTGATGAGGCGAAGGCCACACCACCACCACCACCCACCCTGACTTGCCTGCCGTCCCGTGCCCAGGCAATGCCAATGCCAATGCCAGCGGCAGCGGCCAGCACCTCGACAGGTGCCTTGCCAAAACTCAGAACGGGAACGGGGGCAGGAGCAGCATCAAACGAGGGAGCTGTCAACAAGTTCTTGAATACACCACAACTGCGTAAACTGGATGTGAGCTTTTTAGGGAGAAATATCCAAGGCGTTCCGAATTCCAGCAATCGCATTTCTTTCGCTTCGTTTCAGCTCTCCTCCAGCTGCCTGAAGGTGCCGTCTACCCCAGATGCGGACTATTTGCCCGAACTGTTGCACAACGTCACCATTGGCAACGATGCTGAGCTGCGGATGCTCAAGCACTATCTGCAGCAGCCGACACCGGCTGTCACGCAGCGGCTGCACCAACGGCACAGCATGCCACCAAACACCAACACAACCATCATTAGTACCCCGGCCACTCCTCCGCCAGCTACTCAGACTCAAAGCCAGGCGGCAGCAGGAGCGACAGTCACAGCCGCAGCCGCACCCGCAGCGACAACGGTGGGCAGCTTCTCCCGCAGCACCCCGGAGAGCTCGCAGACGGACAGCGACGACTTCTCGCCGCAGATCAATCGCAAGCGAAAAGGTGTCTGCGCGCGGGATATTCTGCCGCGCTTCTCCATTTCCATTGAGGATGAGACAATCTCAGCGGGCAGCTCGTCGACTGAGAACATGATTTTGCCAAGAGAGCAATCGCCGCTGGCCTTGCAGCACCAGCCCAAGTCCATGGACGGCACCAGCAGTGGCAGCATGAAGCACCATCGCTCGAGATCGATTGTCAAGTCCGCCTCGGCCTTGGGTCTGTCTCTGATGACGTCCCTGGACAATAGTCAATTGGCCGCACAGCTGTGTGGAATTCAGTCACCAGGTGGAGGAGGCAATGGCTCCAGCACGGCCAGCTCCAGGGATACGTCCCCGTGTCGAGAGCTGTCGCCGCTGGTGACCAACCTGAAGCCTCCGATCATTATTCGACGCGGCCCTCGAGGTTTTGGCTTCACTGTTCACACAATACGCGTCTATTATGGCGACACGGACTTCTATACGATGCATCATCTCGTCATGGCCGTGGACGAGGGCAGTCCGGCCTTTGAGGCTGGCCTACGGCCGGCAGATCTCATCACCCATGTAAATGGCGAGCCCGTGCAGGGCCTGTTTCACACGCAGGTGCTGCAGCTGCTCCTCAGCGGAGGCGAGCACGTCACCTTGAGGGCCACACCGCTGGAGCACACCAGCATACAGAGCGGCGGCCGCAAGCGTGATATAATGCAGAGCAAGCTGGCCAAGAAGGGCTTGAATCGTCAGAAGAAGCAAACCAAACGGGAGCACGATAAGAAGCGAAAAACCTCGCTGTTCCGCCGGATAAGCAGCAAACGTGCGAACGCGGAGATGCAGCAGGTGAGTCATGTGAGTCATCATCAACAGAACCATCAAGTATCCGCTAATCCAACCTATGTTTCTCCCTTCCCTTCTACCTTCTCCCGACAGTTTTCCGCTGGCACCAGCTCACCCACCACTCCATCGGCCAGGAACCTGTCGCCACTAGACTCTTCGTATCACGGCAGCAGCTGCTGCCAGTCGGCAGCAAACTCCTCGTCACAGTCCACTTCACCATCATCCTCGTCGCCCAACACGCCCACAGCCACCAGTGGCAATGGGGGCTCGAACAGTGCTAATGGTGGATCTGCATCTGTCGCTGTCGCTGCCGCTGCCCCGGCTATACCATCAGCTCACTGCGTGCAATTGCCCTTGGCCCAGCCCCCTGCGCAGGTGGTGCTGCTCCCACATGTGGGTGCTGCTGTCGGCAGTAGCCCCACCTCTGTGGGAAATGTCCCTGGTGAGTGGGATTTTCCCAAGGAAAATTATAAACAATAAGACACAAACATGCTCCAGAAGAAATATGCTCCAATTTGTTTGTGTGTTTCTAGTTTCTCCCACCGGCGTCGTTCCGCAGCTGTATCAACGTCCATCTACTCTACATGGTCTTAAGCACAAGCTTCATGCCGCCACCGCCGTGATTGCAGGTGGAAACAGCACCAGCAATCCCTCCGGCGGACTGAAGACCTTGCACACCTCGAGCAACAATTCGCTGCCAAATCGTAGGAAATCTGTTGGTCACATTCCGCTTTCCCCACTGGCACGCACACCATCACCCTCGCCTTTGCCGTCGTCGCCTACGCGGTCCCCGTCTCCGCTGGCCTTTCCGTTGGTCGGTCATCAGCCGGGGGCCTCCAATACCACGCAATCGTACAGTCCGGGGAGCACGCTGCCCACCTTGCAGACGGCGGTGAATGCCAACACCAAGAAGGGCGGCTTTGCTAGGACCAAGTCGGCCGAACCGAGTTCTCCTCTGCTGCGTCGCGCCTTGTCGCCCGACCGACTGCACCCCCGCAGTGCCGAAACAAAGATTTCGCCTCTCTGCTGCTCGCCGCCCATCAAACAACCAAGTCATCAGCGGGTGGTGACCACCACTTGGAGATCAACATCAGCACCCACTGGGGGCAATGGTGCTGCACCTGGCGGAGGAGTAGTCGGAACAGGAGGCAATGGAACAGCGCCGCAACAGCTGGTTCCCTCATCGGAGGAATCACAAAGACAGTCCGTGGCAGGGACTGGTGCTGGTGCCCCAGCAGTGGCAGGCGCTGATCCAAGCTCGTCCGCCGTCGTTACGTTGGCCAGCTGCGAGTTGCTGCCCCGAATTGCCGAGGAGAAGGATTCACCCACCAGCACCCAGGACAGCAGTAGTGCGTCCGAGGGATTTATGCCCGCCATAGAGGAGTACACTGAGGGGGAGTCATCGTCACCCACACAGACCCTGGAGAAGCCGGAGAAGATAAAGGGCAACAAGCAGGAGCGGGAGACTGTAGGAAAGCCCAAGAAGGTTGAGTTGGGTAAGAGCTTTTTCCACTATCAATGATGCGGACCTGTTGGCATCAAAACTGCTTTTGTTTCAGTTAAATCTGTACTAGATTCTGCCAAAACCAAGCCCATGAGCAGTGGCTGTAAAACTTCGATGACAACGACAAAGCCGGCCAGCCCCAGTCTGACCATATCAACAGCACCACGCAAGGAGCCAACGGCTGAGACAGCAACCGAAGCTCCCACAACTGCAGCCACTTCCACCGCCAAGCAAAGGAAGTAGCGCCAGAGAAACGGTGGATGTGGGTGCGGATGCTTATGTTTTAAATTTAGTGTTTAAATGTTTGTCTTAATTGTCGGCCCAACTAGTGAGTGGAACGCAGCATTGGCAGTGGCATTGGCAGTGGCAGTGGCAGGGAAGGAGCAGCCGCAGGAATTCAACATACAGTTAGGAGCAAAAGTGAGTACATACTCATAATCACTGACTTTTGCCGCCCATAGCAACACACAATTGTTCCCCATATAAATACTTGTACTCTAAACAAATAAACAATAATTACAAGAACGAATAAGAATTTTCCTAAGAATGAAAAATAAAAAACCAAAACAACTCACACCTACTCACTTTTGCACTTTTTATAAAATCGAAAGAAAATCATAATATTAACATTTTGTGCATAGACCCATATTAGATATTACTTTTTTAATACGGTTTGGAAAGCTCTCTATCAAATTCCCAAAAATATCTTTTGGAATACGATTGCATTCCGCATCTACACGTCCCCAGAGATCGCCTAGGTGAGATGGCGCTGATTCGGACTGCCCAAGCCGTCGTTTCACGATTGACCATATGTTTTCAATCGGATTAAGTTCGGCGCTTTGAGAGGGTCTATGCACAAAATTTTGATATTATGTTTTTCTTTAATTTTTATAAAAAATGCAAAAGTGAGTACATGCGAGCTTTTTTGGTTTTTTATTTTTCATTATTTAGAAGTTTGTATTCGTTCTTGTATTGTTTGTTTGTTAAGAATTCAAGTATTTACGTAGGGAAAAAAGTTTGTTTGCGTGGCTTTATTTGTTGGGCTGCTATGGGCGTCGAAAGTCTGTGATTATGAGCTTGTACTCAGTTTTGCTCCCCACTGTATGTATAACGAGGATTGCGTTTTAACATTTTTTCGAAGTAAGCCTGTTTTTGTTCGCAAAACAATTTTAGCAAAGCAATTAATTAGAAAATTTGGAAAACTAGTAGAGTGTAGTCGTATGTCGTACGTAACCGAAGGAAGGAGTCGAAATAAGGAAAGCAAAACTGCTTTAAAACTCTGAATATTGTAAACGAAAATGAAACGAGAGAACCACAATAGGATGTTGCGATTAACGCAAATCAAAGAGTCACCACGCAATTATGTATTGTAAATAGATGTGTAACATTGATAGACCTAACCATATTTGGATGATAATGAACAAACAAAAACGAAAACAACAGTCAGTTCGAGCGAAGTGCATGGAAAGAGGATGAGGTCTGCTTACGCAGGTAATATTTATAAAAACTTTTGCGAATCTATACACTATGCCTAATTCAATATAAATAAATGTTATGTGTGTGAAAGAAAGATTCGTTTTTCCTTAATAGTTGGTTTTCCTTAACAGGCGAATAGTTGTCATTTGATTTAGGTCATTAAAATTCTTGAAACAAACAAATAGCTTTTTGTTTTTGTTTTCGTTGTGTTTGTTAGTTACTTTAGCTTCATCGATAGTTATCGGTGGCTGTTATCGATTCGCAAGTTGCCAGCTGTACAACTGCAACATTTTCATTTTAAGTCTTCAATTGTCAATAAATTAAAAATATAGTATGCTGCCCAAACTAAAAATTTCTGCCTTCCTACTCAAGGTAAGAGGTTCGAAAACTTAAGAGATGCCTGATTGTTAAACTTGTGCGTGTGTTGCAGCGGCTGGAACGCGTCAAGCAACAGAGCAGTGGTTGTTTATACGGAGTATTCTATGGTGACGGCACACTACTTCTGCTTAGCTTCAACCTCTCAAATGTTGGGCAGCTAAACTATGAGCAAATCCAGCACAGATTCCCAGCCGAACTGGATCTCTGCGGGTTGGTGAAGTTCGGCGACTGCACGGATGCCGAAGCGCATCTGAATGAGGTCATCAAATCGGTGGACATAACAGACAATCCCATATTGCTAAAATGCGAGCTGGGCACCTTGGTGGGCATGCGTGCCTCCTTCTTTGTGCACGGCAAGTTGGAGGAGGTCCCCTACGATGTCATGGACAGTGAACAGCTCTACAATGACTTTTGCTTTACGCGTTTGCAATGTGGTTTTTACTTGCAAACAGCTGCCACGCCTGAGTGTGTGGCAAAGGAGATGCATGTATTGCGAAAGCGTGTAGCTGACGGCAACCTGGTGTTCAAGGTGCCACACACAAACATTTACATCCACAGCTGCGGACCCATGGACAATAAACTTAGAGGTGAATCCCGAATAAACGATCTTGTTCAAGCCATTCCCATCCCCAGTGGCAAGGAGAATGTGGTCGCCGATAAAAAAAAGTCCAAGACAGCGGCTCAGACCCAGCTGGCCAAACACTTTGGGGCCACTGGATGTGAATACGACCTAATCAACATTGACGTGATGCGTATTCGAACTCGTGACCTCCTAGCTCGAGACTCTCCGCCACATCCTGCTCTTAGTATTGCCGTTACCACAGAAGAGCAGACCAGAGCTCAGATCCCACTGGAGATAGAGGCCATGGCTATGCTCTGCAAGAACACCAAGCTGCAACGACTGTACGATGTGCTCATCGAGAGCATTTGCCGCGCTCTCAGACTGTTCGAGCAAAGCCTGAACGAACATTTGGCAGAGTCGGAGGGTGGAAGTCTTGCGGTTCCTCGTAGCCATCACTTCTATCCGCAGGGTTTTGGACACTTTTTGAGCTGCGCCTATCTGGAGGGGCTGGGCGACGATGAGCCGATCATGCAGGAGAGACGCAAGCGACTCCATCGTCAGTTTTCTTTGCCTGTTACACGTCCGTACTTCAGAAGAGCAAACCAGTGCCACTTTCAGGGTGAGGTCGATGATGCTCCATGGACTCCACTCCTAAACACCCATGTGGGTGTCAGGCCCAGTGCTGTCACCGATGGAAAGGAGTACCTAGTCAACGGCAACTATCATTACTATCACTATCTGCAACAGCAGGTGCAGGATAAGGGCTGGGGCTGTGCCTATCGATCTCTGCAGACCATCTGCTCGTGGTTCGTGCTACAGGGCTATACGAATGCACCCATTCCAACTCATTTGGAGGTACAGAAGTACCTGCACAAAATAAACGACAAGCCGTCTTCCTTCGTAGGTTCCTCCCAGTGGATTGGCTCAACAGAGATCAGCATGTGCCTGCAGGGATTTCTTAAAGTGGACTCCAAAATTCTGCATGTATCCTCTGGAGCGGAACTCCCCACAATCGCATCCGAACTGGCCATGCACTTCCAGACCCAAGGCACACCGGTAATGATTGGCGGCGGTGTCCTTGCCCACACCATCATTGGAGTCGACTATTGCGTACAATCAGGCGAAGTGAAGTTCCTAATTCTCGATCCCCACTACACGGGAGCCGATGAACTGGCAACTATCCAAATCAAGGGCTGGTGCGGCTGGAAGAGCATGGACTTTTGGAGTAAAGGCAGCTACTACAACCTCTGCATGCCCCAGAGACCGATTTTGTACTGAGCTCCAGGGATCGAAGCTTTTATATTTGCATTTAAGGATGATTTTACGTCAAAAATTTATGTGGTTTCATGTGTTGTTTTAATTTTAATATGAGTGTGTGTACAACAGCCGCCGCTGCGTTCTTCTCTTATACATGTAAACCATTGTACGTACATATATCGTATCTTAGATCGGTATCGCTTTTATCTCTCCCTCTTATTGAATTATATTAAACCCCGTACCCTAGAAATTATGTTACTGAAAACTGGTACTGCGAGCGGCTAACCGCCACCCTTCGAATACTTCTTCCAATAGCGCTTGACATCGTCGTGACCATGCTTCTGCACCACCATGGTGCGAGTGCGCTCATTTTGCCAAACCAAGACATGGATCGACTGCGCATAGTCGCGCAGAGTGACGAAATCGTTTTGGGAGAGAAACTGATTGTAGACCACTCCCTCCGTGTATGTGAACCGGTTGCGCTCCATCTCCCAGAGCTTGATTTGATCCACAACGGTGGGCGGCAGGCAGGACTTTGATTGGATGGCCGTCTCCACTAGCTTCATGTTGGGGTGGGCGTACTGCTGCAGATAGGAGACAATCTGTTCTGCGGTGATGCCGCCGCGTAATGCCTGACGCACAGAGTCGCGGGTGAGCACGCCCACGACCAAGTTGGGAAAGCGATAGAGCAACTCGGTAAACAGGCCCAGGACCGCCACTTGCAGAGGAGAATCCGTGTAGGCATAGATGCGATAGTTTGTCTCTACCACAATATAGCCACTGTCCTGCATGGCCTCCTCGTCTGACACTGTCATTGTGGTAGCCGCTTCCTTGCTGGTCACGTTTAGGGCAAGACGTGTGGGATAAAACCGGCCCTCCTTGCGTTTCCGCTGGAAAACCAAACCAAACTCGCGCAAATGCTGCAGGAAGGACAACATCTGGCTGTTCATGCCCTCTGAGCTGTAGTCTCGACCGAGGGTGGAGAAACTGAGCTGGAACAGCATGGAAAGACACTCCGGAAGAGATACTCCCCGCTCTTCGCATGTATCCAAATACTGGAGCATGAAATGCCAGACCTGTGCACGTGTGTCCAGCAGCAGGAACTGAAACCCTTGGCGGGTGATTGTAATTCCGTCTCGTTCGTCGCGCTTCATGAGATTTGCATGGAGTAGAATCCTCACAGCATCCGGACTGATCGCTTCTGCATCGGTGCCATTACGGTTTCCCGTTCCCACCATGTAATGAAGCACACAGCGCCAGCGGGACATGGCATAGGAGTCCAAGAAGGCTATGTCACGTGGCTTCGAGTCTTTCTCCAGTGTATTGGTCATCGGCCACGGCTTGCCGCCGCCCAAAAGAACCTGGCGAACGCTTCTCTTGAATGTGGGTGACAGCTCCCATGCAGACAGGCCGCCTGGTATGGCCGTCACACGCCAAACATTTAGATCCGAGAGGCAGCTGGTGGCCTCGGTTTGCTCCCTGCAAGTGAATTGAATTACTAAAGCGTCGATTGGCAGGCTTATCGCCGCGGCTTCTCCAACTCACTTGGCAAATCGCTGGGCCCCCCAGGAGGTGACCACAGCCTGTGGCACCGGCTGATCCACGAATAAAATTCGTATAATGAACTGTCTGGCTAGTTCGGGCAGCTCCCGGAACACGGCTAGGCAAATCGGAGGATAATTGTATAGTTTCTCCAGCGTCTCGGCAGTCTGGCGAGTGCGAAGATACTCCTGGAAGTCCTTGCACTCCAGATTCGCCGGCCCCTGCACAAGGGGCGCAACACTATTGCTGCTGCCGGCACTGGCATATCTCCCAGATTTTGTGTCGGCCATGGCCATACAAATTAATTCATAATCGCATCGATAGCCCGGTTTCTCCGAAACGATAATTTCTCCGAAACGATAGTGTTTCCGTAGCGATAGCTTGGTTGTGTGGACATTCATCGATAGTAAGTCAGCTGTTGATTTAAATACCTCGTGGTACTATAATTTTTTTGTGCGTTAATTTAGTTTAGCTAAAAATATGAGTGACGATGAGGAGACCTACAATCCAAAGGCTCACAAGAAGCTTCTTACGGCCATTGGCAGCTTGGGAAGTGTCCAGCACATACAGAAATCCACACGAGACGAGCGCCAGACGCGTCAGGATGAGTTTCAGCTGGTGAAAAGCGTGAGAGCAGCGGCGTCGGAGCACAAACCCAGGGCCGTTGGGCTGAATGATCTGGTGCAGATACTGCGTACCTCCTCCAAGCACGCTCAAACGGGCAAGAAGCTCAAGAATATTCAGAGCACCAAGAAAGTGTTGGAGAAGCCGCTGGAAAAGCCAGCAGCGGATCGCATTAGGCGCACCATTGGCTATGAGGGAGTCACTAAGAAGCTCGGTCGATGGGATGCTGTGGTGGCCCAACAGCGCTCGGCAGAGACCCAGGTAACATGCGATCTATGATGAAATGGCCAAGACATAAAACGAACAATTTCAGATCTTTCCGATACCCTCGGAAACAATTTATGTCAACACAGCGGCCCATGCCAAGCCACTGAAGACGAGCATTCAGTCTGATTTGGCTAAGGAGCTGGAAGCCAGCAAGCAGAAACTCCACGAGCTTCGCAAAGCACAAATTGGGGACACTTCGGATGAGAAGGTCTTGGCCCAACAGGAGCGAGATCTTCTACAGAAGAAGCTCACTCGCGACGAGCTTTTTGCCCGTCGCAAGGAATTGGCCTATCTGAAGATGCGCGAGTCCCAGAAGTCAGCGAAGGCGCGCATGCAGAACAAAATCAAGTCCAAGAAATTTCACAAACTGCAAAAGCGTCAAAAGATGCTCGAGCAGATGAAGGAGTTCGAGCTCCTGCAAAAGACCAATCCGGAAGCGGCGCTGGAAAAGCTGAATGCCATAGAAAAGATTCGCGTCCAGGAGCGTGCCAGCTTGAGGCACAAGAACACCGGCACATGGGCCAAGAACTTGCAAGTGCGAGCTAAATACGACAAGGATGTGCGTAAGGATCTCGCCGAGCAGCTGGCCGTCAGTCGACAGCTGACGCAGAAACAACAAGAATCGGATAGCGAAACCGAACTGAATATTAAGCCAGCTGCTCACGAAGAGGAGGAGAAAGATTATGATCCCTTTAACCCGTGGACAAAGCAAAAAGTGGCCGGAAAAGCTCCTACACAAAAGGCAGCTAGTGAGGATCCCAATTGGCGCAAATATTGGACAGAGCGCAATCAGAATACGAAGTTGTTGGAGGAACATCGTAATGATTTAGAAGATGTGAAGCCTGCGGAGGACTCTGACGTAGAAGAGGAATTAAAATCGGAACCCAAACAGAAACCATCGAAGAAAAAGGTCAAAAAGCCAAAAGTTTCTTTTCAGAACGGTTGGGAAGTAGAGGAAGTCGATCCTGAGACCAATGTAAGAGGCGAGAGCAAAATTGACGATATATTTGAAGCACACGAAGAGAAAATGAGGGCAAAGCTGACCAAAAGACTAGCGAGTCTGCAGCAGCGAACTGATCGACTTAAAGCAGCTCCTGCCAAAAGCAAGAAGGTGAAAAAGAAGAAGGATAGCTTGAAAAACCTCAAGGATTTGGCCATTAAAAAGACAAAACAACGTGTTGAAATTGATGAGCCTTTAAACAATGATGATGAGCCTCAGCAACAAGTGGACGCCGCCATTCTGGAGAGTGCTCCGGAAGCTAAAGTGGATTCAGCTGTGGACACCATTGACCTCGCTAATGTAGCAACTTTAGTGTGGACGCAGAAGAAGCGTAGTTCAGGTGCAATCAATGATGCATTAGTGAACGACGATGAGGCTGAATACGATGAGGAAGATGCTGCGGCGGAGCATCAGTTGACCATTAGTCAGGCCTTCGAAGACGATGACATTATAGCCGACTTCAATAGGGACAAGACCAAGGACTCTGAACTAAAAAACACCGAGCTCCAGCTGGCTATGCCAGGATGGGGCTCCTGGGCTGGTGCTGGGATATCTCACGAGTTCATGGAAAGACGCAATAAACGACTCTTGCTCAAACTGGCTGCTCCAGAAAAGCGGCGCGATGACAACAAGGACAATCTCTTCATTAACGAGACAAGTACCAAGCAGGCACGGCAGCACATGGTGTCCAGCGTACCATTCCCCTTCAGATCTCTGGCCGACTACGAGGCCAGCATTCGGGCGCCCATTGGCAGGAACTTTGTTCCAGAGACGGCCTTCCGAATGCTGACACGTCCTGCAGTCATCACACGTAAGGGCCAGGTGATTGAGCCAATGGATGAGAGTGAACTGGTGAAGCCTGATAGGCGTCTTAGGCATATTGTTGATAAGAGAATAAAGCGGCTCCCGAAGGTGCCACCCAAGGCCCAGAAAGCTTAGAATTCAATTTAAAATAAATAGAAGCCGTAATAATAAATATTATGCTATCGACTGTAGCAATAAAGATATCGCATGCGAAGCGAACTATCGATGTTATGAATTGCGGACTGTGTTTTTTCCCATCTCTAGAAGCAAGCACATTTCCCAAATTTTTAGTTTTCTGTTTGTTCGATTTTGATAGTGAAATGTACGAATTGAAAACATTATTGCCGCAATTCGATATTAAGCTGCCCACCTGCATGTACGACCTCAAGAACGTTAGCCTGTCGGCTGACCCTGCTACTTCCACATCATCAGGCGGCTGCGTAAGTCAATTGCCAATCAAAATTTGGCAAGAACACTTTCAAAGATTTATATTCAAATGGTTTACGAAAGAAAGTCAACAACGCCATCCCTTCCATTTCCCAATGTGTTTATCAGAAGGGTCAACTCAGGCTTTTCCAGAGCGCATCGGAGTTCAGCAGCAGCATCAATTCAAGAAATTCAGTCACATGTGTTCTTGATTTGGACATTTTAGGCCGACAAATACAACATCTGCTAAAGGTTAAAACAACAACTACAACTAATAAATCCGATATTCTATTTATAATGACTACCAACTAACCGAAAACAAAAAAAACCAATGAATGTGGTGCCACTGCGTTTTGTGTTGCTTGCTGTTTTCTTGTGGTCCACATGCTGTCATTAGCTTGACAAAGTGTCTGGTCTCAACGTCGACCTCGACTCCCAAATAATGATGTTATCTATCTTCTGTGTCTCCGTTGCAGCAGGACGATACGGCATCGATAGCAATGCGCCAAGAGAAAGTTCTCCAGCAACTCGAAGCGCTCAAGGCGCAGTTGGGAAAAATTCGAGCTGATCTAGGCGTTTGCGGCAAGACGGTGCAGCACACAACCGCCTACCAGAACGGTGGACTAAAAGAGGTTGGTGGCAGCTTAAGATTGGCCAGAATAAAACCGAATACACCCAACATAAATACCCCACGCAGGTGCCACTCAAAGACATTGTAATCAATGGTCATCCCAACTTCATACCCTACGCACTGTTGGCATTGAAGAATGCTTGGAGGGATCTGTACACGGTGAATGTGAAGACCTTCACACATTCGACCATGGCGGACATTGGACCGGCAGCTCGTGAATTTGAGGCAAAGCTGGCCAAGATTCCAGTGAATAATGCTCTGCCCAATATCAATGTAACTCTCATTTGGAAAAACTGTAAGCGAATTGATCATGGACACGCACTGACTATACTTATCTTGGGGGTGTCTTTCGACAGGCGAGCACACGGAGATGATCAGCTCACCCACCATGTATGTGCCCATTTATGGCGAAGTGAATGTAATTCGGTATTTGGGCCGTGTGGGACCCGTCGAATATCGCTACGAGGGCTCTCCGCTCTGCAATGAGATCGATCTCGTCCTCGACATTTGCTATCAGCTCTTGCGCTGCAGCACCCACAAAGCTCAAGTAGCCATGGTGAGGCTACTGGACAAGCGTCTGCAGCAGCAGCAATATTTCGGTGGCTCCCAGATGTCTGTAGCTGATATCGGTGTCTATAGCTCGCTGATACGTATTCCAGCCATTACCGACAAGGATCTGACGCCGGCGCTTCTGGCATGGCGGAAACGGGCTAAGCTGGTCACACAAATATAAATTATCAAATCGACAAAGCGAATAAACAACCATTCTCGGGGCTCTCAAACACGATCTAATTTTCTTTTTAGATATTTTATTTGGCTTATTTATCTTTGTTGCAATTCGGTTTTTGTTTACACAATGTGGTTTTCGTTTATATTTTGCTCTTGTTGCCGCTCTTGTTAAATATGTAATTTACTTTTTGCAAATTTTCCACTTACAAATGGCTTAACTTCTACATTGCATTTTTGCTTGCTTTTATGAAATCCTTTGATTGTTCAATATATGTTGCCTTCTATGTGTACATGTATGTATATTTGTGATTTAGCTTGACGCTCTCTGTATTGAATGTAGGATGTTCGTCTCCACGACCACGACAGTTGTTGCAGTTTGCTCATGAAAATGAAGGTAGTATTTCACAAAATACGTACATACTTGTATGTGCATCAAATCGCATAAATATTAATTCATACCAGGCGCACGTATGCATATCTGTATATGTAGTACACAGTATAGTTTCTTGTTTAATCATAATCAGTTTTTGGCTGAGTTATGTAAATGTTCTGTTTGCTGTGGTTTTGTTAACACATTTATAGAAAAAAAAAAATGGAAAGGCCTCTGAACTCTATTAATGGCGGGAAATTGAGTTGGCCCGTTAGACTAATAGCTTATACAAATCTTAGGTTTAGTATGTCATTGATCAGACCGATATCCTTCCGAATTGAGTAGCAAAAATTATTGTGGGGCCATTATTCTTGTCTGCCGAACCCTCCAAAAAATATAAAATCCAGGCGAATCCAAGTTATTCCGTTTAAACTATGTAATGTAAATCATTTTTTTTCATTTTCTGCTTGATTTCTACTTTTTTTTTGTTAGTTTTTAAACTTCTATAATTAGCGTTAATCATAGTAATAATGTTGGAGAAATGAAGAGGCTGTGGCTCGTCGCCTAGGGCAGGAGTGGGAGGAAGAAATGATGCGATCTATCGGTGCATGGCTGCATTATGTGGTCTCGCCCTTGCCGCTGTCATCGGCAGACTCTGCATCATCTGCGACTGCCAGTCCATTGTTCTTGCTCTTAGCGTTCCCATTATTTTTGCTAATCGATGCCGATGCACTGTCATCATCCTCGCCCTCGCCCTCGCCCTCATCTTCGTCCTCGTCCTCATCGAAATCATCATCATCTGTGGGTAAATCATCCTCGGTCTCTAAATCAAAGTCATCATCATAGAAGTTTGCATCCAAGGCAGAATCTGCTGTGGGCTTCCGTGCTGGCTGGAGGCAATACTCCTCAAGGGTCATCGGCACAACAATGCCCTCTCGCTTGGCCTCAGCATTGGCGGCCAAGGCCTGTTTGCGTATGATGTTTGGATAATCATGGTCCTTGCCCTGTAAATAATTGAATATTATCGATTCAGTGTGCGAATCGTGCTTTACTAACCTGCGAGTCCCGCCATCGGCGGTACATAACCGATGCATCCACATTGGCCGGTGAGAATGTGTTGGGCTCGTTGAGAAGTGATATTACCGACAGGAGAATGGTCCTTACATTCTGTGTGGGATTCCAGCGCTCGCATGGCAGCTCACCGCTCTGCGGATCATCAACCGGCGGATGCAGTATAGATATGCATAGATCGCCATTCTCGTAGACATTTGGATGCCACACTTTGGTGAGAAAGCGTATTGTTGGTGGCGAGTATGGATAGTCGTGTGGAAACTTCATGTGGGCCTTAAAATAGCCGCCCTGGTAGAGTGTATCCGGTGGTCCGAATATGGCGACCTCCCATTCAAATAGATTATCGTCGTTGATTAGCTTTACGCGAAATCCTTCGACCGGCTCCTCCTGCAATGACTTGTACTCCATGGCCAAGGCGCGCACCGCCGAGCTGCTGGGCGTCGTTGTTTTGGAGGAGGAGGACCCAGAGCCGGCCATCATCGTCGACGAGGCATGTTGCGATGTGGAGGCAGCGGTGGTCATTTGTTCGCCTAGCAATTATCGCCGCGCGCTATTGAGAAAAAACGTCATTATTAACGCGTATGCATACAGTGGTCAGTAGTACATTAAAATTTCCAGAAATATATGTAGATCAACGCCTGTACATATATACATATGTATATACATATATTTTAGTGAGCAGGGTCAATATCTGCTGCTCTCTGGGACGATGACAACGAATTCAAGGTGAGCACGTCACAAATGTTTAAACATAAGAGATGAGTGTTTCACTAATACCGTTGTTGTTGCTTTATAGATAAAACTTCAAAATTATGCTATAACTCGGTTCGAAATCAATTAGGGCGACGACAGCTTATGCAGAACACAAATTTAGCTGAAAATGGTACCTTTCGCCTTAGACAACAAAACAATGAAAGCAACAAATTGGGGGAAAAACTACTTGCAAATATTAAAAGTGGCTACCTTTATGTACTTACTTATATACACAAAGTCGTTTGTATATGCGTGTTAAATTGTTATTGTTATTTGACTTGCAACAATTCCACTTTGCAAAACAAAACCCAGGGTGGCATTATCTGGCCAGGGCTGCATTTACACAAAATTGGACCAGGCGTAAAAGGCGAGAGTTTGCTTATTTCCTATCGCCCTGCAATCTGATGAACAAATGTGCTACTGCTCCAAAATTAATGCACCAACGAATTATGGATAACGACATGAAAATTTACGAATACTTGATATATTTTTATTTCAACCGTATCTTTCCATATGTGGAATAGGGTTGGTTGAGAAAAATATCGATAGCGCTATCGAAATTATCGATGGTTGAAAACTCAGCTACTAATCATACAGAATATAAATGTATCAGTTTATACAGCGAATATATTTCAAACGAATTTGCTAGATTGGGTTCCAGGTCTTCGGCTCTAGGTCCAGCTCATCATGAGCTGGCCAGCCCATCAGAGCATTTCCATGTGTTAGTGTAAAACACACGATATGAGATATATTGCATGGATTGTTTTCATAACATTACGGACCTTCCCAGAAATGGATAGCGGGAAGGTGATCAGTGTGAATAGGCTATCAGTGTTTCCGCCCACCATCGATAGTATCGCGCGGGAAAATATAATATTCATATTGTATACATATTTTATATAATGCCTTGATGCATTTCGTATTTCTAGATAGGAGATCAGAAGGAGAAATAGAGAAGTTTTTGACGCACAAAAATTGTTCAATTAATCAACAAATTTTGGCTCTAGTGGAACCAATGAAAATATGTCTTATATTGTTTATTTTCTAGTAAGGTTTATAATATAAGCCCATAATGAATGAAATATTTCACTTGCTATTCGTTAAATTGTTAATTTCTTCGCAGTTATAGTATTCATACTATCGATGGGCTCAAACATCGATAGCCAAAACCTTCCATTGAGTCGATAGTAGGTATCTATTATCGTTTTCTCTGGGATTTCAAAGCAATCGACCGAGTGATAGTGACCCACCTTGAACGCACCGTCGCACAGTGGGGCTTTTGGAAGGATAGTTTACTTCCTATTCCTACTTATATATGTGTATGAATATGGAGTATATTAATAGTCACTGAAAAATAGACAACTTTGAACGCTCGTACACTCAAAACTTCCGACATTCTTGAAGTTTCCAAAAATTCTCTATTCGATGCGTATATTCAAAAATGCAGTCAAAAATGACTTTTGCCACCTCTATTCGGCTATGGCCCACTGCGCGTCGAACATCTGTCGATATATATCGTTTTTATATCGAACGCAAAAATGAGCTCTCTCGCAAAATCCCGAACGTCACGCGCTTGACGTTTTTTTGTACATTCGTTGACGACGCACACAAAAACGGCGCAAGGGGCAAGGTGTAAATGGGTGCGAGAAAGTCGTGTGAGGAATAAATGCTATAAATTTAATTTAAAACTAACAACAATTGTTAATAATGAGCTCAGTGATATAATAGAAAATGTAAGTGTTTTTTTTTTTACCACTTATCCAAGTTCTGAGGCGTTGGCCTACGAAAAAACCCGAAACGCAGTCTAAAGAGAAGCAGCAAAAAAAATGCATAAAGGAGTGGCAAGCGTGAAAAAAAGGGATCAAGTCTCTAATCAAAGCAACCCAAATTCATTTGTGTTTGTTTGTGTGCTGCACACCTCTTAAGATATCGTACCATAAATTTTCATAAAACAAAATAAAACTCAAACAACGCCCAAGGAGCAGCAATACCTGCAACAACAATAATAACAGCAGCAGAGGCAAACGAAGCTGCGTTTTGTTGATTAATTCCTGTATAAGCATTTTTGCGAGAGCCGCTGCCAGAGTGAGCCAGCGAGAGTGCGGGAGAGACCGAGAGTCAAAATTAAAAAGCAACAACAACTATCATTCCAGCTAAGTGAACATGTTTTTGGCTAGCATAAAACCATAAAATCTCAACAAAGCTGTGTGAAGAGAAAACCACATTTTTCTTGTGAAAAACTCGCACGCATACACGCACACACACACACACGCATACAGGGAAAACCCCACAGTCGTACCTAAACACGACGAACAATGTCCAGCTGGGCTGAACGCGTTCACCGACGCGCCGCCGATCTTGGCAACGTGGTCACCTCCTGCGGCCACCCGGCGACTGCGCCCGCTTATCCCTATCGCCTGGAGAAGGTGAAATTCGGAGTATCCCTGGAGGAGGTTTGTAAACACAACAACAACATTCCAGCCCCGCTTCTCGTGCTCATATTGAAGCTCAACAAAGAGTCGCCCAACCGTCGCGACGTATTCCGGGCTCCCGGCCACCAGGGGGCCATGAAGAAGCTCATCCACTTCCTCCAGGCGGGTCGGCTGGTCAATGTCGACAACTATTCGGTGTTCACCATTGCCAGTGTTTTAAAGAAGTTTCTGCGCAAGATACCAAATGGTATCTTTGGCCGCAACGGAGAGATGGAGCTCTTTGCCATCAACGAGTTGCAGAACGAAGCCGAGCAGACGGAGCGTTTACACAGGTGAGTGATGCACAGACACATGCATAAACGTGATTGTATTGGTAGTGTAACTAGCTTGCGATAAACTTGCTGAACCGGATCTAGATTTGGCTGCAGCTCTGAGAATCTCCAGGGGGAGTTAATTCACTGGAAAGCTTGCCTCCATTAGCTTCTGTTGTTGTTGTTGTCGTTGTTTTTGTTTTTGTTGTTTGGCACTTGCTGAGACATTTGTGTGTATTTTCACCAATTTTCACTTGAATGTTAACAGTTAACAGTTGGCACGGCACCAAATGATTGCTTAACTCTTGTACATACTCGTATGTATGTATGTAAATACATATCTATGTACATATGTGCTTCAAGGGGTTTGGTTTCCATTTCTTATGGCAGCATGTTTGATGGATTTAGTACATATGCATGTGCGCAAATAGTAATTGTACTCCCGAAAGTGGTTTATTTCGTGGAACAACTGTTCACAGTTTACCAGCTTTAATATTTGTATTTTGTTTCGAATACAATTAATGATAGGAAGTATTGTATTAACTTATAACATTGTAGGGGTTAAGCTTTCATCTTCACTTGAGAGGCTTTGTTGGCTTTTGTTTGTTTTTGTTGTTGCTGCAATCGATTTCTAACCAACTGAATTGGAGCATAAAGCGTGGGCAAACACCGCACGCACGCTCAATTAATGCCATACGAAAATTGTTGCTCTGGCTGTTGTTGTGGCTGTGGCTGTTGCAATCTGCCATTGTTTCTGTTTTCTGGCTGCAAGTAAGAGGCAGAGTTACGGGTGCTAAGTGAATGGCAGCTGTTTGAGCTGCCGGGAAGATTTTCTCAAGAAATAGCAATAAAAGGTAAGGCACTCCGAGCTCCCAGCTCTGTTTGCTGGCCCATAAGATACTCGAGTGTCGAAAGCGATTAGGTACGGAAAGAGAGGAAGAGATCGATCGCTGAGTTTCCCCTCAACTTTTTAATTACACGCGAAAAGGGACTCTTGGACTGCCCTACCCTTTAGTAGTAGGACTTGATTTGTTTTAGTCTGTGTTTGGCTTCATCTGGCATGTGTGTATCTGGGCAATTTGTTAAACATTGGGCGGGACGAAGATAGATGCTACTGCGTCAGCAGAGTCCATCGGTTACATTAAATGCTAGATGTGCGTGTAAACAAATAACGTCAGCAATAAAACATAAATTTTAAAACTTCTACATGCGTGGATATCGACCGCCAAATTATTTTCACATCACCGTGGCCCCAGCAGAGGGAGCGGAGCGGAGCTGGCGTGAAGTGTACGTTTTGCAACCTATTTACCTGTGTGCGTGTTCGTGTGCATGTGCGTTTGCGTCTAAACTTTTCAACTTTGTAATTGTTGCTGCCCGCTCACCAGCTATTGCTGTTCTTCTGTTTATTTGCTTTTTGGGGCAGGCGCAAGCCGCGGCGACCAGCAACAGCAACAACACTAAAACTAGCACCAACACCAACAAAGCATTGAGCAACCGCAATCGAATTAACCAAAATGCGCGAAAATAGCGCCCATCTGAAAGTTAAAAAAGCATCAAATACACTGTTATAAATAGACACGCGTTTGAAACTTTATCAATTGAACGCAAAAGTAGAGACAGAGAGAGGGATAGAGAGAGAGGGAGATAGCTAGACTACAACCAACAACAGGTCTCGGTCTCTCGGGTGCCTGCCTAACCGCCCGCCCGCCCGCCTCTTACACACAACCGACAACCCCCTGGTGCACCCACAGAGTAGACGCTCAATTCAATCAGTTGGCACATCGTTGGATTTGTTGTTGCTACGATTATTGCAGCGCGTCGACGTCATTGTTGCACGTTTTTGCAATTGACCAAAATTATAAATGAATTGTGTATTATTTTAGTCTTGTGTAAATTACACACACACCCTCAAGCACACAAAGCCAAGGGAACGGAACGCTGCAGCATCGTTAATTTGTGAGAGCAAGTTCACAGCAGAGCAAAGTGGTCTCCACTCTCTCTCTCTCTCTCTCACTCGCTCTTTTCAAATGTTTAGTCCTGGTGTTCGCAACTTGTTGACTAACTGGAAAAAGCTTTTTCAAGCTTTTTAAGGAGTCTCTTTGATTGTTGTGGGTTCCACTTACACCCTGGAATCTGGAATGAGAAGAGCGGGTTGCATGTTTGTAACCGCAATCAATGAAAAAACGGTTGTCAGCTGTTTATGGCATTGCCATATGCCATATGCCAGCTCACTCTCTTTCTCTCTTCCTAACAATTACGCACTTTCTCCTGCTTCGTCTCTGGCCATAGCTAATGCTTAATACTCGTATGCTTTATACATAATTGTCTGCTTGAGAGACACTGCTGCGAATACTGATAAGTGCAAAATACGCGTACGTCAGAGTAAGAGAGAAAGAGAGACACACACACACACAGAGGGAAGAGAATTTGCCCGCTTTTGTTGGTCTAGACTCCAGGGTCTAGACAAACAAATGGAAAAACTGCAGCGGCCCCGTCCGCATCCAGAAAAGACAACGACGCATTGTCCCACATGGAATTAACAACAGGCAGACAATGTTCTTGCCTATAAGTCATCATCCGAAGTCTGAAAGGGCCTCACGCCGCCCTCCTCTTTCTCCCGCCGACTGATTTTTGCTTCCTGATTATTATTATTATTATTATTCTCATTTCTGTTACGACTATTGCTCTTTTTTTACGTCTGTGCCAATCTTCTTTCCATTCTTTTTTCCCTGGAAATAGACTGAAAATTTCAAAAAATAACAAATGCCACCACTTTAACAGGCCCGCCCATGCCCTGAACTTTCAACCGAATTTTATACGCGGTTCCCGTGGCAGTTACTTATTTGTAGATTCAGAAGTCAATATGGTCAAAGTTAATATGCCCATCCCTATGTTCTTGATCATCATCAAAAGCCCACTTAATAAATATAAGCTTGTCCTGTCCGTATGGCTGTACACAATATCGGTCCATCGGTTTCTACATAATCCCAAAAGAATTGACCAAAATCAGAAGCTGCACGTCGAAATGCCCCACCTAAAACATCATTCCTTGCATTGTTATTATTATTATTAATTGTTAAGGCGCGACAAATATGTACATATGTGTTTGTCGAGTGTAATCAGGGCATTGGCGTTGGCGTTGGCGTTGGCGTTTGTGTTTGCGTTTGCGTTGGTTTCGTATAGTTGGGTCAAAGTCGTCATCGCATATGGTGATATCTACACTTAGAACACATACGCACATGTACTTATGTGCATACAGCTGGAATATTGGTCAATAGGTTAGAATGGACGGAGTGCAGAATACATATGTTGTACATACAAATATCGTTCAAACAATACCGAGTTTAAAAGCGTCGAGGCAACGTCAGGCTTTTGGACTGGACTATCTGAAGATACTCAGCAAGCGCCTCCATAGAAGTGATCGATTTGCAAGGGCATCAAATACTGCGGCCAGACCAGAAGCTGCTTTTGTAGCTCCTCCCGCTATTGGACTTCTGATGACGCTTCTGGTTTTGTTGCTGGGTTCATCATTATATGACGTATTGTCTTTTCTTTTATTTTGCGCCGACAACATCAGCACTCAGCACCATAAAAAAACTTGCTTTTGCTGCGGTTATGTTTTCGCACAAAGGCAGCTCCACTTCGGATACAATTCCGATTCCGACTTGGGCGTGGAACCGAACAGAAGATGCAGATTGGATTTGCCGCACTGAATATTGATGCTGGTCTTGCAGCAAGAGACACACAGTGCGCGCGCGAGAGAGAGAGAGAGAGAGAGAGAAAAAGGGTGAATCAGGCAGAGGAACATAAGGAGGAGATGTACATGCATACATACATAAGTATGTAAATATGTACACATGTATGAGCTTAATTGTGAGACTGACCACCGTCCCCGGCCCGGGCCCGGTCCCGGTCCCGGACAGGGCTGCGCTTAGTAGGCCAAAGCTGTTCTGTTCTATCATTGACGCACATTTTTGTTAAAATCTGTTAGCTAAAAAGTGCATTTGAACTTTGTGCCTTGCAAAACATTCCTCTCTTATTTATTTATGTACACACACACACACACACACACACACATATGTGATATCTGATGACGGAAGCAAGCATGAATCCATTTATCCATTTAGTAGCCATTTAATGCATTTACTTCATTGGTACATACATATGTCTGTACATAGTTCTTAAACAGTTAAAGTATTACTTGGTCTACCCGCCTTGCGAACAATTTATATAATATGCATTTTATTTATAAACTTATCGTTCGCTTGAATTCCATGTAAAATACAATGCACAGCTTTTCTGTAAAATTTCAATTTCTGTATGCTTTGAGCGCGTGGAAACTCAATTATCTTTTGTATGACATTTCCACTTATCACTTACGCGGACCGCCAGACCCAACCCAAACCCAAACCCAACTCCACTTGGAGTTCTCCTCTCGAAAGTGTCACAAGAGTAGAGTGCGGCTTGCTGTTTGGTGGGAATATCGAGGAACTGGTTTCTCTGTAGGGCAGAGCACGGCAGAGCAGCAGCAGCAGCAGCATCAGCATCATCATCGAAATCCGTATCTCCGTATCCGAGACTTCTCTCATACGTAACAAACTGAGACAAAAACTTACCCATACACATGCATTTCTACGATGATATGTATGTGTGTGCGTGTATGTATGTATGGCTCATATGAAATTGTGATAAAATACAGTTACAGAGGCAAATCAAATGCGGCAAAAAACAAACAAAAAATCTGTATAAGAAATGCTCGGACATACTCGTCTACATACATACATACATATTTATTTTTTATGAATGAAAAAAAAAATAACGACCACAGACCAAGGCAAATAAACAACGTGAATAATACAAAAAAATGATTCATCTAAAAAATGACGATTTTGTCGGTCAGTGAACGATAGATACCCAGAAGCTAGGCAAGGAAAATATATTAACAAAAGACACTACAGATGGGAAACCATGTATTTAGCATCAATTCGTGGAAATATACATATGCCTGGACATATGCCGGCCCGGCTGGTGTTTTATTCCTATTTGCTTGCGTATATTTTCATTTGGTTTATTGATTATGTTAATTAGTCGACCAAAAGCTATGCGCATGCGTAACACGATTTTGTAAGATAGTCCAGGGACCGCTACGGCGCCGCCATTCAATCTAAAGCGTGTCCATCAGTCCATCGAAATCAGAAAGCAAACAATCAAACGATAAAGTAAACATTAAACTACAATTACTCATTATTTTCCAGCCAAAAAGATTCATTCTGTAAGGCTCGGAAACCACCCGGCTCTCTACGGTGCGGTACGGTTCGGTTCCGTTCGGTTTGGCTTAGAGATAATAATTCTTATCTCTCCCATAATTAAGTATCAACAGACGAAAACACATGTTTCGCTTTCGGTAGTTGACTTTTTACCATTTGGGGGGAAAAAAATAAATACCTATTTACACAACTACAAAAATCTATATAGACGGTTGTTTTTGTTGCGGAGGAAGCAGCCGCAACATTGAATAGTGAAGATAAAATCGATAAGATATGAATTCCCCATTTTTGGGATAACTTTCTTGTTTGCTTTCAAGGGTTCAACGGTTTCAAGACGGCATTGATAGGGCTGTTCACATCTTCTTAAACACTACAGTCGATAAGGAAACTTTGGCGCTCCCTAGACCTTCAACGACCAATAAATATAGAATACTAAATAGTTCCCCACAGAACAGACTTACCACACCCGATATCCGAAACGATCTGTCGATAAATTTGATAACAAATTGTGTCTAAAATGAAATATTTGCTATATCTGCTATATTATCTATCTATATCAAAGCATTAAATATTATTAAATAATCTCGTAATCGAATATCAGAATCCCTCCGTTCCCCGAAGGCCTCCGAAGCGAGGTAATGTAATGATACACATTCTTGAAGAGTGTCCAACTATCATCCGTTTCCCCAATAACCGTATTAATGTGTCGTCTCTCAGAGGACCTTCTCTCTCATTAGTCTTAATCGAAAATCTGTAAATAGGGCCAGACAATAGCCAAAGCTCGGTATAGCATAAGTACAGACAATGGTATAAAGCCCATTGTCAAACGGCTCAACACCCCTTTCCATCTCCACCTCCACCTCCATCACCATCACCATTTCCATTTGTCTTTCTCTCGCAGTTCTCCATTTGCTGCTGGATCTCCCATACGAGTAGTTTTCACTTTTTAAGAGCCAGCTCTCGGCGGAGAGTGTGGAGAGAGGGGGGGTGTGCACAGTTGCTTTTAAAGCATTAATTGATTGGGTTGGGGATGCTTTTTTATTTTCAATTTTTTTTCTATCCTTTTCGTTGGATGGTTCGTTTTGCTTGGCTTGGCGCTGGCTGGGGCTCTGATTCGGTGCGGCTACATCCACGAGGTTGTGTAATGTGGACGGACGCCTAGGAGGTTGCCAGTCGCAACCAGTTTTTCTTCGGGTCCGGAGCTTGAGATATTGCCACAGCTGAATAGCTAACCATTTGTTTCGAAAAATCAAAAGGCACGTCGAAATGAAAGTGTGAACAATGTGCGACCAGACATCGGCTCTGAGGGGCAGCACAGACTAGACTTTCTTCGGCTACGACGATTATAATCGTGGCGATGAGGATGATGATTATGATAGGTAGTTGAATAGTACTCACTGTAACCAAAAGGATGAATCAGACCCCTTTTGTAATGAAAATAAAATAATAAAAAAAAAACATGACTAACAACAACGGCTAACGACAGCTCAGCCTATGATAACCGCTATCTAGTAAATATTTAAAATATATGTATGCACATTTAAACATTCTTGCACTCTTTCGTTCCTCCAGACTCTTCAGTTCCCTGCCGAAATACACACAGCATCTCTTGGTATTACTGTTCGGCACATTCCGAGTGATAGCAAGCAATGCGGCCCATGCATCCACCGGGATGACCAGCGAGGCCCTGGGCGTCTCGGTCGCCCCCAGCTTCTTTCAGTCCTGCGTCAGCGACGGCAAGACCGCCCGCATGGAGGATGTCCTCAAGTTCAAGGTGAGAGGAACCGCTCTAAGATTAACCAAATTCTATATACATATAACTCCCTCCTTCTCGTGTTACGCTTCAGGTTGCCACTAAGATCATGCAGAATATAATAGATAAGTTTGCCACACACGATATATTTGGCCGAGAGAACTATGAATATTATGCCCGCGTCACGGGTCGCATTCTAAAGGTGCAGGACGAGTGGATATGCAGCTTTCAGTACCCCCCACCGCCCCGTGGCAAGCTGGCCCAACAGAAATACGCACGTGAGTGTTGCCACAAGGGCAGAGACTAGGAAATCGCTCTGCCCCAATCAGTTTAGTCACATTGAACCCTTGTTATAATGTTCTTGTCTTGTCGCATTCCCCAACAGTTCAACACTCTCTGGAGGCGGAGAAGACCTGGCTGCAGTGCCAGTGCGAGCGTTGGGGCTTACGTGAGTACCACCTGATTGATACACGCACACACACAAATATATTTATATATACGTATATACATAGATATAGATAGATAATAGATAGATTTTACCTTTGCTTTGCTTCTGGAATACTACTCTTCTTTCCCCGTTTCCCCCGAATGTCTACACACACACACACACACACACACCCACACTACATATATATACACACTGTCCGCTTTAACTCCACTCCACTCCACCCACTCCACCCCTTCCTCTGTATTGGTGGATAAGCTCAACGTAGAGGTGTACCGAGAGCCTTTGGGTTTAATCACATCCCACATCCCGCACCCCCATCTGTTACGCTTACTGCATGCATACGTATACGTATACGTATACGTGTACGTATATTAGTTAGTTCCTCATTCCAAAACGAAGATAAAAACAAGAAAAAGATCAATCATCAATCCATTTGCTAACAACTTGAAATGCTGACCATTTAGTGGCCCAGGAGGAATCCCGCTCGACACCCGCTCTGCTGACCAGCTCCAGTTCGGCTTTGGAGAACAGCGTCCTCTCGCTGGGCGTCTCGCCAGAGCACTCGTTCATCGAGAGCTGCGCCCGTCTCTCCGTCTCGTTGGAGGGACCCGGAATCTTTGCCATGACCTCGTCCCCACTGCCAGCCAAGCGCCAGGGCAACGGCAACGGCAACGGCAACGGCAATGGGAATGGGAATGCCAACGGAAATGCCACAGACTACGACTACGATGACTATGCCGACGATGATGAGGACAACGATGAATTGGACGGGGCTCATCCGGACTTTCCCGCCGAACTGGAACTGAGCTGCATTGAAAGTGCTCCTCCAATGAAACAGCAGGCGCCGCCCCAGCTGCGGGCCATCTATCGCCAGAAGCATCGTCAGGCCACAAAAAACTACCATCATCAGCTGCAGGACGATGAGGACGACGATGATGAGGATGAGGACGAGATGACCGTTGTGAAACGTCGCTATCGCCAGAACAAGAAGAAGCCGGTGCCCAGTAGCAGCAGCAGCAGCCACCACCAAAGACGCCTCCGCACTGGAACCAAGAGCCTCGACGGCAGCGGCGAGCGACGCACTGTGCCCGAAGCCCCTACCATTGCCGGGGGCAATCCAACGCCGCCCAAGCCAAAGCAGCGCACCTGCAGCCGCTGCAATCGCGGCATACGCCACAGCAGCTCCTGTAGCTCGAACTCAGCCGGGCCAGTCGGCTCCAATGCAGGAGCGGCCTCGGGCACCGCAGGCGACGGGGGAAACAACGGCATGACCATGGAGGAGCTGAGGGCCGTCAACCGCTATGCGGAGAGCACCAAGAGCCTCTCGTATCTGCCACAGGTGAGGGACGAGTTCTTGCTGGGATCAAGGATTTCCGTTTAAGATCCCCCGTCGATCCGATATGACCGTAATATTAAACAAAACAAAAACCTTCCTAGATCATAGACCCCTAACGTTACGAAATTTCTGCTCGAATATCAAGTTTTGTTTTCCTTTTGCAGGAAGAATATTAATCAAGAATACTATAATCGAGAATAATCAATAGTTTAGTTGAAAGACTTTGATTTTTATTTTTAGTTTTTACTTTTTTCATTTTTCCTTTAGTTTTTCTTCTTTTGTTTCTGTTTTTTCTTTTGCCACCCTTGTGTTTCATTTGAAATTTTTATTTAAATCTCCTAATGGAATTCTTTACTACTTGATTTTGTTGCAAACACTTTTATACCTTTTTTATATGTATGTATACATCTCTCCTTACTACATCAAACTCTTGTATGTTCATTATTTTGTTTAAGTTTATTTTTTTTTCTATTTCTATTTCGTTTGCATTTTGCGAATTGGAAATGCACCGAAAGGCATTTCCTAATACTATATAAACACGTTTTTTGACTAAGTATTTCGCTCTTCTAACTCAATCACTTTGCAAATTGGTCACAAATGTTGAATATTTTCCATGTCTCTAGTTCTGGTATTGTTATTATCATAACCTAGATCACACGTTTTCCGCCTGCCAAAGCAACAACAATAACTACAATACTCACACAACAACAACAACAAGCAAACAAACAAACAAACAAATAAAACCACACCACAAAACCTAACTTACATATTCATTATTGTAAGCCATATGAAACGCACTTAAAGCTTCTGAGAACGGTACAACAAAAATACCATGCAACAAGCAACGCAACATTAATTTTCCACAAAAAAAAAAAAAAAAACCGAAACTCTGTAAACACAATTAATTAATTATAAACGTATCTGAAGTTTCCGACTACCCGATTACCCGATTATCAGTTTTTCCGTTTTCTCATTTATAATATTTGATTTTTCAATTCAGTTTTTCTTAAAAACGAGAATTACTTACAAAACTAAACAAAAATGTGTAACTATCTCAACCGAAACATGAAATACAATACCATTTTATAAACCCACTTTACCTATGCCCAAAGACATATTTTCACTAAATAAAAAACGAGTGCTAAAACCTAAAACCTGCAAGATACAAAAATGAGTTTGTTCAAGGCGACCGTTGGGCTAAGACAATTATTGGCTGTAAGTTTGCTCTCAAGTGAATTACCGATTACTGTACAGAACTGTTCTGTTGTATATACATATAATGTTTGAAGGGTTCGAGGGATATAGGGAATGCATACAAGAACATACATTGGCGGGACTCTGCTATCTAGGGAACATTTGAATGTCTTTCCGACGGCGAGCGATCTATGTTAGTGTCTGTTACATATTACATTTCCATCCTTAACATGAGCACTCCAAAAGTATTAGTTGGGATCTATTTTAATCGTACTAAACTTAAAAGGACCAAGTAAAAGCCTCCTGTCTGGGTCAAATATAATCAGATATAATTAATACACCTTACACAAATATGTATCCACAGCAGTAGCTCATAAATTGTACATTAGACGTCTTAGATATTGATTTTCTAGTGTTAAACAAGAAGTTTGTTCGTATCACAAGCAACCACTTAACCACCTAATTAGTTTGTAAATGTTTTGTTCTTACCTTAAACCTTAAGTTGACTCCAAATGTTTTTGTTACCTTAACTACCTATTATTATTTTTGTATTTGTATTATTATTATGTTACGCTGCACGTATTTAGTTTTGGATTTTGTTTTCCTGCCTATGTAGATCTAGTTGACTGCTATTTGTGGCGTCTCTAACATGGTTTTGATCTGTTTGAGGCACCCCGCGACACCCATATACATAAATAGTTTAATATTTAACCAAATTAATTTAAGTTTTCGAATAACCAATGTCATGCAGCATCTACAAAACACGATCCAACTTGTAATTATCCAACTTTTCCCCGAATCTATTTACTTAGTGTTGCTTGCGCTTAAACAATATCATTTTTTCACCCTGAGATCCAATGCAATCCAAGCGCTTTTCTTCTTAAAAATGTCTGGTTAAATCATTAGCACGTTAGGGGTATTCACTGTGAATGTGTTCAGCATTTCTATGATTGCAAAAATACCCCTAGTGCTTCTATATGTATGGTTTTTTTTCCTTCCCTGTTTTACAAAAATACGTATGTACATACGTACATATATTGACAATCCTGCACTTATTTCCACTGCGCTGATTCTGCTATATTTTATTTACATAAATACATACATTGCATAATTTAAATTTAAAATATTGTTAATGTCTTTTCGTTTCTTAATACATTTTTGGTTTTTTCTTAAACTTTTTGGTTTTTTTTTTTTGTTTTGTATTTAAAGTAATTTATAGTTAAGTGAAAAAATGAATTCCGATAGTTAGAAAAGAACATTTTTAATTGCCAATAACTCTAATGTGATCATTTTGAATCCCCCCCACGTCTTCCCCCACAACTATAACAACAACAACTGTACAACAACAACACAACAACAACAACCACAAATGAAAACCGAATCGAAAAAATGTGTGCAAAACCGAACCGAAAAACTGAAATGTTAGGTCCATGAACGCCAAACCGCCCGAATGCGCACCCGCTCCGAGTGGTTCCTGGGGCCTCGGGATGCGGTCGTCTCACTGCAGATGCCGGCGGACACGTGCAGCGACTGCTGCCTTGCCGCCGCCGCTGGTTACTTGGGTGGCGGCAGCACCCGGGACATGCGCCAGGCCCATGCGGACGGGGACCGGAACCAGGCGGCGCTGCTCTATCACTTCTATCGCAGGCAGCAGCAGGAGCATGAATCCCCACAGGAGCAGCTCTGGGGCGACATGATGGACACCGAAGATAGCTACGGCCATCAGAGGGAGCAGCAGCAGCAGCAGCAGCAACAACATATACATTCCAAAGGCCTTCTAAGGCCCCCCCAGCAGCATCCGCACTCGCATCTGCATCTGCATCCACAACAGCAGCAGCCCCGTCGCCTGCTGCTTGATGTCAATTCGGGTAGTTATAACGCTGGACTCACCAACACTAACAGCAGCGACCACCTGGCGGTGCCCAGACACGCCTTCTCTCTACACGAACCGCTCAACCATTCATGCTACTACTCGACACAATGCTTGACCAGCAGCACCACCAACCGACCTGCCACCGCTGCTGCGGTTGTTGTTCTGGCTGAGGAGGACAGCGACTGCGATTCGTTGGATGGGGGCCGGCTCCACACACTGCAGGCCCATGAGCTGCAGCAGCACAAGGAGCCGCGCCAGTCGCTGCTGCTGTTGCGCCACTCCACGCCCATGTCTATGCCACGACAGCTTCATCGTCAGCGACAGCGGCAGCAGCAGCGGCAGCGACTGGTCAGCAACAGCTCCTCACTGTATCAATCCTTTGAGGAGCAGTCCTCCACCACAATGCCCCTTTCCCGGCGTAATGTCAGTCGGCTCAGCAACAACAACAGCAGCAGCAACGGCAACAACACGAGCAGTAACAACAACAACTTTGCCACTGTCATTTTCAATGTTTTAGATTTTTTGTTTTAAAAAAGAAGAGGATAAGGAGAGAAACAAAAATGGAATGTCTTGTGTTTTGTGGCTACCAATTGCATCCATTTGAATCCATTCGAAGATAATGACTTTTGCTTATGACCATACTAATGCTATATGTACATTCATATATACATACATTCATACATACATACATACATTTAAACGATCCAGAAATCGAAAATTAATTTATTTATATTTGTTGTGTGTTACTTCGGAGGAATTAAAAAAATGCCACGGACATGCAATCCATGTGGAGTTGAACGTTTATTCGAATGGAAGCCAACAAGTCGGAGAAAATAAATCATATCCTGGGCTTCTCTTTACATAAACCGATTTCCCGTACATGTTAACCGATTTCCCCGTTGCAAGCAATTTTCGAGTATTGAATAACACTTACTTGCAACCGTATTACTTAATTTTGTAATTTACTATTTAAAAATTGGTTTTAATTTAGTTGTTTAATTTATTATTCTGTTTAAACATTGTGTAATGTTTTAAGGAGTTTCCTTGTCTGTGTATGTAGCGATCACTTCCATTATTTTTTGCTTTTTGTGTGTTTGCTTTTTTTATTAATAAATTAATGTATTTATTTATACTGTGTATACCAAAAGCAGAAACTTTGAAAGCTTTTTGTGTTGTTTTATATGTGGCACACTTTATAAACACACACATACATATGTACACCAATATATTGTAATTATTGTGGTTTTTAAAAATTTGTTTTGTGTACTAACCAAGTTTTGTGTCTCTTCGCTTGTTCTCGGATTTTTGTTCAAATGAGTCTTCGTTTCTGTGTTGTTTTCGGATCGCCCCAAACATAACCAACCAGCAATCACGGCAGCAACAATCAAATCAATCATTACGACGGCAACTTGCATTGCAACCGCCACAAGAACAAGCAACAATCTTTTATTTCCTGTCGCTGAATCAAACGATACTGATCAATAAATATTATTTTCCTCTCTTCTCTGTCCCTGCTCTAACTCGATCAGTTGGCAACATCCGTTTGAGTAACAGCGCCGAGTCCATACAGTATGCCTCCCGTCGTCCCCATGCCAGCAACGTCAACTCCAGTCTCGGCGGCCAGCACAATCCCACACGGCGCCTGCTCATTAATGTGCCACGCCAGTACCGATCCTCGCTGCGACGGAACAAGGAGAAGCAGATCGGCGGCAATAGTCAGAGCAACAGTAGCAATAGCCTGGGCAGTGATCAGTTGACCGCCGGATCTGGACCGGGAATAGGGACATCAGCCAGCGTAAATCAGGCACTGAACAGGCCGCTTCTGATGGTGGGCCTTTTGCCGGCCGCCGAGCAGCCGTCGTCGGTGCGGAATTCCATAGCAGAGTGTGGCGGCAGTGATGGAAACGGCGTCAGGATGGACACACTGGAGCACCAGCTGGGTGTCGAGTGCAGCACTACACTGAGCTTCAAACCGCCCCGGCTGTAACAGGAACAGGAATAGGAACAGGCACAGGAATAGGAACAGGACTAGCAACAAGATAAGAATCAGGGGGAGGATTAGGACAACGACACCGACACCGATACCGATACCGACACCTCATCCCCTCAACAGCTACAACTAGGTTTAGGTCTAACGATTTTAAATTGAAACTTTACATTAGAAAATACAAATTTTTTTTATATATGTATGTATGTATGCATCTGTGCGTATGTATACTTCCAACTTAAGCACATATGTACATGCATACATCTCATATATTAGATAATGATAATTATATATATTTATTGTGTATGCAAGAAAAGGCTGATTTTCTTTAGTTAAACAAACCAACAAAACTGGAAGCAAAACCAATATCTACTATAACTGAAACTAACAATACATTGCAAAAAATTGCCAAATTTTAGTGAACGTTCATTTTGTTTGTAAATTGATTGATTCGATTCTGATATTCTGTTGTTACCAAAAGGAAACTCACTGAAACTTAATCATTGTCAAACGAATACTTTACACCTGATCGCAAACCGAAACAACGACGCAAGAAGCATGTCTAAACTACTCGTATAGATACATACATATATCATCTGAACAATCGAGCCAGTCGATTTCGTGACTGGCTCTCCTAACTGAATATAATTCCAATATTATAATGTCTAAGCTCTTCAAATCGAATTAAATCAATTGAATGAAGCTCCTCAAAACTCAATCAAAAGCCACATAACAGATTTACATACATTTTTGATACGAATAAGTGAGAAAAGCAGAGCAAACAAATCGAATATATATTTTACCTCTATAATAATTCTTGAAAGGATTATAACAACATATGTTAGCATTTAAATCTGAATAAGCGTTTTCAAATTATACTTGTAACTGCTTAACGAGAACAATGTGTAATGCCAATATTTGAATTTTGTCATCGTTTATATATTGCTATGTGTACAAACATACATATATACACAATATACATACATATGTAGGTGTCTGTGTGTCAAAGAGACATGCAATACATTTATTTATGTACATAAGTATTATACGATTTGATGGCACTGCTCCACCGCGGAACAATCAAATAGATACAACAACCACAACCACAAGAACAACAACAAAAACAACAACCAAGATAATTCCATGCTGTATAGAACTCAGCGAATCCTCTACGACTAGTAGTAGTTTTAGATCAAAACCAAGTATGCGGTTCATGGCAAGTCCCCCTGGACTGCTCACATCAAAAAATTCCACTTGCCCTCTCTCTAGCTTGAAGAACTTTTCAAACACAATGAAAAATTCTTTATAATGTTAAAAAGAGAGATGAGATGTAACATTTTCCTCGCTGTGTTTGGCCACTATGTGTGTGTTGATTTGAATTTACGTAGACTTATTGTTGGTTAAAGAAGCGGAAAATTAAAAAATAATTTCTTTGGCCTCTTCATACATAGTATGAAACGTTCCATTATATTTATACATATGTACAATATAAACTTAGAGCGCTAAACATTGCCGAAAACAAAGGAATGAGAAATCCAAAAAACACCAATTTGTTGATTAGGCTAAAAAAAAACAACCTATGATATCCACATCATTTTTATTGCTGTGTATGGTAGGCTATAAGCTATAAAATATACAATCTATGTGTATATGGATGTATAAATCTTACAGAGTACGAATCGGAGTGAAGTACATTCATTAGCCACTAAATATAATTAAATATGTATTATATAAATTGTATTGTTAATGATAGGAGGGATACAGATATACATACATATATGCTACGTAAGTGTACAGGATCTGCTCCATAAAATTTCAATCTGAAAAGATTCGAATAGATTTCTCAAATATTTTTTATATATATTTTTTTCTTCTTTCTATTTTGATTTCGTGAAAGTTGCACCTAATATCCCGTACACAAAAAAGAAAGAGAAAAGAATCATACATATAATGTAACTAATTATTGAATGGGAAAAATAAACATTTAAATTGCATACAACTTGCGGGCGCGTCTTGCTTAAGTTCTCTCCTAAATGCTATCCTTAAGAACACATATTTGGTTATTTTGATTTGGTTAGATCTCTTAGCTGTATAGAGCCCTATCCACTATGATTCCGTGTTCGATGAGAAAACTTTCGACGTCGGAGGCAAAAAAGTCGTCGCTCAGATCGTCGGTTAAGCGCACAAAGTTTCCAACTACCGCCTGGGCTTTGTACACCAACAGGGCGGGAAGTCCTTTTGTACGGAAGTCCCTGCTCATTCCGGCCACAGAGCTACATATTTTGGCAAACTTAATGGACGGATAATCGCTGGCCAAGCTTTCAAGGCACTTGTTAAGCGTACTGCAGGCCGCCAGGCTTTTCTCATAGATGTGTATGATGATTGTCGTGTGCTTGTTCTCCTGCTCCACGCAGGCCAGAAACTCCCCGTGGGTGCTCAGTTGCTGCACCTTTCCGAACTGTTGATTGTGTCCCGTTTGACGGAGCATTTCGGCCATTCGTTGCTTCTGGTACTGTTGCAAGAAGTCTTCGCTCATCAGCTCCGACAGTTCGTCGTCCAATTCCTCCTGACGCTTGCGCTCCTCATCTTCAGCGGTTGTGGCCGTAGTCATGCTCAGTTTTTTGGCCAGGGCCAGACGTTGACGCTCCGTTTCATCGCGACGCTCGGCTTCCAGTTGCTTGAAACGCTGCCAATCCTTGACAACACCCTTGGGTCCGGTATTGGTGGATCCTTGTTGACGAAAGCCCCCCGCAGGAGCTGCATCCGGATCCGTGTTAATAGTCAGGCCTCCTGCGGCTCCTTTCCTGCCTGCATCTTTCTCATCATCACCATCGTGGTCATTGTCTTCGCCCTCGCTGCTGCTGCAATAGTACTCCAGCTTCTCTCCTAATAATTTATCCTCCAAAGTGGCCATGGCGTAATGTTTGTGATTTTAATTGAATTAGAGAACTTATAGGGATGATAAAACATATATTTTGTTATATTTCCTGAACCAGATGGTGCAAATGAACCGATATCGATTTATGTTTAGAACGCTTTAAGGTGATTGCACTAACCATACAGTGTATAGATGTATCAGTTCATACAAGGAAAACGTACCCACAGAATTTTCTGCGGCATCTCCCAGGGTGCCTAGGCGTTCGGCTGGAACCGGCTTACTCGAATACATTTAAATGCGCTGCTGGGCTGACTTTGGACGTGTCGCGACCAAAAGAGAGTCGAACGCTACATCTCCCATCAAAGCTAATTTAATTTTAATTAAATTTTTTTTGATATTTAAAAACATTGCATGTATCGATTAACAAAACTCGTTCCATGAACCAGTTCACCCCCATTAACGTACGCTATTATTAGTTCATTCATCGATACATTCATCGATACTGTGGTACATCGATACCAAGCGAATTGCAATTTCCTACCGTTAAATTTAATATTTTATTTTATGCGTTTTGCGAATTACACTAAAGATTTTAGCCAATTTGTCTGGCACATTGAATTGGTGCATTATCTGTTCCATACTGTTGAAATCCGCTTTTTCCAATTCGTCGCATGAATCATCCGATCCTGAATCATCGGCCAGCGCCAATCGTTCAGCAAACGACACAATGCCGCACCAGGCACGAAAGTCCAACTCAACGGTTCCTTTCTGGTCATGCCCATACCCCAGCATATTGAGAGTATTACGAACATTTTTCTCGGTTCCGTGAAACTCTAGAACATCCTCGAGAGCTTGAGGCAAGCTCTGCCAGAGTAGTGTGCGCTCATTGTACCTATATTCCGTCAGAGCCATGTCATCAATGCCCATGGCGGGCAGGTCGCTCTCCGGCTCTTCGCAACGGCTCAAATATTTAAGAAAGACGCGCTTGTAGAGCTGCTTACGCTGCTGGGAGACCCACACGTATTTGCTCAAGTAATCCCATGGGGTCATGGCTGGGGAGGACTCAAGTTAGATGGAGTTGGGTTCAAAGGGTTTATCTCTAACCGACCGTTTATCACGGAGAGATCCATGGGCACATCGAACCTTGTGGCCGATTTGGAGAACTTGCGTGGCATCTTAGACGTACTTTCGGCGGAGTGATTATCCTCAGCGGCCTTTTGAACAATCTTGTGCTTGGGGGGCATATACTTGATGGCTTCTCTTAGAGCACGATTGAGCTATAGACAAAATAAACGTGTATATATGGACCTGCATAGGTAGCACAACAAGTATTGTATGTACATACATATCGGCCAAAAGTATTCTCTATCAAATCGACATCCAAATCGGTTTTCAGGGCCTGAAAGGCCTCGTCTGTGAGGAAACTTCCCTTCAGGAGGATCGGCTCCCGTTCACTCTCTCGCTTATCCTTTGGCAGCAGACTCACCGAATTGGGAATCAGACTGGGTCTAGTGCTGGGATTGAGTGAGTCTGGTCCCAGGGCGGCTACTTGTGTCTCCGGATCCTCGCTCAAGTGAAAGGTGGTGGTGGCTAAAGGGAAGTACGCTCTGAAAATAACACACACTATGGATTCCCCGACTGGATGCACATACCCTGAGTTGGCTTTAACTTTTTGCGCTTTTTGCCCCTGCGCACATCCTCGTCGCTCAATTCGTGCTCATTGATGCAGGTCTTGGGCTCGCCCTCCAGCCCACCGATGGGATCCACTCCTGGTGCTAGGTTGGCAGTGGCCAGAGATGACTTGGGTCGCTGCTCGTTGGACTGCTGTCGCCTGGGCCTCTTGTCCTCATGGGCATTGGCCCCGGCGCTTCTGGGCTTTTTATCCTCCTCCAAGCCGCTCTGGGTGAGCTCCGAGCTGGGCTTCCAGTACAGCGTCTCCTGGGAGTGCGATCGCCTGAGATCCAATATGATTTTCTTTCTCTTGATGTTCTCGTGCTTGCCCCATTCGGGAGTGATGCAACGACGGTAAAAGGAGCCAGCACTGGTCCTTGTGTGGATACTGGTCACCGTTGGAGTTGGCGTCATTGGACGGGAATCCGTCTCAGCATAGCGCCGGAATAGATCTTCGGGGATGTTGTCCGTTTCGTGCGGCTCTAGCTGGTCTTCATCAGCCACTTTCCCTGGCTTTTCCTTGCCACACTGGGGATTTTTTCCTTCGATGGCCAGAGATGTTTTCAATTGATTTATGACATCCTTCACACCGGATGGCGCTGGATGGTTGCACAGCACGGAGCAGCCCTTGGCAAAGGGATTGAACAGTCCGCCGAAGGGTCGCAGCGAAAGTGGCATCGGAATGGCCTCAAATCTGAGCATCCGCGAATCATCAGCATGATAATTCTTACGCTGTTAACAATAGCTGCTGCAGAACTACTGGTATTATCTCTGAATTTGCTGAGTTCTCTTACCCTTTTGAAGAATTTCACATGTCTCTTGGGCGTCGGAACGAGACCCGTGCGTGTTGTACCGCTCATCTTTGCCAATAAACAAACTTTGAAACGGTGGCAAAAAAGGAAAAGCTGGCTTCCATAAATAAAGTGTATTGTTGCCAAGACAACTCGGTCTGGTCCGTTATTGATTGGCTTACAATTACACTTCCAATAAATTTGCTTGCAATTGAACAAGGATATTCATGCTGATCATGTCCTATCCATCAATGGTGGACAACAACAGCGATCGTTTTTCAAATACCTTCATAAAAAAAGGGCATTTCTTTTATTGTTTCTATGGCTTAGGTCTAAGAACAGTGGATACGTGCAACGAGTACATTTGAGTAGGGAATAAGAAAAAAAAAAACAAAAAAAATAATTGACAAATGTTCAGACGCCACACTCAGTACAACGAGCCGCGATGATGCAAATGCCGCAAGCGATGATCCAGCAGCTGGCGCTCATTCGAGAGCGACAGAGTGGAGGAGGAGCGATGCAGAGCGGGCAATATTTGGGGCCCGGCCTCACGCCCGTGTCCAGATGCCACGGTAACAGTGGTTTCGATGGGACCCACTCCCGCCGTGTTGCCCACGGCCCGGGAACGCAGCAAATTGTTCCGCAAGGCGGCACCTGAGCGCGTCGATTGCCGTCTAACCGAATTATTGAATGAGATCTGCAGCGAGAGGCGCTTCTGGGAGAGCGAGGCCAGGTGGTCTGGTGACAGTTCGATGACCTGAGGAACAGCAGCTGCCGCCAAGGCCATGGCGGCCGCTGTGGCAGCACTGTAGCTGGGCAGCGTGGAGGTGGGCGAGGCATTGCCGCAGTTGCAGGTGGCCGAGTTGAGCGAAATGTTGTCGACACTGCCATCGCCGTTGGCGTTCGTCTCCACCAGGCTGTATCCCACGGCCTGCTCCTTGCCGCCGCCATTGTCGTTGCACTCGAATATCTTGATGATGGGCACTACAGACGGAGTGAGTAGGATGCCTGCCTTCCGGAACTCCTCCAAGGCATCGTCGTAGGTGGGAAGGCCGGAGACTATGGTGTAGGAGGGTAACGATTCTGCCTCGTAGTCCGGCGGACAGCGGCGGCAGATTTCGATTGTGGGGTCGCTGTGATTGGCACGGTCTGAAATGTACAAATCGAAAAATAAAATAAACATAAACACACGCTCGTATACTTTTTACATCTCCCAAGTTCTTTGGATTGTCTCTCTTTAATGCAAAAGTGAACAATCATACGTATCAAATCAATTTTCTAAAAACTCCCAAGCTTATGGTCAGTCATCCCTCAGATACATACATAGTTAGATAACCAATACTATTTGGGGATTGCTGGGGGTTGCTGATCTATAGGAAATGTACATACGAAGTGCTTGTTTCTTTAAAAGCTTCACCTCGACCATGTGACCGACCGAGTGCAACCCAACCCTTAAAGGTGGTAAAAGTGTACCTTTTGCCGGATGGGAGTTAAAGAAGGTGAGTCAGCATCCAGCAATCCCAGTCGGGTCGGCTGCAGTGATGGAGTGGAGGCAACTGTTGATGCGGCAATCCTTTCCGGTGGCATAGTACAAGATTTTGAAGATAAGCCGCATGCTGGATGGCTTGAACAAACGGTGGAAATGGCACACGTTTCGTTTCACACCCTTTTTCTGTGAGGTGGGTGGCGGGGGGGGGCTTAAAGCCTGCCTGCGGGTCCCTTGTAGTCCTCCCAGAGCGGGCAGGCATTTTCACACCCACATGAATGAACCCACGGACGTTCACTTTTTGAGCAACACTCTGCCAGCTAACGAAATTAAATTGATGATGCACAAGGAGGCGGACGGAACGAAAATGAAATCACATTTGATGTCAGGTCCGGGTTGGGGTTGGGGATGGGGTGGGACATCGTTTGCCATATGGCGGGCAGAGTAGTTCGGAAGCTTCTCCCCTGCGACAACAGCTCAACATTTAAGCTTTTTTGTAATTTTCAATTGACTTGAGATAATTATGGGCCAGCTTACATCGAGCTTAAGCCGAGTGCAGGGAGTCGATTTAAATCTGATGTACAACGACCAGAATCTCTGGGGCTGTTTCAGGATTGTGGGAGAGTACTGAATACTGATTACCATCTCCATTGACATGATAAGCATTGGTGTGTTTCCAGAGCCATAAGAATTGGCGATGAAAACGAATTTAAGTAAAAACTTTTCGGGAAAAATTGAAGTTCTTTAAGTTGACGCAAACGAAAAACGCGTTGGACAGGCCCTGCGGCTGTTGGGCCGCTAACTACTTGACTTGATGAACTGCCAGCTCATATTCGTGAGCCCAGGGACATGGACACACTTCGCATTCGATTCCCCAAGCGGAGCTTGGCACAACAATAAAATGAAGTGCATCGTATAAGAGGGGAAAGCGGGGGAAGCGGGGGAAGATGGGGAAGCGCTAAAGAAAATAAACAAGGCGCAAAGTGGAAGTGTAAGTGCGTCGTGCATAAAACATTCGCCGCAAGCCATAAGCCAAAAACAAAATGGACACCAAATTTTTCACTAGTCAATATACTAAAGGTCGTGAGGACGCCACGCCACGCCACACCACACGGCCACAACATGAGGAGCATAAGCCAAGACGGGCCAGAGATATTTGGGCGTTCGCCATAACAACAAAACAGCAAAACAACAAAAAGTTAAACACACTTTATGTTGGGGCTACCGTCTTAGTGTGCTGGTGGGGCATGTAGAGAGGGGCAGACAGAGCGATGCGATGCGACGGGAGCACGTTGTGCGTTTTGTGGATTTGTGCTCCCCCCGCCGCCACCGCCGCCACCACCAACCAAAAGAGGGAAGAGCTCAGGCAACGAAAAGTGACGTGCCTAGGCCAGGCCGATGGTAATGGTGACAAGCCTGCCAGCAGACAAAAAAAAAAAAACAACAAAAACAACAAAAAAAAACAGGAGCAACCAAACGCTCTTTTTTTGGCTGGATGGATGCGAGGCGGGAGCCTGGTTCTATGGCTTTCGAGGCACGTAAGCAGTTTATCCCCGCACCAAACAAAAAAAAAGAGAGGAGAAAGGGGGGAACAAAAACTTCAGCCCACATTTTTGGATGCTGGGAGCTATCGTCGTTCGTTGTCCTTGGGGTTGGTAAACACGGCACCAAATTGCCGTTTAAATTTCTCCTCAATGTCTACGCTGGGGGCAAAGCGGCCTTGAAACATTATTGTGACTGGTACGTACATACATTTGCCTGGCCTGGGCTGCTGGGCTGCTGGGCGGCTGGGCGAGAAGGGTGCTTCTCCCAGGCCCAGCAACTTTATATTTGAAGTTGTGGCTGGAAGACATTGCCAGGGGAATCGTCAAGACAGGCGTTAAATGCTACCTATGCCTCCCATTGGACTCGGGTCCGGTCCATGTCAAGGGGTTTGGGGTTACTTTGGTAACTTATGGGTCTGTCTGGCACTTTTTCCTGTGCTGTGGCTGTGCATACTCCACCTGCTCTCCCGCTCACCTGCTCACCTGATCCCCTGCCCGCCTGCTTGCCTGCTCTTTGTTTAACTGATTAAACTCTTGCTCGAGCGAACATGCAAGTACATTTTCTGTTTTTAGGTTTTTGCGAAAGCCCCGTACCCGTTTGAAGCAAAAGGGACGGAAAAACATTTGTTGTTAGCCTCTTTCCGACCTAAACGCATGTCAAAATTGTAATGTTTTTTGTTTTAGCTGTAGGCAAGAAAAATTATGTTGGCCAGGATATGCCTAAGATCTTGCCCCACCGTTAACACAGTAACAATGCGAAGGAGCCGTCAGACTTCAACGAATCTGCCATCATCTACAACTGCAGCGTATTAAAACTACGAGTAACTGTTAAATTATTAGCAAGACAACCCATCCATATCAACAGGACTGGGGGCTCTATCTGCGTCTGGGCCTTGGCCTTCCTGCGCACACGAAAACCGAAATGAAGAAAAATTGGGGCATGTCAGTTAAAGGCAAAACAACAATAAAAAGGAAAAACCCCGACATGAAGACATCTTCCGCACAAGTAAACGAAACACGCGCCAGAAGCATCCAACATCCAACATCCCACATCCCACATCCAACAACCAACCCAACAACAAAACCAGACCAGACCAGCCCGGACCTAAGAAGTAATAAGTGTGTCTATTTGTTTGCAAATATTTCATTTCCTTTCCCGTGCCACCCTCACAAAAAGCGTATCTGGTGACAATGGCAGAGCTGGACAACGATGGAATCTCACGAATATCACATTTCCTTTGAAATTAAATTATATGCATAGTAGTATAGTAAAATATAGTAACTTTAATCGCAGCTGAGAACACTTTTTCGTGATCTATTTACAGTCCCTTCCGTTGAACGTTGAACTTGCTCAAAGTTCAACTAATACATTAAATGCAAACAGCGTGCGTTAACAAATCAAAAAAACAAAGAAGTCATTTATAAAATGCATAGCACACATGGTGCCTTGCCACCAAAGTGTTGAATGTTATTAAAAACAGTATAAACAACTTCCCTTCCTAGTGGGATCTGTTGTGGGTCGTGGCCGGATCCGCATCCGCGTCCGCGTCGCCGCTGGCTGTTCATAGGTACTAGGCGTTCCAACAAAAAGCAACGTATAACCACAAAGTACCACTTTGCCCTGCCTATGGGCGGTGTGGAGCAGATGCCATGCCGCAATTTTCAAATTGACTTTTGCACATGTTGCCGCCGTAACGAAAATGTGCGCCAACAATAGCATAGCATACATAAGTACATATGTATGTACATGTACATACATATGTATACTCGTACATAGCCACGAAAGTAGTGCCAAAAGAGGGCGAAATAATAAGAAAATGCATTGGCAGCAAAAGGCAGCTAAAAAACGTGCCAATTGAGCGCGTGAGAAGCATGAACAAATAGTTGTTTTTGTCAGAAAACAAAAAAAAACGTGGGTCAAAATCGAAGTATCCATCAAAACGGCATTAGTGGGCGCCAGCTGCGCTTTATATTGACTTTGAATTTGGTTTTTAAATTTCAACCGTCTTTGCACCAATATTCAAGTAAAGTAAAGTAGAGGTGGAGAAACATCGATGTTTAAAGACATCGCTTTTAGATTACTATCGATGATTTGCTCTATGTTTTTCCACCTCAAAGTGAACAGGGTTGCAAAGAGAACAGCGATCAAGCGGACGCACACCAACACACACACACACAGCCATACTTTTCTGCACACAACGCCAAGGGTAGGTATGTATTAATACAAAGCGCGCTCAAAGAACAAAAGAGAACGAATACAGAGAGACAGTGAGAGAGAGCGCAAGAGCAACATTGAAAAAAATCTGCTGCCAGCGGCGTCGGTGGATTTATTTGGCTCGCAATGCTGCGCCGCAGTTTTTGTTGTTAATTTGTACTCTACACTCCACTTAATTTTTAAAAGAAAAGCAAGCTGAAACAAATACAAACTGGGTAGTGAGTGTTTAAGTTGTTAAAAATGGCCAATGTTCCGGTGCCGATGCCGTCAGTGCTGAAAACAGCAAAAAAAACAAATGGAGACTCCGTCGCGGTGGCTGCGTCGTCGACTGCGGCGGCAGCGTTGGGTGACAACGAAGACTCGGAAGAGTCCGAGTTGGAGGAAGATGACGATTTGCTTGATGATCCCGACGATGTCGTTCTGCAAATTGACAGCGAAGACGAGGCCGAATTGGAGGCCCAGCGCATACGCTTGGTTGATATGAAAGCAGCGGCTGCGGCAGCGGCAGCGGCAGCAGAGACAGCAGCAACACCAACAAAGTCGCAGGTCAGTAACGGTAATCAGCAGAAGCAGCAGCATCAGCAGCAGCATCAAACGAATGACAAAGCAGCGTCCCGAAAACCTCGTGGACGTCCTCCTGGAACTGGCAACAAAAAAAAACAGAAAACATCGAGCAGCCCCCAGGCCTCCACAGCATCATCCCTGGTCGCCGCTCAGGTTTTGGCAGATGAGAAGTCGTATCGCTTCTTCTACAGTTGTACGCGCTGCTGCAACCACTACGGCGACGGACTGTCTCTCTCCCGGCACTTCCAGAAGGAGCACTCAGAGCAGGACTGCCATCAGGTCAAGCGCAAGCGTGGCAGAAGCAAAGTTTCCCCTAGTGGAATAGAGTCAACGCCTCCTCTCACTCTGTCCACCTTGAATGTAGGCTGTTTGAAGCCTTGTGCCCAGCTGCTCATACAAGGGGAATCCCTGTTGCAGCTTTGCCTGGCCTGCAACTCCCAGTTTGTGGATGTGAAACACTTTCAGCATCATCTGAGCGAGCAGCATGGCTTCTTCAAGTTGATCGTGCCTAAGGAGGAGCCCACTGAGGTGCCACCCACAGCTATGGTGACCATACCTGCTGCTATAGCCATGAGCAAGTCCAGTCAGCAGCTTCAGTTGCCCATCCCAGCACCGGACACCCCACCGCCCGAACAGGATGGCAAGGAACCGTCGGGGACTGGCTCGTGCACCGATAAAGATGATCTCGATATAATAAACGCCATGGTAGCCAAAATGGCAGCCGAGAGGGGCAAGCCGAACTGCGCTCCCAAGGTCAACAAGATGATTATTAAGCTGCCAGATGTGGCCAAGCGGGTCAAAAAATGTAAGGATCAGGAGGTAAAGACTCAACAAAAGGAAAGAGAGCACGAAACGCCAGAAAACGTGGAGAAACCAGAAAAAAAGAATCAGGAGAAGCCAGACCAAGCAGTGCCAGATCCGCTGCAGCGTCCAGAGGTGAGTTTGAATCTAGGGATACAGGCAATTGGAATTCTTATTCTTCTTGTTTCTCGTTTTTCACCCAGGAGCCCACTAACCCACCCAAGCGGAAGCGTGCTTGCAAACAATTATCACCGTCGCCCTCGGAGACAGAGAAAGAGATCAAAAAAGAGACGGAGCCAAGCGAGCGACGCATGCGCAAGACTCGAAACTTTGTCGACTATGTGATGGATGTGAAGGATGAGGAAGACGAAGACGAAAACGAAGAGGAGTCTGAGGGCTCCTCTGCCACAGTTTCGCCGCATAACAGCTCGAGCGACGAGAGCCTGGCGTCGATTAAACGGGAGTCAATAGAGGAGTCTCAGAGCACTGGTAGACCCATACACACTTGTAACTTTTGCGGCAAGACCTTTCAGCGCTTCTCACGCATGCAAGATCATCTGCGAATCCACACGGGCGAGAAACCCTTCATTTGCAATCATTGCGGAAGAGCTTTTCGGTTGAAGATGCGTCTCGCAGAGCATAAGCTGCGTCATCGTACTGAGAAGGCCTACCAATGCGAGATCTGTTCTATGCCCTTGGCCACCAAACAAGATCTATCACTGCATATGCGTCATCATAAGAACGACAGGCGGTACAAGTGCGACAAATGTGACAAAGGCTTTGTGCGAAGCTCCGACTTGGCCATCCATGTGAGAATTCACACCGGAGAAAAGCCCTATGCTTGTGATCTGTGCGGCAAGGCCTTCCGAGCTCGTCAGAATCTTGTGGTTCACCGACGTACTCATTTAGGCGACAAGCCGGTACAGTGTGAGCTCTGCGACAAACGGTTCGCAAGGAAGATTGACATGCGAGTGCACATGCGCAGGCATACAGGTGAGTAGACTATAATATTAGACATTCACTCGGAACTGAATATGGTTTTATAGGCGAAAAACCCTTTAACTGCGAGTCTTGTCAGCGTGGCTACTCCTCACGTGTGAATCTTCAGCGTCATCAAGAGCGCGAGCATGGCAAAGGCTCGCAGAAGCCAGAACGGACAAAGACGGGACAAGGAAAAGAGGCCAAGCCGGAGGAGGGAAACGAATCCATCCCTGAGAAAGAAGCAGAATCTAAGACAGAGAAACGAACAGAACCCAAAGACAAAGCTAATCTGCGCCGTCCGCGGCGTGAGAAGTTGCAGAAAAAGATCGCTGCCCAGGAAAAGCTACTGAATGATCTGAAGCGCAGCCTAAGGTCCTTGCCGGACATACCCGAAGAGTCTTCCACAGGGAAGAACGAATTGGACATGTCTAAATTTCCAGCCGATGCCGGGGCTGGCTGTGTCCCTCCCGCTCAGGTGTCAGTCACAGTCTCCATGCAAGTGGAGGCCGCAGCTAATGTGGAAGACGATGAGATCACGCCGGAGAAAGAGAATGCTTTGTCCAGCGGCTCTCCGGTCGATGGCAAGTCCAAGACCAATCGAAAGATTACGAGTTACTTTACCGTCGTTGGCCAGAAGGCGGAGATGAATAACCTAAAGACTTAAGATCAGGATCAGCTACTCTTACTCATTACTTTAAGATGCCACTGTACTTGGAAGTTGCGGATAAGTTTCCCTAGCGTAGCGTACACCTCGCAATGTGTATTTTTTGGATTTGCAATGCAATTTGCAGCAGGGATTAAGTATTCTTTTTATACCATTTATTCATAACTATTAACGTGAAGTGAAAATTGAATTATTATAATTTTGTGGTTTGAAGGAAGAGAAGCCCAAAAAGCACATATTCGACGTTGTGAAGTAACATATAATCCTCGAGAACAAGAAAAGACTACTTTTAAAAAGAATAATGATATTTGATATGAAAAACAAGCAAGAGACTGCAGAGTATATTTTTTATACATAAATACAACTATATTTACATAGACGGAGCAACTTTTGTGAACAAACGTAAAATTTAAAATATCAATAGATTATCTTATAAGCAAACAAATCATGAAAAATGTTCGCAAACTCTCAAGGAAATTAGAGTAGCTTTGACGAACTTTGACTGTAAATAACTGAAATATCACGAAAATCCTTCGCAGGCACTACTGTCTCAACGAAGAGTCTATACTGAAGAAGTTACCATTTCGTTCAATCTTATCGTGTTACTCTATTCACTGAATACTAGATGTGTAAGCAAATGCGAACAGTACCCCATAGCTATCACTCGATTTGTCAATCGAACAAACAGAATGGAATTTTTTGAATTGCATACTAAAATTGGCTACACAAGTCATTGAACATTCAATTGAAATATGCGCACTTAACAACTAAATATACTCATATTCCAAAACAAATACAATTTAAATGTAATCATATTATTCGTAAATATAAGCCACCAAAATCGATTCGGGAGAACGTTCGTTTCCCCGAACAACCCTCAGATCTATCTCAGAAGAATATTTACTGTATTTATTTTACATGCATTTATCTCACGATATTTACTTAATTTCTCGAATTATAAGTTAAGTGAAAAAGACGATGAACAAAGAGTCGAAAAGGTTTTGCTTGAACGGTTTTTTTTTTTAAATTTAATTTGAAGACATTTATTTTGTCCACTTACTTTATAGAATCTACTATAGAACTTCTCATTCTTTAGTAACTAAGAGAGTTCCCTGAATATACGATATTTTTATAATTTACTTTATCGACCTGAATTATATGTCATTTGCAAATTGTTGCGCTTTTTTACTTCAACCCCCAAATTCGCAATTACCTGAATGGGGTGTGTGTGTGTGTGTGTGTGTGTGTGTGTCTATATGTGGCTGCCTCGACGGCCTTTAGTTTTGGGGGAAAACGAGAGGACGCTGCCACAGCAGCTGCTGTTTCAGGCTACAGGGCTGCAGTACCAGCCCTTTGTCAATTTTACAGCACTTTCAGATATTGCTCGAGAGGACTGGGGTGGACTGATAGCATCTAGAGAGTAAATTCAGGACGACAGTTTGTCATTTGTAATGGGGTTCTATGCGGTCCATTTCATAGTGCCAACGGGGTTGGATTCAAGAGAGAGAGAGAGATAATAAACAAGAAGGGGTGATAAAGAGAGATAGAGGGAGAGAGAGAGAGACTGAGAGAGCGATTCAGGAAGAACTGTTGATCGAAATATCGACATATAGCAAGGAGTATTTACTGCTATATCGATATTTAGCGATTTAAATTGTCTATTAAAAGCAGAGCAGAAATTGAGAAACACTTCACCTTTTGACAAAAACGGCACGGATTTCGTGCCAAGCCAATATTTGTTTCTATATATTTACAGCTATATCTATTCCATTTCGTATCCTTCATTTGCATATTTTTGTATCGTTGACATTTTCATTCTACTTGGAATTTGAAGCTGAAAAAACCAATTTCCTTGCTAACATTGCCTTTTTCTATTTTGGCCGTGGGACTTGCTTATCATCTAAGCGCTGCAATGACAATTTATTCTGTTTTGTTATCTTTAAACAAGCGAATAACAGAGAGAATGGAGGGAAGAAAAATGCAAACGGAAGCCCAAGCAGAACAAAAACCATCAGACTTTTCCATGCAGCATGCGCTTTCAATACAATAGTACTCATACGAAGAGTGGTACCGTCTGCTTTAGACGGTTCTGTTGGCTGGTTGGTTGGTTGGTTCGTGTGTACGAGCACATACATATTTCCAAAAATCAACGTGACACCTCATACACACACGAGCGCGGAGTTGTGGCTGTGTAAAAATATGCAAATTAAGTGTGTGGCGACTTTTGTTGCAGCCGTTCTTGTGTAGAAAGAATAAAAAGTGGGCGATAGCAAGCGAAAGAAAGAAAACCATGGTAAAACGATAGTTGAGTTTCGGACTACAAGATACCCGTGATATTGTCACAGATATTGACAAATGTTATAAATCAAAGCCAATATCATCATTATTCGATTGTATATATATAACGCTCGAACGAATGGGTTTTTTATACATCGCTATATCTGATCAGAGATCAGAGCAGAGAGTCAAGATCAAGAACAAGTGCACCTAAAGAAAGCTGAAGCTTCTCCGCCTTTCTGCTTCTCTGTTGCGTACATTTGAGCGAAGAGAGTATACCTTTGTGTCGGCTGTAAACTCCATCACGCATACACATTATTCGGGCTGGCGGCTCTAGATAGCTCAGCATGGAAAAATGAGTATACGCCCCGCTGTACACTCAGCCAGCGACGCGGACGCATGTGTTTGTGCGATGATCGCACAAGTCTGCGTCGCCTGTGTTTTTGAGGCTGGCTCGTCAGCGTTTTTACACTTTTATGTTGTTGGCTTTTAATTGAATTTCGTTTTAGTTTCAGTCTCAGTCACCGAGTCAGACATTGACTTCTTTTTCTCTTTCTTTTTCTTGCTCGGCTGTGGTCTCGTTAACATGCAACTGAGAGGCGGCGGCGGCGGCAGCGTCGGCAGCGGCGTCAGTGGAACGTGTTTTCGCCTTCTTTCTCTCCCGTTCTAAATTCTAGTCTCTGTTAGTGCTGTTAGTTCTGCTGCTGTGGCGTCTCTCTTGATTCTGGTTGCTTTGTTTGTGCTGGTCTCAGCTCTTTGTTTGAGCCGGTTTGCCGTCTCCTATCTGCCTGCGATTGTGTTTGCACAGCGGGAGAGCCGCAATGTCACGTTGTACAACCCGAAAGCGCGCGCGTCTTTTGACATTTGAAGTTTTTGAATTGCCAACGTTCGTTTCGTCCGTTTCGTTGCTTTAAAGATTTATGACGATTTTTTACGATTAAGTTTAGGTTTATTATATTCGAAATGTGTAAATCGTCAGTGACCAGTATTTTTTGATTTTTAAAAATAAAAAACAGCTAGGATTCTCGCTCTCTTCCACAATATATATCTATTAAACATTATTTGTAAGTCCTGTTGACAGCTCACATTCAAATTATTTATCCATTAATCATGCAATCGTTCGTGTCACAAAAACCAAAAATAAAGCTTAAAATACATTCGAGTTCATTTCCAGTCGACTCCGAAGAGTAGAAAATACGAAAAAATTGAAATGAAAGCTAAAAAACCAACCAAACAAACGTAAATGAATCAGAGCATCGTAAACACGACTCTGTCGAAAAAAATGCAAAATGGTAGAAATGTTTAATGTCCGGATACTGCGGGACTGAGCAGAAGAGAAAGAGCGACATTAAGAGTGACAGATATAGAGTGAGGATAGAGATACAGATGCAAAGAGAGGAAGAGAGAGAGAGAGCGAGAGAGAGAGAGAGAGTGAGAGGGATAGAGTGAGTGCAACTAACCGCTGAGTGTGCATAATTTATAAAGCTAATTAAACGCGCATTTAACTAATTAAAAATATAGCGCGCTTCAATTATTGAAATATGCTGCAAAATTATGATAAAGTCCAAAAGAGCCAAAGATAAATATTTGCCATTAAAGTGCGAATGTATGTGCACTGTGTGCTCTCGCTGTGTCGTAGTGTGTGTGAGGCTGAAAAATCTGATTACCTGGCCGAATATTGAAGTCCCGAATGCATGAATGTATGTAATATGTACAATGTATGTGCACAATGTACATATATCAAAATGAACATCACGTATCCGACACGTATGACGCGAAAGCGGTGAGGGTTCAAGCTAATTTTTGTGCTGGCTTTTTGGCTTTTAGCAAACAAACACTAATTAACATTTCGATATGCCGCCGCACCGAGAGAAGCAGAGAGAGAGAGAGAAAATAGCGAGCGATGGGGCGTGTGGGATAGGAGAGATCTGCTGCTTTACAATCACAGCCACTGCTGCTTGCCGATGCAAAAACAGTTTCAATTAAGCAATTAGCGCCATTGAAATGAACCAAAATCGTTTCGTTTCGTTTCGTGCCTTATAAACCGAGCAATCAAGTCGATTTGTAGGGCTAACGAAGATGTGATGTTTTGCAAGGCTCTCTTTTCACCATCATCTCTTTTCTGCAATCTATGTACATCTGATACAGTGGTGCAATTTCCGATTCAGTTTTATGGCGCATAGAGTAGAGTAGAGGCAGAGTATCTGGAAGTCTACTCGAACACATTTGCAACTTATTTGCGCTAAGCTTATTAGGTGCATTACTAATACAAATGTTGACTGCCATTTTAGTGGCTGATGCTAATTTGCGCAACATTTTTGGGCACATTTCAGTTAGCATATTTATGCGAATTTCGCGCTTCGATTCAATTCAAGACACAAATTGAAAACAACAAATAGCATTTGCATACATAGAAACAGCAGTACATCCCCTCCGTATAAGCCTTGATCCTATACATCCAAAAATAAGCAGCTTACGGCTTTGTTGTCTGCTGTGCAAACCGTTCTCCGTTGACGTCACTCCCTCCCATGCATTATATAAAGCAGCTTAATGCGACTCCATCACGGTGTAGGGGAGGCTGAAGTGAAAGTCGGAATCCAGTTCAAGACGAACTAAAGTGGGCATTGGCCCTGTGCCTGTGCCTGGGCCTGGGCCTGTGCCTGAATATGCATCATCGCCGTCGCCATTGCCATTGCCAATGCAATTTGCACTTTAATAAACTCGATGAATCGTTAATTACTTTTACAAATTTAATTAATTTTGCACGGATATATTTAATTAACGGTTTGCAAAGCGTAATTCCCGGTATACCCAACTTGATTAGAATGGTAACAAAAAGTTTTCATTGAATCAAACAGACATTGCTCAGGTGTCGGGAAGGTGTCGATGAGAAAGTGATTCTCCTGAGATTCTCCATTTCAACCCGTGACAAAATAGACCCCAAACTCAAATCTGAACCGATTTTGAGGTAGGTAGGTTAAAGTAAAGTAGGATTTCCATTGGGTCTAGCCGACCAGAAAAAGGCGTCGGCTGGAAACAATAAGTGGTGATGCCGCACACAAAGATCTGGGATGAAAAAGCATCAAAAATAACAACAGGCCGAGTGGCGGTGGACAACAATAACGATGGCAAGATAAGCAAATCATTAAACGGAAATTAAACAGCCGTGAACCAAAATGAACGGCTGACATGTCGCGACCCGTCGCTCATACGCACTGTTGTCTGGCCGTACATGAGTGACGTCTGACTGGATAAGGATTTCCCATTGTCTTTTCTGGCAACCACTCACCCCGAAAACTCCACGTTGAAAATTTTAATAAGCGTAATTTACGACATAATATATTGTTATTTGGTCGAGCTGAAGTCTCCTTCAGAGCCACCCATCAACGGCAACATCACTTGTTTTGTGTATTCTATAATTAAATATAGATTGTTTGAACAACTCGGCAAGAAACGTGTTTCGGCACTGGGTAAATACAACAAAAAAAAGGTGGAAAAAGTATTAAAAAAACCATATTGTGAATGGGCCAAAGATCAAAATTGGACTTAGATATGGAAACTAGTGGCTAGTGCAAAAAACTATCAAGAGGGATAATAAAATGCAATAGACGAACACAGACGAAGAGACAAATGATTGAACTACTCCGTGGCAACATTTTCTAAATAGTTGCATACTCGTATCTGCAAGGATGTGGCAAGGTAATAAGGATTTTGTGTGAATCTGAAGGGAAATAAAATAGAGGAGTCAACCTCGAGCAGCAGCACTTTGGGATGTTCATATAAGTACGTACGCACACAATTGACAGCTTGTCAGTCGGGCAGTGCAAGACAAGAAAATTTTAATTAATTAACACACATTTGCCTTGTAATTGAGAGGCGAGCCAGCCAGTGGAGTGGAGTGGAGAGGAGAGGAGAGGAGCTCGAGATGTTGGCAACAGCAGCAGCAGCAGCAGCAGCAAAAGCAATGCTCGATTCCCCCTCGAAATGGACCACTTGACTGCAACTTTAATTAACTGAAAGCGTTATGTTTGTTTTTGAAAGTGGCCAAAGGCAAACACAATGACAGTGGGCGAAGGGGTTCTTCCCGGGCCAAATGGCAGTGTCTTGACTTAGTTCCTCTCTCTCTCTCTCCCTCCCTCTCTCTCTCTCTCTCTCTATCTATGATTTTATCGTTGTGTCGGTCCTAGTCTGAATGTTTAATCATTGTAGTTGGAAATTTATTGGACTAATTGCCTTATAATTTATATTAAATTGAAGGCTGGACAGAATATGATAAATCTTTAGTTGTCTGGCATTCCGTAGCAGCTTCTGCTTTGTGGCTTCTAATTATTATTATTTTGCGAATTGTTTAGCCAAACAAATAGCCGACTAGAGATATACATGTGCTGGCCGACCCCTGAATATTCTTGGCCATTTAATACTCAAGCGTGTGCCTTTGTTTCCAAGTCACAAGACATGATTCTGGATTGTGCTAAATAAATACAAGCTGCAAATTTCAATTTCCCCTATGTGAGTCATTCCCCCTTCTCCGCTACCCCCACCGACACCGCTCCTTCACCGTTTCCGTCTCCGTCTCCGTTCTATTCTATTTTTATATTTATTTTCTATTTTTATTTGTTTTTGAAACCTTCTTTTCTGGCAGACTTTGCTTTGCTTCTGGTACTTTGGCACTTTTGTTTATTTGATTTTATCGCTTGCTATTATTGTGTTTTTGTTCTCTGTTCCTCCCCCTCTCACGGAGCTCCAAGTCTAGCCTTTAGTCACCCATCTGAATGGGTTTCCACTTGTAGCCCACGTCTGATTCAGACTCCAGACTCGTCTTGCAACTCGCAGGAAACGCTAATGTACATATGTATGTAGATTATTTAATGAATTTGTTCATCTCTTTGTGAGAGGAACCACGTGTGATTGATTGAGGATGGGCCTCCTGTACGCCGACTTACATGAATTCTTCCACTGCTGGAACTTGTGGTACACAAAGCACGCACAGATGAAGAAGATCACGAATACGATGAGAAGAGTCAGAATAACACCAATCCAGATATCGCTGACGACGTGGGCAAAGTCCTGGCCATCGTCACCGGTATATATCCTCGATCCGTGGGCAATATGCGGCGGCGGGGCCCGCGCAGCGGGCAGCACATCGCTGAAAAGCAAATCGTCGGTCACATCGGTGGCGCCGCCACTCAGATTGATCTCGACCTCCTGGCGGTCGATGGTGAAGTTGCCCAAAGCCGAGTCCAGGCCCAGAGCCAGCTGTTCGAGCTTATTGATGAGAATGGAGTAGTTGCCGGGCAGATCAAAGCCGCCCAGATCCAGTTTCTCCCCGCTGCTGGTCGCTGTCACATTTAAGGCACTTGTGGCATTGGTACCCTCAGGCAGTGTGGTGGTGGTGGCGGCTCCAATCGATGCAGACTCATGACTGCTGTCCTCGAGGCCCGCCAGCAGCGTGCCCGTGAAGTTGAGAGCTTTCAGTAGATCAGCCATGTCGGAGAGCCTTCGGATTGGGTCTGAATTAGATAGCTTGCGTTCCGCGATTCTTTCGTTTCTCAGCCGCGATCTTGGAGCTTCATTTCATGACTGAAAACACTCCACGAGTGTAGTGTTGCAAATTTTCTGGGCCGATTTTTTGGTGGCTACTCCCGGTTGGCATATGGATTTTGCTTTATTTGATCTGCTTCCACTAGCTTTATGTCATTTTTCACTCTGCCACTAATTGTGTTAACGCGCCGGTGTTAATTCGTCTTACGCATCCCCGACCAACGCGCACGGCTTCTGTATTAAAAGTTGGCTCCCAGATATCGTTGCTGTTGCTCGCAGCCCCACTCCGTGGCTGTTATTGCTGCTGATTTGTTGTTCAAATATTGATCGCTGGCTTTAAATCTGGGCAAAAAGCGTATGCATCTCCTTCGTATATTTATATCTACCTACAAGTACACATGCACCTGTGTACATGTATGTGGATTCGTTTTATTGATTTGCCAAGTGGAAATGAGGGAAAACATTTGTCATGCCTCTGCGCTTTGCTCTGTTTCACTTAATCTCTGCCACTCTGGGCAGCAATATCGTCGTGTATTTGCCTCGCTAATTCGCGATGGCACCTAAGGTTCACAAAAGCCAGGGGAGCGCACGTGCGATCTGTCTTGTCTGGTCTTCGAGTGCAGCTCTTTATGAATGAGAGATGAGCTGAGACTGGGGCTCGAAGGTGAATTTGGACACATTATTGATTCAAAAAGGGATCCCGAAGTGTCCTGTAGTGGTGGCCCCCTGATATATTCCAATTCCATTCACAATCGCCTGTGTTATATTTAAACAGCAGTCAATTAGGCCAATTGTTTACGCAATTCATAAAACATTCATTGCAACAAAGGGAAGGTCCATTGTTATTCAGCCCAGACTAGATATCAGGGCACTTATGTATTTATAATTATATGTATATGTATGGGTATAGAAAGCGAACCAGGCGGAGAAGGGTGTGCAATTATTGAATAAATCAAGTGGAAAATATCAAGTTTTCAATGCACACAAAACAAGTGGATGCTGACTCAGAAAACTGGAGGCTTAGGCTAGAAAACCAGGCCGGACTCAGATGATACTGTTGCCAATGGGCAAGTGAGTTTAAATACATACTCGTATGTGTATGTACTTGTAAGACGACACCCTTTCACTCACAACCAGAACATTATGAGTCTTTGAACTATTTGATCCGCTGATCAGTGATCAAATTGATCAATGATTGAACAGCATTGTAGACTTGTACTTTCCCTTAACCAGATCTTTTTCCTAAAACAGAGCTAAAGACAAAGCCAGAACAATGAGTATTACATTTCCAGTAAGCTTACTATACCTAAATATTTTGTTAATATTTGTAGTCGTATATTTGCACAGTTTTTTCACACTTTTCAGTATTCTGTCTTTAATCAATTGAACTTTATATGGGAATGTCTTTTGGTCTGGTTTTTTTCTGACAAATTTTGTTTTCGTTGACAGACACGGCCGATCGAACAACTTGCAGAGAATTTATAATCGCTTTTCCCTCAATCAGTCGCTCAATCAAGTGAACTCGCGCGCTTTTTTACAGCAATTAAAACGCTCTTCTTGGGATTCTCAGTTATAGCCAAGTTAAAACCAACCAGTTCATCAAGCCAACCGACGTCAGCCGACTGCGACTGCCACTGCGTCGACGTATGCAACAACTGCGACTGTGGCGGCGTGTTCCGTGCCTATCTAGAAGCAGCGCAAAAATCCGAATGCCGAATGAATGACTGCGCCAGTAACTAACGGATTGCCGCTAGCAGGGTCTGAAAAGAAGTCTCCAAGAAACCAAAACGGCTGAAACAGCATGATGTTTGGGGACCACCATAATCATTTTCCCTTCTTCTACACATTTCAGATATTGGTTTAGTAAGATCTAGATTCATATCATATAAAAATGTATTACCTTGGTTTATACATATGTATATTGCATGGTACAGCTTCCTGTAGTTAATTCTAATAATTGATATTCTAATTACGTACATACATATATAAATGTAATCTTTTGATATATTTTGTGGGCAGACCAACCGGCTTTTATATACTATATGTGTATGTATGTACATTTGCCTCTTTATATTAAGCCATAATTTCTCACAATTCTAATACATTAATAAAACATAAAACTGGCAGTAGCAAACGAGTATTTGCATTTGATGTACTTATTCTGCTTTCCCCGCCAGCTTTTCTAATCCTCATGTATATTCCACTTCTATTGAATATAATTTGTATATAATTTTATGCATTGAAACTATTTTGCCGAGCTGTAAGTATTCTTTGTCCGATTTTGATTGTAACAAATTTAGACAACATTGCAGGGCTTTTTGTGGCAGCCAAGTTTAAAATGTTTTAAACTAATTCCAATTGATTTGTTTCAATGCAAGTTCCTGTACCGCCCAACTGAATTTCGAATTTACTAAAATATATTCGTGCGTGATATAAGCACCAATTACACCGCATTCCGAGCGGACTGAGTACCGATGTGATTGAGATAATTGAAAAAATCATTTAATTATTGCGCGCATCACTTTTCTTTTGGTATAAATATACATGTACAATACCGAATAGTAATCAAAATTAATAATTGATTAAATTAGCGTGCAAGAGAATATTTATGTTTGTTTTAATGCCAACTAAATGATATATTAGCACACACCTGAAAGCCATTTCCATAGCCTAGAATTCCTAATGTATTTATTTAGATTTCCAGGTCAGTTCCGTGTGCATTCCAGCATTCCAGCACTCCAGCACTCCACCGCTGGATGATTTATCTCATGTTTTCTTTTACGTCTCCGATTACCGTGTTTATCGGGCTGTTTTCTTATCTCAAACGTCTCTCTAATCATCTTGGCAGCTGATAGACAGTCAGATTATTATTTACGTTCTACATGAATCAGTCCTTTATTCTCGGTATTCAAATAGTAAATACTACCAGTATGTACCAGCCAGAAGGAAGCGTTTCCTGATCAGCATCAATAGCCGATTCGATAAAGCCATGTCCGTCTGGCCTTTCGATTTTGGGTGGGGAGACTCCTGTCCTTCGATTTCTACTCGATAAATTCTGTTTTGTCTATTTAATAGATACGTATATAGAAACTACGTAATGGGTATCTGAGTGTTTAGGGTCATGTGGCTTAACTGGTTTTTGCTGAAATTGTTTACCAAAAAATAGACTAACTTATCATATATTTACAGGAAAAAACGAGCGGGAGTGTTGTAAGTGGCGACTTTTATACCCGGCACTCAGTCAGTTTATATGTTACTTTTATGATTTATGTAACTTGTACAATATTTTATACGTAATTATACGTCAACGCCAGAATTGGTATCCAAGCCGATGCATCGCGATGACTTCCGCATGCTGTCTCTCTCTCTCTTTGTCTCTTATTATCGCTAGGGGGAATCTCTCAATTTTGCCCTCACCTGTCATAAGAGATGGAAAAAGCTAAGCGATAAAGAGAGCAACCACGACCGAAAAGTAGTTATGTTCTAACGTTAATTCTTTCACTCCGTTTACCATCTTTTCCCCTAATGACCTATTTGATCAGAATTATAGAATATTTGATCGTTTTCATCGTTCATTATATTTTGTTTACATCTGTCTCACTCTCCCTCTTTCTTTTTTAGCCAGCAACAGCCGCTCTTCTGCACCAGAGGGCGTACATTGCACGAGGAAGAGTGGGAGAGAGAAAGAGTCAGCGCTTGAATGGGGGTAGCGTAGCCACTGAAATTAAATATGTTTCTTCTGACTTAAACGCTGATCAAATATGAATCAGATTCGGCAATCTGGTAGATATGGTAATTTTTCATGATTGTGCGTTTTTGTAGGAAAACATCCTATCTGAAATAAACTTGCATATATTGAATTTCATTTCTTCTGGCTATAATAGTGATCCGTTTTGATACATATGCAGCACTCCCCTATTCCCCCTATTCCCCTATGATTCTGCGTTTTCGGTTTTCTCGTTTCTTCAAAATTGTGGATACCACAGATTTTCGCAGGGCAGACGGACGTAGGGACGGACGGATAGACATGGCTATATCGACTAGGATTTTGATGCTGTTTATGGGGTCTGAAACGCTTCCTTCTGGGTTCACCACAAAACTAATATTTAGCCCTAAACTCTACGAGCACTGGGTATACAACAATTATATGAAAATGTGACGAATATTATTTGTGAATATCGGTTAGTTTTGAGTTTAGCTGTAATCATGGTACGGCCCTTGTTTCAGCTTGATCGTTTAAGATTTAATGGTAGGTAAGTGAACGCCAGACTGTCTGATGAAAAACAGAACGATATAAGGCGTATAAATCTATCTGCTCAGGAATCTCGTATGATCTCATGCGGATGGATTGCCGATTAAAATATCATAGTCATGCTGATTAAAATCAGCAGCCATCAGTTATCTCTGGCTGGTTCAATGTGCCTGCTGCAACCTCAGGGGCATTTCCTATGTCAGCACTGAGGCGAGCATTCCCAGCCGGTTGAATATACTTTGTGGCCGCGGCGTGGCTCTGACAGGTAAGCAAACAAAGGAAGTGCGAACGGTGTGGCGGCATATCCGGAGCCTGTAGCGCTTTTAATTATAGAATTTTGACCAAGCCTGCGCTTGCTACTTGAGGTCTTTGCACGTTGCACCTTCTGCTGTGGTGCTGCTGAAATGTGGGCTGTCTATGAAATATTAAAGATAATTATAATCATTGGCAAAATGAAGTTATAGACCCTTTACTGAAACTTCTTAGCTAAAGTATAAATTACAGCTGGTTATAACCGAAACATAACTTTAATCTTTGAAAATGCCTTCTACCGGAAACCGTTTTGATCCGCGTAATTTTCAATAATGTTGGATACAATTTGATTGAATTCACCTCCGAGCCCTTCGTAGCAATCTTTTATCCAAACACAATGAGTTGCAGCCTGAGCCTCATCCCCTTAACAAGGAAATGCCGTCAGTTGTTCGATACTCCCTTGACAAAGATTCTATCTCGTTTCCCCGGTTCCTTCCAAGCAATTTGTAAACCATCAAATCGCGTTAAATGCTCTTTTCCGGCCGCGGCATCTTTCCCTTTTATCTACCCATTCATCTGGCTGCGAAAGAGGAGAAACATGTCATTGTTTTTTGTTGTTTTTGTTTTGTCTTGGTAAGCGGATTCGCTTAGGCTGACGGAGATTCCCGAGTCTTTTTCCTCTTTCCCTTGTGGCTTGCACCTCGGACAGGTACAAGGACGACACATGGCTCGATAAGGATCCAATCGTTTGCGCTTCTTCCTTCCTATTGATTCGTTTTCCTCTGGGCTGTTCCTTTGTACGGCTCTGAGAACGAAAACGGTAAAGAAGGCTGTCATCCGTCCATAAGAGCAACTTCAGTTCCTCATGGAGTTATGCAAACGGTTTTCCCCTAATTTTCCTTAATTTGTCACCAACAAAACACACTTCATGCTTCATGCTGCGCCTCGCCGACAACTTCCGTCGCAGCCATTCAGCCAATAAGTACAAATGACAAGACCCCGTGTCTAATGAGCTCGGCCATTTCACAGTAGCCAGGTTAGGTCAGATCTGACCCATTCGTGGTCTGTTCATAAAATGTCTGAAAAATGAGCATGTAATTTACGAGCTGTTGTTGAGCCCACACTCCCGGAAAATCTATTTCGATTTTTATTAGTTAAAGAAACTGGGAACTGGAACTCAACTGCAACTGCAACTGGCTGAGAGCGTAATGAGGCATTTAAAATCGTTTCCGCTCGGAATTGAATACATTAAAATATTTATTTGTCATTGTTACCAACAAAACCGTCTTAGCGTAGACATTGTAGTGGGCCCCATATTATCCTTTTTAACCATTTTCACTAGAATGAGGCCTAGTTCATATAGGGATTGAACCGAGATGTCAATGAAAGTAGGAAACAAGGCAGTGTTGGGACTAGGATGAAAGAGTAATAGTATATAATATATATGTATAAAGTATATATCTAATTGTCGTTTGTGCATGTAAACTTTTCTGGAATTTTTGCTGGCCACTTCAAAACCTTCAGTAGTTGGAGACATGGAGCAGAGCATTGTCCTGTTGAAATGTCCACGAATCGCCATAATATTTTCCCCCAAAATCAATAAGAACTTCGTCTAATGGTTGAAAATATTTTCTGACGCCTATTTTGGGGCCCTAATATCCCTATTTTTCAGTCATCAGTGAAGATGTTATTTTTTCCACTCTGAGTCCCAAAACGGTTGAGTTTCAGTAAAGTGACATTCGCCCCACTTTATGTCAGGGAAGTAGCTGAAATTTTACTATCCTTTTTCGTGGGAAACGTTCTGATCAGCCCTCAAAATTGTTTGCACTCGACGCTTTGGTACAGGGAGGAGCCAGTTCGTGACAAATTTGTACGGAGCTCTGGTTTTCTTTAACGGCCAAGCTTTTATACGCCGCTTATCGTGTTCTTGCAGTAATGGAGTGTGCCCCGGGCGAGGTGTTTTCCCGTTACTTTTTGGATCTTTTAAAAAAGTTTGGATTGTAAAATATCTTCTGCTCATTTTGGTAACGATTTCCTGTAGTGGCATTTTGCGAGAAGTTTAAATTTGTGCATACCTGATTAACACAATAAACTCACTTTAAACGCAAGCAAAACCAATCAATTTGATGCGACCACTAATTTAAGATCAATGATTTCGTTCAGCATTACGAGGTGCGAGAGCTTTTATGAAATAATAACGGAACCTAATTCGTTTTTGTACTGCACTTTGTTATTGCAAGCAAGGTGAGCTTTTTGCACGATCAAACCCAACGACGAAGTTCTGGCAGCAGATCATAAACATTGTAGGCATAAAGCTTTTAGACTCGAAAGCTGAGAGCTATTCCAATGAGGTTTTTTTCTTTCAGAAAATCACAGTGTAGTCGGCGGATCGGCTCCACAGGCCCACATCAACAAAGAGAGTGCATCTTTGGTAATCTTTCCCTTTTGTTTTTCTGTATAGTTTTAGGTTTTCTTTTGAAAAATTAAAGCTCATTTTTGTTCGTCCCATTCATCTAATTTCAAGCGTAAAGCTTGGCATAACTTCTTTGATATCAATTCTTCTACTCAAAGCGAGGAATATAGGAATAAAATTCGTTTCCTTCTGTCTGTTAAGGTACTTTGGCACAACCCCTGCCAATAGCCAAATTTTCTGAAGTTTCCTCCGCTGTGAGTCCTCTGGAGCAACAATCAATCATAATTCTTTCCTAGTTTGTCAAGAAACTTCGCTTCACCTGGAGTTCGAAGGGAAGTTGGCGTTGTCTGTTATCGCAATGCAGTCAGGCAGTGCCAGTGCCAGTGCCAGTGCCTTGCCAGTGTCAGTGCCTTGCCAGTGCTAGTGCCATCCCAGTGCCAGTGTCACAAAGAGAAGCAGAAGCATCAGCTAAGTTCCAACAAAAGCTATTGACTTTCAGGTGGAGGTGTGGCGCATTGGTCTTGGTTTCGGTCGCACTGCACATAAAGTTGAGGGAAAAAGAGCGCCAGGGGAATAGCAACAATAACGGAGGACGAAAGCTGATAAGCATGAAAACGGAAACTCGCACACCGACAGGACAGAGCACAGCCATGAAAGAAGAAGGCCGGGAGCCTGAGCAGGGCAGAAATGCAACAGTTTGCCAAGGGATATTGACGGACCGAAGCTGGGTTGAGTTGCTGCCAATGCCATTGAAGGAATTCCCCGGCGTGTCCTGGCCTCTGTTTGTGTGTGGCCGCATGAAAACCCGATAACGCTGTGTTGATATGCAGGAACTCTTGCTGTTTATACCAGCCTCATGTGCACACATACACGAACAAAATCGTTTGCAGTGGTATCTGTGCACGGCGTGAAGATGGAGGAGCCGCGCTGAACGCGCTAACATATGATTGTCGTCTGCCTCCACCGAACATAAAACGGGATAAAGGATAACGAAGCGCAAATTTCAAATAATCATGAATATTACATGAGCTGCAAAAGTAGACAAACGTTCCGCAGACAACGCACACACACACACACACACACACGCAGATACATGCACACTGGGGCAAGGAAAGGATACGCCACGGAATCCGGTTAGTCCGATCCTGCTACTGTTTCTCGCCAGGCTTCTCTTTTCTTTTTTTTAGCGACGATTTAAATAAAAATCATTCACACGTCCCAAATTATTTATTAATGTACATACATACATACATACTCGTGGTATGTATGCAAAAATCGGTAAAGGCGTTTGGAGTAAGGGGCAGGAGAGAAAGGTAGAGAGACCTACATATGGTGAAAGAGGTTACCGAACTGTTTAAAATCTCAAGATTTGATATTTTTCGTGTTGTATCCGGGTGTTTCCTGTCGAGGATGGGGAATAAGACATTGACAAGGGGTTGCTACCCCTGGATCCTGTCTGCAAATCGATTGAACGTTTTGCTTTGTTTGGTTTTCCCTCATTCAATGCGATTATTCAAATGTGATTCCTTCAGTTATCCCTCTGAGGAATTTTAAAAATTTGAACTTTTTCCATCTTGGGCAGAATTTTTGAATTATCATTATTTTACCGATATCTTAAGGGACGACTTTAATCCTTAATTCTTTATTTTGCAGCCTGTGAATAATATATTCGCTGTCTGGCATCAGGGTCCTTAAAGCACGCACCTCCGCAAAGGAGCAACCCACTCGAGTTGACTGATAGCACCCTCCGACTACCCCCCCCCCCCCCCCCCCCCCCCCGACTGCACCCTCCGACTACACCCTCCTCCGTGTGTGAATGTGCGTTCAATGAGAAGCCGGCAATGAGCTTGCAATAATGTGATAAGCGCAACGGAAATGAAAATAAGTATAAATGCAAGTGCAAAGGAAGCGGTGACACAGGCACACAAAGGGAAAAATATAAACAGAGCGGGAGCGGAAGTTGCAACAACAACCAGAACAGCAAAAAGCCCGAGGAGCACTTAAAGGCGAGAGGAGGTGCCACCGTGAACTTCAATAACAGTACGCAGAGCGGCAGAGAGGCAGAGAGGCAGAGAGGCAGAGAGGCAGAGCTGCAGACTGCAGACAGTGACGGAGCCAAAGAGATGGGGACAGCAGGGGAGCTCGTGTGCGGATCATCAGGCAATAAAAGCAGAATTGCCGGTGGAGTCAGGACCTCTGCACTCACCCTCTTGCATCCGCCTGCTCACATGTGGTGCTTTTTGCCGCAATTATTTTTATTGGTTCGGGGCAAAAATTTACGTTTCATATTTCCCGGCTGCACCGAAGCGACTTACGGGAATGGCGTTAATTTCGTTATGGAAAATTTCAACGACTTTACACGAGAGCATGTGCGGCAACCAGACCAGCTTGATGGGAAACCGATTGATGAAAGGGGAAAGGGTAGTTGGCACTGCGGCGCCACTGCACACAATAGAGCTTAATATTGAAAAGTTTCGAGAATCTTAATTAAAGGTTATACCCGTAAAGACCTTCTTTAATTATGGGTATTTGTGCGGCAGTGGTGCTAAGTGGATGAACCAAGGACACACGGCTACGGCGGGGTCATGTAAATTTGATCTCAACGCTTGAATGTTCTAATGCGCCACAAATGAGTACTTTGACTTATTTGCTTTTATTGAATTCCCCGGTAAATATACATATATGTAATTAATTAATCCATTAACCTATCCTATGAAATTTCAATATGCACTCAATATTTATTTATTGACCACTTTATATGACATATTTCGTTTATTCGATATACACTACATGCAGACATACTAACATCATTAATCAATGTACATTCAACAGACCAGCGCAAAAACCGAAGGAATTCGCACTTATTTCATAATTAAACAACAAAAACCAATTAAATTTAACTTAATCAAATTACAAATTGACAATTTGAAATGCAGAATCATCTACTTTACGTTCAAGCCCCTACCATTGAACGAATACATTTCAACTGAAACTCAATCGAGCTCATCGAGTATCGACATCTTTTAATGCCTCGGACGCAATCAATAAAAATACGTGTGAAAGAGGGCGGAGGGCATTACACACTGCCTGAACAGGGCCGTGGGAATGGGCAGTCTTAATAAAAAATGTAAATTTGTGTAGAAAAATTCTACACAATAAATACAAATTGGATGAAATGTCAAGGCATTAGACAAGAGAGTAGACTACTGAAAGATGAAAGACCATAGGGAGATAGGGAGCATGGAGGTTAGAGTGAACCCAAGCGCGTGAAATGTGAATCGAAAATTGCCTATGGACCTGGAAATCTTCCATGAGCTACTATGTACACCAAGGAGTACATACTCATTAAATATTCAGTTATATAATTCTTGTAGCTTTATTTACATCTTGCTGTCTCTCAGAACTTGTGAAAGGGAAAATCGAGTTGGGTCCATCCCAAAAGCCTTCCCACGCCTCATCGGTAGCTAAAACATGGCACAAATTCAATGGCATGCCAGCGTCCCTGACCAAGTTTAAGTTGGGAACTCACGTAGGCCCTGTGACCCCCGGCTATCTGTCACCCCGTAGATGCCTGCTGTTTCGGTGGAGCGACATTATCCATTCTCTATTCGCTGTCGGTAAAAATTACGCACATTTAGCTGGTCGCCGTCGGCCAATGATGTTTTCAGCGCGTTGTCCTTTGCTTCCTCTTTTTTGTTCGTCTCGATAGCCAGAGGAGGGACATGAATGTTTAAAGAACTCGCAGAGCTCATCGCTGAGATGCTGGGAGAGTAGGGGACTGGAGGTAGCAAGCACACGCACAATGAATAATTTAAAGACCCGAGAGTTCTGGCATCATCAAATAAATGCCAAATGAGCAATCAAAGTGCCATGAAAGTCTACATAAGCAGAGCCTTCAACTGATGAGAAGCCGTAAAAAATTATATGCAAGAAGTATCAAAGATGAGAAGAGGAGTGGAGGAGTAGAGGAGCAGAGGAAGCAATGAAGCGCGTAAACAGCAAACAAAACCGAAGAAAATCATTACGGGTTTTAAAACGAATAAATAATATAAAACAAGCAGAAAGACTATCTTTGGGGAACACGCTTTCGATAGACCTGCACATGTCCTTATGACAGCTTTATGATCCGATTTTGATCTTCTTGAGCTCAGCAATTCTGTTGTGATTTTTTACTTTGAGTAGAGCAAATATAATTTATTATAGAGTAGTGCCTGCTTATCTGCATCTCAGCAGATACCACTAGGTTTTTTTAGAGGTGAAAAAGAAAAACACTTTTTATTCGTAACTTGTGTATGACACACCATGTTTTGAAGATCTTTTCTATTTAAAGAAGTAATGAATTCAGATAGTTGTTACGTTAGTCCCAAAATCATTGAACTTTCAACTTGGTTGGGTGTTTAATGGGTGGTATTACTGTTCTGCTCTTTTAACTTTCATGAGTATTGGTGGATGAACTAGGAGAAATTTATCAAACAGTTCTCACAATAGGTTATAACAGGTACTTAAAACTTTAAAAAAGTCAGTTCATCTAAAAAAATACTATTTTCAGAATTCATTGAAAGTTTAATAAAACCAATGACATGTAAATTTATGACTTTTTTGGGAAAACCTATTAAAATATTTGTTGGTATTTTTATACTCATGTTTTCTTTAACGTTAACGTTCTATTATTTCCTATAAGAAAGAAGATTCTTTAAAAATTCCAGAAAATTGGCCGAACTTTGGTTAACGGTATATTTGTAATCTTTTATTTCCTCGAAATTCGGTAACGTACGTTAGATGGCTCCGCGGACTTAAAGCAAAACAAAAAAAAAACAAGAAAGGATTTTATATTTAACAACTCTGAAATTTAACACTGAATATTTCTTGTATATGCACTAAAAATCTTTTACAGATAGTCCTACCCTATTCGCAGAGCTTGGCCATTTTTTACACCAGCCTCAAAAACCAATTCTGTTTTTGGTAACGTAACATCGGGTCACATTTTGGCTCATATCTTCAAAATCGTAAGCTCGATTATTGTCAGTGAACTATTGTGAATATAGAGCTACCAATAACTCTATAAATAGAACAAGTTATGTTTAAAAATGTGACTTTTTTATAACTTTTTGAAACATTCTTTCGTACGAATGAAACGCAACGTCAGAATGCAGATGCCTATTTATCAATATTTTAAGAAAAGTTTGGTATCACATTTAATATTCCACGCTTCCGTTTCGAACTCGTTCCCTGGTGTTCTTTCAATACCGCTTATAGTGGCGGCCCAATAAATTCGTTAGTAGTATTAACCCCTTTCCCACTACCCTGCAGCAACGAATAACTTAAAGTTGAGGGTCATAAAACTTGCGTAGAGTCAGAATTTTCTTATTAAACTTATTGTTTTATTCGTTTTTTGTGTCTTTTCACTCAAACATACTTCTGAGCAAGTTATATACAAAAATGCTGCAGTTTTCCTCAGTTTCTAGAGCCAACTTCAGCTGCACGAGGAGTTCAGAAATACATAGGAGCATTTTTCTTTCTCAACTCTCGGTTTGAGCAGACAAGAGGCAGAGCTGGCACAGTTGTACATACCAATTGCTTATATTTCGACCATATGGTGCTTTGTGTATGGTACCCGGTCCTCAGACCCGACTCCTGCCCCCTTTGTCTTTCTCTGGATGTACATTTGGTGGCATTTATGGAACATTTGGTGCCCTGTTTTGTTTAAATAATATTTATCCATTGAAACGATGTCAATAATGGTATTATATCTAAATTTAATTATGCTTGTTATTATGTCATTTGCCTAAACATAATAAGCTACCTAATCATAGCCCAAATAAAGTTGAACCAGTGGTTCAACCATTCCAGTGGCTCTGAGAATAAAACACGGAGCCCTGAGACCAATCCCAGGAAAACTTTAATCCCAAACAAATTTGCAAAATATTTGACCTCGAATCGAAATGACCTATTGCCAGTTGTGTATGTGTGTTGGGGCTCTGGCCTGGTGCTCGGCGCACAACAATATCTGTTTAATGAAAGGCAATATTCCTATCTTTGAGACTATGCTTATTGTCTATGATGCAAATAGAAGCAGCATTGTGCGCGGCATATGAACCGATACTGTAGTAGAAATATGTGGTCTTTCAGGGACGTGATGCAGTGAATACGCACCATATGTACATACATCCACACATATGTATGTACGTATGTATGTATATGAAACGTGAACTGCACTTTTAGCTTACTTGGCCAAAAGCCAATTTTCAGACAAAACGCATGCCAAATTTGCCGAAACGAAACGAAACGAAACACGAGAAATAGCTAAATATTTTATGATATCGATGAGGGAGGCTGTCGCTGTCTGGTCCACAGAGAAATCCCACAAACAGGCAAATATGAGTACAAACAGAGTTTGTGGCTCCTTCGTGCCGCTCGAAAAGCAGTTCAGCAATTTCAGTGCCAGTTAGCGTTAACTGTATTCAAATGTGCTTTTTATACACATTTTGGGCTAAGAATTCCTTCTGAATTGCATGCCAGTTAAGGTTTTATTTATATGTGTATGTATATTGTAGCATGACACACATACAGACATATAGTGGATGCAAATAGCTAGTTTGAGAAATCAATATTTGTAGTTTTATAGAAATAAATACAAGTATTATACGATATATAAACAGCTACATGGAATTTTGTAACTTTTTTTATGACAGATCTACAAGAAAGCGTATTTCGTATTCCGTATACCACTGATCCTCGTTTATTGTTGCGATTTTTTGATATTTTGTGAAATATGACTCCAGTTGCGTGAGGTCCAGGGTAGGGTAGGGTAGGCTACTGTTTTCCCCCTCCACAGTTTATATTGTACATATTTCCCCATGGAAGCCTAAAAGTATTCTTTATTCCCCACTACAAAAGCTTTAAACTCACCTGCGCTCAGCTGATGGTGGCCACTCCCACTCCCACTACCACCAGTGCTGGCTGCAGCTCCACCTCCACCTCTACCAGAAGCAGGTCTAGAACCAGGACCAGCACCAGCACCACCTCCACCGTCTCCTCCGCGCTCTGCGCCATTGAGTGCCTCAATGGTAGAACGCTTCTTGCCCCTCCAGACGCTGACGCCACAGCACTCGGCACAGCAGCAGAAGACAAAGCCCAAAATCAGTAGTGTCCAGGCGGAAACCATTAGCACAATGGTCGAGGTGGATCGATAGCTGGAGTTCTCTTCCTCAAACAGCGCCAGCCTGCTGTCTGCCGTGCGATTGTCATAGCTCCCGCTGGGGTCCAGGGCCTTGGCATAGAAACCGTCCACATTGGCCAGGGCCGCATAACTGCTGCCCACCGTGAGCAGATAGGGCTGAACTTTGGTCAGACGAACTACTGTGAAGTTCGACATGATTGCAGCTTAGTAACTCAATCAGTCAGTCAGTCAGTCAATCACTCACTCACATAGGCAGCCAGCGAATCAATATGCCAATTTATTATAATAAAAACGTATTTTGCTACACGAAATATAGCGAAACGAGCAACTGCCTCGCGAAACGTGACTGTTTCTTAGGTTACCCGCCAGCAACTGGGCAACTGGGCAACTCGGCAAATGGGCAACAGAGAAAAACGACATCCTCTACATTTTCATATATTTATATACGTATTTTGTTCTTCCTTCTCGATGTGGATTGGCTTATTTGTCGGTGTGTGAAAATGCCCTGGGAACACCACAAGAGCAGCAACAACAGACGGCAGTGGTCTCCAAATTTTGTCTCTGCCGGCTTTATGCCTGCAATCTTCGTTATCACGTTGTGTATTTAAGCAGATAGATGGAGAGACAAACAGACGGATATACGGATAGACGGATAGACAGGCGGCAGCGCCAGCGTCAGCGACAGAGACAGAGTCAGAGACAGAATCTCATCTCTTGTTTAAACAATATGGTATATGTGTTAACGCCTGCGTGCGAGTCTATCCAGCTGGGCCTGTTTTCAGGTTTTCTTTTTATTAATTTTTGACTGACTTTTGTTTAATTGCGAGAGTTGCCACGACTGTGGGGGGAAACCAAAACGGCTTTGGCGAGAGCGGTTCGCGGTGATCGTCAGAGCTGCAGCTTTTAGGGCCAGCTATCCGTACAGTTATGAGGGGCCTGTATAATTATCACATTTATGACTAAATTCTGCTAAATTTGTATTATATTTACAATACAACGTCATCTGAAAGGTTTATTTTTATCACCCGTTCTAGGTACTATTATTATTATTATGGCCAGTGTCTGTTCACTGCGTTTGCTGTTGTCCGGGGCTTTTGGAAAAATGTTCGGCTCCGCTCTGGGCTGTGGTATGCGCTAGACCGCACATGTACCTCTTTTCTATGTTAATATATAGATCATCAACCTTCAATGATTTGGTAAACATATAACCAATATTTTTTATTTATATTTTCCAAAGGAATGGGCAATTAAAGAATGGTTTGAAATCGTATTAAAAGTCCTCTTTGCCTTATTGTAAATTTGTTGCCATTTATCGAAAAAAATCCATATATATAATTAACAGGCTTAAGCAACTCATGTGACAGTAGAGTTTTCTTTTAAATGGGTTTATGTTATACCAATAGATATTAATGGGACTCGAATCAGGGATTCAGCAAACCAAATAAAATATGGTTAGAAGGTGATGGAAATCTTCAAGAGCATCCTCGATATCCTGATTCAAATGCCGAACAAAAATGCCCAATCATCAGTAATACAATCACAATCACAAAATCCGCTAAAATAGCTAAAGGATTACTAACCAAACAACTACCATATCACGATGAAAATCATATCAAAAAACATTATTACTATTTGGATGCAAAAGAAGACTTAACCTGTGCCTTGTGCAGTCTCGAGAGAAAATTTGATAATATTAAACATAAATTTGAGTTCTACAAGTATGTGTTAATAGTAATTGCAATCATTTTGTGGTGACTGCTAGACTGCTCTTTTTCGTGTAAACTACGTGACACCCGAACTGTTCAGACCCGCTAAACAAAGATTCGTATTGGATGCATACACAAAAGATCAACGAGAAAGGTAAACTTAATGATCAGGAATGAGTAGCGTATAGACTCAGATGGCTTTAAAGGATTCACAAAGACAGGAAACTCTAGAAATGTTTGGATAAATACTTGTTTTGTAGATTTAAGATATACGATACCAGATTGCGAACACTCTTACTCTTCTCAAAGAGTACAGAGGTTTACTGGTGGATCTGCACGAAATGTATTTAGCCAGAGGGAAGCACATATGTACTTATATGTAGTACATGATTAGAATCTATAGCCGAGTCATACGAACGCTCTTTTGAGTGCATACTTTTAGGATGAATTCGCAGATGAAGTTTGTTTTCACTTTTTGCCATTGTCCTACTACCAGACACGTGTGTCTCGGCTCAAACGTTTCCCATCCCCTGGCTTAAGTGGCACTTTTAATAAATAGCGAAGTTATACGCTGCACGCCCACTAAAACAATTTTTGGCACGCTTCCTAAGAACACACGAATACCCCTTCAAGAACCCCTTGTTAACCCTTAACTGAGGATATGTGGGGGTCCTGGAAGAACTTATATTAAAGTAGTAGTGGTAGTAGTAGTAGTAGTAGTAGAGAGCATTGAAGTGTTTATTGTTTTTCATTGAAAGGATTTAAAAATGGGTTAGTCTTCAGAGGTATCCGTGTCCGTGATTGTCCGTGATTATTTTATTCAGATGCCACTGTGGAAGTGGGTCGCAGAGTGGTCCGTGGGCGTGGCGTGCGGGGTGTAGGCGTTGGGCGAGGAGTTCGCGTGGGGCGAGGAGTTCGGGGAGTTGGGGTTCGCGGTGTGGGCGGAGTTCGCGTAGGGCGGGGAGTACGTGTGGGGCGAGGAGTGCGGGGAGTTGGGGTTCGCGGTGTGGGCGGAGTTCGCGTAGGGCGCGGAGTTCGTGTGGGGCGGGGGGTCCGTGGAGTTGGGGTACGTGGCGTAGGTGGGGTACGTGGAGTGGGTGGCGTGTGCCGAGTTGGACGTCGGGTTGGGCCGGACTGAAGGGCTCTTCTCACATTGTCACAGGAGAGTGTCCCGCATCGCACTATAGTCACTGCAAACATAATAAATCGATTGATGAATTAACAATCGGTTACACCATTTTTGGTGTACGCCGGACTATCCTTCGCGGGCTTACATTGACAGGTGGCTCTAGCCAAATCGCATCGGGAGATATCGCGCCAGTTGGCCTGACTCCTGCGACAATTGCTATTATAGATCTGCGTAACATCGTTGGTAGTTCCCAGGCGGTCCTGATTGCGCAGACACCGATCGTTCAGGCGCCGGCAAACGTCGGAGCCTCTCGGGGCCCTCGTCGTGGCCTGGCTAGCCACACAGATGCAACCGATAGCTGGAACTCAATAATGTCAGAATTTTATGTTGCAGCTGCGAGGTCCTATGCTCTCACCCAATAGCAAAGCGATTTTCCACATTTTGGTGTTGTCACTGAAAACTTACTGAAGTTCTGTGATGGAACAGTGCGGGTGCTTGGGCTTTTATAAGGAGCGGTACATATATTTTGGGAAACAACTGTTTTCTCTGTATGGGGAAGATTCCATTATTGCGAGTATCAGGAAATACGGAACATCAGTGCATTCAAATGGCTAAAAGACAATCAACTCTTATTGTCAAATATTTCCTTTGAGGGTTTTCGCCTTTTTTTCTCTTTGTACTCGCATTTCATCAGTTTTATTCATTGTTTTGGAGAGATATATTGTTTCTGGTCGGTAGGTACATATGTATATAAAAAGCCCGGACATGACTGGGTCTTCAGTAGTTATCAGAACTACATAGCAATTTCCATCGGCGAAAAATAGACGGAGAGAATGAATATCCCCATAGTTTTGGCTGTATTTGTTGGTGAGTCGTATAACTACTCTACCATTTGTTGGGATTATCCCTAGCTATTCCTGTCGTTTACAGTCGTCTGCTTAACTCTGATAGCTGGTCAGAGGGATGACTGCGAGCAACTGAAACGGGCGTGCGATAGCTGCGTGAATCGCCCGGAAAATGCGGGTGATCGCAACCGTAATCTCCCCACGTTGAACAGGGAGTGCAGGAGGAAGACTCGCAATACCTGGGTTTGGCGCGATATAAACCGATGCGAGCTTACCAGATTGAATTGCCTGGGTAAGTCGACTTAATATTTTGTACATTAAGGGCTATCCTAAGCGGTATTACCATTGTCTATAGGATCCGATCGCCGGATGAACTGCGACGATATAGCTGAACTTGCCAGAATGCGACGTGTCAGGAACTGAGGCAGCATTGCCAATCGATAATGATGATAATTGAAAATAAAATCTACAAGAGATCATTGAAAAAATGCGGATTTTACACGTTTCATAGAGGGTATACTGGTTTTTGCTAGATTATTGCAGCTCAAAGAAGGAAGCACCACTGGAACTATTCCTCGGTAGCCAAACACAAAAGCGGAAAGGGGGAAAATGGTTAAAATCAGAGTTGTTCTTATCCCCAGTACTCTTAGAGTTTTGGGATATATTAGATGTGGATATGTGTAACACTCAGAAGGATGCGTTTCCGATGTTTCCAAATGTAAAATGCTGCCCAACGCTGCTCTCGGAGCTACATATTTGGATACACCTTACGTTAGGTTAGGTTATGGCGGTAGCGGGGTAGAGGGCCCGAGCCTCCCCCCCAGATCACTTGGACCTGTTAAATATCCTTTGTTCTTCCGCATGGCCTCTTCTCCCTCACTTAACCGTGGTTTCAAAGCTATTGCAGCTTACAGACAGTCCCCTCCGGAGGCTTGGTTGAATTTGGACAAGAGCCATGGTTTGATTTCGGACCTTTCCGACCTTTCCGACCTTTCCGACCTTTCCGCACGGACATCTTTTTCTTACCCAGAAAATAACCCTCCATATCATATATCTTTGTTCAAAATGCTTTATTGCTTCTGAAAATAGTTCAACAAAATTTTGAAAAATGCAATATGTAATATTTATAAAATTTTGTATATATCAGCAAAAAGTAATCAAAATAGGACGATTATATCTGTCTTAAAATATATAAGAACGGGACGTATTTCAATATAAAAACCTAAGCTTTGAGGTTGAAATCGGAAGGCACAGGAAGCAGTAAAATATACAGTGGTGGCAGGAGTGAGTGTAAGGTCGCAACAAATATAGTAAAAAGCAAAGCCGGAGACAATGGAAGCCAAGAAAACGCCCTTTCTCTGATGGCCAAGGTCCAAGTTCTTGAAGCTCCACTCCTTTCCATTTTTTGTATTTTTGGATCTGCGTGGAAGTCTTACGTGCTCAAATTCAATTCAAAAGCGAAAAGCGATTATCACCGCTTAGCTGTCGGCGACACGAGTAAAAGTCAGCCGGAGTAAAAGTCCAAGTGTGAACGCCAAAATCCGAGCGCTTGAAGCACTTGACAAAGGGCATGGTTATATCTGTACATCTGTATATACATGTGTATATTCATACATATGTATGTATGTGTGAACATACTTTGTTGGCTCAAATAAAAAGTACACTTACAAGTGGCGCTAAAGCCAAGTGCAATGCATTCCCTGGCCCCTCTGTCTACAGCTCCAATTTCAAACCCATTCCAAGCTTCTTCCACGTTCCCATTTCCCTCTGTTCGCCATGGTCTGTGGAATCTTTGGGACGTCAGCTGGCCGGACATTTCCAAAGTGGAAAGCAGTTGAAAGGAAGGACTGGGGTCTACAGCAGTGGTGTGAGGTTGCTGGAACGGGTGCGGCAAATGTGGTCAAGAGTTTTACAAAGTTCATCATCATGGTCAGCATGGTCCAAGCATTTTTCAAGTGCAACTCAAAGAGATTTTCAATTTTCATATATTATGTAAGCAGTTAACACCAGCTGGCCGTAAATAGTATGACAACTTTTCTCTAAGACCGATGGATATACACACTACACTTGCATCGTTACAACGTTGCATATCATTTGTACTACCTTGTACCTTATGCGAAATTCAAATTATTTGAATTCATTCTTTCTTAGAGTACATTCTCTAAAAGCGTATCTACACTTTGTAGAGTTTAGGCAAACACTTTCCAATCCCATTCGCTTTGCTACACATTCATAAAGTCCATAATCATGTTCATGACGTGAACTGAAGTGGGTCTCGGGTTTGGGTCGGGGTTGGGGCCTGGGTTTGGGTTGGGGGCAGCCGAGTAGAGTGGCTGGTAAGGATAAAAGCTTAAACCGCTACAAGTATTTAAAAATCACTTCACTCGAACACATTCGTTCACACAGCTTATGCCCGTATTGAAAGCAAATTGAAATGCAATGCTTTGTATTATTTATTCAACATGTTTCGCACAAATTCCTTTTAACCAGCTAATTCGGTATGAATACGAGTATGAATACATGTACATATGTAGCTGTTTAATCCGAATTTTGTACAGATTGCTTACTGGAACTCAGCAGACTCCTGGTTGTTAGTAAGTATATCTGAATAAGAGTGTTGTGGCAGTAGTTATAGCACTTATCTTGCCGGGCCAAGACCTGTAGAGCCGGGTCGCCATAAGCCCGAATAGTGGGCATTAGTTGCAATGAATACTTTTATTCTTTGACCCAGTCTAACATACACTGTCTTAGGGAAGTCTCTGGTTGTAATAATTTCCTTTGAAAAATTATCCTTGATTATTATTATTATGATAGAAATGACAGGCCTGTAGAAAGGATGTGCATGACTGACTTATTGTTTTGTTGGGTTTGTGTCCACCTGTATCGTTTTCCTGAATATCTAGTAGATTGATCATTGATTCCTGGAAAAACCCTTGAGCTGCTTTGGCTGAAGGGCTAAGAAAATTACAAACCCAACTCGTACTCGTGCAAAAATATATTTCTGTTTTGGCAAGTAAGATTAGCTCTACGAAAGTCGAAAATATTTTTAATAATATGCATGTTTTATTCACTCTAATATCTCTGCATGGTTTGTGGGGTATCATCCGACCGGAAGGTAGGTACTTCTAGGTACGCCTGCGCATGCCAGCGAGTTCAGCAATGACCGCACAATCCAGCTTTCTTCTATGAGCTGGGGTATCAAGTCATATAATTAAATATGTATGGCCACATATATCTGTATCTATATTTTACTCACCCGCACAAGCAATCACCTGCAGATCGCAACGGGTCTGATTCCTCCAGTGGTAGGTGCGACGTAGCCTCTCACGGCACCCGTCGTTCATGAACTCCACATTATTGGAGGGATTGTTCAGTCGCCTCACACAGGACTCGCAGCTCTCCCTTAGGACCCGGCAGTCAGGCTGCTGAGCGTGTACGGCCACACACCAGAGGATCGTGAGAACGGAGAGAACGCTAAGGAGCTGCATCTTTCGATAGATCGGATCGGGATTGCTACTGATAGAACGGAAAGCTGTGGCGAGCCTTTTATAAGGCGCTGCTAATCTGGAAGCGATCGGTGGGGTCTTACACCATGGCGTGCGGCATCTGTGTGTGTGGGCTTATAGAAACTTTTATTAAGTCGGATAAAGAAACAGATATATTTGCTAATTGAAGCTATTGTACCAGAATGACATAATTCTCGACAAAAAGCAAAAAAAAAAAAGTGCCATAACTGCCACAGCTGTAGCAGTAACTAGACCATTTCAGCTGTTTCCTTACTGTTTCCATTACGTATTTGTAGGGTATAAATACCCAGGATGCATTGAAATGCCATCAGTGTAGTTTCAAGTGCCTTCTCAAAGCAAATCCAATGTCGAAACTTATTCTGTTGCTGGGTAAGCCGATCCTTCTGCATGTGAATTAAAGAATTTTACTAAGAAAGTGTGCATATTCCTTCAGCTGTCTGCTGCCTGTGCCTGTGCCTGACTCAGGTCCATGCCCAAGCCCGCGCATTCTGCGATGGCCTAGTGGCCGAGTGCAGGCGCCATGAACGTGAGGTGGGCCCCAGGGACGATACCGTGGACATCTACAACCAACATTGCGCTCGCATCGATCGCACCTGGAGACGTATAACACGCTGTCAGCTAGTTCATGCCTCCTGCCTTCGTAAGTACTAAATTGTGTTTATATGTAACATTCTTCTTGAGATTGTATCCTATTTCAGTGACTATGGTACGTTGCGACAATCTTACCTGCAAAAATGTGGCTGGAGTCCTCTAGGGTGCGCTAGGGTAATGAAAGTATGTAAAAACGGAATAAATATTTCCTAAAATATTTCCATCAGCGTCGAACTCAAATAAATCCAAGTAATAAGCACTAATACACCCATTGTAGATGTTTCAATTCTTTCTGTAAGCGTGCTATATGCATGTCAGGGGAATAGTCTTAAATTCTTTTCTTAATAAAACTTTTAGAAATCATACTCCATGGTGAATACACTTGTAACAGCATCACACAGGATTTTGAATACAAAATTGTATGGCTCTATCTTTTACAGTCTCTGAGGGACATATACATATGTATATCGAATTGGCTATTGATGCTGATCAAATATATTTTCAGTGCCGCTCAACTGAATAGTTTCAGCAATTTTAAAAAGTAAGCTGCTATATCCTTTCAACCAACTTACCGATTTTGATGAAATAGTTTGTATTTGATAGACTGCTTAATTGTTTATGAAACAAGAAAGTTTGCGTTCTCTAGGACACTTATTAATGAGAAATTGTTCCTCATCTTCGCACCTATTTTAGCTCAACTGAATAGGTTAAACGGCAATGATTTAATTTGTGGAACAACAAATTATCGACACACAGTAGGGTCTTCGGCCTTTTCAGTTTTCTAGCATTGTCCGTATTGGATTTTTCATACAAGAAAACGAAAACAAAACAAAAATTTGTTTTTTATTCAAAATGTTGGTCCATCATTTTTGTTCTATATTTTTCTTATACCTGAGGCAGCGCTATTTTGTTTGTTTTTTGTGCGAGGTTGCAACACATCGCTCTAGAGTCTAGGCGGCCCTGTTGCGCTGGGGGTATTTTTGTAAGTCAAATTAAAGTTAAAAAACACCCAAAAAAGTTGATAGTTTGAAAAATCAAATTTCATTTTGTAGTTTTTCCAACAAGCCAATTTTTTCCGCATTGAAAAATGTTGAAAACAACTAAAACCAAAAAATAGAGACTAAAACAAGAACCATACCTGACTTTTTATTCGATCTTTAAGATGTATAAAAATTGAGTAAATTGCTGCTCTCAGAAAAAATTAAATCTCGGAAAATTGTCTAACAGATGCGTAATTATATAGTATTCAAATTATCCAACGTGCACCAAAGCGAATAGACTTTTGCCACCTCCTTTCGGCTGAGACCCCACTTTGCAACGCCTATATTTTCATATTTGAATTGAAATGGGTCGAAATGGGTTGCGAGATTATATGAGTTATATTCTCAATAGGCGAAAAAATGGAGTAACATCAGACGATTCTAAAAGGAAAGTACAAAGATGATTTTATTTGAAATGATGCAAAATATGGTACAAATATTGAAGGACAACACCGGTGGTCAGGCCACTCATCCGTATAATTCATAACGTTTTGCAGGTGAGAATGTGGTGTTACTGTCAAACGCCTTATTCGGAGAGCCAAGAATTTGAAGTGATTGAAGTGGAAAAAAAAACACCTCTCAGTAATGCTCCCCACACAATTATGCCACTCGTGTAGCTGTGGTTTCTTGCTTTCGTGGGCCATGATAGTATTTCTTATAGCCGTCTAGTCCCTCCAGGTTGAAAATTTTGTAACGATAGTGTGCCACTCCTTGTTGCATGTCATGTGTGCTTTTCTAAATTGAAGGCTACACGCCTTAAATTTTTGCACTTATTCAGCGGCACTGTACTTTATGAAAACAGAGCTCATTAAAATTAAGTGTTTCAACACCTTTATTCTGCTTATTTTGTACCATTTTTCTTTTAAAAAATTGTCCAAAATAATCCAATAAAATTACGCCTGTAAAAATAAAAAAATTCCATAGACAATTATCAAATGAAACTTTACTGCTGTAGTAATACATACATTCCATCAGGGTTCCTCTTCCATGCCTGGTTGTATCCTTGATCTAATGCTTTTCATTTGGCGGTGCCAAATCACCTTCTTCCAATCTTCCATAGTTTTCTAGTTCTTGTGCTCCTTGATAAATTTAAGACGCGCAGCAACGTTTTTTTTTCTGGTTAACTGCCACTGTCAGGCCGAAGGTATAAAACGTTGGTTCATTAGTTAAAATCGATGGGATAGTGAAGAAAGAATATTATCTTCATATTTCGGAGATCGCTTTCCAGCAAACCCGAAGCACACGGCCAAAATCGCAAAAAATCGGCTCAATAATCAGAGTTTTCACTTGATGCAGTGCATTACTTAAAGCCCAGATCTTAATCCCGTTGAAAATCGATGAGCTCTGCTAAAAAAATATTGGAAAAGACGAGTCTGCACCAAATGGATTAGATGGAGACGGAGCGCCGCATGATACCTCGCGAGCACATAAGTCGATTTTATGCCCAAACAAAAAAGCTCTTAAAGAAGCCGATCTCTTTTAATTGTAAGCATTGTTTTGTTTATATTGAATAATATGTATTATTAATAAAATGGCCAAGCTTTTTTAGGAACGATGGGGTTAAAAATAAGTTAGTGTAAAAAAAATGTCTACGTTTCTAAAGAGTATGACCCCAATCAACCTTTGGGTAATTATATGCTTGTAACTTACTTAGTAACTTAATAAGTTACTTAGTATACTCAGACAAATAGATGATGTCATGGACTACCAGCTTGTTGGTTTTTAGCTTAAAGGGTATATAAACTTCGTCACGCCGCTGGCAGCTTCCTTCCTGGATAATTATTGATTGAACATAAAATGATATGATAAAACAAGCCACCAGGAAAGAAGGGAACCAAACTCCCAACTAAACTAAAAGTAAAAATCTATTTCAATCATTTCCTGGCCACGATGCCAGTGACACGTGCCAAAACAGCAACAACAATACAAAGTTGAGTGGAGTTGAAGCAGAAGTTTTACTGGGTCTGTGGTTCCCCTGTTGAAACACCCAAACATACATGCATGTGCATATATGTATGTATATATATGGCACTCGAAGTCAAAATTTCATTACCAGTTTGATGTTGTAGTGGGGAACAGTTGTGCCCTTTGGCAGGGATTCAATTACTAAGAGGAAGCTGTTATGGAGCAAACGAGGATGGGATGTTGTCGAGGGGAAACCCCTTAATATTTATCTATCGCCAGTAATCAGCTAGTTGCTTTCCCATTTTAAGTTTTTAGTTAATACAATTTCGATTTTTAGCCCGATTGAGGGTTTGTCTCCCAGTTTTCTGTAATGTGTCCTAAGCTAAGTTCAAGCCACTCGATGTGGCAATTGACTAGTAAAGATGCTAAGTTTTTATTTAGAAAGAGGCTTGACATATAGTTGAAAAAACTCCCGAAATTGTGGAAAAATAGATAAACTGGTAATACGACGGGCTATGCAATTTGTCAGCTTTCTACTTTTGTCAGAGAGTGGTTTGGGGAGGCGGAGACATGTTTACACAGACCTTAGTCATAGAGCAGCTCGTAAAATATGAAAAAACACAATTGAATAGATCGTGGAACAATGAAAGGATGGCTGAAGTTCAAAATATAACAATAATTATAATATTAAATCTAAAAACGGATCTTAACAAAAAGTTATTGCATTCGATACAGAATTTTGACTAGAAAAATCTAAACTAGAAAAAAGTTAAGGAACTCATTTCTTGGGCAGTTTTGTTCTTCCCTTTATTCCGAATGTGCAAAATGTTTGAAAACTACTCATCTTTAATATAATTTTTGATTAAGTTAAATTCTTGAAGAAAACCCCGTCGAAGGCAGTGCTCGTAAAATTCCGTCTGAGGGTAATCGAAAGCCCGCGCCCCACGACCAAAACCACCCCACCGTGCAGTGCATCGAGCCACCCCATTTGGCAGCTTCTCCTGCGACAGAAAAGGGCCCAGCCAAGCCATCCAAGCCGGCCCAATAATGGGCGCACGTTTTGTTGCAATCCCAATGAGGAAATGCTAATCCGCATGTAATATTCGAAAATGATATGAAAATGCCGGCCCAAACAACCACCCACTAAAGGAAGCTCGCCGAGAACCCCTGCTAGAGGCGGACTTTGTCTCGAATCCGAAACCGAATCCGAATCCGAGGCAAACGCTTCGTTGAACGGAACCAACATTACTCAATGTCAACATCAAAATTGCTTTGGAATTCATGCACTAATTTATTTTTGGTCCAACAAAAAAGAAACTTACGCAGTATAGAAATTTTCATTTTGGATGAATTTTAATTTCGGGATTTCTCCTGGGTACCCCTTAAATAGCTGAACACCCGGTCTCTGGGACGAGGGGGGGTCTTTTCATGCTGATTAAAAGTGGCAGCTCTGCCTGCGGGGTGGGAATGTTTCTTTTTTTTGGGTTTCATATTGCAACCTTTTCCACCTTGCCATTGCCCTTGCCCTTGCCATCGAAAGGGGGCTGAAGCTGAGGCTGGGGCTGAGGCTGAGGCTGACTCATCTGAATGCTGCACTTGTCGGCGGCTCTCCGTCTATGGAAAATTTCGTCACAGACAGACGGTGGCGTGAAATTTCGTAACGAATTCTGTAAATCTTTCATTGTTATTTCTGTAAAGGAACATTATAGATGCCATCCTATACATGGGTATGAGGAATGTGGCAGGGAAGTTTGTTTTTTCTCAAAAATGATTAGAGTTCAGTTGGTTGTTTCGCGGGTGGAATTTGTGGTGGCTTATTGGGGGGATGGGAAGTGTGTACCCTGCCAGAATGTCTGCAACAGCTGCTGCACATGGCCCGGAATGTGACCACAACACGGCCGCATAGAAGTCACGGTGGAGAAGGACGACCAGGCATTGGTTTGGCTTACTACAGTAATAATATGTACATATTTACAGAGAGTGTTATCTCTTTACTTAATAAATGGGGATATTGAGACTTGAATGGCTAAAGATTTTACAATCCAATTAATGCGTTAATCCCATAATCCTATCAAAATTCGCTTCAAACTCGATTTCCCGACAGACCATTTTTAAATGATTCATAAGTTATTTCTGAACTCTCTGTGCAAGCAGTAAAACAACAAAATCCATAAACTGTTGCTGGCTAGACAGATAAATCGAGCGAAAATTGACCTCAGTGAACCGTGCGACGTGCGTTGTTGACATGCCACGAACTTGAAAACAATTAATATACGATTTTGATAAGATGAGAGCCAATCGAGCACCGCCATCGCCCAGACAACAAGCAGAAGACAATGCAGGTAACTCCGTAAACTGGCAGTCGGTCTGGGACTGGGTCTGGGTCTGGGTCTGGATACGGACAAGAGTTTTCCGTGATAGCAAAAGGTGTTGCACAGGCCAGGTCCTGGCCACTGGGATTTATGTGATTACATAGAAGTACATATCCCTCCGAGACTGTGGGAGCGGGCATTGGAGAGTCCTCACCAAATGTCGATTTCTCGCCGCACCCCACACGAAACACACGCCGGCCAAAGGACATCTCCAGCTGTGCGCGTGTCCTTAGAACTATTGTATGTTCCATCGATCCGACGCGGACCCGCTTCGGTCAGGTCCGCTCTCATGTATCTCATTCTATCTTGTAGTTCATCCCGAATAATGTGTCCATTGTTCCCATTGCCTTTGGTCGGCCGGTGAATTATTATCCCTTTCGCATGTGTTGCTGTGCTGCATTGTCCTTTGTTACTTTCGCCTCACTTTGTATTCTTCAAAGGTCTGGTTGCCCGGCCACGCCCTCCACTGGCTGATGGCTGGGCGTTTGGCAGTTAAACGGCGTCCCTCCAAAGTTTTCGGGGCGTGTTCTCCTAAACATTTCTTCTATGATTTCAATGGAATTTGTGGTTTCTATGTTTGTGTATTTATAGGATTTTGGTTTTCTTTTGCTTAAAAATCATCTACATACGTACATATGTATTTTGGAGCGTGCGTTCATGCGAACGCTGTAAATATTGTATAATTTAAATGCCTGCGTTTTTCCCCGAAAAATATTTGAAATACAATTCTGTTTTTTCTTCTTTGGGATTTTCCGGGCTGCACGCCAATTTCTTGGTCAGTTTAGGTGTGGTTTCTTCTGTCAGTTGTGGTCATCCAAATATTGGACAGCATTGAAATGATTTGAACTTGCCTTTCAGCTTATTTTGAGCAAATTTCTGGGCCAGGCCCAGAGCAAGCCCGCATTACTGCGCAGAGCATTGTCAAGGACTCGGAATCTGAATATTGGATCTTTTGTTCTCTGCCGATATGTTCAATTTTTTGTAATTAATGGATGACGAGACTATATTTTAGCTTTAGACGTAACTTAATTTTCGTGAGTTGAGCTTCAAGCTGCTTTTTCTCTCCTGGACATCCCTTGATGTTTCTGTTTTTTGGAAACCACAAGCTGAGTAAAGTCAGAAGCCCAATAGTCGGCTTAAAAGTTGAAAGAGAACTCCATGAAGCCGGTTTAAACTTGAAAGCGCTCGCCACTTGGTAGGCACTTGGTCGGATCGCGATTAGCCCGAGTATCCTGTGGAAGCATGACCTATTATTATATATCAACACTGGAGAGCCTTTGGATCCATGAAAATTACACATTTGCCAACTGCTAATTGCAAGCCATAAATTAAACCCTCACACATGCCGGGCACAGGACCTGGTCGCACTACTGGTCGCAGTAGTCTGTGGACAGGACACGGAGCTCTAGAGCCGTGTCTCTAATCCTTTTGGCCCGGCTTACAGATAAGTTAAGTGCGGGACTGTCAAAAACTTTAGATTGCATTAAAACGTCTGGGAGGCAGTCGGCATAGTTGTGTGTGCCCCATGTCCTGTTTAATATGCGACCTGCAACTGGGCAGGACGAGACAGACAGAGCACGCATTGCCATAGTCAAAGCTTCAAATTATTAATTATGACAGATCTCTGGAACAGTCTCTCCCATGCACGCATGGAGAATGTCGTTGGTGAAATTTGCATTTATATTAAAAACAAACAACAGGCCAGAACAAGGACCACGACAATCCCGTCCTAGACCAGGGATACGATGGCAACGCCAGCGTCAGCGCCAACGCCAGCGCCAACGCCAACGAAGTCGGCGACTTGCGGCATAATCAAAGACACGTCACCAACAGCCCATGGAAGGACCAATTTGCAATCAAGCGATACGCCCCACAAACCACCTCTTTCTCCATCTCCATCTCAAACAGAGCACACTCCACTCCACTCCACTCCACTCCACCACAAAACTATTGCACTAAGCCAAAACTGATTTCGTGGTCTGGACTTTAATTACATCTCATATATCAGAGCAGAGGATGGCTTGAAGGGTCGCAGCAGTCGGAAGGCGGTTGGATATCGCACAAAAATGATTTCATTTTGATTGCAATGGCTCCCCCAATCACCAGGCCGGCACAGGCCGACGACAGTGGCAAGTGCACTGCTTGAGGGTTGTTTGCCCCTCTGAGTCACACACGAGTGTTGCAAATTGTTTGTAACTGTTTTGTCAGAGACAGCCTCTCAACATTTGGCTCAGATCTAACAATAGCAACCCCCATAAACCGAAATTATTCGGCTTTACAACATGAATCTTTCTGAAATGAAAATTTTTTGCCTCGCTCTATGTAATGGGAAAATGTTTTGCTTCCGATTTATTGAAGAGCATGACTGTCCTGTCAGTCCTGTGGTTGTTTTTAATATTTACAAGTGGCTTTTGGGCAAATTTTCATTATTGAATTATTCTGAACGATAGCAGGTGACACCATGGAAAGGATTTGCGCTTCCTATGTTGGATGTTGTGTACCCCAAAAAACTGTAGCGAGGCGTGAATATTTTGTCCAAACAGAATTAGATTGGGGATTTGCATTTGAATGGTTCGATGCATAGCTCAAAGTTGTCAATTAAAAGTTGATATATCTACGATGTTTAATCTCATATTTATTGAGTGAATGGATTCAACATTCCTCTAAAGATATTTAAAACACTTAAAGTTTTTAAATATCGGAAATTTCTTTGAATTCCGGCCAACTACATAAAATACCTTTCAAGGCACGCCCTCGTTAGCATACAACTGCGAGCCTCCCATCATCTCAGCAAGCCCATTAGGGCTAAGGATCAGGGTCCTTTTGTCTATCGGCTGGAGCATTGTGTTACGCACTTCCAACAGATGCCAGGCTCTGACCTGGACTCCGGACTCTTGCTCAGAAGAAGGGGGCATTTAGCGCATCCTAACCACTGCTACAAGACATCATATTATTAAATTAAATGCAGACACGCGTTCCGCCGTGGTCAGAAAAATCGTATGGAGAGCTGTTTGAGAACAGATGGAACCATGATACTGACCATTAATTCCAGCATATTAAATGATCAGCCACAGTCCACAGTCGAAGGACCAGGTACGCTTCTTCCCCAACTTGTTCGGCTAACAAGCCTGAAATTCCATTCCAGGAAAGGCAATCGATTCTAAAAGAATGATACCAGACATATGAACGATTTTTAATTGTACCTTTTGATTGTTCGTCTGGTGTTGGGGGGTGTAGGGATCTGATTACATATACATATAGGGTACATACCCATACACATACACGTAATGTAACATAAGGGTAATCTCTGAAATGGATTGAATAAAAGAATCAACATCTTGCGGGTATTAACTTTCTGATTGATGCGTAATTTCATAATTCAAACTGATGGCGGAGCCGCAGATAAGAAGTCACCTGCTCGATCTCAGCTTACCTTTGTCCTGGCGATCATCGTGCCTCCTGCTGCCGTCTGCCGCCGTCTGCCGGCTACCTGAGCCAGCCAGGGGCACTTAGTGATTTTTTCCCATTTCTTTTGGCCGTTCTGCCGTTGCTGCTGACCAGACAAGCAGCTGCCACTTTTTCGGGCCTGGCCTTCCGAAAAAACCAAAAAAACAGAAAATTGATGACGACAGGTTGCCGGGCCAAGAACGATCGCAACATGCTGATCCGACGGGCCCGGGATGCCAAAAGTCTGGACTGGATCTGGATCGTCTGCTGCTGATCTGACGTTAATCGACTAAATTGTAGCAGCTGAACTGCCAGTTTAGTTAAGTGGGCTGTGCCTCAACTCTCTGGGATACTTTGGGTTTGATGTATTGCTGGCCCAATGATTGATGCTCGGCTGGCGATAAAGTCCGTCTGTTCCCCTGTTTAACAGCCAGATAGCTTCTTTCAGACTAAAAACTGGTACTTTGCCGTGCCGTGCCACTAGTAAGTCCCCGCTCGTTAAACCCTTGATTAATGTAAGTTTTGCTCTATTTTAGGGTTTTATTGTCGCCCCCATGGCATAAAGCATTTTATTGCCTTCAATTTGTAGTACGAGGACGAGTACGAGTACGAGTACGAGTCTCTTCCAATTTTGTCGCCTTTGTCATCGCTTTCGTGGCCTGGGCTTCATCATCATCATCAGCCTTCCGTTTGTTTCAATTTTAGTTTGTGCTCTGCGGTCTCGGTCTCCTCTCGTAATTAGTCTCGTTTGTTGTCATAAATTTTCGGTAAATGTTGTTGAAAACTCGCATTTAATTGCACTGATTTACAGTTTTGTGTTTTTCAGCTTGGTTGTTTCGGTTTCGGCTTGGGCTGGGCTGGGTTGGGTTGGGTCTCCTCCGTCCTCTTTTCCCAGCGGGTTCTGGTTAGGTATTTTAGCACTTGGCTCCCATAATTACGTGTAAAATTAATGATGTCTTTGCTGCAGAAAGCCCTTTAAAAATTTCGGCTTTAGTTTCGATGTGTATTTGTTTTGTGTACTTCCAGCCACTCGTCCAGATCGTTAGCAAATTCTTACCCTGTCTGGAATACAGCAGGTGCCATTTGATATGTCTGTGGTCCCAAAGTTAGAACTGGCTACGTGCAGGATGCTGAGGGTTTACCACATTGTGTTTGGAAAATGTCCATCTTCAAGAGCACACACTTTAATTCTAACAAATTAACGGAAGAACTACTTAAATATTGAATGAACTTTGTTTAGATAATATAATAAACTATTTATATAATTTTTTTGCAGCCAATTTGGCTTTTTGTTCCTATTGTTGGCCGTCAGATGAACGGTGAAAACTAACAAATCAGGTCAACGTTTCAGGGGCTATCCTGTTGTAGCCAGGGATCGTCTGTGTATATTGGGTATACTATGTTCCAGGGCTAGGATATTTACAATACTTCTGTAGATCTGTGCATTGGATTGGATATACTTCCTTAAGCATTGACCATTTGAAGGAGAATCGTTGCCTGTTGTAGGTTTTATTATGCGTCTCTAGAGGAGGAGAACGTACATATCTCTATATTGGTTTCATTGTGGATTTGTATCTTCTTTGTACCTTCTTGCATGTGGCCAGGGACATTTATTTAGATGACTGGAGAAGTAAAGCTTTTACTTTTACAATGTAAAATTTTTCCATTTTTGAACAGTTGGGAGTTTCTTAGTACACTTTTTCCACTGTATCCTAATGAACTTTTCTCATTATTACTACTGCCTTAGATTATTTTCAATTGGTTTCTTTAAATTCGAATTGCATTCATTTTCTCATTTATTCGGTTCACAAATACTATTTAATCAGATGATGACTTTATCAGAGATCTCCAAAGAAGAGAAGACCAAAATAAATTTCGACTTCTCACCCGCCTGGATTCATTGGGCCAATTCGGCTTCTCATCAGCCCCCCACCGGGGCCTGGAGAATAATTGAAACTCATCAAGTTTTATTTGGTTGTACGGAGGTGGCGGCTTAGCCATCATTAATGCCCTTATCACGTACTTCACTGCGACAGAAGCATCCGCATACATCCCCTCAAAAATCCCCCAATTACACTTCCAATCCATACGAATCCATCGAACAGTTCCCGGCAACACCTTACCCCAAGGATTTGTCTTAAAACTGCCACCCTTAATTACTTGTAAGCGTCTCGAACCACCCCAAGACTCCATCCCCTCCCCCCACCCGATCACCAGAGAAAGTTCATTCTGTTTGACTTCGCAATTTGGGAGGCCAGGACAGCGACTCGCCTCGACTGGCCGTCATGCGGGACGCCCCAGTGAGCTGACCATTGATTAAATTGATGATGTTTGATGACTTCGGAAGCCGATTTCATAGTAGATTTCTTTCGGGGAACGGGAACGGGAATGGGCACGGGAGACCACATATGTTGGGCCACCCCCCGCTCATTACACTGCATTGGACATGCATCAAGATGCCTTGAAGTCAGAGCGGATCTTTGGCAGAGATGTGTGTGTGTGCCTGACCGGGTCACTTCGGCCGTCTTAGGCGGAACTCTTTTGAGCCTGAACTGCCTGCTGACCTTAATTAATCTTCTGAGCCACATTCCTCAGAGTGCAAGTTGCAAGTTGCAAGTTGCAAGCTGGGACTGCAGCCAATGTTGATTTATGTGAGGCGGAGCAGGAGAAGCGTGATTGGGCGTTTTTTATGGCCGTCCAGGAAATGAGTTGCATCAAGTAAGTGCGCCGCTTCTGAGATGTGAAGATAGCCAAAGGTACGAGCAGTACTCGTACCAAAATAGAAAATCCAATCCAATCGCCTAGTGAACTTCCGCCTGTCAGAGCGGGCGATGTATCGAAAATGGTAATGCAAAAAATCACTCCCCTCCATGGGAAGTCCATCGCCGACTTTGACTTCGACTCGAGCTCCTCCACTCCAGCTGCAGATTGTGACAAATGCCTCTGGGGTGCAATATATTTTCCAGACCATGTGTGTAATGAAAGTGTGTCTGAAATGTGTTCTATTGCTTTTACTCTCTGCCACGTTTTCCCCTTTGGCCAGCACAGAAAAAGGCTGTAGAAAGTTCAAATAGAATTTAATCCCAAGCGAATGTTTGAATCATGTTCCCCTTATGCTTGTCACCGTCACCTACCACCTACCACCTACCAATTCCATTGCACAAAAACGAAAACCTCACGCAAAAAGCAAACAGGACGGCACCAAATCACACCCTTTTTGGGGCCAAGGCAAGAGGAGCTTTTATTGAAAGTTAATTTGTATTTTTTGTACGTCTGCTGAGGGCTGTTAGCCCTCGTCCAAGGGCGACAGTTCACGGCTATGATATTCGCTGAAACTCTTCTGGAACGTAGTGGTGCATAAAATTGGTTGGACAAAAATACATTTTGAGGATTTCATAACTTCCCCAAACTCTTCTACGTCTACGAATTCCATTCTATATTCCATATAGAAAGAGAGATCACAGAGGCCAGCCACTTCCACTTTCTTGGCCTTCAGTTGAGCTCAACTCAATCCGAACGAAGCTGAAATACATACGAAGAGAAACTATCACAAAAAGGGCCGGAAATCAAAGTGTGAAAGCGTCAGGCAGGAAGTTGCTTTGATTATAAGTTTATAAGAGATGTGGATGGTGGTCGGGTGGAGGGATCTAAAAGGTTCAACGAGTATCTCACAACTGACAAATATAAAAGTTTACCAGTGCATTTCAGCTGCAGACACAGACACAGATACAGACACAGACTGGCGCAGCGCCACCGCCCCTGATTGAATGTTAAACATTTAATTTAAACTTGCCCGCAGGCCCCACAGCTCCCCAGACCATGCCCAAGCCAACCCAAACCAGAGACGGCTGGAGTACGGATTTGAGATGTAATTTATGCACGCACATCAATTCAAATGCATCTAATTTGGTAAACGGAGCCAGGAAGAGGACGGGAGGCATGCACCACGAAGGAGGCAAAGGAGACGCCGTCTCAGTCTCAGTCTCAGTCACAGTCACACCTGCCTGGTCCTCGGCAGACAATCGGCTTAAAATAGTTTTCATTTGTTTTCAGCGACGAGTGGAACATGTGACATTGGCACCGCCACCGCCACCGCCACCGCCACTAAGTAGCGTCGAGTATGCATCGTCTGCGTCGTCAGCATCTGTTTAGGGAGATGTCCGTCTCGCATGGCCTGTCATACATGCTCGTACATGCAGCTCATTTAGTTGACATTTATTAAGGTCATCTATCGCGCAATGTTTGGAGTTAATTAGATTCATGCTGACAGATAAAAATGTACATATGCATATACGGAAGCATTTCTTTGTCCTTTCTTCACAATACTAGAAGTACGAGTATACGACCCCACAAATAAATCATATAAGTATGTATATTCTCATAGCAATCCTTATAGTTGGCACACGTTCAACATCCGTTCAAAGGCTTGCCTTCCGTTAATGTTTTCTCAAATACTTCTGATATTTTTCGATTATTTTTGGTGCGCTCAACGAAAATATTTTAATCACTTAAGATATGAGAATTCAATCGATTCTCTGGGCAATTAACTTTAATCTGTTAATTCAACAATCGTTTAACTTCCAACGTGCTTAAGAGATGACACTCCGGCTCCATTCTGCCTCTGTCCTTTGGCATTCTTCTCTTTTATGCTGTGAAAGAATGCAAACGAACTATCCAGAATCACAGCTATTTCCAAAGTAAATACACAAACCTTTCGTTCGAGCTGCAGAGAAGGGAGGGCGAGAAGTAGAAGTTTTGTTTATAAAACACTCGAAACGAGAAAAAAATGTCTTTAACTTTAACTTTTTTTGGGGCATATTGACGCAAGGATTTTCCTTTTCAAAAAATGGGTAGAATAGATGGGGAACCGAAATATGGTCAAGTGAAGAGGTCAAGCGAGCGGCCGAGTGAATGTCTGTTTCCCCTTTTTGCAAATGTCATATAAAGTGCGTTTGCGTCTTGCGAAAAAATGTCGGCACTTTGAATGGCATGGCCTCCTCCCAACCCGAATTCACTCCTTTCAGGCTCTCCTGCGGGCAGCTAGGGGGGTAGCATCCATTTCTTCCATCCAGCTCTGGCATGGATAGTGGTCGATGGTCGATGGTCGGTGGTCGTTGGACGCTGGTCGTTCCACTGGGGTCTTCACCACTGCCGTCTTTTACGAAATTTCCATTTAATATGTTTGCGCAAAGTATTAAAAGGCAAACGACGATTGAGTATCGAAAAGTAGTAAAGCAAAGCGAGTAGCGAGGAACGGGAAACGGGAAACGGGGAACCAGAATGGGCCACGAGATGGGGTGGCCACTCCCAGTGAGAGACCCATAAGGATGCAGATGCAGTGCATGAGTATGCCGAACCCCCAGTGGCAGACTCCGAGCCCGCCGGGTCCACCAAGACCGCCAAGTCCGCCCTGGGCCCACTGCTGACTGCTGAGTGATTGCCATGATAAGTGGCCCATTATGATGCCAGTTTGCACAGTGAGATTGCTCTGCGCTCCATTGGAGTTCGCCCTCGCCATCGCCATCGCCATCGCCGTCGCCCTCCAATTCGCTTTTAATGCATATCAGAGTGGGCAAACTTCTGGCCGAAAAGTGCGTCATTGTCCGTTGTCTACAAATCCCTGCTTCCCAATTCTGCTCTGTTCTTTCCTTTCCGCAACGTCTGTTGACAAAAGACATTTAATTTTCCCTTAGTGTGTTTTTGCCTCGCACGTCTCTGCTCGAAGTAAAGTATCTGTGCAATAAAGTTAGTCGTTGCCGTGGATTCTTTTCTGAGCGATGTTTCTATGCTCGATTTTTTGTTCGTCCAGCGTCGGGCGAAAACTTTGATAAGTGAAATTTATTGTGGCCGGTTGGCTGTGTCGTCTTTTACGGCACCAGAATCACAGACAGAGGAACGTCCAACTGATGGCTGCTCTGCTCTGCTCTAAATTTTGTATGGAATTCGCATAGCGACAAGAAACTGCTGTTTTATTCTTTATTATTATTTAAGCAAATTAATAAGGCTTTACTCCATTTTTTTTTAATGATCCCCACATGATCCTAATCGAGACTTGAAATCTCAAAAGCCGAAGCAAGTCGAACTTTTTTTATAGGCTTGCGCTGGAGTCAAATCCCCGGGAGGACCGCCCCAAACTCCAACCCAAACTCAAACTCATTAATTTACGTAAAATCCACTTAAACTGTATGCCGTACGCAATAAATTCCACTACTTTGCGCCTCATCAAATAAAATGAATGTAGAAATTTACCACGCAGCAAAGTCAGACAATAGAATAGATAGAAATCTACATGAAGTAGACGGCGCGACGAGTCGACACTGAATTTCAGAACATGTGGTGTTATGATGAGGTTGGAGACCACCAAAGGCAAACCAAACCAACCACCACCCAGTAGCCACCCAGTAGCCACCCACCACCCACCACCGCCACCCACCGGGACGAAGATGAAGCCACCCCAAATCCTGGGACTTGGCCAGACAAAAGGGTGGGCCGCTCGTAACAGTGCATTGATATGCCCCGTACGGCGTAAGCAAAGCGATTTTTTCAGCCTGATTTTGTGGGGGAATTCCCTTAAAGCCCGATGCTGGCGTATTGCCGTACTGCCGTACTGGCGTACTGGAGTACGTGCCGTCAGATCCCCCTCATGCCAATGCATTGGCATAATTTCAGGCAATTGTCAAACAAAACGAGGGGTGGCAGGCGGATAAATTAGATTTTTTTTCTTGCGCAATTGCATAAAGCCCGACAAGCGGATGGCCCCAGCTCCATGCCCATCCGGACCATTGTAATCCTCAAAGGACCCACTCGTAAATATTCATTGCATACGGCCGGGCGTTTGAGCTTAAAGTTCTATCACTCACCTCGATTCTTATTCCAGCTCCCCCACCGTACGCTATGCTTTTTTCAAGGTCTTTGCCAAATTTTGGGGCGGCAGGAATTACATTTTCGCCACCCACCCAATGTCCTTGCCGTGCGTCCCCCAACGAATTGGGGGTTGGCCTTATCCTCCAAGGGTGTTGAACTATAAATTGAACCTTTTGTTGCAGTTTGCGCCTGCTCGCCCAGAGTCAGAAGGGGTCCGACAACCCTCGCTTTGAGCTGTCTTTAATAAATGTTTGGATGTTTCGTTGGGAGATTAAGTGGATTCTGTTTATGGCATGAGTAATGATGGATGCATAATGCCCACGTATGTGGCAGGTGTGGGATGAGATCAGGTGGAATGGGCTGTGGTTGAAGTCCCCAAATAAAAGTACAGGGTGAACGACACCAAAAATCTGCAATTTAATTCTACTAGTATCTTGGCCAAAGTATCAAGAATCTATCAAAGAGCGACTACATATTTAAGCTCCACAAAAGATGCAAAACGATCCATTTAGCTAGTTTTAGCATTGCTAATACAGTGGAGAGATGTGTATCCAGTCCAGCATAAGTCCATCTATCTGAATAAAAAGTGAAGGGCATGCCGGCGATAATTAAAGAAAAACTTATATGAATGCTAAACATGATGACTAATGCATTCAATATAATTATCGATTCTAGTGTGTGATCTTATGAATCCGTAATAACACCTACGTAAAATCCGCATTTGATACTGGAGCAGACCGCGAATCTATCTCAATATTGCTTGGACTTGTCATAAGTGATAGGGAAACATAGAGAAAAACGGAGGGATCGCAACCGCTAGTTGCATCTCGTATATCCTATATCCTATATTCAGTAATGACCTAGTTGATTCGATTTTCCTTTTTTAATATGTACTTTTGTATGAGTAAAATCTATTTCTAAACTCCTTGAGTATCGGGTATATAGATCATTTAACCTATGAACATATGACGAACGTTTATCATACGTGCTGTGATCTCGAAATTTGGCTTGTCACGAGACTATAAACAAGTGAAATTTGTGCATACATATGTGTCGTGTTTCGATAAAGACAGTTTTGGTGTAAAGCTTATTAAATAGCTTCGATATTTCACATTTAACTTTAGGATTACTTTTATGTGACAGAAATGAAAATAAATACTTCTTTTTAAAGTTTTACATTCTTTAATTCAATCATTTTTACAAATTCTGATTCTCGAGCCCCCAATTTTCCGAGTCCCATTCCTGTGGTGCTCCGAAGATCCGAACATTTTGAGTGAAATAGTACAAATGATATGCTAGGGGCATGCTCATTAAATGAAAGCATATCGACCTCAATGAGACAGGTAAGTTCATCTGTTAATTTGAAAATGTTATCCACTAAATAAATAAAGAACCAATTTTTGCAACTTGCATCAGTAACCGGGTAGTAGGAACGCTCCAGAAAGTATCTGTGGAGCTCAATGGAGCTGTTCATCTGGCCACCCAAGTGTATGTTCGTCTCGAAGGGCAGGAATCGATGTCGATGCCACTCGTCTCGGCTGTCGCCGGCTACGACATTGACATTGCTCAGGCAACGACCCAGTTCTTCGGCTGCCTCGCCGCCTCTATTCTGGGAGCTGCACAGGTTTTCATCGGTTAATGCCTCGAGCACGAATCGCTTAAGACTGGCAGCACTTAGCACAATTCCAGAGCCATCGAACATGTATACCTAAACAGATAGAGGCTAAGAGTGGATGATCATGGGTTAGTACTCACTCACCAGACCCTCTCGACTGCTTCTCAACTTGCAGCCAAAGTAGATGAGCTCCTCGGGACTGTAGGACTGCAGCATATGACGAAGGTTCTCCACGAACACAAAACTTGAAGAATAAACTTAGGTGATTATGTTTCCGAAGCTGGCTGCCACTCCCACTGGTTCCTACTTATCATCGTTGGCATAGAGGAACCAGTCTCCTTGGTGGAAATGCTTCTTGTAGGTGTACTTCAGATGCGCCCGTATCCGCTGCCATTTATCCCAAATATTCTGAAACACGGCCGGCTCCAGAGCCACATGCACATTGTCACTGACGAACAGATAGTGATCGCAGTGCCTGGCCCAGGTCTTTTGGATGTGGATGGCGGCATGCTCGTGGCGGTACTCGAAAGTGACAATTACACAGACGATACGCGGACGGGGTGGCGGTGTCGCCAAAATATCCGAGGTGGAGGTGGTTGCATCCCTCTGATACAGCAGAAAGAGCAGAAAAAATATGACTCCAAGAAGCAGCGAGCTATTCAAAACGGCACAATTGTTCTTGCCCCCAAGGAACAGCCGCCGTGTACTGAAATGTCGCACCATTTTCAACTGAATGTGGGTGGGGTGGCTCGGCTGTGGTCCGGGTGTTCCATTTGCAATTTAATTATATTAAGTGGTGTCTTCGGTACGAGATATTGCCGAGAAATTGCCGTTTTCAATTAGAATTATTAACTCATCAGAAACGGAAGTCACCTGAAGCCATCGTTGTCTGGCAAGACAGTGTCTATTTACGTTTTCTTTGAAAGTTCAAATTGAGGACGGGTAAGTGCAGCAAATATAGCAAAAAGCAAATGCCATTCAACGGCATTCCAGGATTCATAGATAAGGGTAAATTCAAAGGTCTTGGTCATCTAATACAAATGCTGCTGAGAAATTTGAGTTTTAAATTGTGCTATACACATACTCGTATGTACATACTCGTACATACATATGTAGGTCCAAAGGTAATCTTTCCCCTCAGCACATACTCGTACATATGTATGTATGTATGTATCGCAAAAATCGTATAAATATGTGTGAAAACGCTTTGAATCCATTTAAACACGTTATCAGATTTGCATAAAACACATATCGCATCTATTTTTGTCTTACCCAACCAAATTATCACAAATAACTGTCACATAAATACACATGTATGTATGTGTATATACCGGCAGGGAAAGAATTCATGGCTCCATCGATTGTTGTCAAAACAAAAGACTCGAAAATATGTAGGTATAGCCGTATTATGAGAACTAGGGAAACAACAACTTATGGAAAAACTATGTACGGGCATTATTTTGGGTATCAGTGTCTCACTTTACGTGCTCAAGTTACCGGATTATGGAGTTGTCTCGTCTCCACCCGTCTCACAGGTGACGGTGAAGGCGATGCAACAAAAGATGCCTACACATGGGTAAGGTTGACCGAGTCCTAATGGGACAGGAAACTGGAAAATGTGCAAAATTGCATTTTTTTTCTTTCTTTGGATACTCTGTTATATCAAACGTGATGCAACAATGAAGCTAAGCCGAGAAAAAAAAATAAAAATAAAAACGGAAGTCCTTTTCAAAGCAAAACAGGCCAGCGGCAGGCAAAACGGCAATTTGAGAGTTCGAACTCCAGGCCCAAGCGACAGATTCATTGATAAACACGTCTGTCCCTGTCCCCGTCCCCGTCCCCGTCCCTGTCCCTCGACGTATGTGTATGAAGCCATAATGTGAGAAATGTGAAAACTTACATGCCATACACTCTGTGTCTGTGGCTGGATTTGTATCTGTATCTGTGTAATTGAACCATTAGACCTTAGGAGTCCAGCTGCCAAAGACGCGCTTTTATTGATTAGAGGACTCAGGGGAGCTTTGCATAGGAAGACCGAACAATTGCAATCGATAAACAAAGTAATAATAATCGTACATTTCAGGTGGATATCCAACACGAAAAGTTATGGCGCGCTTCGACAAGGGGACTGTTGCCTGAGGAGAGGATAAGTATTAATCGCACAGATCCTTCAAATATGAGGATGTATGCACTCACCTTGTCCACCTTATGGTATGTCAAGTTCTTGAGCCAGCTTATGTTATCGTAGCCCTCCAAGAAATGGTGACTCATTGGAACGGGCATGAAGGTCTCGTTTCCGTCCTCATCACGGCTGTCGACAACGGTCACACCCACATGACTTAGACACCGACTCAGCTCCAGCTCCTCCGTAAAGCCCTCCAAGTGCTGGCAGTGGTCGTCCTTTGGATCTCTGCCCAGGTCCACATACCGTCTTAGGGCCTCATGGCTAATCACATAACCACTTCGGCTAAAGACAAAGGGCTTTAAAGCCGCAAGACACAACTAGAGTAAATTCAAAATTTTAGAGGCATTTCAATCACCTTGTGTGCGTACACATTTTCCAGTTCATGGCCAAAGTAGATCGGCGTAGTTGGTACGAATTTCTTGCTGTGTATCATGTAGCGCAGGTTCTCCAGAACCACAAAGCTATGGGTAGAAAATATTTTATTCGCCATGCGAACATTTCTTTTGTGCTGATCTAAAAATGTTCATTCCCCATTCACCTTGCGAAATTGTGCATATCAATAAAACCAATCTCTTCTCTGTTGTGCATACAAAATCAAGTAAAGTTACATATATACAAGTAAATATATTTGTATGTTCGTATAGATTTAAATAAGCGTGGAGCGAACAGCAACAAATTTACATTTAAAGAAAACGTGTCCCAAACGTGCGACGTACCCAAGGCTGGTTTGAAACAAGAAGCTAATTATAAGATATGGAAGATCAACCAATCAAAATCGATTCAAAGCAACTGCCTAAGATACCAGAAATAACGCCGATGAGCTAAGATTCGCATAGAACAGCCTCAAAATTGGACTGTGAATGTTGTAGGTGGTCCACTGTGGGTGACGTTCGACTTTAAAGTATAGTTAGAGAAGTTAATAAGTATAACTTTGCGCCGTCGTCAGACAATAAGCAAATTTAATTCCTCAGATTTGAGGGTCAGTCAGCAGAACATTTAACTTTGATGACTGGTCCTATAAAATTAAGTCTTAGTTGCGGGTCAATGACCAGTGCGAGCATCCGCAAAGGCTATTATTAAGAAAATGAAAACACATCGAAGATTAAAAAAAGCCACTCAATTCGAATTTAATTGACGTTGTAATATTATATGGCTGATGCTGACATCACAGCTAATAAATTCTCAATTATATATGACGGCATAAATAAAAAAGAAATTCTCATTTCATTGATAGCCCTTCAACAGACATATTTGACCTCCCACACATTGTTCCTCAGCTCCCCAAAGCACTTTCGATAAGGTCTGTGAACGTGGGTCTTAAATTGGAACATTTAAGATTACATTTGATTTGAAAATGATACAGCCATTTGTAAACAAAGGAAAATATATTGTAAATACATATATAAATAATCATATCTGTGGGAATCATTTTTATCTTAATTTATATTACTGCAACTTTACATACAATTTGATCGACTAGTTTAATTTGTCAAGTAATTAGTTATTACTATCTAATCGAAGCCAATATGCAGCCTCATTCGTGCACATAGCCATGAAGATTGCTTGAAGAAAATTAGAACCACAAAAAACAAACACAAAGTAGGAACTTGAAGGCGATGTAAGGGGAAGTAAGCGTTGGTGAAGGCTGATAACTTTATCAACGAATAAGTCAAAGTATAATAGCTCATTGCACGAAAATACGTATTTAAATTTGTATATAAACAGCTTTAATTCCGGAGAGGAAGAAGGAGAATTATAATGGATCGGGTGCGTTGGCACTCAATCAAATTGTAGTATGATCAAGCGAAAGATGGGAAGATCCTTACCTAGAGTCTTCCACTTTAAGGAACCAGTTGGCCTCGTCTTTGTAAGCCTCAAAGGCGTGCAGCAAGCCCCGATGCACCAAAGTCCAATTGTCTGTTTCATTGATTCCTGGCACATAGGGCTCCAGTTCATCGTCGATGTCGCCACTGACGAAGAGCAGGACATTGCAGTGTCTGCCCCACGTTCGCTTCACATATTTTGCTGTGCTGGGATGGTTGTAGTTGTAGGGTATCATGCAGAGTATTCTGATGTCATCGTACAGTGAATCTACAACACCTTTGGAAATCCTCATAGGGGCGAGTTTCCCTTTGGAACCCCAGAGATGCCCAGTGATATTGAAGGAAAGCACGGTCAGGAGCAGCAGAATCAATGCCGAGTAGGCTGCATAGTAGACACGTCTTTGCGCACCCATTGTGAGTAACTTAACTGAAATGGTTCTGAAAATGCGAGCATGGAGCAATCCGTTCTTAAAAGTAGATAACAAATTAATCAAACTTTCATGTACACTCAAAGACAATGTCAAACCATGTAGGAGGCGAACTTCAGGGCCCCGAAGTTTTTATACTCTTGAAGTCCAATAAACCTATATATATTTGTATTTAGATGCTACCTAGTACTTGGTAGTTTTCCGTTCTGTATACACTGCAGAAATCGCCTTAGGCGATATTATTCTTCCATTAGTGACAGAAAAGATGCTTAAGATGGGAATATTTTAGGATTCAAATCCCTCTCACCGCGTCATCTTAGGATTTTAGTGGATTTCTGTGAAATCATGAAGAGTCTCGAAAAAGTCAAACAAACATTATATTACAAGAGAAATTGTTGGCCCATTAAATAATAAAACCGCAGCCAAATACGCAGAAGAGACAATCATGGTAAAAAGAAAACGAAACAGATTGTTAAGAGGCTAAGGGATTTGGGGATTCCTAGGAGAATCTCATGCCATGAGTTTATCAGGAAAACAAACCTGCATCAACCAACTTTAAATGTGTGTGTCTGTATCTGTCTGCATATCCAACTGGATCTGTAGTCGCTACAAAATACCCACTCCCGTTCCCATTCCCAGTTCCAATTTCAAATTCAGCCTCCCCGCCCTCGCTGATGAACTGATGAACTTTGATATTCATATGATGCCAGCGCCCAAGATAGGAGCAGTTAACTCGTTTGCTGCTCCGTGGTTTTCCCACCTTGCAGCATGGCCATACTTTTCAGTCCTCCAACTGTTGGTTTCACTTTTATTTGTGTGTCAAGTGAAGCATTAAGGAAAATACCCACAAAATAGCTTGTATTTCTGGGAGTAGAATTAAATGTTGTTGTAAAATAGGGACAACTTCATTGGATTTTGTTGCAATTATTCAGATTGACAAATATGTATGTCCACTCTACATACCAAACATACATATGAATGTGTGTGTGTGTGTGTGTGTGTGTATGAGGCAAGGCAGGTTCGCAGAACTTTGGTAGAGATAATTTTCGAAAAAAAGCTTTTGGGGGAACGTTATCTAAGATTCATTGAGAGCTGGAAAAGCTTGTTCTACACTTCACCATGTGCCTACACACATGCATACGAGTGAGAGTACATCTGTATGTATGTAAAATATTTTGAGCAAATATTTGCGAAAGCGCCGCATTCTCGCTTGCTGTGTTACAAAGGCAAACACATCAGATTGCGAAATCTTTGGTTGGCGGCGGCGGCTGCTGATATTTCTTCATTTAATGCTTTCCTTTATCTGGGTGTTTAATATTTTTATTTTTTATTTTTAACCTTTAATTCATTTTGAAGTGGGAATAAAAGAAAAGCAAACACCGCATTGTCAGTTGAAAGTGTTTGCGCAATTCTAAAGACTAAACATATTTATCTTTAGTCTTTAGAATTGCGCAAACACTTTCAATCTATTTGGATTCCAGGAGAATTTTGGGCTTGACATTTAAAAATGCCTCCAAAATGACGCGGAGAGGGGCGATCGGCAAGTTGGAGCTGTTCCATCTCATCCGATTCACAAAATAGTTGGAGTTCAATGTGCAGTGTAGTTAGTATTAAAATATATCTATCTATCTATCGTTCGGATATTTGTTTTTACGAGTATACTGAAGAGAGGCTACCAGGGTTTAAATAAATACCATATTTATTAGTTTTACGATTCATCTAGTCTCGTAGGCCCTATCAATATAGTTATAGATATGATGGCCGCTTTTGCATCGTTTGGAAAGACCGGCTTGCCAATTTTCAGTTTAAGCGATTATTTTTGTTGTGCCTTTTTGTATCGAAAAGTAGGTCAAAAGTTGCGTATGACGTTGTCGCTGTCGTTGCCGTTGTCGTTGCCGTTGCCGTGTCTGTGCCTCTTTCTGTGGCTGTTGACCAACCGGTTTCACTTTCAAGCATCGGCGGCGCGTCGTCTGAACTCGCTTTTTGAGCCGTACGTAGTCAAGTCGCAGTCTCTTCCAGCATCAGCTCCATCCGCAGCATGAATTTGGCGCTTAATTGAAAATTCATTCCACCAAGTAAGCTTTCCGCTTTGTAAGGGGTAAGCTCAGCCGTAAACGTGGGCTAATGTGCATTTTATTCATAGATTGTTAGTTTCATTAGTCTCAGATGGCGTCGGGGTGAGGTTTCGGTGCCCTGTGGCACCATCAAACTTTCACCCGACGGATGCATCTTCTATTAATGAATGGGTTTTTAATAAATTGTCTCTCGGCAATGCGCTTTCTCGGATGGGCTCCAATTTGCATTAATAGCAAATTATGTTGCTGAAGTTGCACAATATTGTGATGTGCTGTCCGATCTACATGTGTTAAGGGCCATAGAATAGGCCACATCAAACTTGAAAACGATATTGAAGCTCAGTGGCACAAGGCAGTTGCAGAATGAGCACAGGTGCGCTGAGTAATCCACAACAGAGCCCTGTTAGCTGACAGAGCCAGTACAGTCACGGCTGACTTCGGTCTGAGGAAGCTTTCGATTAGGTTTAGAACGTGAGTGGATTACCAGACAGACGGCTGGCCAGTGGCCGGCCACGCGCTGTCGGACATTTTTGGCATGTTTTCATGGATCGGAGTCGCTTAATGAAACAATTTGCACACATTGTTGTGACCGCTCAAATCGGTAGGCGTATTGGTTGGCATTTAAATAGTGGGGGAGAGCCCGCTTCCTCCATAAAATCTTGCTATAGGTTGGTAAGTATGGTGCCAAATGTAGTAATAATGGAATATTTATGGATAATGGAGGTGAGTGTAAGTTAGTTGAGCGGCTCAAGGGGTTAGTATATGTCATAAACTGTCAAATAAACTTTAAACCATCATAAATTGCAATTGAGTTTGTAATTAATAATATTTGTTTTGCATAAGCGCCGTATACGGCGACTGTTCCCACCGATATGCAAATGCGGCTTGCGGCTTGCGGCCTGCGGCTAGACACGGCAAGAGGTTCTTCCCAGAACGGAGCCAGAACCCCGGCTCCGTCTGCACCCATTTCACACCCCTGATCGGCGACCTGCGATCAGTCGATGGCATGAGATAAATAATTTTTATTGCTCTCGCATAATAAACTGTATTCGTGCTCGCACCTACTGACATTTCATGTGGTTTTCTAGTTGGTTGCCGGGCATTTGTTGACCCATTCAACAGATAATAGCAGTAAAGGAACGGACTGCCTCGCTGAGCACGGAAGCTGAAACTGCAAGTGCAAGTGTAAGTGCAAGTGCAAGTGCTAGTGCAAGCAGCAATCTAAAAATACAATAATAATAATAATAGTAATGATAGTGACGAAGGAAAAATTACACATCACGAAAGAGAGACAAATCCAATACAATGGAAACCACATTTCCATTTCCATTTCCATTTCCATTTCCATAGAATTCCTTCTATTTATTATTGTCAATTGCAGTGCGCCAAGATAACTGAATTGAAGGAATAACTTAGGTAAAGCGTTTAGATAAGCAATGCATACATACAAATGCAGGCAGGCTGGCAGGCTGGCTGTGGAGGAAGAATATTTGACATGTTCGGGAAATCTGTGCTCGTTTTTAGAGAGATTCATTGATTTCTTAAAACAAGACCTACCACAATCCATATTGCCTTCAGACATGGCCACGTTTTCCTGCTGGGGACTGACTGCCTGACTGACTGACTCTCGCTGCTGGCTGGCTGAACCGAGAGTCACGTAGAGTCAGGCGAAACAACGACAACATCCATGCTAGAAAATCAGTGTTTGAGATCATTTATTATGTCCATTGTCTGTGCAGGGGGAGAAATCAAAAGCGATTTGCATACCTATAGTTGGATTTACTAGCTTATCAATACGAAATTACAATTGCACAAATGCATTGTGCACAACAATTGCAGTCGCAGTCGCAGTTGCCAGTTGCCATTGTACGAGTAGATGCCGTACAGGGACAGACAGAGCAGAAATCAACACGGTCGCAGTCAGAGCCAGCTATCGCGTCCTTAGCTCAATGTCAAACCCGAGCTGTCTCTATCTGTCTATCCATCTATCTATCTATAGCAACTATCTCAATCTATTTTGCTTGGTTCTGCTTCTGCTGCCTCTGCTCTGGCGTTTGTTTTGAGTCTACGAGCTGAATCTGGAAGCTATTTATAAAGCTCCGAAACGATGGGAAAACAAGGAAACCCCTTTCTGTCGATTAGGGGAAGGATTTTCGTGCCATCTGCTTCTGGCGACAATCAAATCAGTTCTGAAGCACCAATGAATCAATTTGAACGTCTACTGATTGATGGAAAAATAATAATATCTTACTGGCTGTTCAAGCGGTTGGGTCCATTGAGATATGAAGATGCAAACAAACGTTCAGATTCCACCCACTAATTTCAGTTTAAAAAAAAATGTACAATTCATAGTTATATGTATATAATTTGTGTATTTTTTAATAATAATAATAAAAAAAAAAATTAATTTGTGGCCTACCTAAATCTAATAACAATATATATAGTATATATACATATATATGTATGTATGTGTGTATACGGATTTTAAGTACGAAAAAAAAACTCATTAAGCACAATTTTCACTAAATTATCTGACTGGCTAATATTTGTAGCAAGTAGATTTTGTAGTAACGTCTTTTTATAATCACAGCGCTTAGTTAAAACTTATGTACCGACATAGGTGGTTGGTGAGGCCCATCGATATCAATAGAATGAATGAAAATATCACAGAGCTCAGTTAATTTGATATCCATAAGAACGATTTCGTATCAATCCGTCCGCTTTCATCGCTTCAAGTCGTCTTTACACTGGCTGTCTTTTGTCTTAGATTTCTTCTTTTCATCGATGGTGTGACAGGAGCTGCCAAATACCTCCGCATAGCTGGGCACAACGGGCATCATCACAAAGTTCGGCTTAATCGTTTCATACGTAGGCGTGGGCGTGGGCGTGGGCGTGGGCGTGCCTATTGCCGGTGCTATTGTTGATGCTTCCATTGGAGCTGCTGCTGGAGTGTTGCTGGGTGGAAGCAGGGGCATTGTTACCTCACATAACGGAGGTGTCTGTGGCGCTGCCACACTTGCAGCTGGTCCGCTTTCTGTTCTTGCTGTTTGTTGGGCTGTTACTGCTGCGGATGTTACTGTTGAGTCGGAGCTATCTCGTTCGTGCTTATTGAATACGTTAAACACGCTCGGATAGACAATCAGGCACGATGTTTTGGGTGCTTTGTGCAACAGCTCCAGAGCCGCTTCGTAGCTGGGTAAGCCCGATACCAAGGTATATTCCGGCACAGGATCGTCTGAATCCGGATGCAGCTTCAATGCCTCAATATCAACAATTGTGCACTGTGTGGAATTATTCGCATTGTTGCGATCTAGAAATGAAAGAAACAAAGGGTTATTAGTGTTGCATGGAAATGGTAGGGGAAAGTGTGTACTTTTATATACCTCGACCTAGTTTCCTAAATAATTTGATTGCTCTGCTGAATTCTGTCTGGAACTAAGAACATTGACACCAAATTCAAATTGAGCTCGTGGTTGAAATTTTTTTTAGCAAACTGAAGCACTTTATTGTTGGCTATTTTCTGGGCTTTACATCTCTCAAGGTTTGGCCAAACCGATGGCAAAGAAAAACAAACCTATTATGGAAACGTTAAAGAGGAAGTCTGTAGAGTGTTCAAAATTCCGTAAGTTGACAAAATCGTCATGCTTTGCAATGAGAAACATGTTATAAATAGATACGTACGTAGTGTACACGAAACCTTTGACTTGACCTATAAAGTGCGCAGGCCTAGAAGCACTTAAAAAACAATCAAAACAAAACCGTCTGCCCTATCGGGATGGATTCTAATGGAATATTTCTTTTATGAGCGTTGAGGTCAGGTTCCATTTTGGGTAATACGGTCTCGTCCATTAAATATTTTATAGGTACATACCCAGCACTAGCAACATTTTTTGCTGCCTTTCATTTAGCACATTTGGCTCTAAATACGATTATAAATGTTTACTAATTTTGTTTACTTTGTCCGGCTATGGCTAATCAGAGATCACACAATTCGGGTCGATAAGATTCGAATGAATCGGTATCAGCACTGCACAACGGAGCTATGATCTCCTTGAGGAATACTTACAGTTGCGTTTCCAGGTCCGAAACTGGTGGTAAAGGAAGCACGAGCAGATGCAGAAGACCAACGAGATGAGGATCAGTGTGAACACGATACCGATCCACACCTCGTTCATGAACTTGTCGTACTCCAGCTGCTGCTGCAGCTGATCCACACTGCTTCCGTCCAGGATCACATGGTTGGCCAAGTCAAAGTCCATGATCGCCTCAGTGGCGTTTCGCGGAGAGGCAGCAGCTTCGCTGAACTGGTGATGATGCTTCAGCTGGATGGAGTTAAGAATCGTAGCACCAATCTGCTTCAGGAAGTCACTATTGGCCAGCGCGTCCAGAGTGGTGATCGTGGGTGTTGAGGCCTCGGCCGCGGACGAGTGTTTGCCGCTGTTCAGAATCTGCTGAGCTGCCTCACCAGCGTAGTGATCGAAATGTAAATCGTGCGACAGTTCGTAGTTTAATGCGCGTGGCAGGCCCTCCATGTTCTACTTTTATACTACAGGAATTATTCAAAAAGGCGCTAGGGTAGAGTGTTTTGTGTCTCCGGCGGCTCGGCACACTTTCACTGTATCTGTTGGTACGAGAATAATCGTTCTGAATCTTGCTCAACCGCACGCTCACGTCCGGCAGGCGCTGCGTCGAAAAAAAAACTGATTCGTGCGCCGTTCAAACAGAGCAGCAGTGCCGGCCAAGCTAGCGCTCGCTGGAATTCCAGTCAAGAGAGAAGTTGAGAGCGGTTGGCTTCCAATTTCCATTCCGCTCTCTCGCTCTCTGCCTCTCTCTCTGGCTTTACGCACCACTGGGAAAGAGGCACTCTGAGCTGGCGGAGAACGATCTTCGCATTTCTCTCTGAGAGAGAAATCGGCCTGCGTTAGTCTTTTGTGCACACAGACAATGGCTTCGAATTATGGTCCCATAATTGGCGTTACAAAGCGGCGGCGCACATGTTGCCCGAGAGAGAGTGGAGAGGGCAGGGATCGGGTAGAGAGGCCCGAGCAGAACTGTGGAACTGTGGCTGCTGAAGCATCGCATCGATCTTTATTTCTCTTTGGGCGTCGTTTCGTTCCGTCTTGCAGACCGGCAAATGACATATCTCCCTTTACAGTTCTTCTTGTATTGTTCGTCGGGGGGCGGGGGGAAGAAAAATTAGTGTTGGAGGATAATGTAGGTTTTGTGGCTCTGTTTTTGTTGGTTGTACCCCGCCCGAGGGGCCCATGGGCCGGACCCAGCCATGCCAAACCGATTCTCTTGTTCTTCTTTGCCCTTTTATTCCTTTCTTTCGTCGTGGCATGGTTTTAAATTACAGTTACGTGCAGATATCTTATTTCTGGCAGCATATTTGTGGGCGACACGATGATCAGCTCACCTGTTTGTTTGGTAGATCACTTTTTTGCAATCATACATATTAATGTACGTATCAGAGTTTAAGTTGGGACTTACGGATATGGCTGGCATGGGGATTGCTTAGATCCAAGATCTCACCACCTATGGGTCTCTGGGTATCTGCGATTAGCCCACATTAGAACACGCAGTGAAGATATTTAAGATAAGATCATAGGGGAATACGTAGTTTGAAAAAATAAATCATCTTAATTTCAATTTATTGAGGGTTGTCTTTTCGCTGCATCAGAGTTTGAGTCTTTCATGAGCTCACAGAAGATCCTAAAAAAGAACATTCCTTATCATGATCAGCTAATCTGCCCGAGGAAATGAATCGGCAAAAACCGCAGTGGAATCTCCGCTCGAGGCTTGTCGGAGACAAAAGACAAAGGGAGGGACTCAAAAGAGATTAGAAAATGCCTGGCGGTGCTCTCGTCTCGCTCCATTTTGAGACTGTTCACTGATGATGACGTACTCGCAGTTTATTTATTGGAAACTGAACTATTTGCAGTCTTCTTCGGCGACTGCGGCTAACCCCTATGGGTGAAGTATTCCATTCCATACCAATACTGGCAATTTCGATGCTATTTTACTCCAGGTATGCAGCTCACGGCCCGTGAGAAACAGCTACAATTTAATTAACGATTGTTCCCTGGGACCCGGGTAATGGGTATCTTCTAGTACCGGGTCAATCTGGGCAGGGCACTTCCGAGGCATTCGTAAAAACATCTTCCTGTTCATTATTGTATGTTTGTCTTTGTGTCGCCTTCTTTACGGATTGTAGGCCGGCCGACTGTCTTTAATATAAACCCCTAATGATGCATTTGGCCACAATGCGGCTTGTTCCTTCAATGCCGACTACTGCCGCCCGCTTGCTCCTTATATTTTTCTCGCTCTTCGCCCTGCGGGCTCCCGTACAGCATCAGCATCAGCATCAACAACATCATCAAAAGTTAAATTAATGAGTCCACGGTCAGATCGGATATTTTAATCTTTGATTTGTTGTAACCTCCCTTTGAATATGGATATTCCTCTGATGCCGATAAAGCTATTTTTATAGTTTACCGACCTCTGACTCGGATTCCTTTGCATAATGCCACCGCACCAGTCACCAGTCGGGCATTCGTTTCGCTCGCCGATGTCAACCTTCTGACCGTAATTAATCGGATTTTATTTAATCTTGAGCATAGTATTTTAATTCCCATCCCCAGTAGGTTTTAGCGTTTCGTAAGTGCATTATTGATTGTAGGGACTGACATTTGCTAGAAGCTGTTCGAAATTAGCTGTGTCTTTGATATATTGGTGATATATTCACATACATCCATAAATATGTAGGTACTTTAAGCGGCTGATGGGAGTAAATTTCCAATCGAATTGTAATTATAGAGGATATACCTCAAGGAGAAACCCCAACACCAAATACCCTCTCAGATGTAGGTTTTCTTACTTAACATAGCTATAAAACGTCCACTGCCAGCTCTAAATTCAGCCCCTAATTGTGTTGGAAGCCTTTTGAACTACGTTTTTTCACACTGTCAACCAATTTCCATGTAATTACAACAGATAATGGCTTTCTCACATTGCTCTAATTGAGTAATCAGCAGCAGAATCTTGGGTATCGGAATCATCAGTCTCGCTATCCGATTCCTCGAATCCATATGGAATCGCATGCCAGAGCCACCCGTGGGCCTTAACTTCATGACATCCTGCCAGGCAACAGAAACGGCAACGGCAACGGCAACGGCAACAAGAAGCACTTGTTCTGCTCTCACACAGCCGGGGCTCCTTTTCCCTTCTTCTCTCTCAGTTTTGAAGCTCAGCAAGGCGCACTGACAACCAACTGTGAGGCAGCCAAGGGCTGAGGGGCGAATCGTCAAAAGCAACAGGGGAAGAACGACTGCAGGGCCAGGTAATTGCTGCAGTTGTCGGGGGGTAGTGGTAGTGATGTGAAACATTTGTCAAATGGACCGAGACTGAGACCAGCAGCGAAACAGCGCAGGAGTCGGAGACGTGCCGATGCCATGGGAAAGTAAGAGGTTCTTCATGCTGGAGTCGTGCTGCCTTCGCAGTCCTCTAATCTGTGATATAGGTCATGCAACCCTCAAGGTTCCGGGTAGGCCTACACAACTTTGCCAGCGACTTCGTCTCTGACTTCGCCTCTGACTTCTCCGCTGACTTCCACTCTGACTTCGACTCTGACTTCGCCTCTGACTCCGCTGCAAAGCAAGAGCATTGTCTTTGGTCCTATTGTTTTTTGTGAATTCGTAGAAATTACGCGTGATGCCAGTATGCAAGCTATCCCTTTCATATTCTTATGTTAAGGAAAGTAGCTCTGTCTGTCCTGTCTCTGGCTGTCCTCGTCGCTCTACCCGGCATTAAGTGCATCGTTGAGTGCGCCTTTTATTCCATGCACAATTAAAAACGCAGTTGTGCATAGAGCTAGACAAAACCGAGACTTAAGCGGGCCCAGAACTTTGGCTCTCAAGTTAAGCCAAGCTAAACCTTCCTCCAGTTATCCTACGGCTCCCAACTGCACTCCACTGTCAGACCCACCAATTCAATGTCAATGAACCGCAGCTGTAATGTTTATATGCCCATCACTCCATACACAGATACACACAGTCGCACAATCCCACAATCACACGAAGAGCTCGGTTCTCGGAGCGCACTCCAAAGTTGTCCACCTTCCGATGTTGTCGTTACTTGGATTTTACTTTATTTGTTTATGGTTTTTCTGTCTGATTATCTTGGGCGCGTTTTAGCGTCAAGTTCGTTGCGCTTGGCCGGGCGGCTTCCTGGTAGACTGCCTCTGCCTCTGGCTCTGGCTCTGGCTCTGCCTCTGGCTCCCCTACCAATATATATATGGTACTTATGATGTTATTTTTTATTTTATTGTCGTCTACGTTGTCGTCTTCGTACCCTTTTCTCATCCGCGGCTGTCAAAGTTTGGTTTTTTTTGTTGGTTTATCGCTCCAAAGGTTTTCAATGCAACAATTGATTGAACATTATTAGCACTCAAGCATAAATTTGTTCGACATTCACAACATAGTTAACCTGCTTTGTGGGGCTTCAAAGTTGGTACCATGCCCCTTGTAATGGGAAACCTCGAGGTAACACGATACCTGGGCATGGATTTGTGAAATACAATTGTTGACCCATTTTTAGTTCGTGATCGCATGCCCTGGATTAAGACATTTAATTAGTCTAGTGGAATACTCGCATCTAGAATGCGGAATCCGATAATTTGCATTTAATATACCCAGATCGCCTGATCGATATTAATTAGCTGGTACGATTTATTGATAGCTTATGCTGACAGCAACAAGTTGTTCCCCCTCGAGATCTGATATTAATTATAGAGCTGGCCCCTTGATTTGGCATTGAAACTAAAGAAATGGTCGAGCAACAATAATAGCATTCGCTAGATACATTCTAAATGCCAGATACGTATCTAGGTACATATGTACATGCACTCATCAAGCGCAGGTGGGATTTCTATATACATTCAAGAGACGGAGAGTCATGTGAAGCAATAAACTAAATGGCATAAAGCGACATACGAGTATATGTAGATCTGAATCTGAAAAAACAAGACTAGTCGTATCTGCTAGGCACAGTTCTATTAATTTTGAAATTAAACGAATTCTGATTGATCATGATCATTGATCAAGCAATGCCCGCTAATTTACTGCCAGTCGTTGAACCTAAGTGAGCAAAACAAGTTTCGCTTCAAGATTCCCACGTGTTAAAATTAGTTATTTAAATTAGCATAAAAACTGTTGAAACAATCGGAAAGAAATATTCTTTGAGACTGCCTACGGCTGGGGCAGACACTCCACGCGGTATTAACTCAATTTTCTTAATCGTGCACGCGGCCATCAGCCGAAATTTCCTTCGATTTTTATTCTGGCTAAAATCCAGTGACCCCAATTGGTTTTTTGAGCTTTCAAGTCAATCATCGGTTAATAAACAAATTAGTCACGATACCCCCCTAAAGGGTTGGGAAACTTCGATATCTCCGTATCGGAGTACTCTTATCAGGCACGTTGTGTTATATGTACATATGTAGGTATATGATGTGCAAGGTATTTAGGGAATTGATCTGGTTGTGGCAATTCATCAATGCACTATCTCTGTCTCGAGCTCCGTCCACGTCTGGGACGTGTAGCCCTTCTCATTATTGGCATTACACATGTTTTGGATTGTAATGTAACCTTATTTCTTCGTTTATATTATTTCCCTTTCTCGTAGATTTCGATTTGGTTATCATTGTGCGGCTCCCAAAATCGAAAGTCTACGTACACGTTAATTATTTCCACACAAGCAACCAACAATCACCTGCATTCATTGGGGCCTCCTTCCACCTCTGATCGATTTCCACTGATAAGAGCATTAATTTTCGAGTGCTACAAAGAAGAAAAAAGTCCTATTACCGCTGTGCTTTGTGTCAATCAGAGCTCAAACTGGTTGGTGCCATGGGTTGGTTTTTCGTGTTGACATTTCTTTTCCTCTTTGCCTCTTTGCCTCGTCAACGTTGCAAACAAAAGTCTGACAAGAGAGGAGGTGGGCCCGTGGGACATGTATTTTGGGGTTGGGCCTAGGGCCCCGACCGGCGAAAGTGGCATTACAACGCATTTGGTTTAAGACTCGTTGGGATTAGCGATTTAAAATCTTGAATGTCACTCTCTCCACCCTCTCTCGATCGATCTTTCTCTTTGGATAGGGATAGATCAGTTACTGGCTCATTGGAAGGGCACTGAATTAGCTGGAACTATGTAAGTTAGGCACTCGATTGGATAGCCAGAAAATAATGCACAGGTGTAATTGTAATAAGTTTTCCCGCGATAAAATCATCTATTTTTAGATAGATAGATATTTCTATCGTCTCTCATAGAAATGTATGCATGGATTTGCGCGAACGTATTGCACTTCTGCAGCAATTCAATTAGGCCACTAACAGAACCAATTTGTAATGCGCTTTAGCTTTTTAGCTACAGCGAATCGCGAATCGCGACAATAGTGCCTGAAGCAAGGCCACGGCTCGAAACGGGCGGGGGACGGTGATACTGTAGCAAGAGACAAAGCCATACCAAAGGCAGTGGGTCCAAATCCAATTAAACGAGTGACAACGACACTGCATCTACTACTAAAAGAGCAAGTGTAGGAGAGCCCGGGGTCAGGAGTGGGAGGGGCACTGCGAGCTGCGAGCTGCGAGCTGGCATAAAAATTGAATTAAGCGCAATTTCAAATGGACAAAGGCACAGCAATGTGGCCTGACCATGTCTCTGCCACCTGCTGTCTACTTTGCATTTTCGAAAACGGCAAAAAAGAACTTCAAAGAAATTGCGACATAATTAAGTTGACAATTACAGAACACTACCACAGCAGCGAAATGAGCAACAGTTGTAGAGGCGACACTTGCGACCGATTGACACCAGTAACCCAGTTACGTGGCATGAAAAAAAAAACATAAAACAAATTAACTGGGACTCCGAAATGGCTCTGTTTCTGTCTCTGTTTCTGAGTCGGGTTAAGAGCAATCCGCGTACGCCACCGTAATTTCAAAATATCTAGAAAGCAAGACCAGCTTTGGGAGTCTCGACTCTTGTAATACCCTTGAAGATCGAGCGTTGCTATCCTACGATTTTCATGTAATGTATATGTACTTGCGAAATTCTGATCGAATTATTAGACATAGTATCGCGTCTCTGTTTAAAATTGAATATCATAAAGGTCAGGATTAATCGAGACACCAGCTTTGGACAGGAGGTTTCTATTTTTTTTTTAAATAGTTTACTTTAGGATGGGGATTCTAAGTAAAAACACTTAAGCCGATTTGATAATAGTCCATGTTACATATATGTTTTTCTTTGGAATTCAGCCCTTAACTAATCCCATGCATACTTTTATTTGGTCTACCGCTCAGACTGTCGCTCTGACGACACCTCCATTGGCCCAATCCTGCCGCTTTATGGTAAGGTTTGACGATGGCTTAAACAAAAAAAAAAGGCAGATAGAAAACCTGGCCCGACTTTATTGGTAAATTCGTATTAAAAAGCGTTGAAAACGATTCGACAGTCGCTCTCTCGTCAGACACTTGAGATACTTCACGCCTCCACCACAGTCTGAGGGACTTAGTTTTTTCAGTTCATTTAATTCTTATTTTCTCAGCAAATTGGTTTGAGAAGGAAAGGATCTTGCTGTTGTTTTACTAGAGGAAACGTCTGCTGAAGTGGGAAAACATGCGAGTTATTCCACAATCCACAATACACACATGCTTTGGCTAAGAGATTTTCAACAAATTCCTCGAAAATAAGCAAAAACCGCAAATGTACAACAACAAAGGCAGAAAAGATGTACTTATATGTGAGATACCAGATACCTTTTAGTCGTCGTTGGCATCATGTTGTATAAGAAAGAAAAGGAAGAGGGATATAGTTGCCCGGGATCTTTTATGTAAACAGATTGCTCAAATTTCCATCTTGCATTCCTCTTATCTTAAGGATACAAGTGAGAGTGTAGTCTTAAGTACATTTTGGTGTGGATTACACGATAGAGAGAGAGAGAGCCCTAAGGATACATAAAATAGGTGTATAACACACAAATTGTTTGGTTACTCAGGAAGTAGCGCTCAACCATTTAGAGTATAAGCGAGGTGGCCTCTTAGAAATAGATACTTCCACAAATTAGATCTCTAGTATGATTCAGAAAATTCCGTCAGCATTGGGCTTATCATTTGGTGACGAAATCTGCTCTGGACTTCAGTTAAATGATAGTCTTATTTGTGGAGAGTCATTGTTCTAGATAAAGATGATGGAAATGCGATTTCATAATTATGATGAATCACATCTTGAGTGATGCTATGTGATGGCCTAATTGTCGTCTTTCTCTTGACGCATTCGTTTCCGCTTTAAATCTCAGTAAAAAGTTGATGTGCAATTACAATTTATCCAGCTCCCAAAAATGGTACCTTCAATATTTCCCCGACCCAAAAATTTCTCTGAAAATCAGAAGACAAATCTAATTTGGTTTTTTTTTTGTCGCTGACCCAGTGAGAGGGAAAGAACAAAAAATGCCAAATGTTGATGCTGGGGATGTGATGATGATGGGCTATCTAAGAGCTCCAAGTCCATTAGCACCGGCACCGGCCCCAGCATCATGGGAGAAGCAACGAGTCCGGAATGGGCACAGTTTAAAGGGAGTAAACGACGCCAATAAAACGAGGGACGCGAAAATATCCAAGTGCTGCGTTGCACGAAAATCATTTTATGACGCTTTAAAGGTAATTTTCTGAAAGGAAAAACAGAGTCAAAACGAATTTTTCTTTTTATTTTGGGATTGCCTTTTCTTTTGTTTTGTTGTAAAATTGTTGACTGGGACGCGTGGGCACGTAAAAATTGTATATGGCCTCGCTGCACAAAATTTTCAAGAGCAACACGTGGGAGGTCGCGAGTTGTGAATTGTGAATTCAGGAAACAGGTTGGTCCTGGGAGAGGGGACGGGCCTGGGAACCCTCTATAGGGACTCTCTATAGTTTCCAGTCACGAACTTGTCATAAAATTAGCCTAAAGGCTTTAAATGGCCTGGCATCTTGAGAGTCTAAGGCGAATGATTGCGAAAATATAAAATTCCACCTTTTCTCTTTTTGAATTACGTTGAAGCCATTTTCAATTTGTCGTTCTCGGTGTGCGACCATATCTTTGGGTCATCAATCTAAATTACGCCATAACATTTTCAGCCTAAGCCGGACTTTTGTATAATAATAAAAATATTTATTTGCCTGGCGACAAATTGATTTATCTGACAGCATAATCAACCTTGCGGATTTTGTTGGACTTGTGCGGAAATTTATGAATATATGAATCGACTGGAAGGCTGAGGAACGACTGAGACCGAGACCCGAGACCTGAGACAAAGTCACAGCTGGAATTTAGAAGTTTTTGTTCAACTTTGTCGAGAAGGAAAAGGAAGTGTCTAGCAGCATCTATGGCCGCAAATTGACATGTTCTGCTCAATAATCAAGCGATCAGGGGCAAGGACCGAAACCTCATCCTGCTTCTTAGGTTCTTGGCCTATTGATAAATCCTATGGTCGTGGTGATTTGTCAGCACCAGACAAGCGACATTGACAACGTGCGAGTGTCTCTCTGCCAAGGACAAAGCACTTCTGCTTCTCTCTAGGTACTCTTGTGCTGCTGCGTACCTCGTTATTGTTAATCTATTGCACACTCCCACCCCTCTGTATCCATCCACATCCTTGGCCTTTTGCCTGGGCATAACCTTTTTTCCATCCATTGTTTGTTTTTGCAATGCACAGAGTCGAAACAAGAGTAAGCGTGAGCATAATTATGGTTCTCAATTATTCCAAGAACTGAGCAGTCGCACACTGAGCCCGTCTTGTTAGAGTCGTCTTGGAGATTACCCAGAATCCTGCCTGCTGCTGGCCTTTTGGAGCTGGATTTGGGAAGTGGATGTGGCTGCTGTTCCTGTGGCTCTGTTGGGTGGGTATCTGAGTATGTAATGTTCTAGTGAATCAACAAAAATGGTAGCCTTTTTTAATTTCTCACCTCTGGATAACTAATCCTCTAACTCACGGCCCATTCAACAAGGCCAACACTGAAGCAAAACTAATTCACTTTTAAGAACAAACTTCAAATTCATTTATTATCTTCCTGCCCCCGAAACAAACATTTGAGATGTCATGCTATAACATAAATGTCCTGCCATTAAAAGGCTCATTCATAAATCAACGGCCCAGTATTGTTGATTCTCGATACGTTTCTGATGAAGCATCTTGAGTGTTTTTTGAACAAATCTGCTTCCTCATGGTTGTTTTAAGTATGCTTGTATTTTACATATGAGGGGAATATGATAGCCCATAACTTCGTTAAGCAGACAGCTGGCTGGGGAAGCCGATGGTAAAGGTCCTTTGGGCTTCCTGTAGCTGAGTTTTGTATTGAAACTGATGGCTGATTGATGACTCACCGTGCGGTTCTTTTAGAATTCACCTTTCCAGAGAGTTCTCAGTCTCAGCTATTTTAAAAGTCTTATCTTGTTTCTGTATAAACCCAAAACGTGACTCTATCGTTGACCCCACACATCTTCAGTTATTGTGTGGCATCCTCCCCAATCGAGTCACCTTTCCCCAGAAATCTCTCCAACATGCTCTTATAAAGTATATACATATAAGCCATACCTAATGGCCATGATTTCCAGTTGCCAATAAACTGAAGATGAAACCAAGGGCCACGAGTATTTTCACATTTTCACTTGAGAGCCAAGAAGGCAACGTACACCGAAGTGGAAGAACGTGTTTCAGCTATAAATATCAATTAACTCAGATAAAGATACTTATGCGAGCCACAAATCTACGAATTGGAAAATAAAACTAATTGCAGCTAGCCGGTGGTCCACAGATACCCATACCCATACCCATTCCCATACCCCTCCAAGAAGGCACCGACTGAAGCCAAGAGGAAGTCGTAAAATTGATAGAGGCGCTGGACTCAGAAGGAGCCAGTCTCTTGTCCGATTGCGGGACTGTCACTAGAGTGCCAGGTCACGTTCGAAGCTGCGGCAGCAGAGATGACTCACAGTCACCGACCAGCTCATCTATTTGGCTCGAAGGCAGCTTATCAGCCAGCGCACTGGCCACGAATTCGATGACGCAAGCAGCAAATGAAAAGTGGAAGTAGTAGTAGAAGTAGAAATGAAAGCATTTCCATTACCTACTCCGACATCAGGTTCCTGGTAGTCGGTCCTCCTAATTTTCTGCTCATTTTGTTTGATGATGCGACGACATATGATTTGTCCGCTCTTTGAACTCTGCCCCAGGCGTTTTATCTGCGCCCTTCGTTCCATTGGGCACTTATCAGCAGTCTTTTCACAGCCCGACTCGGTGTGGTCCTTATCTCTAGCGTGTGCTTCTGCTAATGAGTCGGCGTTAGCCTAAGAGTCTGCGGGATATTTGCATTTATCTTACTCAAACAAGTGCTCTGTAAGATTCGTTGTTTTGCTTTCTTGGTTTAAATAAAATCAAGGAGGGGGTCGGATTTGTTTGTCTTTGATAAAAGTAAACCCTGACTTAGGGTATTAAGGGCTGCGGCCCACGGCCGTATCTTTCCATTCCGCTTTCGATTGAATTTTACTACGGGATTAATCGGACAACGACCTAGTTTGATAGGCGCTTTTTTGTCGCTAATCTAGAAAATCAACAGGTAAGTTGGCTTGGTTATTTTTCGCTTAACTTATCTGGAATACAATACAATCAAATAAAATCTTAATACAATAATTAAATGGGTCAGAAATAGCTATGACAAATATTGTGGTATTGTCTTTTTCCAGCAAGATATTCGCGGATATCGGTAGTTATACATATGACTTTATCTATATCCATGTGTGATTATATTATATATAGAAAATTGAGCTATTTCATGGCACAAATGGTTCCCCTAATCGGATCTCACTTCTTTTTTCTTGCTACGGAAGGGAGTAGTGAAAGAAAACAAAAAGCTCATAGCCTTATTTAGGATCAGTTTAGGGGCGATGATTTAAATATGACTCCAACGACCTTACCATTGAATTTTCGGTCACAAACGATCATGTCATAGGGTGCCTTGGTCAGACTTGGTGGAAAGGAGACGGGTAACTGGGATAAAACTGTGTTAGAAAATAAAAATTGTTGCACGCCTACTTTGATAATTTTTCCCCGCCTTTAATTATTTTTGGTTTTATTATTTATTTTTGGCAAGCGCAAATTATAAACAATTTAGGTGAAAATGCAGCTATTCCGTAAGTAGTCCTGACAATTTTTTAATCCAATTTTATGTTTTTTTAAAATTTGTTTAATTGGAGTCTAAGAATACGACTTGGTTGACTTGAACAAAAACTTATTTTAGCATTTGATATGCTATCATTAAATACAAAGAAGGGAATGTGAATGTGGAAATATGTCTCGCATTTGGTAACCTCTGCTCGAGATTTGGGAAAAAGCATCCTTTAAACGGTTGAAAACATAAACAGGGCGAATGCTGCTTAGAATTTCATTACGCGTACTTAAGTGGTGTGATTTTCAGCACACCCTCCCTCCAGACACCAACCTCTCCTGTGGGCAGAGTTAGTGTTGCAAAAGCTCGTAAAATCTACTGCACCAGCAACCAGCAACCAGCGACCGCAGTAGCGAGCGACACATCCACTGCAGTGCGGCTGCAAAACGTCATCACCGCGTTTTCCTTCGCCTTGATTTTATGGGCAATGGGCGATGCGCAAGCAGGGGAGAATGTACATGTACAGGGCACATGGACACACACACACACACACTCGTACATATCTCAGCTGCAGTCTGGTTTCTGGCTCCTCCTGGGCTGCCGCTAAATTCGGCTAAAGCGTAAAATTTTTATGGCTGCCGCAGAGCAGAGTCGACACGTGGAAGGAAGACCATGCGAAGTCAGCGTCGTAAATAAATTTTTGCCCGTAATTAATTTTGCATGCTAGTCAGATAGGAGTGGAGTGACACAGAGTTCTCGGCGACAGTTAGTTGATTCTTGATTCTCAAGTCGGGTTTCGCTTTTCGGGAGTTCATAAATGACGATGATGTGAATGGCGCATGCTTCTAAACTGTTGGCCTATACAATTTTGATATGCCGATGGTGTCGCTAAATGATTTTTTCCTTCTTGCTCATACGCACCAAGTGCGCACGACGACGACGACGATGTACGTATGTTACTGTATTTTAGTATTCAAATTGTGTTTCTTTTTATATTTTCGTGTTTCAGCAATTTGCGAATCAGTATTTTCCCTATCCGTCTGTCATTCTGCCTCTTAGCCCAAACTATCAAAGTTGGCTGTGCACTGCAGTCGGCTCATTAGTGAGCCTGTTTAGCTGGCTGTTTAGGAGTCGCAGCTGCTTCTCTAATACATATATTATTAATTGCATAAATAGAACTATGTACAAGCCGATTCGATACAGCGATTGGTTCGTTCATCCCCAGAATGAGGCCAAGATCTTGAGGTTTGGTTTTTTTGTGTACATTCTCTGATCAACACTCTGATCAGGGCAAGCCTTGGTCAGAAATTCCGAATATACAAATTTTCGTAAAATTGCTGTTTTCTTCGTAAGCTGATGGTTTTTACATGATCACATGCCTTAAATTCGCTTTCAGTTAGGGCTCGCCACTGTGACGGAAGACTCCCAGTGGCCAGCAATGGACGTAGGCCAACGTCAGCGGATCAAGTTTGCTCGCCGAACATATCTATTTTTGTTGATATTTCTGCTACTAGCCATGGTGCAGTGGGCCCTGGTTGGTTTGGTGTTAGTTTTTCTAGTTTGTCGAATTCTGTCTAATGCTTTAGTGATTGACCACATTTTGCTTTCAGAGAAAGTGCTCGTGAGACACTCCGTAACAGTAAAATAATTTGCTTTGTTGCCTTCGTCCTGGCCATTTTACTGTTTCTCGTGTTCTTGCTGGTCGGACAAGTGCGGTACTTCAAAATTGTCAACCATATTGTGGCCTTTGTCATCGTGAGTTATCGAACAGGGCTCTCCACTGGCGTACTGTCACACTGTAACACTGTCATACGATTAACTGTACTCTAACTATACCTAGGTGGAGCTGCAAACTGTTTCGATGTTCGTGCTGGTAGCCCATACCTGGCTGCCAGAAATAATTGCGTACTTCTTGATCTGCTTGGGCTGCTTCGCGTTGTTCCTGGTCGTTGGATGCAACCTGCCATTCTCTGTGAGCAGGTATCGAGAACCTTAGACACTCTAATTGATCGACTTTCCGTCACAGATGGATCTGACCGAGCGCGTGGCCCACCTTTTCATAGTGACCTTCATTTTACTGCTTGTCTCTGTGTATTTCCTAATAGTGCATGTCCATGTAACGAAGTTGCTGCCGTACGCATTTATAATCTTTGAACTGAGCCTCTCGGTGGTTGTGTTCGTGGTGAGTTGTCCCACCAATCCAGACGATCGCCTTGCTCTGATCAAATCAAACCAAATCAAATGAAATCAAATTTTTAGTTTGTTATGCTCCAGGCCCAGACCATCAAGGGCGATCGCTTTGTCCAGATGAGTGACCGCGACGCTCTCCTGGCCTCATTGATATTGTTTCACGAGTTCCTGACAGTTTACACCTTGACTTTTTTTTGGCAAATCACCTATGCCTACTTCACGCCCGAAGACTACTCCCGGGTCACGGAGAGTGCCAAGCAATACGCTGCTCATCACTACGGAGACGGAAGTAATACAGAGGTTAAACATTAATTATCTTATCAATAACGGAACTCATTGTAGAAGCTGAAAGCGGCGATGCCAGTGGCTTATCTGTGAGTAGCAAAGCCTTTGCACACGTTAATGAAGCTGACGTGGGCGATGCTAAGCCCTGGAATGGTACTGGCACTCCCCGATAGAACGGCCATGCGATCACAGATACTCGTGGTGGCGAAAAATCTCCCAAGAGTACCGAAGTCTACGAAGAGGATGGCGATTTGTACGGATGTGTACACACAAGTAAATGTTTATCTACAATGTTTTCAATGAAGCTTTATAGTTGTTTGTCGAATGACCGTTTCCTTATCTGAATGTAATGGTAATAAACAAAAATGTCCATTCATTCTAAAGGTTTTTTTTTGGTCTTCGTTCCTCGTCAGTATCAGGTTGGCTTTGATTATGTACTTATATTGAATAGTTATCAGTATACCCATTTAGTTGACATTTGATATGTTTGCTTAGCACCCATTGATGGTTTTGGACAAATTTGCAGTCGTTGTTAGACACACGGACGCCGGAACAGACTGAACACACTCCTGCCCCATAGCCTGCCCCATATATAGCTATGCATGCCTCAAACGATCTACGCAGATATCGGAAGTCTCGACGAAAGTTTGCTCTAAAAACATATCTCCTGCTGGGCGTCTGGCTTTTATTGGCCCTTATCCAGTGGATTGTTTTTTGCATTTTGTAAGTGCAAGTCATCAGGGTTGGATTGATTGATCGCTCTCATACAACTTTCCACAGACATGACTTGCGCTCGAAACTCCAGGATCTTTATTACGTCGGTTACGTGACATTGGTCCTGTCCGTTTTAATTTTTCTGATTTTCATATTCTTTGAGAAGCTTCGCTTTGTTCGATGCCTGAACATTCTTCTAGGACTTATAATCGTAAGTGGTTGTGGTATTTAGTTAAATTTTTGGGGCTCCCCCCTTCCTTCCTTCGCAGGTGGAGCTGCAGATCATCGCCACGTTTACTCTGATCACTCACTCCTGGTGGGCGGATGTGCTGACCTTCTTCTTTGTGTGCGTTCTTCTGATTGTGCTGTTCCTGTTAATAGGAGCATTTCTTCCAAAGAAAGTAAGAGGTCTCCATAGCTACTGACTATTCTATTCTCAACTGCTGCCGATCCCAATAGATGGACCTCACTCTGGACATAGCCGTCCTATTTATATTAGCATTCATCTTTATTATTGTCGCCGTCTTTTTCCTTATGTACCAGCTAATAATATCAAAAACACTTCCGTATAGCTTCCTGGTTGTGGAGCTGGCCATTACCATCACAATCCTATTGGTAAGTTGGTCTGTTGGTCTGTTGGTCTGTTGGCCTGTTGGCCTGTTGCTCCTGTGCCCCACTAATTAAGAGTCTGCTAGTTTGTTATGTACCATGCCCAGACCATCCATGGAAGCCGCTTTGCCGAAATGCGTTTGAATGATTTTATTCTGGGATCTTTGATACTATTCCATCACTTTCTCATAATTTTCTGGCTGACGTTCTATTATCAAGTCAACTATAGGCCTATCACATCAGATGATTACATAGCCACTAGTTCGACTAAGCAAGCTACAGCAACAGAAAAAGCCGGGGACTTAAGTGATCTTTTTGAAAACGACAACAATTATGATAATGGTAAGCTTTGATCTCTCTCTTGAGCGAAGCTCCTACTGAACAATATTTCGCTGTTCCCAACCAATCAGAAAACAACAATAAAGAGGATTCGCCTGACGTCTGGACAAACGCTCAAAACTGGACAGATCCAGATAGAGACAGAGACAGAGAAAGGTCTCGGCCCAAAGGATCAGACGGTTCCAGAGATAAGAGTGACGGCACGGCTGGGCATCGAGATAGAGTTAGAGGAAATAGGTGGAAGCCGTCACACGATGCAGACAGAGTCACTGTGCAATCAAGACATAGAGGAAGAGTCAAGAATCTGCCTAAAGATGAAAATAGAGAAAGAGATGCCGACAGAAGTCGGGAAAGACATGCAGATGGAGACAAAAGCTCGAATAAAGGTGGAGTTGGAGATGCTGACAGAAGCAGAGATAAGGCCGAAAGACCCGCACCCAATTGGGATAGGAGACTCTACCCCAAAGACATGCGGCATCCAAATATCAGAGGCTATACCCAACAGGATAGGTCCTTTGAGAGGACAGACCTGGACAGACCAAGTTATGGACGGGGAGCTTATCGAAATCTACCAAAAGGTGATGGTTCCGATCATGATAGAGACGAGTGGAATTCTCACAAAAAAGCTATAGGAAGTAGTAACGTGGAAGATGCACTTGAAGATTCTGATTCTGGTCTTCCCACGTTGTAGTGCATCCCTACATTGGAATTCTTCCAGCCCTAAAAAATAGCTGAAAATACAAAAAAAAATTTGAATAAATTTAACAATGCCGAAGGAACATCAAGAAATCGCACATCTGGATTCAACAAGGAGCGACTTGTAAGTGACCATATATTTGGAAATTACGAGGAATCAGGAAGAGCTCACGGCCCTCAACTCTTCTTAGTTGTGTGAAAAGAGACGAGGTAATTCTTACATCGGGTAAAGAAGACTCTGGTACACATTTAAATGTCGAAATGGAAGAAGTGAAAGAGCTTCCTGTTGGAACTTTAAGCCCTAAAAAACCTACAGATGACAAAAGTTTATTGAACGCTGTTTCGAATGGAATGAATTATGATTTTTAAGATGTCTACCTCCTCTCTATACATACATTGTACTCATGGTCGTTTGAATGCCCTCAAGATGTATGGCCCTCAGCCAAAGCAAGTCAAGATACAATATAAAAAGAAACGTTTGTCAAATTACACCTAATACACGTGAATTCACAATAAAAGCGAAGCAACTACGGTGCTCCTTTGGCAAAAACTTTGGAAGATATACGATATATATATAACATATATGGGAATGGGCATTTGTAGTGTTGGTGTTGACTGCCTACCATAGTCTGCAATACCTTAATACTTCTTTAGTTCCTGCTGCTGGGATTATCTTTAAAATCTGAGGTATTAATCGGGTCACGGACACTCAATAAGTCTTGCCAACTTTCACCTTTGGTCCAGGATGTGTAGCCATTGGTCCCATATCAATGCATTAAATAGAATATACAAACTTCGTTGTTATTGAGCTCAGCTTTCTTCTCTTTACACTGGCTTTTTTCAGCATTTTGGCAAAAGAGCAAAGCACGACCACGACTGCCAGAGCCATGCAACTTCTGCTGCTGGTGTTGATGTCAATGCCAGTGCCACTCTTCAGTCTTCAGTCCTCGGTCCCCAGTCCCGTTTCCATCGCCCCTCCGTGTCCACTTTTGAGCTGCAGTCAGTCATGGCTGCGACCTGAACTGAACCAGATACACGATGCACGATAATATTATTTATGGCCCTGTTTGGTGTTTGTTCCACCCACTCCCCGGCCTCTGTGTTACCTTCTATCTGAATATGCATCTGTCGCTTCTGAGAAGGGTTATGGAATGCTTAATGTGCCATCCACGGTTTCTCGGTCCGTTAGTCCAGCTGTCTGATTTCTGGCACTCAGGCCCGTCGCACTCATCAACCAATTCGTACACTCGAATACAAATTGCAGCATTAGAGACGCAAAAGCTTGGAAAAAGTGTTACAATTGGATATAGTATTGTCATGGGGTGTAGGGTGTGCTCCCAAAAATCTCACCTTCCCAGGAATTGTAAATAAATCGATTTTGTTTGTGAATATTTCTTGTTATATTTGCATACATATGTAATTTTCTGGCAAAAAAAAAAAACAAAAAAACATTTTTTCTTTCGTTCTCATCGAAGACAATATTTATATTAGTTTTCAGATAGCATTGGATTTACTCTATGTATTGGATCTATATCTTTTTCTGTTTTCTGTTTTCTGTTTTCTGTTATCTGTTATCGTTTCTGTTTTGGTTCCTCAGTGCTTGATTAAAAGGTGTCATTTCGTTGAACGATTTGAAAATGTTGTGACTAAAATATGGAATATGGAATATAGCTGTAGGTTGCACTGAAATCTTATAAGTGGAAATTTTGCTAGGATAAAAGCAGATCAAATATGTGAAAAATGTTATGAAATTCCAAGATTGGAAGCAACAACATGCGAGTAGGTATGCTTCCCTTATTAAATTAAGCTCTTCTGATTCGATTCCGTTTCGACGATTTCCATTGAGTGGGAAATCCTTTCAGCATTGCACGTTCCTCCTCCAGCACTCCACCCAGCTGCACTTCATGCCTGCTGACCTAATCCCGACGAGCCACGTTCAGGTCACGTACATAATATGAAAACAAAGCAAAAAATACTCGTACCCGAATGTCATCGGATAGTTGCTCAGGCCACGTATCCCATGGATTAAAAAAGATGATGGAGGCAGGCCAGATGAACAATGCTTGTGTCGGATCAACGAATGTTTAAGGAACATTCAGAGCTGACAATTCCAGAGCTGAATACTCGAATCTCATAAGGAAATTAAAAGAAGATAATTGCAATTTAGTTAGCACGGAGTGTTTTCATTTGAGTGTTGTATTTTTTCGCTCTTAACAGTCAGGCTTAATGGATAGACAACTAGTTTAAATACATAATACATTAATATACTTATATTAAAAAAAAAAAGAAAAAAATACTCAGTCTTGCATAATACAATAATATAAATATGAATATAAATATAACAAATCAGTTTGAGGGGCAACTGGGGCTGTTGCTGTTGGGAGAGTGTGTCTATACGAGTACGAGTATAGGTAGCAAACATTGCATTTTGGTTAAGAATTATGTTATTAGGCTATAAGTCTCTACATTGGAAACAACATTAGCAGCAGACGACGCGACTATTTACAAGTGACTAAGCAATTGGGCTGCTTTCCCTGATCTCTCCACGGTCCCAGTTGACGCCCCTCTCCGCCCCTCTCACTTCCACTTCCACTCCCACTTCCACTTCCTCTGCCTACTGTCTGGGCAATCACGCGGCAACAACAACAACCAATGTGGCGCAATCATCGTCAGCAGCAGCCGCCGGCAGTAAACTTTGTGCCGGCACCACAGCCAGATCCCTCTGCTCCGGCTCGGCATGCTCCTGCTCCTGCTGCTGCTCCTGCTCCTCCCGGACCTGCTCATCCGGCATGTTAATGCAAATGGCAGGCATGGCTGTGGCCGATTCGGAGCCAGAGACGGAGATGGAGATGCAGGCTTTGTCCTCCTCCGCGGCTGCTGCTGCTGCTGCTGACAGTTTGCACTTTTGCAGCTTATTCAGTTGGTGATGCTGCTGCTGCTGCTGCTGCAGCTCGTCCTTCTCCCAAATGGGTGTGCGGGCGGTGCGTGGATGATGGTGATGATGATGCACAGCTGCCAGACTGGGGTACACAAACTTCATGCCGTAGGCAAAGTGACGAGGCTGGTGATGCAGGGCCTCGTCGTAGCTGGGCAACCCGGTGGCAATTGTATAGCAGGGTGGGGATTCGATTTGGTAGAACGCCGCCTCATTGTTGTTCCCAGCTGATGGCTGCTGCGGCTGCTGGAGGAGCAGGCGGCTGGCATCGCAGCTGACCAGGTGACCAGGAGAGCCTGCTCCGTGCGAGGAATAGGAATCGTTGGCGGCATGGATCTGTGCACGCATATCCTTATCTGCAATGGACAGAACAGAGCACAAGAAGAGGCGTTCGTTAGTTGAGTTTGTCGAAAGAAAGTTTCTTTTGCAGGGGTTGGGGTTGGGGTTGGGGTTGGGGTTACGGTTGGGGGCTTCCACTCTCATTACACTGCTTGTTCATGTCAAAGGACACTTTTCATAGAAAGACTGACATTAAATTCAATTTAGCGTAAAGGCGCAAGCGCTTGATCATCAACTCCACTTTGAAAGGACACCCAGTGAGAAAAAAAACACGGACGAAAAAAAAGGAAAGGAGGCAATGGAAACAAAAAAGTTTGTGCTGACCGGAAATGCCTGCGAGGATGCCAGGACAGCCAAAGTTCCTTCGGAACAGACTGACAGCCACAGAAACAACAACAGCAACAACAACAACATCAGCGGCAACGGCAACGGCAACAGAAACTGCGCAATAATATGCCGGAAGTGCGCGCGTGGCACAATGGAATGAAATAAAATACACACACACCCACACCCACACAGAGAGCGACTGACTGCAATGAAATAAAAGCTCGGCGCTCGCCCCGGAAAGCATGCAGCAGAAAGCATTTAATTTTTATAATCCCGAACGGCTGCTGCACATGAGTGCGTGTGCGTTGAAATATTGCATTTCAAAATTAAGCAAAATTAAATTAAGTTTGGGAAATTCCCCATTTGCAGCCACAACAACACGAGCCAAAAAACCAAAAAAGCCAAAAAAAACCAAACGGCGAGCAGAAACATTCCAAAAATGTTGTTTGAAATTAAAATTAAAACACACACGAGTATGTACGTGTCGTAATCGCAAGTGCTCGATTCCATTTGAAGTTACGCCTTTGATTAAACATTTATGAATTTATTACAATTATACGAGCAGGTTTGCCTGCATTTCATGTGTAACTCTTCGCAAACGGGCAAACGCTTCTCACTATTATTAAATGCAATTTAAGCTGCATTCAATAAATAAATGGACGGATCCCCCAGTCGGGGTCCAGTCGCATTTTTTCTGATTTCATTTCAACACGGGCCTGTTAAAACTCGACCATTTTTTAGTTACTGCCTCTCCAAACCGTCTTTATGTTTTATAATTCCCTTTTTGTTTTTGGCCCGTCCCCAATATGTTTTTCAATTAAAGCGCATCGCGGCTGCTCCACTCAAAAGGTGGGCAGGGTCTGTGGCATGGTGCGGCATGGGCATGGGGCTTAAGCCTGTTGAAAAATTTGCGCATTACAATATTAAAAGGCAGCAGTACTGGAGAAGTACCAGTCAGCAGTTACAGTAGCAACAGTAGCAACAGTAGCAGTGGCAGCAGTTGTTGATTTATTGTTGAAACTGTGTACGAGTGTGTGTGCTTTTTTGTCCAGGACCGGGACCCATGGACCAGCCGTATGGGGACTCTCTCCTTTTTTTGACGTTTGCTGCTACTTCTTTTTGCTCCTTTTCGCTTGATAGACAGACAGGGCCGGGTTGGACGAGAGGCGTGGCACACACATCCACATTCACATCCACATCCACATGCTGCAGGCTTCATATTTTATGCAAGTGTTTAACCCCCCTCGGCCCAGCCAGCGCCTTTCGTGCCTTTTTAAGCATTGCAGATGGCCAGAAAGAAGCCCAGAGAAACCCAGAGAAATGAAGTGAAATACTAGTGAAAGGTGAGAGAAGAGGCCGAACCGAACCGAACCACAGCGAGCTGAAGCGAAGCGCTGCAGTGTTTGGCGTGGAATGAAAAAATTAGCACGTCATTTGTTGTTGTGCTGTGTTGTTGTTGCCTTTTGTTTTTCGGCTGTGTTGGTAGTTTTCAGTTCTCTCTTTGCACTTGCACCTCATCCTTATCCTGGTCCTGGTCCTGCTCCTGTTTCTGTTGTCATTTTTGATGGCCCAAAATGTATGCAACAATTTAAATCCATCACAATAAGCCGCAGCTGATGAAAGGATATGACGGCGTGGCTGGAGAGCGGTAAATGGAAACACTGATCTGTTTTATTTATACTTTCCTACTGGTGTGTGTGTGAGTGAGTGGAGGTGGAGTTTAGCACTTTAATGATTTTCCACAATAAGGATTTGCTCAATCAGCGAGTCGCTGCCACCTAGCGCTGTCCGTCCTCAAAAATATTTAGTTAATTATGAAACTCAATTAGATTTCGGCCAGAAGCAAAAACAAACTGGGAAACTATTAAAAATGTAGGAAAGTTCTGGACAAGAGAACATTTTGTGGATGCTTCCCTCTCGTAGGCTTGAGGTAAATACATATGCTTGTGCACTCGCCATTTATAAAATTCTTGTTCTGGTCCTCCTGCTGGTCCTGCTGGTGCTGGTGCTGGTTCTGTTAATAAATTCAGGCGAGCCCTGCACTAATTGATAACAAGCAAAGCCAAGCTTGCCAATGCCTGGGACTGCGTCCGTGTGTGACAGTTTAATAAATAAAGTGTAAGCCAGGCCGACTGCCATCTCGTAACTGGGCCAGACACTCTTGTGCTCAGGCCTCGTTAACTATTTATAAGGTAAACACTGTGAGACGAAACATAGTGCGCATTAAGCGCACACAAGTTGGACAGGAAAGGAAGCGAAAGGAAGCGAAGGGAAAGGAGGAGCAAACTTAGGCGCAGTCGCTTAATTATAAATGACACGTACTCCCTGAATCTACTTTGGCTGTTCTAAGTACCGGAATCCTCGTACGAGTAAGTATATGGTATATGTATATGTGGTATCTAGGACAGTGGCCCACGGAAAGGGAAAAAGCACCATGACACTAACGAAACTAATTAGCCGGATTGGGATTGGTATTGGGCGCCCAAAAGCAGCCAACACATATCGCTCAAATTGATATTTTACGTATCCCCACCCCATCCATGGCACCTCTGGCTCTGGCTCTGCCCCTGGCCCCTGCTCAGTCGCGTGTCGTAATCGCAAGGAAAAGTTTTTAAGGCTCGTTAGCACAAAATTGACAGTTTGACAGTGAGTTGGCCATGCTTTAGTGCCACGGCCTTTTAGCCCAAGAGTCATGACCAGGTCCAGGACCAACAGGACCAACAGGACCAACAGGACCAGCAGGACCAGGAGGCGGAACCGGGCCACATCTAGAATTAGGAATGAAGACAGTCAAAGTTACCCTAGCTATTCACTTTTTCCCTGGCCTAAATAAATCATTTGGCTAAATTGGTCTGCAAAAAGTTTGACACTTCAGTTGGGAACTTGTTTAGGTTGTTCTTTCGCCCCCTTTCGTCCCCTTTCCCTCGCAGCTCGGTTCGGTTCGGTTCGGTTAGGTTTGGTTATGTTGCTGTTTATTTGTACGTATATTAGTAGGTATGTACATATGTACGTGTGTGTCTAAGTAATGATGTGTAAAGTGCCTAAACAGATGATTTATTTTTGGGATTTTGAGCGGGTAACCGTAACCGTAACCCTGTTTGTGTGTAACGACAAGGGGCTGGTGACTGGTACAACAGGTTTTGCGAGCAGATAAGATATGTACGTATTCATTTGTACCTATATTAACCTATGTATAGTATGCTATATTTATACAGAAATGGGTTAAGTTGCGGTAATCTACGAGTAGCTTTAGTGGCTTTAGTTGCATACCGATAAGAGTTTGTGATTGATTTCGGTATTTGTATGGGAAAAGTGACACATTCTCGTTATTCCATTTCTTGATTTGGTTTGCTTGACTTCCAATTTCCAGCCCCTCCTTTAACCATACAGACATCATCACCCCGATATCTGTGTGTGTATGATGTATGAGTATTCCTCTTTATCACTTGCCTCTTCCTTCCAATAAAATATTGCTTATGCATATGTCAACGCTCAATTTTCCGCTTTTATATGCATACGACAAGAAAGCAACACATTTCGGGCATCAACTTTTAGGGGTCGCTGTGGCTGTGGCTATGGCTGTGTCTGTGGCTGGGTCTGAGCCCCCCTTCCCATACATTATCGCACTCATAAAGAGGCCAAAGCCTTTGGCAGAAGCGAGTCAATTTAATATTATAAATATGCGCCACATATATTTTGTGGCATAATAAACTTGTGTATCTAAAATTACAACAGAAACGACGATGCAAGCGGCTGACAATTTCGAAGGCTCCCAAACAAATTTATGAGGTTTTCGGCCATAACAGTCGGCCCTGGCTGAAAGAACCTGAACGAAGGGATCGGCCAGCAGAGGAGGCTATCTGGTTGGACCTGTGACTGGGACCATTTTCTGCGTTTTATATTGTTTAGCGAGCTGAATAAATGGCTGAAGATAACGCTTTGCGAAACATTTTGATTAAAGTCTGGACATAAAGGCCAAATGTATGGGGTACGGCCCTGGGGGCGTGGACTGTGAGATTGATGGCACACTGGAAAATGTGGGCAAAATGTGTGCAAAATGTGGGCAAAATGTGGAAAAATGTGGGGTAGGAATTCGGAACTTACTGCATTTCTTCCATGTGCGGAACTTTCGGTAGAAGTAACAGCTGAACAGGATGAAGACCAGGGATAGCACTACCAGGGAGCTGACCACGCCGATCCACAGATAGTTAATTATCACATGCATATCGGCGTCGCCGAAGATCTGGCCCCACCAGCCTGCCGACTCGCCGCTATCCTCGGCCCGATCACGCAGGTCGGCCAAGTCCAGCACCACCGACTTGGAGAGCTGCTCGGTGCTGATGCTGCCTTCGTGCGCCCACCCGGAGGGTGGTGCGGCGTCGTAGGAGACCGCGGCATTGCCGATCCGCTGAAGCAAGGCGTTGAACGAGTTGAGGGCGTCGATGTGCCGCAGATCGTGGGCGCTGGGTATCTCGAAGGTGATCCGGTTCTGCTGCATGTGATCCGCAATGGCCTCGGGACTCATGCTGCTCGCCGGGGCGGAGATGAACTCCGCGTACAGCTCGTCGCTTGTTGCTGCCGCTGTGGCTGTCTCTGTTAGAGGGTAATCCGTTGTGCTGATCATTTTGGTTTCTCTGGTGGGTGCTGTGTGCTGGGGATTCCGTTTCGCTTTGGTTTGGGTCAGGCACACGTACACTGTTGACACGGCACGTAAAAAAATTCTTTGGCTTATATTGATATAGTCATGGATATTTCAGAGTTCTGGTCCTTGAGGTATTCGCGAATGCGGTTTATTATTTAAAAAAAAATATTTTTTATTACTAAGTGATTTTTTGTTCGATACGAAACAACCGCTCGTGGATATTTTGTGTGATATCAACGGACTTTTCTGAATTCAAAAAAAAATGTCGACACTCGGTTCGGTTTTCGTGTTCTTTCCTTTTCCGCGGCCCGAGAAGGATTGACCAAGAATCCACAGTCCACAGTGTTTTCATGCATTTTCACATTTTTCCCAGTTTTCCGGTTTTGAGTGAGATTTATGTTTTGAGAACGTAGCGAGACGTTTACTCGCACACACAGAGAGAGCGCATTTCTCACTCAACCATCCGTCCGCCAGATGCGAAGACTCTCTGTTGAATGTTAATGTTAATGTCGGGGGTGTAGCATGAGTGGGATGCATTTTGCAGCGAATCCACTCGGAGCGTGCGACATGTTCGCTCACCGCAAACCACTCAAGAGCGAGAGAGCTCATTTCTGCGTTCGGTTTGAGTTTCCGGTTTTGAGTGATTTTTGATTGAGCTGCCTCTCCTTGAGTTAAATTGGCCGATGTGAAGGCATGGTATAATTTTATAGGTTTGGACAACTCAGGGAGCCTGATGGACACAGGCATCTGTGTACCGGGATATCTGTGTTTAGTTATTTATGTCTATATTTTATCCCATTTTTTTAATGATTTATAATTTTCAACTAAACTGTTTTTCTACCGTATTTGAATGAAAAATGCTAAAGAACAATACAAATAGTGTCTGCCATGTAATGGCAAATAAGTTAAGTAACATTAAATGGCATAAAAAAAAATTTCCGTATACTATTGTTCTGATATTATATTCTGAATTGATTGAAATAATTAATTAATTAATTTTACTGACTTTATAGTGGAAACCTATTAAAATAAGCAAAAGTTAACTTTTTCGGTATTTACTGAAATTTTTTAGTCATTTTTTCCATTACTATTATCTCCGATAAGAAAAATGGTTATTGATAACAGTTTTTCCACCAAGGTTTTCTAACAAATTGAACTATCTAAAAAAATCCCCGAAAATTTTCCAGATATTGGCTAACGGTGCATTCTGTAACCCGGAATTTGGTAACGTATCGCCAGTTAAGTACGTCAGATGCCGCCGCGGATTTATAACAACAAAACAGGAAAGGTTTTTTACATTTAATAACTTTGAAACTGAACACTGAATATTTCATATGTATGTTATTTGTATTTGTTTCGTTTGTATCCCAACCTCAAAAGCCACTTCGGATTTTGGTAACGTTTCGTTTGGTAACGTCTTATTCTAAAATAAATTCGTATTCTAATTCTTATTCAAATATGGTACAACAAATTGTTTCTTAAACTTTGACCTTTTTGTTTTTATTATTTTTTTTTAACATTTTGTTGTACAAATGATATGTAACGCCAGAATGGAAATCCCCATATAGTACGTAGGTGAATATAAATAATGCACCTCTAAAACAACAATTAATTTACTGGATAAATTCTTTAAGCCTTGTCTGTGAATAAAACGGCATACAAAAATCTGAATGTTGGCTTCGTTGGTATATATATGTATATATATATCCTGTGAAATCAGCTTGTTGGGGTTCCTTTCACCTAGACATACATATAAGGAATCCATTCTTTCTAAAGAAGATATCTCCACTAGTTCACGTTTTGGGAGCTGTTTATACCCGATACTCAAAATGAGTATTGGGGTATATTAGATTTGTGGTAAAAGTGGATGTGTGTAACGTCCAGAAGGAATCGTTTCCGACCCCATAAAGTATATATATTCTTGATCAGCATCAATAGCCGAGTCGATTGGGCCCTGTCTGTCTGTCTGTCTGTCCGTCTGTCCGTCTGTCCGTCTGTCCGTCCGTCCGTCTGTCCGTCCCCTTCAGCGCCTAGTGCTCAAAGACTATAAGAGCTAGAGCAACGATGTTTTGGATCCAGACTTCTGTGATATGTCACTGCTACAAAAATATTTCAAAACTTCGCCCCGCCCACTTCCGCCCCCACAAAGGACGAAAGTCTGTGGCATCCACAATTTTAAAAATATGAGAAAACCAAAAACGTAGAATTGTAGAGAATGACCATATCTTTAAGACTGCGGAATCTGAATTGGATCGTATTATTATTATAGCCAGCATCAAGAAAACAATTTCATTTTTTCTCGCCCTGTCTCTCTCTAACACACACGTAGCATAGGCGGCTTTGCTTAGAGTAAAACATTAGCGCCTAGATCTCAGAGACTACAAAAGCTAGAGCAACCAAATTTGGTATCCACATTCCTAATATATCGGACCGAGACGAGTTTCTTTCAAAATTTCGCCACACCCCCTTCCGCCCCCGCAAAGGACGAAAATCTGGGGATATTCACAAATCTCAAAGACTATTAACGCTAGAGTAACCAAATTAAGTATCCGCACTCCTGTTAGATCTCACTATAAAACGTATATCTCGAAATTTCGCCCCACCCCCTTCCGCCCCCACAAAGGACGAAAATCTGTTGCATCCACAATATTGCACATTCGAGAAAACTAATAACGCAGAATCATAGATAACGACCATATCTATCAGATTGCTGAATCTGGATCAGATCGGATAATTTTTGTAGCCAAAAGCAAGAAATCAATTTGCAGTGGCCGCGCAGCGCCCGACGTCACGCTCAGACTGATTTTCTGTCTCTCTCGCACGCACTCTTTGTCGTGTCGTTCAATATTAGCGGCGTCTGCCGGAGGAGAGCCGTACTGACTTAGTATCGGGTATAACTATAGAGTTGCGGTGTCCGCAGCAACTCACAACGTTCCCCCTCGTTTTGTTTTGATAGCTTGAGTTTTTTCTAATGCTAAAATTCGTCCACCCCGATTTCTGCGGCCCTGCTTCTGAATCATCCCTCAGTGAGGTCTCTCTCTGCGAATCACTCAAAACAATGACTTGAACACTAAACTCACTCAGTTTTCAATCTCACTCGTTTCGTGCACCCAGAAATCCAGAATTTGTGGTCTTTTATGTTTTCAAAATGTTCCTGGTTCTCCCTTCCCCCCCTTGCTGACCCAGTTATGGACACAAAACTTAAAACTACAGAAACGAACAAAAAAGACTGAATGAAAACTTGCCCCCAAAGCCAAAGAGCAAGAGTAGGAAAACTTCACCTCGGTCACGTTTGACGCATTCGTTCCTTTAAGTTTATCCATAGTTCTTCTCTGTTTCTTTTGGATGTTTTTTAAAGATATTTTCTCTAAAGAATAGTAATTCTCAGTGGATTTTTAATGAAAAAAACGTAACCTAATAGTTTGGAGGGTAGGATTGCAGGGTAATGATATTAGATATAGGACTGGCGCTTAAGCAGTTTTCTAATATACCCTTGAGCCGATTAGATCTCACTCTGTGCCTGTGTCTGTGCATCACTTTGCCTGTTTCTGGGAAAATAAGTCTCTCAGCTATAAAGGTATAGCATATAGCATATATAGATATATGTAGGGGATGTCAAAAAGAATAGCTCGTGGGGGGATGGTTTGAAAGCTAGCTTCTTACTTACTGAAAACTTAAGCAGAATTAAGGTAAGAGAAAATATAACTGAATACCGATTTGATTGGTCTTCAATATGTATTCTATCATATACTCGCAAACAGTTTTTACAAGATATGAAATGTATTTTAGCCCCTTTTTTAAATCAAATAAGACAGAGATAAGGGGTGATCGAATCGGTCTTCTACTGGCTATATGATAGCACGAGTACGAGACATTCGTTTTACTATGAAAAAATACAAGCAAAATTTCCACTAGATATTCCTATAAGCACATAGGAAGTTTTGGGAACAGGATTCAGGATCAGTTGAGTTCACAAGCAAACGCTAATTTGTTAAACCTATTAATGGACCAAATAATTTTGGTCCAGAATATACACTGATCCTTGATTTAAATCTAATTTACTTAATATGTATAATATAAAGCACTCAAAACCGGTTAAGCTCATCTTCGCTCTTCGCCTTGAGTACAGCCGGAGAGCTAATGCGCAATCGCGAAATTTCTCTTTAAAAGAGCCAAGTTTCACTCACTTTCTTCGACTCCCACACCTGCTGGAAATGAGCATTCGCCAGGGGGCAGGGGGGCCTTCTAGTCTTCTTGTTCAAAGGTCGAATTATGAAGAGTGGGTGTGTTCCACCCCGAGTGGTAGGGGTTTTGTAAACCATTAAGAAAACATACGTAGTTTTCTAGCAACTAGTTTCGGCAGACTTGTAATTGCTTTAGGAAATTGCAATAGATGCCCGATAATGATAATAAGCACTTTCGGCCAAAGTCACTAGTTAAATGCATTAAGAACTTTTCCGAGCCTCGGCGTAAACTTCTGCGAGGAAGTGCAGTGCACTTTGGGTAGAGCCCCAGGTGGAGTCGCTTATCGTTAATTAGTTTTCGACTAATTTTGAGATTAAACGTAAGTTATAACCTGCCCCCAATTGAGTGCTTTTGCGGGAGGCGCAAAGATAGTAATTTAGATTGGGATTGGAAGCTAGAAAGGCCTGTGGATTCTAGTTCATCATTTCGAGCCCGTACTAATATTTGGCCGCCCACTTCAATGGCCAAGAGCCTGTACTGTTCAAATACTCGTCGCAAAATTTGTATCCTTAACACGAGGCGGCCACATATATGCAGATGCTGTGCGACACCCAAATAAAAGTAAATTCATTAAAAGCTCCATCATAAAAACGTCTGACACCTCACCTCACCTCAATGACGTGAGCGTGAGCTGGCTTGAGAAAAATGTAAAACTTGTGTTCTGTTTTACTAACTAACTAAAAGTAAACCATAAGCCAGGCTAGATGGGGGCAGGGATAGGGGGAGCGAAGAAAATAGACTGCATCCAAAGGGAGACTGTAGTTTTCTGTTCTCCTTCTGCTTCTACTTCTACTTCTCCCTCGAACAGCTTTCATCTTATCTCGTATCTCCCAGCTTCTATCACACTTCACTTACATGCTCTTTAACATGTCAACATGTCAGCCGTGTGTGTGTTGGTGTATCTGTGTGCGGCGCATCTTTGTATGTTGGTGCATGGAAGGAGTGTGACATAGTGACATAATAAAATGTTACTTTAGTTAGCAGTTTAGACGGGAAAAACCGCATGAAAGATGCGTCTTTTGACTAGTTGATGCCTCAGACTTGCAACTTGGCTTGAATGAATGAATTTTGGCCGAGAGTTCGCTTGCACAGAACGAAGATGGAAAGATTTTTTCAGGGATCAACTGGTGATAAAACTCCCAAAAATTCCCTTTCGAAAAAATATGTGCAACACTTTTTCGATGATTGAAACTTGGTTCGATTCCATTCTATCCCAGCTGCATGGAAAACATTACCATCTTCTGGCATAATTGCCAAAGATTAATATAAATCAATCAGCGGGAAGAAAGTATCTTTGTGTTGATGAGGATGAGGCATGGTAAATGCCAGTGAAATTGCCCAGAAACTTTAGTAAGCTGGAAAAGGCAGGGACAAAGGATACGGATACGGATACGGGTAGCGAAAGGAATGCAAACAATGGCAAAGAAAATTCAGTCATAAGCCGTAGCCGTCGCCGACGTCGACGCCGACGTCGCTGCCCTTGCAAACAAATAACATTGCATAAGTCCTGCTGCAGTTGTGGTTCCTCTTGTTTTTGCAGTATTGCTGACTGGAGTTGTGAGTATTATACGAGTACGAGTAAGAGTACGGGTACGGGTACGAGTACGAGTATGTGCGCTTGATTAGCGCTGACAACATATGCAGGCTTCGCTGCAGACAACGGATGGCCTATGGCTAGACCACGAAAAGGACTGCCAACAGGACTCTGTTCAGAAAACACAAACACCAAGGCAAACACAACAAACAGTGCACATTTTTTAGGGAGCTGCATATTTTGCCAAGAACAACAAATACACAGGACCAATAATTCCTGCATGCTCGTACAACTAAACAAAGGGACGGGACGCTATCACGAAGCAGTCCTAAAAGGATTTGCAGTTGAGATATGCTCACGACAATGCTGCTTTAGGTTATGCAAATACACACAGACAGAGAGTAGACGCCACACAAATGACCACTGCTTTTTTCTTCGTTTTTTTCCCCCTTTTTTTTGGCAGTGCCATGGAAAATGCCTGCATGAATAACTCAAGCAGAAGTTTTGAGAAAAATCCCTCCTTGGAATCCCTGGTTTCGAGTGTTTACATAAGTTACCATTACTTTTTGTCAAAAATTAGCTCCTTCATTGTTCTCTCATTACTTCAAATGATCAGTTTAACAGTTTTATTCAGTCAACAGTATCAATAAATTCGGGCCGATCTAGCACTGTCCGTTTGTTCTTAACTATAAGAAAACTATAAATACTTAGAGCTAATTCGAATTTATACAATTCTTGTTGCGACGACAGTTATTTTTTGTATTTTTCCCAATGGCTTTTTGCTACTGTTGCAGCCAGAAGGAACCATCTTCAGCTTTCGGTGGGGGGGCTGTTTTCAGTTGAAACTACGAGTAATTAATCTATTTCATGAGCATTCCTGGCAATTTCGACCTACATTAATTTACTATTCATTGGGGCTGTTGAAAGTGGCAGCATCAGCTGTTGCCCCACATTGATGCCCCTTCTCTATGCCCCGTTGCGTGCTACTCTCGCATATTTTGCGAGCCTCAAAAGTTTTTTGCTGCCCCCTGCCTGCTTATTACGGGGAAAAAACGAAGCAAAAACAGCCTCAGAACAAATTTATTCCCCATAATTCAAGTGCGGCAACAAAGACAGAAGTAGAAGCAGAAACAGAAGCAGAAACAGAAAAATATAAACAAATTCAGAAAGCCAGAGCCGCGACATGGCCGTGCCGCTGTCTCCGTCTCCGTCTCCGACTACGTCTCCGGCTGTGGCCGACGGCATCCGGAAACTGGGTGCACGCTTCCGCTTTTGTGCCTTAAAATTAATGAGCTGAGCAGCGCTGGCAGCGAAGGCACTGGAGGCAGCGAAGGCATCGCCACACTTTTCGCAACTAATTCCCAACAACTTGTTACAGCAGCGAAACTTTTGCAGCACATCAGAATCGGAATGGTCGGAATGGTCGGGATGGGACGAATGGGAGGGCGATGGGAATGAACACTTGAAAAGGACCTACGACCTTCGTGCCAGTTCCTGCCTCACGCCGCACGTATCCGTATCCGTGTCTATCTCCTTCTCACACCCTCGCCCTTCCCCGTCCCCCTCATCGTGGTTTTTTCCGTCTGTCCTGGCAACGTTATTTGCGCAAAATTTTCGCTTCAAAGTTTGCTTATTGTTTACGTGCGTTGCTTCATTAAGACCCAACAAGGTAGGGCGAGGTGAGGTGAGCTGAGAGGCGGTGGCTGTGGCTGTGGCAGACTGTATCCTCCTCTCCGGTTAGTTGACATACGGATGCGCCCGTATAGTTTCAGTTACTGGCGTACAAGGGTCAGAAGAAATAGAATTGGGTCAGGCACAGCAAACTTGCAACTGTGTACTTCTGATTTCAAAGGCGCGTGTTTATTTCTTTTTGATACAGAGATAGCGTGTTGCATACTTGTACAGGAGGAGTGTGCAGGGAGATTGTGTGACTGATAAAGTCGAAGGCTCCTTCCTGTTCGCATACAAAATTTAATAACGGAAATAATTCACTATTACGATTACGATTAGGTTTAAGTTTTGAACTAAAAACTGTCATGGCCATATTATGCACTAATGTGCATAATGGCAGTTTATGTTGGTGCAAACATCTGGCAAGTAAACTGTAAATCGAAACTACTAAATTGTACCCAAAGGCTGTTAAAGTTAATCGTCTGTTGAAAAGGATAAGCGGAAAGATAGAAGAGCCTTGCCTTGATCAACGAATATGTATGCGTATTGAGCAAGAACTTTCGCTCCGGAGAATACTATTAAGCGAATTGGTTCTATATAATTAGAAAACTTGGCGACTTTTGAAATAATTCGCTTAATTACTTCGAGTGCACCAAATGACGACGACGACGACCAAGTTTGTCGGCAATGGCAATACCAATGACGACTCTGTACCTTCTGGTACTCAAAGTCGGCCAGTGCTTTTCCAGCCTCCTCTCTGCCTGATGCTGGGGACAACTGGCAACTGGCCCCTACAAAAAGGCGGGGCAGGCCAATCAAATTTATGCTATCCAAACGCACAGGAATTCCCAAACTGACTGCTCGACTTTGGGGTGGAAAATAATGGAATTTTTAAAGAACAGCATGCAAATTATTATAATTAAACTTGTACTTGTGTAGTCGGAAACACAATTAGCTAAGATTCGTAAGATTAGGAGTTACACTTGAATACAATTACCCCAAGAGTACGAGTTAATCTCTAGCCTCTAATAGCCAGATTTTTCTATATACTCTCAGCAGATCGCAACAGTTAAATTATGTAAAAAATTAATTAACATTTAAAATAGCTAAAATTAGACTAGCCTGTTAAAAGTGTAGCAAATGATCAGCGGATTACCAACAGAAAATGTACTCCACTGCGAAAACGAAAACGAATATAGCGGAACCGTGACCCGGTTTCACGTGGCAGCAATACCCGCTAGCCGACAGGCACCAAAGTTCCGGTACAAACTTGAAAACATAATCCCACTTCCTGTGACCACAATTTCCGGTAATATGAAAAACCCACAATAAGTACAACTAAAACATCAACAGGAGCAAAAGCAAAAGCAACAGCAACAGCAAAAGCAAAAAGGGATCAACTTACTCTGTTCGGGGCTTTGTATAAATTTGATGCCAGGACTGGCAGGACCGGCAGGACCGCTCCTGTCCCGGCTGAGCAAGCAAAAATTAAGATGAGATGGTAATAAGGATAAGACGCTTGTACATTAGGCATGCCACGCAAAAAGCACAAACCCAAAAGGCTAAGAGGAACAGGCAAACAGCCAAACAGCCAAACACCCAGCGGCAAGGACACAAAAAGGCGTTAAAAGCCAAGACGAGGAGTCTTTGTCAACGCCGTTTCGGAACGCCGTTTCGGAACGCCGGAATAGGTTCGGTCACCAGAGGGGGAGCAGTTGATAATGATGTTATTAGCATAGAAATGCTTATGATAAGCCCTCAGATCTTGTGAGAAAACCAGAGAGGTGGCTTTTATACAAATTATTGTTTATTTGGCTCATGCTTTTAATTAAAAATTGTCAGCCCAGCAAACGGAAAATTATTATTTACGGTTTTATGGTGTCGAAATAGCTGACCCAGAAAAACACACAAAAATATTTTCGGAAACGTCTGTTCGGGGCGACATTTCTGACTCTTAGTAAGCCCAGTACTTGGTTTGTCCTATTGAAGTGGAAAAAATGCCGCTTTCAAGGAAAGCAGAAGTGTATTGCTGCTTCTTATGGGAAATTGTGCGACAATGGAGGGACATTGGAGGTGCCTAATAGTTAGTGGTGTCCGAACTAAGGATAGCGTTGTTTCGGAGGTTTGAATAGTTGAGGAATAGCCAAAAATAGTTGGTCTAGAGTGCCGAAATTGCATAACCATTTTTTTTTACATTTGGTAAGGAAGAAAATGTGGAAGATATATTGATAACTTCTCCCGTTTCTGAGTTTTTGCAGGCTTTGCTGGGGGGAATGGTAGGTTCAGGGTCCAGCGGTGAGATCAATTACGAGATCGTGGTTCGCTCTGACCGACGGTTTTTGGGGAATTGGAATTTTATGCCAACTATTCCTCGGCTTTATCTGGCCATTCAGTAGCTGTACCACCTTACTTCTTATATAAGCGCAGGGAAACTGTCGTCAGAACATCTTTATACCACTAAAAACTATTGAAAAGGCTTTAAGATGCAAGAGGCTTCTCCTCTTAAATTTAGCTTAAATTCTTTTAGAAATGATGCAAAAACTAAACTATCCGATGACAGGACTAACAAGAACATTACAATACCAGTCCTTGGAAGTAAAGTCATCTTTGGACACAGATTATGCCCTCATAAAGGGTATTAGTATTAACTGTTATCATTTACATTGAGAAGCCATACTTAAAATACTTATGTAGATGTACATATGTGTACACTCGCAGAACTCCAATTAAGGCTATGTAGCATGGCCCAAATCCTTGATGCTTTATGCCCATGCTCGCTCTGACGTTCGGCTGGTGTGTTATCCCTTGGCCGAGGATAACCGCATAACTGGTTTGCATCTTATTACGGCCAAATTGACAGGTGCATGACATGTTGTGGCTGAACGCATCGCACAGACAGCCAGACAGTGCAGGACATACACAGAATAAACGTCTGGCCTGCTCCTTTGTTGGAGGTGTTAACATGCCAGAAAAACGAGTAAGCCACAGAAGCCAGCAAATGCCATCTCCTGTTAGCCGACCGCAATACATACTCCGGTCTCCGATCTCCGGTCTTTGGTCTCTGCACAGTAACCGCCGCTTTGTATCAATTAAATCACGGCAGAGTAAATTTATGTATTTATATTAAACAAGAAATAAAGTACTTAGAAGCCATAAGTTAGGTACTACAATTTTACATGGTTTTCTTCTTTTATTGAAGGAAACTTCCATTCGAATTTTATAAAAAACTACTCCGATTTTCAAAATTTCGCGAACAAATCTGTGCGGTATTCCCTTGTAAAAATGTATCTAAAACGTGTCAGCCCTGCAGCGATTCCTTGCAGAGCTACAAAGACTGAAGTGCATTCTGTCGTGCAAATAATTTCAAGCTCAAAACCCAGCCTGTCAGTCTTCTGACAGACTCCCGTTAGCAGCTCGCTGTCCAACGACAATCTCTGTCTGCATCCCTTATTTGATTTCCGGAAACTGCCAAAAAGTTGCCCTAGCCACGGATTGAACTGCGGCTGTCTGGGAGTGTCTATCTTCATTTAAATTCAGAGGATTTCCTGGCAAAAACAAAAACCCCTTACGTCGTCTTTAAATAAGTCAACGGATTGTACATTGGTCACGTACCGATGACGACGTCAACATATGTCTCGTCTGTGCACTTTTTCTCAGACCAGATCTCGGTCAGATGCATTTTCCCTTGTGTTTTAGCATATAGAAATCGTATAGGTCCAATTTCGAATACTTATCGTCTAGGAAAATCAAATTAAAAGGATTTTGTATCGCCCCATTATCGTTGGAATCTAAACACATCCAAATGGAATGGGTCATGATATATGTATTCCGGCCCCCGCCAAATACATTTCGGTTGATATTTTTACGACTCTTCTCGATTCTTAACGAGTTAAAAGTTTAACCGTTTCACCGATCATCGAATCATCAATCAGGGGCCATTAGGCGGGGGCCCCAATAAAGTTTTTTCCAAGCGAAAGTTTTCTGCCCTCCTCTTTCTCCCATATGCTCTGGTTTGTTTTTATGGCATTTAGATTGGGCGTTTATACGTGTGTGTAAATGTTTTTGAAAATATTTATGAATGGATTAGAGCATTTTTGGGAGATTCCTGAAATGTATTTTAAAATATTTTGGTAAGCTTGATATTCTGACGTGCATTTTCGAAATATACATGCATATGCTTAAATGTGTATGTAAATTCTTCAAAGAAAGACTCTTCATTGTTATACCGACTTCCTGGGGACTTATATAGCAGAAGTATTTATTATAGGTATCGTTTTTTGAGGAAACACTAAAGGGAACGACTTTTCTTACGCATTACCTAATTACGTCCGAATGCAAATTCCTCTCGTTCCTTTGAAAAAGGCATCAAATTAATATTATCTTTATTATGACTCATAAAAGGCGACCGCAACGGGGAAACTTTGGGTAACTTTTGGCACACAGAGAGCTCCATGACCCTAAAGCGGAAAAACAAACACACCAAAAATGTGGGCAATGTAGGGACCCTTTTTTTTGGTTGTGACTGTGTCTGCATTTAATCAAGCCACTCGGAGAAAAAATATTCAAAGTGCGTACTTCCACCCAACACATAATTAAGCCTAATAAATTTCTAATTATCAGATGGTCAGACTAAGTGAATAAAAAAGGGTCGAAGGACTCACTCAGCCGCAGGACCAGCGCAGGACAACGAACACATGCTCCTGTCTGGCTCGGGCCTGGGCTTGCAAATTAACCCTTTTCATAGGATAAGCAACATCCAGCGGAGACCTACAGACCCACAGCACGACTTAACAGTAAAAACGGCGCTCATAAAATTCGAGTTTTATGGTCCTCCGGCCAGTTGGAGTCGAACGTAGTTACTGGATCTGTTTAAATTTAAATAAATTGTACAAAACTGACGCTGAACTGTTGCCGCCGAAGAGTTGGAGACCGGCCACTTCCCACGTGGGGACTTTTTATGAGCCGAGCTGGTCAGAAATTAAAACTTTATCTTGATTCTCTAAACAGTGAACAAAAGACGACGTCGCGACGGCACAACCTGGCGAGGGCATTCGGAGCTGCATAATTAGACATACACCCGTTGGGGATGTCTGTCCGGCGGTCCGGTGGTCCGGCTGTCCGGCTGTTCAGCTGTCCGTTGTTTCCCGTGGACAGTCATGTCATACCCCTCCAGCTCTCCTTTGCTATCTGAGTCTCCATTCATCTATCACGCCCTCTCCAATCATTATTCACGCTCAGTTGGCCACCTGTGAGAGAGACTTTTAACGGCAAAAGAGTGAAGGGCCAAGGCGTTGACACTGTCATCCAGCTTGATCGCTTTAAATGGGAATTAGCATAATTGAATTAAGTTCAGATAAGCCCCAGTTGCAGTTGTCGTCCCCGGCTCATATCATTAGCTGCTGTTGCCCTAGACTTGGTCGAACAAAGATTACAACTTTTGGTTTTGGGAGTCCATTAATTAACTATCAGATAAGAGATCGAAGGTGTTCAGTTCGGGGTTGCGCAGGGTGGTGGCTAGTAATTACGAAAACGATCATAAATGTTAAAATGCAGCAAACTAATCTATCATTGTTCTAAAACTATCTCTACGAAACTATGTAACATCCAGAAGTCATTATATCGCATCACTATATCCTGTACTCGTATAACAGCATTTATGTGTTTTCCTACACCTGATAACATTAACAAAATAGCTCGAATGCTTAGGTCGCACTCTGACGGACAGATAGTTCCATAAATATTTCATATTTAATCTTACAAAACAACAATCAGAAAAGCAAACAAACAAATATTACTAGGGAAAGTGAGACGCAAAGCCAACGCCAAAGCCAAGACCGTGATGATGATGATGATGGCGATTATGTCCGCCAGAGTTCAATAGGAACTCGTTAGATTTGAATTAATTAAATTTAAAGTCGACTCAATGGGTCTTAGGGACAGTAGACAACGCCCAGAAAGGATTAACAAATACAAAGGCCGAACAACTTGAGGCTTAAAACGATTCACCGCCAAACCCGACAGGCACGGGCAGGTCTCTCTGAAGTCCAAAAGTGCTTTTAACCTACTTTTTTTGCGAGTACACAGACTCGGAATACATCCAACATATGTACGTACGTATGTGTATATGTGTATAAATAGACTCTAACCCCTTATGGCATGGCGTTACCAAAGCGGGTGTGTAAAGCAGCAAGCTACATGGTGCTGATGGTGGCAAGATTGATGGACTACAGGATGACCTGTAAGAAACCAACTGAAACTCTTTGATCTACAGATCAAAGATTCGACTGCGTCATATATCTTTGCCAAATAATACATGGGATCGAAGATGTTCCATTCTGTCCGTTACATCATCAGGCCATCGTCTTCCATTTGATCATCCTTCAAGGGTATACAAAGTGTTTACCATGTTTACTTTCCTTTTTGGTCGTTGTCGTCGCAAAGCTTTCAACTAAATTTAATCTTGTTTACACACACACATACAAAGAGAAGCACACAAACACACACATATTATGCACACTCTCATACACACCTAACACAGTGCTGAATGTAATCCTTTAAATGAGTTTAGCGTCACGTTCGCACTTATGCGTTAAACACGTGTTTTTTGCCCCAGCATTATCCTTTTGCCCAGGCACTGCTCTCAGCTGGCTGTGGGTTGAGTAGCAAGGGGTATATATACATAGGTGCATGCTCTGGCCATGGCTCTGCCTCTGGGTCTGCCTCTGGCACTGGCACTGGCTCTCGTCAGATGCAAAATGTCAATTGATGGCCGCCGAGACATCCCCATACCCCCAAGCCAGAATCAAGCTGTGTTCCAAAACACTCGCCTTGTGCTGTTGCTGCCCCAGCTCTTGCCGCAGTCAGCCGGCCCGCGGGCGGGTTTCAGTTTAGTCCACGCCACTGCACCTTCAACAACTAGATGAGAGAGTGGGAATCGGGAGTGAGGAGAAATGCTTTGCATAGAGGACCACTCAGTGCGCAACGTTGGATCATTAAAGTGGCATATTTCACACATAGCCCAGGCGAGAAGCACTGAACTAAGGCCAGCACCAGCCACAGGACGCATGAAGGCAAAGGAGCAAAAGTACGACTAGAGATAACCACTAAAATGATACCCATTACATTTGATAATATTTATTCTAGCCCCAACAATCCAATAGCATGCCAGTAAGACAAAGACTCTGGTCCTGACGGTTCTTTAACATTAATTGAAGACGCTTTAAGTGACATTAAAGTGCGCTTCTTTCAATTGTGTGTGGGACATTTGTCGAATTCTGCCATTTCCATTTCCATTTCCCTTTCCATTCAAGCACAGTGCGAGTACAGTGGGAAACGAAAGTTTAGTGCTGGCAATTTGGTCTCTTTTGTGGAGAACTTTGTCGTTGTGGGATGTGGTGGTTTTGGCCCTGCTCGGAACAGCATTGCGTCGAGGGACGGCGCGAGTATGTGGCAAATTATTTTAATTGTTTTGCAAGTGCTTAGAATGCCTCAGACCTAATGGTCTCTCGGAAAAACAGGGCTGGGTGCCAGTGCCAGTGCCGGTGCCGGTGCCGGTTCTGTTGTCTAAATTAATGTCAAGGGAAATGCCATTTTTCGTTTAGATTAATTTTCTCTTTGTTAACTTAATTTTCGAAAGAGGTTTTTCGGAGCGAAAAGTCACTTTGGGCCTAGCCCTAGCCCTAGCCTAGCCCTGACCAGCAAACTGCCACAAAGCTCTTATGGCGGTCTTCTGAATTATATTAATTAATTTACATTGTTAATTGTTGCAGCCGAAAGCTGATTTACCATATAATTACTATCCAATATTCATAAATGAAGTCGAAGTTTTCGTGAAAATGCATTTCACCAAATTAATTTCCCAGCGATTGGGTGGGTGGGCTGGTTTTACTTTTAGTAAAACTGCGGGATATACAGCGATAAATAACATGCAAACGAGGCAAAATCAATGCAAAGCGCGTTGAAGCGTATTATTAGCGGGAATGGGCGTTGCGTTGCTGTTGCTGTTGCTGCTGCCGCTGCTGCTGCCGCTGCCGCTGCCGTTGCCCCACCACATCCCCACAACTACAGAGGGTGGAGTGGGCGGTCCAACGAAAAAATAACCACATGATGTCAATCAATAAATACGAGTACGCAGGGCTTGGGTGGGAGCCCCGGCCTGTGTATTCGTCTGTGTTTCTGGGCAGTGGGGGAGGGCCTGGTGGAAATATATAATCGAGGCATATCAACAACTTGCCGTCACGCTGGTTAACACTTCAATAAATCGATAAACGCTTCAAACAGAAAAGCTGTTGCATAATTATGACCGATTGTGGGGCAGGCCAGCCCCAGACCCAGCCCCAAACCCAGCCCCAGACCCAGCCCCAGACCCAGACCTAGCCCCAGACCTAGCCCCAGACGAGGCTTTAATTAAATTGGTTGTGTATTAGTGCGAGAGCAATTGGCAGCTGAAGTGGGATCCAAGGAGAGATGAGAGTCGGGCCTTGGGAAAGCGAACAAGAGGTGCGTAATATTCATAGAAAATGCATTGGCTTTCTGGCTTTCACTTTCCCATTTCAGAATTCATTTAGGAATCATGTCAGTTTTAAATGGTCAACTTTCAGCCCGAATTCATCCAGGTATACAAAATAGATAACAAGGACTTGAGTTCCTCCCTAACTATGGATGGCCAAACGGCATTTTAATCTCGTTTCAAAGCCAAGGATTTGCCCAAAATGGTCTCAAATAATATCACTTAACGATAGTACTATCATGATATCGAACGGTGCCCACATGGGCAATGCCAAGCCAAAAATTAAGTTGACAAGCGCATCCGTTTGACTCAGCCACTCCAACACTCCTCCGGAAAATGGCTGTAAACAGAAGTTGGCGCACGTGTCCAAAAAACGTTTGCCCTTCTACTCCACTTCAGCCTCCCCTTTGGCCACTGCCGCTGGCACTACCACTGGCACGTGTCGCATGCACTTGTCAGCATATGTTCCACGTGATTCCCGACTGCCACTGTGACTCCGCCCAAGGATACCTTCTAAGCCGGTTCACCCAGTGGATGGGTGGGTGGCGTTGAGGAAATGAAAACTCTACTAATGTCTGCTTTCTATCATTACGGGGCTCTGACCAGATCGGGCCCATCTCCCACTGCTGTCCGGGTGCATGTGCATCCCTGCCTTTATATTATTTCTCTACTTGTCATACCCTTTCATTGGGTCAATATCAGAATAATGATTGTCTGATGTCGAATTATTTCGAGCTGAGAGAAACAAATTGTGGCTTTCAAGCTCATCTGTGGTGAAGTTTCAAGGGTATGGCAGATTCGGTGCTTGTTATTAAGGTATTTTTTGTAAATCTTTTTACTCATTTTATTTAGCACGCTGTTTGTTTCTGGGTTTTTAATGCTGTTAACTGCAATGGAATTTTTATCTTCTCTAAAAGGATTTCCCATCCTTCCGTTTGCTGCCTCCACCTCGCTCTGGATTACATTCTTGCATATCCTGGCCCTGGCCCTGGTCCTGGTCCTGGTCCTGGTCCTGGCCCTGGCTCAGTCTGCGTCCTGTGCCATCCCTTGCCGTCCTGTCCCGTTGTGTTATCTTGCGGTTTTGTATATCAAGTTGAGAATTTTCTCATTAATTTCAACGTTTTTCTGCAGCTTTCGTTGATGCTGATGTGTTTTGTGCTTGCGGACAGTTGTCGGTCTCCCTCGCCCTGTGTGTTGTGTCCAACTGGTTGTGGTACAGTGTGGGACAGTGTGGTGCGGTCACAAGCTGGAGGCTAGCAAAACGTTGACAGTGGGAGCCATTCACGTGCATGTAAGCCATTAAATACAAAATCAAGGCTACAATGTTGATGGGCAAATATATATATACAATAGAAATTGTTACATTCCAACCAATTCTTAGCTTAAACCTTTTTTAAAGTTTATCTTTACTTTAATTGTCTTAGACCCACTACTAATACTAGTTTCTGTGTATTTCTGATCACTAGATTCATATGTCTTTGACACATCTCCACTGTCTCATCTGAAGTTCAATAACCCACCATTTCCGATAGACAATTCCGGAAGACGAAAATCAAATAGTAATAGCATGAGGTAAAGTGGAAATTCACACAAATTAAAGCAACGAAGAAAGGAAAATAATAGGCAGATCCGAATTGAGGGAAACAGAGTGGGAAAAACGAGGTTCAAGTGGAAGTCAAGCAGACAGCCAAGAAAAACACCAATTAAAAGCATATAATGATAATGTTGTGCCGAAAAGTCATTTGGAGCAACTAAATTACAACTTCCCCTTTACATTACGTGGCACTGCAGCGGAACCACAACCTCATCCTCGACCCCGACCCCGACCCCGCCTCCGACTCCGGCCCAGACCCCGACTTAGGCCAAGTCAACTGAAACTGAAACTGAACCTCGTCGACTCGACTTTAAGAGAAGCGAAAAATGCACACAGAATTAAAAGTCTGCTGCAGTTGCAAAGGCAGAAACAGATGGCTACTGCAGTGTAATGAAAACAGACGCTAACAACAATCAACAGCACCGAATTTGTGTCTTAGGTCGGGCCCTCTAGTCCTCTAGTCTCCACTCTCGCCAAGAACTGACGAAAAAAAAAAACAATCGTAAAGTTTGAGTTGGTTTGCCGCTTGGCTAAGTGAAGAAGTTCAACGCACAAGTTCATGAACTTGCACCAATTCGTAAAGGTTTTTCGGTGTGGTCGTAAAGGAGGTCTGGTCGGATCGACTCCAGTGCGCACTGCTGACAGAGCAGTTTATAATTAGAAACCGTGGGGCGAAAGACACTGTCTGACTCTCAGGTATCTAGCCGAAAGGAAAGTCAAGTGGATTTTGGCGGCACAAGTGGAAGATGAATGCAGCTCCTTGGATATTGACAGAAAACAAAAGCAAACAATTTGTCGGCGTGCAGCTCGGTTATGTAAATAAAAGGGAACAAATAATGTTGCAAGTCTGACTTACACTTCACTGAATGAAAAATACTCTAACTGGGAAAACCTTTAAATCGGTTTAATGAAAAGCCCAAACTTATGAGGGTACCTTTGGCGGCTCTTTAATACTCTACAAATATTAATTACAATTTTTACCACAGACATCTCCATTGTTTCAGAATTACCATACTCATATTACGAGCCACAGATTATTACCGTTTAACGAATCAAAAAATAAACAGAAATGCAGCGGAAATACCCATTATAAATATACCTGAAAGAGCGCCCTTTTTATTGTTTTTTCGGTGGCTTGAACATTTTTAAGTATTTAACAAAAATTTAACAAAAAGCCTAGAAACAAAAGGAAATGTTTACATATGTATATATGTATGTTTGTATGTACTTGGAACAATGCGAAGTTTCGTGCTCGCGGTTAATCTTTTAAAAGTGGCGTTTTTTCATCCCTCCTCCTGTATGCCCACCCACTAAAAGAGTATTTCTCGTCGCTTGTGTTTATATTTCGGTTTAAAATTCCGTGCACGCGCCGGGCATTATAAACATTTTCCTATATGATTCCCATAGACTCGGTTCCCGGTTAAGCGCTGGAATTCGCTGTTGTCTGCGATACATCAGCGGCATTATTTGCCAACCACTGCTGCTGCGGCTGTTATCATTTGCTTGCAGTTTAATATTCAAACAAATACAATAGGACAAGCAACAAGCGGCGCTTTTTAAATAAATACAGACCAAAACATTTATGACAACTGCTTGCAGCTGGAATTTATTGGACGAGTCCCATCGATAAGCGGACCGAACTGGCAATTGCACTGGAAAATAAATTGCAGGCAATGGAATGGAATACTCGTACACCATTTTTATTTGCCGTAAGTCGGGGTACTAGTTTATTTGCTAACCAGCATTAAAATCTCGTTCAGCGGTGTTCAGCATCGCTGCAGCGGTCTGTAAAGAAATTTCTGTGGGGGATATCAAATTAAATGGATATAAATGGGGAATGGGGGTCTGGTGTTGAGTGTGTAGTGAGGCATTTCCAACGAAATAAATAGTTTCATTTTGGTTGATATTGAACTTAAGCCGTAATTCGAATGAATATCGGACTATTTCGATATGTTTTGAGCTAAAATGTGTTGCAAATTGAACAAGAATAGAGCTCATCGAGAATGTAGACCCGAGCACTCTCATTAAACCACATTCATAGCACTCTTTTACATTATAGCCAGACATTCTAATTCCTCACCTAATATTTATATCCGTTCTAGCCTCAGCTATTATCAAGACAAAAACTATATCCATAAATCCTTTGGCCATGCATCTGCATAATCCATTTATCTCGACTCTTTCTTTGTCCCCTGGAAGGAGCCAGAGCCAGAGCCAGGGCCAGAGCCAGACCAGCCAACATGTAGACATACTCGTAGTCAGCATTCGCATTCATTTATCACATTTATCGCTAGGAAGCGAAAGAAAAATTCTATTACAAGTAAAAGAGTCCTAGCCAGGGTTCCACATAACCTGCGTAGCAAGCAGACCATTAGAGATTATGGAAAAGAATCTTGCACATCATGTGAGACCTGCGACACATGCGATAAATCTCCCACGTAGAAGTCTTGAAGCTTGAGCCGAATTGCAAAACTACTACATCATTTTTGTTCGTTGCGATAACTCACGCAGATCTTGAGAATTCTGTAGATTTTTCAATCCAATCCTATTCTTTTGGGGTAATTTATCAATGTCCAGCTACGGCCACGAGTATGCCCGCTCCGACTGCATTTAATCCGTGTTCCAAAGGATCAATGAGAAAATTTCAAATCTACATATGTCCGGACTCCGGACTACGGACTCTGGAGTCGCGGAATTAGCTGCGTGCTGGCTTTGGCTCTCAATGTAATTATCGTTTGTGCCGCAATGGGGCACTTTCAGTATTGACGAGGTGGGTTGGCCGTTCGCCAGGAGGGGTTGCTTGCATTTGTCATGCTTTTCAGCTGCACATGTACGTATACATGTGTACATACGTATTCGTATTTGCTCTCTGTCACTCTCTGTGTGTGTGCATTGTGATAAGCACATGTTATGGTTTTTCACACTCTCAGTTCGGGGGGTGTGGGTGTGGGAGTGGGGAGCTGAGTTTTCTTGCTTGGATACGAGTATTTTGTGTTATCGATCGGCTTACCATTCCGACTCCTTGTTTGCGGTTGTTACATGTTTTTCTATCTGGATTATGATTAATTGATTGCCAAGCCAAGTGCTGTGGCCGCCTTATCTGAATGGTTCTTGGGAGTGCGGAAGACGAGTGCAGGGTGGCTTCTGTCACGCCCCTGCAATTTGGGGTTCATTGACGTTGGGTCAATGGAATTTCAATGCTCCCCCCCACAAGATTGGGAAACTTTTCGCGCTTTCCACTGAACAGTTATAGATCTTCATGTCTGTGGTATGTGTAGTATGGGCAATGGAAAATGGAAACCCATAGTCGTAAGGAAAGGATTGATCAAACGTGATACTAATACCCCCATAACTTTACTACCACAATCTAATTTCTCTAAGTTGTCCCATTGCCCACAGTAGTTCATCAAACGTGGGAATGGTGGTGCTCTGTGGCATGCACATGTGTCCATGGAGGCAATAATGTAAATAGTTATTGCACTTTGCCACCTCCTGACGCACGCGGCAATGCAATTAGTTTAAAAGGCCAAAAAGAGCAGGCTATAAAAAGAGGCAGCCCTGACAGAGCAGACTGACAGGCCAAAAATGAAACAAAGAGGAGTAGAATGAGAGACAACCAGCTATGGCACATGGAAGAATGTCAAAGCAAAAATGAAGCCATTAAATGAACAGCAAAAGTTGGATCCCCAGAAGCACGAAGAAGCAGAAGAAGCAGAAGTGCTAAGCCAGAAGCAGTGGCAACAAAATTTGACACCCGCCACAGACACGATGGGCAGCACACTCTTCGACTGGCTCAAACGTCAACGTTGCCACAGTCCACCAACATCAACAACAGCTAGCGGCAAGGCAACATCATCTCCTCGTCATGTCAGGCCCAGATGGAGTTACGGGCGAAGATGGAGCAGGGAGCAGGAAGCAGGGAGCAGGGAGCTGGGAGCTGGAGCCTCGGAAACGTCGACATATTTCACGTGGGTCTGTCTGTGTGTGTGTGTATGTATGTGTGTAATGCCATGTGGGGCGACAAAAAACGGAGAAAATAAAGGTACATACATACATACATATGTATACGAAAAGCAAGAGCTATTTCACAGATAAGATTGAGGTAAACGACAACATATAAAAGTGGCCTACTCTGCACAGTTTTGGGCTGGACTTTAAAGCCAGTCACTACTGTAGAAACGCCGAATACCTGTCAAGAATAAATGCGAGTTTTTCTGCCTGCCACTCTTAAGTGAAAACTACTAATCAGACAATTAATATTAATTAGCATTAATAAGCAGACAATGGCAGACAATTAGCAATTGTGACAGCCATTTGCTGAAGTTGCCTCAGTTGCTTCAGTTGCTTCGGCGGAATATGCGATATGCATTCCTTTACAATACGAGCATTACGAGTATGCCACACAATTTGAGGTAAGCCCTTCAGCGGAAAACTTTAACTGCAAGACAAACGACTTTTGCAAAGTGCGCCACAGGACTACTGTGGATCGGATCTGTTTTTTGGCTAAGCCAAATGTGAACGTCAGTTCACGTGAGTGCTGCAACATTTTTGCAAAGTAATTGCTCATTTTTAAGGGTCTTGCAGCGCAGCGCTCTTGTTTGCAGTGGAAGCGCTACTTGCCCGCCTGATGCTCAGGGCTTGTTTCTGCCTGTCACTGCCATTGCCACTGGTGGTGGTGGTGGTGCTGCTGCATCTTCTATAGCTACCGCTACATCGGTGGCATTTTCTGGGACCTGGAGCCTGGAGTACCCGCATCAAGCTTGCGTACTTCTTCACATGCAAGAAAGCAATAAAATCTTATAGTTTGTTTTTTGTTCCGGTGCCTTCTGCACATGTGGCATACCGACGACGACGGCAACGACAACAACAACAACAACGACCAAGGCGACAACAATGCCAACACTGAGTGTGTGCCCTGTCAGTGACAGGCTGTCAAAAGAAAGAGATGGAGATGGAGCTGGGACAGGGACAGCGACTTGGACAGGGCTAGGGGCTGGAAGTAGATGTCCTCCACTTTTTGTTAACTTTAATGTTGCTCATTGTGCCCCATTGCATTAAGGACGGGAAATAGCCAGAACTCTACAATTCAACGATCAAATTGTATACATTTTTGCAGAGAGTTTCGTAGAAATCTTACCATGCACCATATAAAAACACTGCTAATTTATTATAACTTATTTATAATTAATTAATGTAAATATCATCAAGATTCGAATGTTAATAGATATAATAGATTCCGATAATGTGGAACATTTTTTCGAGCATATTCCGACAGCAACATTCAACTCCATTCTGTCAGGACCATTTTAGCTACATTTTGCTGCCAGCTCAATGTCCAACCATTCATTTTGTTGTCTGCCTGAAAGATGCTGCCACACAGATGCGTAGGCCTTTTTATTCATAATTTAAACAGATGAGACAACACAAAATTGTCAATCAAGCGAAAGGCCAAAGGCCCCGAGGGCCATTCAAGGAATTGTGATGGAATGGAAATAGAAATGGAAATGGACTGGCTTGGAGTAGAGTGGAGTGGAGTGGAGTGGAGACGAGTTGGGGGACGTGCATCTATCACAATCAATTAATAGCTCGCAGAACTATCAACACACAGAGACAGACCGACATCAAACAAATCTGGAGGTGAACGCAAGTGATGCGTATCTGTCAGATACGAGATACTCGCACAACTTCGTTTGCCTTTTATCAGCTCGTTCGATCAGATTGGGACTCGGTGGAACGGAAGTGATTGCCTTCACACCCACCGAGTTTGCTGCGGTTCGCTGCTGCGGTTCGCCTATTAGACCCCGATCTGCTCTGGGTCGGGTCATGTTCTAGACAAGGCGGCAACACCAAACGCCAAACCATGTCTCTGGAAGGGGGGGACAAATGTCAGTTTGATAATTCGATCTTGCGAAGGTATTTCACATGTCATGTTTACATCTATGTTAAGGTTAAATGGAATTTATTCCCGAAGCATATTTTTAGTTATTGAAAAAGACGTATTGGGGAGTGCACGTTTTTGATTTTTTAATGGGAATGGGTATATTGTATCTGTCCAAGCGAAAGTCAATATTAACCTTTGTTCATCATCTGTCTTCTATGATACTTCATCTGCAATACAACCATATTTCATTAATGAATGAACCTTCAACTAATTCAACTCGGATACAAGACATCTGCTCCTGCCCCCGTTAGAGACTCCTCTTGGGCCACCGAAAACGATGAAACCGAACCTAAGAAAATGGAACGGAAAAAAATTTGGGTCGTAAATAATACGCTGACAGTTTTTCATTTTTAGAAGAGAAGTAATCAAGCAAAGCCAATTAACAACAGCAGCCACACCGCACCAGATCCGGGCACCCATAGGTGAGGTGAGTGGTGCACTCTTCTGAAATACAGGCACCGCACCAGATAGGGCGTGGCACAGACACAGCCTGTTAGGGGAGGGGGAAGGGGCATGGGGCATGGGGGAGGGCCAGACGACATGTCGGAAGCATGTACATAGAAAGTCGGACGAGTCGGAGCGTTAATGAGAAAAATATGACGCAAATATAATTATCTGTAGGGAGCGGAGCGTTACTCTAGCTGGTCTCAACAGTTAATACCAAATATGTCAGACGCAGTCCGCAGTCCGCCGTCCACAGTCCGAGCAGTGAACTCGGAGCAAGATGAATGAGCACGAATTATAAAAACATAAAAAAGGAGAGGAGAGTAGAGTAGAGTAGAGTAGAGGAAAGTATGAAAACAGCCAGGAGAGCCCTTCACGTCGCTGCAAATAGTTACTAGTTGTAACTGCAGCTGACATTTCTGTAAATTTTGATGTATGGCCACAACAGGAGGGACCGTGCTTCGCTGTTGCCACCGCTGTTGCCAACACAAATGGATAGAACAGCAAGCGCTTAAAAAAAGAATAATAACTCGTATTAAATGAACTGTAAATTCGGCTGGGCTAGTTAGACTTACCTGCCCGTACACCTGCCTGCCCTGCCCTGCCCTGCGCTGGCTGGGGCACAGGTTAAAGGTTAGTATCTCGCCAGGCCTGCACCCTGAATTTTCATTAGGCGTGACGGATATGCCCGTTTTATACTTCTCCATGACTGGCAACTGATTAGGGAATATTACAAGGGTAACTTTATAAGATAACAGGGGCATACTCGAACAGCATCAATTAGGGTTGAACTGATCTATCCAATACCGGAACGCGAACTGTTAGTTTGCATGGGAAAGTAGCTCTCGCGGATCGACCCCTCTCGGGGGTAAAAGATACTCGTATCTGACTAGCTCCTGCAGCACTTTTGTATCGAGGGAACTAATTTGTTCTGTTCTGTTCTCCAGGACTAACATACTAATGGGCAAGACAATGTCCTCCAAGATGGCAACAGTACATCGTAAAGCCCTGCTATTAAGCCCAGTATTTGTGAGAAAACCTTTCTTGTTGCTAAAGATGTTCCATAAATAAAAAAAAAATAAACAAAAGACTTTCAAAAAACATCCCGCACGGTCTGTTGTGCGGGAAAACAAAAGAAATGCAACTTTAAACGAGATTGTTTAATTGAGGGATTTCAGTTTGACCCAGATTCGATTGAGGCGGAAAATTCTGATGAATTGAAAGCATAACGCGCAAAATATTTATAGCTTCATAATTTAGGCAGTCGGGATTCCTCGAAGGCAACGAATTGGGCAAGAAAGAGAAACAAGAACCAAATTCAAATTGCAACTTTACAACTTTTAAAGTCAGTGTACAGATTCTTTCGGCTCTTGCTGTTTATCATAAAATTCAAAAGGAGGAGCCACGGGACCCAGGGCAGCCGAAAAAACCATTTGAAGAGCATGGAAAATGTTTACACAAATTACGAATCTGTGAACCACCCCCCAGCCCCCAGCCCCCAGCACCCAGCTCCACAGCCTTCCCTATCCCTCTTTGCTATGTATATTTGAACGGCTACCGTATTGGAAAATAAACCAATTGCCCTTTGCTTTGCATTCGTTAGATACGATGTGTATATGAATCTTTCCATGATTGTCGAATGGCAGGAGTGTGGGAGTATGCGGAGGACGTGCAAACACGCCGAGCCACGCTGACACAAAGAGTATGCCAGATGATAATATTTTTCCAAATGTCGATGTGTACTACGTACACACATACATATGTACATACATGTAAGTGTGTCTGTTTTGTTTTGCGTTGCTGTTAGAGATGAGAAAATGAAAGGAAAAGTCGTGAGAAAATTGTTGCTAATGTTACAGAATATTGTAAATAAAAGACGCAGTCACATTCCATCAAATATTGCAGTTGCCGGATCTCCCGGACCAAGAAACTTACAGTTTGTCACCTGAAAGTGTCTAACTGGGATCAATCACGAAGTCATGATCACGACACCATCTCTAGCTGCAATCTTTTCCATCCAAGCGAGACCCAAAACGGATTGAAGGTGTTAAATGGGCATGAAACAGCTGCATTGCGGAGGACAACTGCACGGACCAGGGGGGCAGCCAGGCAGCCAGGCACCCAGAATGACAACTCACCAGATAAATGCAAACAACGTGAGCATTGAGAGTTTTTCAACCTTTGCCACACAATCTATCCCCTATCTATCCTGATTCGTCTACGGGCTTGCCGAAAAAGCTCAAAGGACGACCGAATGTTTTTTTTTTCCAATTTTCAATGCATTTTGGGATAGATAGGGGGAAATGGACGAATCGAATAATGGCTGGAGCGGTCCGAGCATATGTAAATATCAATTTACGCTTCGTAAATGTCAATATCAACAATTACAACAACCATGAGTCTCTTTCCCTACGCCGCAACCCCTAAACCCTTTGAGACTACTTAGCCCATGTACGAGTATTCTCTCGAATATGTACTAGGCACGGGCTGTCCGATGTTTTCCCTCAATGTGGGGCATATTAATTTTCACATCTATGTGGACGCACCTTATCAAGCACACCCCTAACTGTGCATCCTTCCCCGCCTCGTATCACTTCTGACCCAAATACAACTAACTGGCCATGACGTAATTAGTCATCTATTCTGATAGGGAATGGAAAACAGGGTTGATTTCCCAGGCTATTGGTTTGTTTTGGTTTTCGGTTTTCCGCTTTCACATGGGAAATATAATATTCCATTCTCGGAAACTTCATTCAGATTCAAACATATTTTAATGGAACCAGCAAGGATCTAACTGCGGAGCACCGATGTGCATATACCCTGTTGGAAGGTGGACGAGCAATATCTTTCACCTCCTACTTTACTTTCTTCTGTGGGTTACAAACTTCTGACCAATTTCATAATAGCCTTTTCGAGGGTAGATCCGTGGATCCGAAAACAATTTCTGCAGGGATGTCCATGTATTAGCTAGGGCAAATCTTTGAATTTGATTTGGTTATCATAAAAACAAAAAGGAAAACCATTGCCAGTAACCTCGAAGCGAAAAGGAAATTTCGTGTGGCAATAAGCTTCAACAAATCTCTAAAAAACCATACAGAGTATACAGAGCATACCAGTAAGTAAGCCACTTTGGCGCGCCGAAGTTTATACACTCTTGCAGTTCGAGGAGCATTACCAATTTTACCATAACTATACCATAACTATGGCAGCAATATGATAGAGGTATCCGATGTTGAAAACGCACATTCAGACTTTATAATCCCAAATCATCTTTCTTGTACTCAACGCGGTCCGGCCGATACCGGCGAATAATCTAGCTATTCGCTGACGAAGACAAAGTTCCAAGTTTTGTTGTGATGGATAAAAACTAGAAGGCGTTTCTTCTGACTTATTTTATAATACCATTCTCAAGAGTATAAAATGTCTTGCAAAAACCACATTATCAAAGTGAATTTATGCACATCTCAAAAATAACAAACAACCTGCGTTCAGAGCACCAGAAACTGGTACCAGTACCAGTACCGAAACCTCCTCAAAAAAGTGCATCAAAAATAGAAAACAAGAGGATGGGGCTATGCTGACGAGAAATGGAAAACTTTGCATCTCTCTGTGTGGTTTTCCTTTCCTGTTTTTAGTTGTTTCTAGTTGTTGAGAGGTGAATTGCTATTGCTCCGGCAAAAACGAACTACAGTAAATATTTATTTTTGAACACGTTAATCTCACAAATCGTTCTAAGTGAACCGACCTCAACACACTCTTGTGGCACACGGCAGCCACTTGCAGTTGGCTGTGTAAACAGAGAGCGACATCAGACATCGAACGACCACACCACAGCCTCTGGCATTGGCAGGTTCCAGCGCTTACAAAATTGTAAATCATGCACATAATTCGTTGGGATATTTCCTTCTATTTTCTTTATATATATTTTTTTCTTGACTGGTCGCAGGAGGGTAAACAAACAACGGTTTGGGCAGTGGCATCTGTGGCATATAATTAGATGCAGGTCGCTTCTGAGCTGTCAGCACTCGACGATAGTTTTCTGTTATGAAATCCGAGGCAGGGTAGGCCTTGCATCTTGTTGATAAATGTGCCTCGAGGCGCTGCCAAAACATATGATATTTTAAGCGGCGGAGGGTGTAAACATTGGAAAATAATTCAACAATGAACAATTTTGAAGAAAAATTTGAAATAGTAATTGGTTATCCAGATTCGGAAAATAAAGTTGGGACTAGTAATATTGATGCCTTCTCCCATTTAAGTATCTAGATCAGTTCTATGAGGTATTATTATCTGGGCAGTCTCAACATTCCCTAAAGATATTATTTTCTAACGAAATGATTTTCTCAACCACTATCTAAAGCTTAACCTCTGTTTTTACGGTATTCACAAAAAAGTATCACGGACCAGACACGATTTTTGGCTTTTTTTGAGACTTCTTCTATTACCCTACGGACATCTGTCCAGCAGCTCACTGGCGACGTTGTTAAGTCTTTTGTGTGTGTGTGTGTGTGTGTGTGTGTGTGTGTGGTCCTGTCCGGTTTAAGTGCTCGTGCCACCGGGCGAACCGAAAGAAAACAACGGAAGTGGCGCGGCTCAGTGGGTGGGTGGCTATTGTGTGGGGGAATCTGGCTCACGCCTCCATCTCTACTTTCAATTGTGTTTTGGTCAATGCTGGCGTTGGCGCAGAGGTCAGCGCCGGTTAATTGTGATAACCAGGCCCAGGAAAGTCCAAACAATGGCTGCGAACACGATGTAGAGCTCTGCTAATTAGCAGCCAACTAAAAGCCCGCTATAATTTGCAGGCAGACCCCAACCGGGATCCGGAATTGGACTCCGATTTGGACACTGAAGCAGCTTCATTAGCTGGCATTAGCATTAAGTAAATTTCCGCCTTGTTTGCCGCAGCAACTAGTTCCACCCTCCTTTCACTCGAAATATGATGAAGATGAAACACATGCCAAAAAACCCAACAGGGACTGAATAAACCAAGTGCAGGCCACAAGAACAGAACGCCGCAGGTGATTTAATTTCCATAAAAAATAAAAACGAGCCAAGCCGAACAAAACCAAAGCACAGCCCTATATTAAGGGGCCTCAAGTGTCTTTTAATAAGACAAAAAGAAAGCAAGAAAAGAAACAATAGTGTATATCTTAGGTAAGGCCTTTAAGATTAAGGAGCCCCATTAAGTTTCTGCAATACTGAAAAGCTGATGAATGCAGATCCCATACGGCTATGAACAATTTTCAGCTTAAACCTAAGCCACCCCATGGCCAAAACTAACATTACCGAAGAGCAGATATCTACGGCTGAGGATCCTGCGGACACACCCCTGCAAAAGGAAGAACATGAACAGAGGGGACTACATAAGAGATATTCCAGTAACGTAAATAATTCGCATATCCCAGAACCCAGCCCTCAGCGTTTTGCATGTGATGCCCTGAACCATTTCAGGGATTGCTACAGGGAGCCGAATAAGAGAGAGCAAGTTCCCTGCCAGGCGGCAGATGGACGCCCCAGCGGTGGTTCTTGCTGTTGTTGATAACTTAAAGGCCGTATTTAGATCTCGTACACAAATTTCAGTAAAGTCGATTCATAAATCAAGCGCAAAGCGGCAATGAATATCACCAGAGGCCGGAAGAAAGGGGGGCGTTGATATAAAGATGGAGAAACTCCGAGACTGCAACACGATAGCCCAGTGAAGCAGCCAGAGAAGCGGGTCTGGAAAGAAAAGGGCTGCCATTGAAATCTGTCTGTCCCATGCGTTTAATTATTTGAGTTTTTTTCCAGACTAGAGGGGTCTCGTCTTCCCCCAGTTCGAGAGAATCGAAGACGAGCCGCTAGTCACAGCTCTTTATCATCATTCGTCGCCCTCGTCGACATCATTTGACAGTATTGGGACGTTTTAATCATTTAAGTCGCATTCAGGGGGTAATGCCGACGCCTACCCTTTTGCAGAGAGTATTACGACTTTGAACGGATGTTTGCACCGCAAAGAAGGGACTCATATCCGACCATATCGAGCGATCGATTTGAAAGGGTATGACAGGCCTCGGAAAACTCTTCTTCCCGTTTTTTGTTTATTTTTGACTCCATCTGCCTCCTCCTCCACCATCTTGAGGTATGTCTTGGATATGACAGCTTTTCATGGCCATATAAGATATTTTATTGTTGCCCAATTCTGTGTTCTGTGTGCTCTGTGTTTAATGAAAGTGTTGAGTTTTAGTTTTTGATGCGCCTTTTTTATTGTTTGTTTATAGTCAGTGTATTCGGGGCGTGCTCGTTAAGAGGGCTCTCCCATGATAAATTGCTCGAGGTGGAGGAAGGAAATTAAACCCCATTTAAGATACGCCGTAAAATGCCTCTCTTCTCTCCGTACATTTAAAATTGATTCATGCCTGATTGCTCTGTCGAAATGAGAAAAATCACAACTCACCTTATACATATGTACGTCTGTATTAAAAACCAGCGGGCCAATACTTCTCCAAGTTTACGTTTCAAATACCGAAGAGCCGTGCACTCGCATGTACAAAACATGAAGCAAGTCTGCGGAATGGAGTTTATAAATGAAGGCACAGCATAAACATATAAAATCCAATAAAATTTAAGTATTCAATAAAATGATCAGCGAGCAAGGTAAAATGTTCCTGTGCTCGACTCGTATTTAGAGGAGTACGAGAATATCGAGAGGAATATAATCTCAATACCTTTTTATGTACCGTAGTACTTAGCTGTTCCTGTTTCATTGAATCACCGGTATTAAAGACTCCTAATCCCCAAGATCCAATCCGTTTGTTCAACATCATAGCGTATCTGAGTATTATTGCGTATGAATCTATCTTTGATACGATATCCATCGAATCAAGTCAGATTTGTACTATGGTCTCTCATATAACACAGTCGGAACAACACTAAAAACTGCATCATAATACATATGCACATATGCGAGAGAGGGATTTCCTTTATGTGCTTGAATACGAATATATTACACAGGCTTAGATTCGTATCCAGTATCCCGTCTTCAGGTCGTAGCCAAATGCGGTCAGAGAAATGTTTTTTCTAAATGAGTCTAATCAGTCAGGAGAAAAGGGTAGGATAGGCCTATAATTTGCTCATTACGAGTCCCGACCAGAAGGGATCTCTGGGAGAAACATACAAATTAAGGTAATAAGTCAAAAAACGGTGCGGCTGCATCTGGGATGCATCAACTTTTTGGGTTTTTTCGGCTATACTTCCATTTCTGTTCCCAGTCCCAGCCGGCAGTATAATTAGCGGTCGTACCCACATTTTTCTGGCCGCCATTTAAAGGTGCGTATTGGTGCATCGACCAATACAGTAGCGGACTAAGTGGCATTAGATGACATGAAGAACTGAACTGAACTGAAAGATGTCTGCTATAGAGACATCAACAGCTGTGGTACTTTCAAAAAATGTATTAGTGGTTTTCATGCAGCAGCCCCAGATGCTGTAAATTAAATTGTGGTCCTTCCCAATATCACTATTATCTAACAAAACTTAAGTGATTAAATCTAAACTATTATTACAGATTTGTTTTGATTCGTTGTTGGACGTTGTTCTACAATGACTTGAACAGGGAAGGGACTATGCTCAAAAACAGAAATTACATTTAAAACATTGTTTAGGAATGTAAACATATGTATCTAAAAACCGCTGTACACAAATCCATTGGGTGACCGCAGCTGTCAGTTGCATTTGAAACCACAGAATCGTCAGCAAAGAGCAGCACGAAATTGGTAATTGGAAAAAGCAGAATCAGCAGAGGAATGTCTATTAGACCAACCGTTGCGATAGAGCATGATCCTGAACTAAAATGGCTTATAGGGCAAAAACTGTATCCCCATCCCCGTCCTCCTCCCTGACAAATATTTTTCGGCCCCCATTTGACCTTTTCAGTCCTGCGGACACTCTCACGAACCTTTGCGCTTTATCTTTATCTATTACGCCCAAGAATTTTTTGAATTTTTCGAATCTTTTTTTTTTAACGTAAAGCTTTCCACCGCCCCTCCGTTCCGACCACATATGCTGCTGCCGTCTATTTCAAAATTACTGTCTAACTTTTATGGTGTTTTGTCGCATCTCACTTTGTCTGCTATTTATATTTTGGTCCCATAGCTTTTGGAGCTTATTTCGTTGGCATTTTCCGGCTGTTCCGCGTGCGACACAAATGTGACATAAAATGTTCGATTTGGGGCGGTGGTGGGGGTGGTTATGGGTCTCTCGCCATCCCCAAGCCCAATTCATTCCCGAACCCGATTTTGTGGAGTTGGTCTTGCAAAAGTTTGTTGTTGTTTTTGCTGCTGTTGCATGGCATGTTGTGTAATTGCTGAGATATGTCGTGGGGGTCGACTTGGAAAAAACAAAAAAAAGAGAGGTGTGGCAGCCATGCAAGAGGGGGGAATGGGACAAGGGAACACATGTTGTCGAAACAGCTTTTAAATTTTTATTGATTGGCAAGGCAGAACAGGAAAAAAAAACACACACACTGAATCGGAACGAAACGAATCACACATTTCACAAATAAACAGAGAGTGGCGCATATATCATCTGATTGGCTGAGAAGCAAACAAATCAATGAAAATATAGAAATTAAACCAGCTTGGAACAGTCTATTGGCTTACAAAAGTATACGATAAAATCAAGGAGCTTGTTGGAATAATAAGCCCTAGGTATCCTCTGTAAGTAAGAACCATTTCTCTGGTTCCCATTCCCGGCTTAAAGAATTCTCTTATCGTGCAGCAGCGGTGCATACTACGCATGAAAGTCATACGAGTAGAGCAAGGAAAATGAACTGAACGAAGCAATGAACGACTGAGATGGCCACCGAAATGCACTTTTCTCTTATCTAATTGCATTAAAAGTCAATAAATTAATAAATAGCAAGCAATAAATTTAGTAAAAACAAGCCATTAATAACAGTTTGGTTGACACGGCCAGCAAACGAGACTCAACTGCCCTGCGGCATTGTCGCCGCCGTCGATGGTCGGTGGTCAATGGTCGCTGGCCATCGCTGGCCGATGGTCGCCACCTCTCCTGGTTAGTTCAGGTCAACGGCAACCAGACCGAGTCCGCTGGTCCACTAGTCCGCTAGTCCGCTGGGTCGTGTCGGCCTGAGGTCTGAGAATCCGGTGGGATCGCCGACATGTCGCGCTGTAAAGTTGAAAAATTGAGCGCAGAGTGTTTGTGTCACCGAAAAATAGGGAAAATTGTTAAGAAAAATGCATCAAGTAATTTAATTTAATTTCGTTGCAATTCGTTGCGTTTTGTTGCCTACCAAGAGCGTCGCGGAGACAGTCGGTACAGGCGGTGAGGTGTGGGCGATCTGTGTTGCAGGCCGACAATAAAGCATGATTAATATTTTCAAACTATTTAAATCAACGCCGCCAAGCGATTGGAGATTTTATTGTAAATTAAAGTTGATGGGTCCCATTCTCGTCCATTCTCATCCATTCTCATCCATTCAGAGCCATTCAGGGCCATTCAGAGCCATGCGGGCCTTAATTGAATCCAAATCCGACTTACGCGTGCCACTTTCCTGCCAACCGTTTTAAATAATCATTTTTGCTTTGCATTTTACAGTCCAAACAGCTATTTGTGTAATTTGTTTAATTGGAAAAATCGTAAAAAAGGCCATTGTGTTTCTCTACAAATTGATTTTTACGACATTAAGCAATTCACAATAACGGTGCCGAAGTAACGGAGAATTTACGATTCAAAGTTAAGCCATTGGACATAGTTTGATGGGGGTTAAAAAAGATTCAGCAATGTTCTGGCTTTCGCTGATCATTTTTCATTTAAAAGCACTATCAGCAGATACGAAAATTCAACAGCCAGAAAATATCCTTATGGTATGATAATACCATAGCTTTCCCTACCACCGCAAGGCCAATTAAATCCACACCAAAGGTCCCACACTTTGGTCAGTATCAGGCAATTATCCTGCGGCACGTATCAGACAATAGGCCACAGAACGTACTGTACAGTCCTTCAGCTAGTGAGAGTTTCCAGATTCCCAGACCTGCGTGGGCAACCTCCGCAGGCTCTATTCTGGGTGGGAGGAAACTTGAGAGCCAGCTACTAAAATGCAGGCTCTTCTGGTGTTCGTGTGTGTGAAAATGGCAGAAAAAGGAAAAACAAAAACAGAAACAAAAACAGGGAAAAGTAGTCAAATGTATTTAGTTAGAGCGGCATGAAACGGGTCCCTAACTAACTTGCCGACTGACATGGGGACCTAAGAGCTGGGTCCTGGGACTGAAACGACTGTGACTGTCCGACTGACTGAATGACTGACTGACTGACTGGCTGACTGACTGGCGTGGTGCGTTGCAGGGAGACAGAACAAATGGCATTTGAACACGCAATACAGAATTTATTTTGTCTGGTGCGACTCGTGCTTCTGTCGGCTGCCGATGCAGAGATAAAGTTTCAAATTGGTTTTGGGACTCGTAATTTAATTTAATTTTTTTATTAGGCCAAACCGCACATAGAATAAAGTTGATGTGCCAAAGAATGACATGTTTTTGGGGTTAAAAAAAGTGGGTAAAATAAGGCAATTTTGAAATTGAAGTGGTACACTTATACACACTGAGGCAGATACTAAATATCTATATACTCGTACATGATTCGCATTACTCACTCGTCCGAGGCCTTAATTATCGGGTGTATTCACGCCACTGACTTACAGGACTCCTATTTCACTGAGCAATTTGATTACATTACCATTTCATTGGTGAAATTGATTGCTGATGTTTCGCATTCCATGACTTGATGACTTTGTCTTTGTTCCCATCGCAAATTCTGTAAAGTACTGATTGATTGACGGTGCCCCTTGATGCATGTAGATGTTCTGCACAAATTCCTTGAGCAGTGCTCCTTCGATCAGTCGGGAGAGTGGGTGTCATTAGGACTAGAACCATATTAAATTATCCCGCACGGGGAATCTATTAGCCCACACAAAAACTGAGGTCCGAAACGGAAGGTCCTTCCTTTCTTTTCAGTGTAACGCCAAGTTCAGACAACAACAATAACAATCATAACAAAAACACCGGAAAATCTTTTTACTAAGGTAAAAACGTGAAACAAACGAAGCGGCTAAAGTATATTGGTAAAAACAGCAGAAAATACGAAATATGAAAAAAGCCAGCCTGGGTTGATGGCTGGAAAAAGGGAAAGAGGAAGATAAAAGTCCCAAGGAACGGAGGAACGGAGGAAAAACGTAGTAAAGTTTCAAATAAATTGAAGCACATACATATCTTCTGTCACTGACATAATCCAAAAGTATGCCAGGCCATGATAAAGTGTAAAGAAATTCCGGAGGTTCGCCCCGAAAGGTAATTGAAATAAGCATGGAAATTTGTAAGGCTTAGAGTGGGAGAGGAGGGAAAAGCTCTTAGCTGGAAGTTTGCTCTGGTATATTTTTGTTGTTTGTTCCCCTCTTTTAAAATATATTCAAGTCTATTAATTATGATTTTGAGGTCTGCCCGAGGAGAGGGTCCTAATGGAGCCCACCTGAGAAACTGAGAAACTGGGAATCTGAGAGGTACTCCCATAACCCCAGGTAGCTCGAGTAATAAATTCAATTTAAATGAAGCGTAAAATTTAATCAATTTGGTGGTTTCGGCGGTTTCGGTGGGGAGACCTAAGCCAAAACTGAGGTTCAGATTCACCTTTGACTCCAACGGATGCGTGCGTCTGCGGCTTCTTTGGTGGTAAATTGTTTTACAAAGCGCTGCTCGAGTGGTCGAGGCAGGGTTCTGCGAAACACGCCTTTATTCCGTAGTGAAGAAGAAAATTTACTTGATTTTTCCACGCATCAGCCAAGGTTCTACTTGGGGTTTTCTTTTGTGTAATAAAATAAAGGAAATATTTAGGTAGACGTAGACACAGCCGGAGTAGCATATGTTATGCGGTCCAGTGATACGGCACTCCTAGGGGCTGTGCCATCCTTGGGCAGCTCAACATTCACTCAAAATGATGTTGTTTTAATTTAAGAGACAAGAGGGACTTACGTTGAGAATTTTTAATAAATGACTTGTACGACCATAAAGAATTTCCTTGTGGCTGCACAGTACGATGATCTGGTCTTCTGTTATAATTTTATTGATGGTGTTCCGAGTGCACTGAATTGTGCGGAGAATTTGTAAACTGTAATTGCAACATTTTCGGCCAAGGACGCAGATGTACTACATGGCTCGGTTAGCATGCTGTTGGGTCGGGTTAGCTGCATATGTTATTCACGCCCGAGCTAATATCCCGGCAAATGAGTAATGGGCATTCCACTCTGGAGTACGGAGAGCAACAGGAGTTGGATGGATTGGGTCAGGTTCTGGCTGACAAATTAGTCTGTTGGAATTCCTTTATTGAAATTAGAAATATTCTGTAGCTATGGGATCACGGACTAGAAAGCTAAAGAACAAACATACTTATTAACCAGTAACCAATTGGCCGATCAATAATAATCAAAAAACGCTGCGAAGCTGTAAGCCCCACTTTTATGAACCATACCAGTCTCTGGCCCTGCCTTTGACCCGATTAATTTCAAAGCGTTCGAATAGAAATGCAAATAGGAAAATGCCTTACATGAGTGTGGTGTCTGCATTGATTTGAAAATCGAAAATCGTTCGGCCTGTGTATCTGTTTCTCATTCTGTTTACGGCAGCCAGTATGTGGGAGGACCCGACTGTTTTGAAAATTGAGACATCTACAGCCACGGGCAAGTCTATTAGCCGGAGGAGGCAGTCCTAGAAGCTGTAAAACAAAATATTTACACGCACCAAAGCAGCACGCAAGGACAAAATTGGCGTACCCTCCGCACCACCGGATCAGGACACGGCAGGACACGGACACATGCGAATAAGACATTAAAGCTTCAATGAAGAAACGGAACGCTCCGTTCTGTTGCGGGTCCCTACTGAAAACATAAACGTCTCTTATATTCAAGCGAGACAGACAAAGCTTCGTTCTGGCAGGAGTTTCAACGTGTTCCACCGTGGCGGCCTATCGTGGCACGTCTGCTCCGACGCTTTTAGTCCAAATAAAGGGATTTAAAAGATTTAGAGCAAATGAACCCAACCTCAAGCGTTCCCAGTACACCATTAATGGCTGCGGCTTGGCAGCGCGTGGGCCGTGCCGCATAAAAACAAAAGACACGCATGTCCTGCCCTGTCACTCCGTCTGTATGTCTCTCCGTCAGTCTCGTCCTCGGCCTCGGCCTCGGCCCCACCGTTTCCTCCTTCACTTGTGTGACATTTTTATGGCGAATTTAAGACACGCAACTTCTTTGCTTCGTTTTTAGTATTTTTTCTTTATTTTTTTTTGGTTGGTGATTTGTTAGACGACGTCGCTTTAGTTTCGCTGATTGTACATCCTGTCATCTTTGTTCTAGGGCTCGGTTCTTCCTGATGATGATGATGACCAAATGACGCAATCAAAACTCTGTTGTGCATTTCCAGATCAAGTCCAACGGCTTGGATGTAATTGCTTAATTGGGTATGCCTCCCTGTTCATGCTGCCAGTATATTTATATCCTTAAAGATGACAATTTAAAGTTGGTTTATATATGTAACACATGTATATGCTAATATAATCTTGTCTGTGTGTGTATTTATATTTTAATGGCAGCCCCAAAATGGCCTAGATCAAGTCAGATAATATTGGCCAGGGCCAGGTACCAACAAAGGTGGCAGTGGCTCAGGCTTTTAGCTAATTAAGTCCCGAAGAACTCCCCAATGATTGAAGGGATAAATAAATGGACAGCTAGTTCTAAAGGACACCAACTTTTGTTGAATCTCCAGTAATTCCAGATTTTACATTACAGTACCAATTACGTCCAAGCTCAGCCAGAGAAACGCTTTCCTGAAATTGTACGGAACTATGCATAATTTCCGAGTCCTGTCCACGGTCCACCGCCTGCGTTAAGTTTCGGGGCGCCGCCAATGCATATTAGCATTTGCATTTCGGGCAAGACAAGGAGGCTATGGTGCTCAGAACGAAAACATAGACGCGACGTTGCAGTGCATAATTCAGTGTCCGTCAAGCTGTCATAAAATGCGTTGCAGAAGCAACGACAGTAGGAAACTGAAACTGGCGAAGCTCAGAGAGCTGAGCAGTTACATTTGGCTTAAAAAAAATAAGGAAAATACTGGCTACAAGGGGAAACATACTCGTACATTAACAGGGTTAAACTTATTGCTAATGTAAATATTTTGTTTTAATTTTCAAAATGATAAAACAAACTTTTCATGCGGGCCGAGCTCTGGGACTGGGACTGGGACTGAGGCATGAAACACTTCAAATTAGAATTGTGACGGTAACATGAGACAGGCAGGCAGACAGACAGACAGACAGACAGACAGGCAGACATACAGACAGCTCTCTAAAGCGCAGTGATATTAAATAAAATTATGGGAACTAATTATAGGGGTGCACGCTCCCACACATCCATCGAAGGTTGCGGGTGAGGTGAGTTCTGCTCGGCTCTGCTCTTCCGCTTTCAGTTGCGTACAGAGCCGGTCTGGCAGAAATGCCCCAGTCTGGCATTTGACTGGCACGCAAACGTTCAGCATTATTAGCCACTTATGTTTAAATAATTTTTAAGTGCTGCCCCCACCTCAGCCGAGTAGTAGTGGTAGTAGGTGGTAAGACCCAGACCATACCACATCGACGTGGGAATAATCATATATAAAGCACAGAAAATGGGGGGAGCAAATGGTAAATACTCTTACGTACGTCTCTAATAAACAAAAACTATTTTCATTGAAAGATCGTCCTGGTAAAGGGTTCCACAAATTCCATCTGAATTAATTTAAGCCTTGATTGATATTGGTGAATCTATATACCTCTTCAAAGTTTACTATAATTACCAGATGCTTCACATACTCCATATTCTTTCAATTAAACATATTCTATACAGACGTTTTCACGACTTTTCAGCTACAATTAAAAAATTCCGTAGGAAATTCCCGAGCGTATCAATAACGAAATCTCTTTCTACTTCCTCGGTGCGTCGCCAACACAATTTAAAAGTAATAATACCCATTACATTAGACTCCCTGTACAGGAGCTGGTGAAACCCTCCTCTGTTGCATTGCGGCGAAGTTTAAGTGAAAAAGTTTTTTTGTTTTTCCTCGAAACTTTTCTGCATAGCAGAGGAAAACTGCAGCGGCTGCCATATCCACAGCCAGGAAAACCACAGACGCAGACAGAGACACAGACACTGGTCGGGGGAAGGACCTGCTTCCAGAAAGGGAAATGGGATCGGAACCAAAGAATGTTAACCGAAAACAAACAGCAAACATCGCTGTGACATTGATTTTTACGTGCCACTGGTCCAGGCCAAAGGAGAACCGGCCACAAATGGCAGCTAAAGCCATCATTAACACGCACAGAGCTAAGTTCAAATTGCCCGGGACCCGGTTTCCGACCTCTCATCCAGCTCCAGGAAGTTTCCACCTTCTTGAGGGAAGAATTTAAGTAGCTTAGCGGAGTTGGATTGAAACAGCAGCACGTTGTAGCCCTACAGGCCAGGGCCAGAACCAGGACCAGGACCAGGAGCAGGACCCAGCCCGAACATTACACACAGGATCCAACCCCTTCCAAGACGTAAGAACACCAATGTTGTCAGACATTAAGACAATTGGACAGGACTGGAGAGAGTTCGTCCTGGTTGCAATTAAAGCCAAAGTAGTTTTTCGTTTTTAAAATAGTTTCCTTTTTGGCAAAAGAAAACGTACAGAGTGGATCTTCCCCCTCTGCAGAGGAAAGTGTAGCAATTACTTTAATTATTGGCGGCAGGAAATGGGCTGACAGACAGAGCGGAAAAGAGAAGCGAAAAAAAGGCAAAAGAGGATAGTAGTTCTAGGATGGACATTTGGCAAAAACGCGAATTTCCTTCAGCGAGGGTAGGTTGATGCAAAAATCAAAGTTCTGCTTAGGGCTTTACAATTTAATAATCTAATTAGTATTCCAAATTTTGGGCTCACCTTGAATGAATACTGAAGAAATGGAAGCATTCAAGTTGTAAGAACTATTTTCAAGTGGCTAACTTTCCTGAGACAACATGTTTCTCAATGGATTTATTGTTATGTTTAGCTATATGGTTTGTTATCGAATCCTCTGTTACTTTTCGTCCCACCTTGGTAGCGACCCTCTATGTCCTACAATCTAGAATCCTAGCAATCTGCACGTTTCGTTGCTAGCCACCCACGCCCATTCAATTACACACCAAGACAAGTCCACAATCGCTGGGTAGCCGTGATTTTAGTTTAATTTTTCTCTGGCACTGGCACTGGCACTTTGATTTTTGTCTGGCACTGCAACTTTTTGGCGCCTTCTCGTTGATGTTTTATTGCAGCCCCTCCTCGGCCCCTCTTTGGTATCTTTCCGTGTAGTTCCTTTGTTAACGCTTCTGTCACGTAAAAAATTAGAGTGACCGCCCGCTGATAGCTGTTGGTCCGATGCCACTGCCACCCAAGCTGTTCGCCGCGCCATGCCCTCAAATGAAATCTTGCTCCGTTGTTTTTTGTAAATTGCAATGCAAACATTAAGCATGATAAATGAATGAAATACTGGCAATAACATATAAGGCAATTACCTTCTGCTTTCCTATCAAATCGAAGTTTGTTTTTTTGTACAGAACTTCATTTACCACAACCGCCGAAGAAATATCCCATACAAAAAGCAGGCAACGAGAGTTTCCGATAAAGCAAAAAGGCAGAGCCGCAGCTAGGTAGTCCGCATCCATCACAGTAGCTGTTGACAGCCAGCAAACAAAAGAAAATAAGAAATAAGCTGGAAAAATAAAATTGAGTCATTTTGAATAGTTCCACGACTGATGGATATTAAGAGAATTATGAAATATTCCCGAAATCAAAGTCGTAATTCTTTCACACGTTAGTTTCATTGTCTGGAGACTTTGATTTTGACGTTTTGATTGGTATTGTCCTCCTTCTGGCATTCGTGTGCAGCCAATTTGTCCGGATTTCTGTGGGTACGGCTGCGGCCTGGGTAAGACGGAGCTAAGCGGCTTAGTCGCCTTATGAATAGAAATTGCAGCCAAGTTGCGTTTCCTGTTTTTATATAATGACGTTCTCTGGCTGTCTGTCTATCCGTCTGTCTGCCTGGCTGGCTGCTGGCTGGCTGGCTGGATAGTTATTGATGATTATTACGTTGCGAGCTGGCGATTTGAAATCAGATTATCAACTTGAATGTTCTTGAGCTCAAAATGAAGAAGGAGCCTGTCGAAGGCGAAGGCACACGGTAAAATCCCCAATTTCCATTCCGATAATTGGCTCACGTTTCAGGTAAACACTGACACTCAGCATATGTGTGCTGTTCCGGGAGGGACTGGGGGTGGTAATGGGTTTTGGTGTGAATGTGTCTGTGACTTTTAATTAAAAATGTTGCATCTCTGATTTTGCAACAGTAAAAGTAAAGATACTGAAAGTTATTCAGTGCGGAAGGTACGCTTTAAACACTATTGGGAGGAAGGCGGAAAGCGGAAGAAGCACGTATTGAATATTGGGCTGAAAATTGAATGGCTTTGGTGGGAAAATGGCTCACATCTTGAAGTTTTCACTCAAAATAATACCAAAAAAAGTAAGTTCAGCTTTAATCCAGCTACCGGTCTACCATACGAGTATCAGTTTAAGTAATTGGGAAAACTAATCTAAATTAGTATTCAATCTCTTTCAATACTCAGACCACTTTCAGTTAAAGCATAATGCAAGTTTTATTAGGAACTTGGGACCTACACACACACACACACTCAGACATACACTCAGGCACACACTCCACAATACCATTTAATCATTGGACACCAGCATCGATCTGAGGACCGACCCTTAAATATACGAAAACACACAGACGGACTTCACAAAATTAAGAAATTAGTACCAAATAGAAAACAAATTAGGAGAGGGTCTGGTCTGTCTGTTTAAAGAGAAGCCTTAGCCAAACATGGCCATTAATTCCCAAGGGAAAATCACTCCCCTCCTGTACGTCAACCCCTTGTCCGCACTGAATGACAAAACCCAAGTGATGGTCAGTTTTTATGATGGTCAACCCGGACCCGCACATCCCAATGAGGCCGAGATAGCACAGAGCTCCGCTCATAAAAACTGACCGCTGTCCACTGACGAGACGAGGAAATAAGAAATTCCTACCCTCGGCCGCTTTGGTCCAATCGCAATCATGTGTTCGACCGTCAATTATGCGGTCCATGGGCAATAATTGAAGTATCTTCCGATAACGAAATTGCTCCGACAATTTCTGTCTTCCCTGACACAAAATCAAATGCTATTTCCAAGATTGCCTAGGGGACCTGCGATTTGCATAGACAGTGGAAAAAGAAAACTCCACTGACGAGGCTGCATACGTAATGTCATTGATTAACTGAATGACAAGTTGACAAAACTTGAGCTTCGTTTCGCAACTCGTGGAAAATTCTCTGGCAGACTGGGACTGAGACTGACTGTACCCAATCAAGAAAAGCTGGAGAGTATACATATGTACCAACGCGGGTTTAGTTTGGGCCTTAAAACGAATCTTACAGTAAAGACCTTGGGTCTGTTTCAGTAGCGTAGCTCACAAAAGTTCGAGGTTTCTCGCAAAGAAAAGATGCATAAGCTAACAAAACTAACAAGCTTTCAGATTGATACTTTTTTGCGAGTTGAAATATGAAACTGCCTTGTACTAAATTTTTATTACTATTCTTAGAAACAAAAAATTTGTTTGAATTTTTCGAGATTCGAGGCAGTATTCTTTGGTGATTTTACGTTATTTTATTTGTATTTAACAATATAAAGTTTTGATTTATTTTATAAATGAGCAAATATTAAAGATTTAAGACTAAAACCAGAGGGAAGAAGAAATGAAATTGTGGTCTGACCAATTTTATAATAAAATCGCCTAGTGCCTAGAAACATAACTAACTAAATAAACAAATAATAGTCATTACACTAAAATGATTATAGTTTAAATAGTGATGATATATGGTCTGCACTGAAAATAGGACCCCATATGAAAGAGTCTGCGAGAGCGTGAGAAATTCGGAGCCAAATATTCACTTTCCCTCGTGGTTCCCCCTCCGGGCATGGAACACCAACACCAGAATGCCTAAATAATCAATCCCTCCATCAACCACCTTTTGGGTTCAAGTTCGGCATGTTCAAGCCTTTGGCTGTCATTTTAAAAATAACATTTTCTTCAATTTGAGCTGTGACAAAACGAAGCCTTTAAACGACTTTTTGAAAAATTTGTGCGTCAAGTAAAAATTCTCCCCATCGACAGCCAGACAGGCGTAAGATTAAGATTCTCAGGAAGAGCAAAAATAACATTAGGAATTTACATATACGACTTGAACTCCCCATCTGAGATGTACATACAGTATGCAGTATATACTTTATACGTACATATAAAAATAAACACAGTTTTTCGTCGCACTCCTTCATCTCTATCTGGCGCTGGCGCTGGCGCTGGCGCTGGCGCTGGCGCTGGCGTTGGCGCTGTCTTTGTCTCTCTGGAGGCATTCGTTGATATAAAAATATGAAGCGGAAAATCAGTGACAGCAGCCGAGCGCCCGCCTCCACGTCGCAGTCCTCCTGTGACTGCCTGGGAGTTCTGAAGTGGAGTTAAATTACTTTTGCTGGGAGGGAGGTGATAGAGAGGTAGTTTTGAATGGGGTGGGGGATGGTGGATGGATCTACTGGTGATTCTGGTACGGGTACCGATGCATTTACCTTCCCTTCTTTTTCCCTTGTTGGTCCGATCTGTCTGTTAGCTTGTCCGATTTGACAGACAGCGAATGATATATGGCTTTATGTGCAATAAAAAAAAAGAGGGAGGAAGCTTAAAAAAGGACTCAGTCGAAAATCAGACAAAAAGGTTTGCTGATGTGTCTAGTAAATGACATTCTGATATTTGGCAGCTACTGTTGTCTATTGATTTTCCTCACTTTCTAAAATCCACAATCCATCCAAAAGCACTTTAATGTCTTAGGACCCAATGGAAGTCGAACTACAGTATAAATAATCGACCCCTATATACACGGACTGCCTTCATTATTCATTAATTTATGGGAAAATCATGTAAATTTAACTGGGCATCAAACTTGAGTATTATGATTATTGGTAAACTCTCCATTTCACCCAGACACGATGACTTTTAATGGCATTGCTTCCACAATTAAATGATTTCTAATTGCTGACAGACTCTCGCTCTCGTTCTCGTTCTCGCACTCGCTCTCAAACGAATGATTTGATGATTTATTGTGCCCTGAGCCTCCCAGCTTATAATTTGTCATTTTTCCTTGACGGTTTGTTTTGATAAAGATTTATTATGACATTTCCATTTTTTGTTGGTAATTAATGATATGGACGCAGTAAATAGGCACACAGAGAAGGAATCTTCAGCAGTTTTCATGCTGGAAATTGATTGAGATAATCAAATGAATGCGATTGTGATAGAGTAATAAAAACCTGATCGGGTCGAGAGTGGGCTCTGTGTGGGGACTTTGTAAGGGCGCTCTATTAATGTCTTAATTATGAGATTGTAGGGAAATTGATTTCAGAATGCCCATTATATCATCATATCATCACTCTATATAATTTGTATCTTATTTTAGGAGGAATTGAAAAGGGTTCTATACTACTATCCAAGACCCAAACTCCGAATAGGCTACCACCTTCATAAAGTCATTTCTTATGACTGAGTACAACTGAGTTTTCAAAATCATTAGCTTTGGGTGGAGACGTGTTTTGGGTAGGGCTGCCGCTGCCACATTCCGTACATATGTACATGTACCAGTATGTACATATGGCGGAGCTTAGCCACAAAGGACTAAAAGAATAGCAATTCAAACACCCAACCAGAGCGAGCACATTTCGGGGATTTACATTGATAACGTTAATGGAATGGAATGCGTGCGCGCTGGCACTGGCTGACGCGACTACAATTCCGATTTCATATCCCCACGGAGAATACGAATATGTGCAGAAATTTGAATTTCTTCGAGCGTCGTTACACGCCAAACGGAAGTTGTATACTAAGAGTTGCACTGGAAAGCACCCAGCTCGTACGTTCCATTTCCCATTCATGTCCAGGAACATGCTCTCAACATGCATACGACAGCGAGGACATGCAATTTTTATGGCTCTCATTTTGCCATTCGAAATGGGACTGGTGGGGGGGAAATGTTTTAGTTGTATGTTTTTTAGGGCGGCTTCAGGAGAGGAAATGAAAAGCGCCTAATCTAACAAATTTTCGTGCTAATTTAGGTCAAAGCCGGATTTGCATACACTTTGCCCTGTGGTACAGGCTTCACCTTTTACCACCGTATCAGAGTCCATTAGAGCCGAGCCAGAGGACATAATTTTTGATGCCGACGTCTCGGCATCCACCTCCCCTTTCCGTCACACTCGTTCCCACTCGTAAGTCATCCTGGCATGTACAAATTCGGTACAAAAAATTCCAAGACTGGCCCTTATGCCGAAAGCCATTAGCCCAAACACCCAATTACTAACTGGGTCTGCCGGTCCAAATGGAATTTTGTCATAAAATGTTCTCTCATGGTTCTTGTCCTTTTACTTGTCCTTTGCCTAGGGCTCATGCATATTTCAATAGACTTGAATAAAAAAAAGTGTAGTTAGGGGCAAAGTAAATTTGTGATCATTTCGTTTGTGAAAAAGGTGCAAAATAATTGATCCAATATTTGACCAATTATCTTTCTAATTGTGTAATGGGAATTACATACATAAAAAAAAAAAACGTTAAATCAATTCTGTATTGCAGTGCAATATGGGCCTCTTGATACAAGATACAAGTTTGCCCAATATTGCACAATATCAACATTGGCTTTGGAAAATATCCGTTTACCTCGGTGATTGCCAACTCCCCAATTTTTAGTAATGGAAAGTAATTTCCGAATTTATCAAACGAGTTTTGCCATACACTTATTGAATATGATTTTTATTGAAAACCCTGCGAATCCTAAGATCCTAACATATTGCAGATAGAACAGCTTCATTAGCAGTAAGCGGCTCTTCCCAATTTCTAGGCATTTGGCAAGATCGTAACTTACATCATTCTTCAAAGCTTCTTTCTTGGTTTCCAGCCAAAGTTTGTAGAATCCGGCAAATGGATTTTCTTACTATGCGATTATTTCGCGCCATTGATTTTTTAATTAAGGTGCTCTTTCGAAAATTATTGAAGCCTAATTGATCGACGATCGGGTGATCGGTAAACCTTCGTTAAGTCACGATTCAATCAAATTCTTATTGAAGTGTAGATCCAAATATATATCCATTTTCGATAAGCACCTCCACCTCTTGGTTCAAAATACACTAGAAATCCCCATTTTTTTAATTATTATAATACAAATTGAAAGCTATTTTAAAAATGACAAATTGATACTTAACTTCATTATAAAAACTAAAATTAACATCCCTACCAACTAAATACTTAAATGATCGATTAAGCGAAACCGTGCCATTCTTTAAGTCCCTTTTTACCACAAATCTTTCTCCTTGTGCCCCATACGTTGTACCCCATGTAGTATACCATTTTACCGCGCCAGATCGCTCGGTGCTATCAGATAGGGTGCGTCGTATGGTAATGCTCCAGCTAAATAAGCTAGAAGTTATAAATTAACATTGATAGCTGGCACGAATGCCCCCATAATGCTGCACTTTCGCAGCTGCTGGCAAAGAATATCAATCAAACGTCAGAAAGAGAGGATTTCAACATGGCGCTAACTTATTGTTAAGCCCATTTCAGTCGTGGACTGGGGACTGGACTGGACTGTAGACTCGGGTTGGCTGGTTCTATGCTCCGTTTTAGGCGTGTTTCTGCCCGTCCCGGCCGCACTAAGTGCACACTTGCGTGCCAACACGCCCAACCAACCCGTTCGAAGGTGTAAAAAGGGGCGTGTCCGGTCGGTTGGAGGTGACACCAAGAGGCGGCCAGCTATCAATTTGCATAAAGCTATTGCCGTTTGTATGCCAGGAGCTTGGCACGAAAACGGGGACCAAAACCTTTCATAATTACTGATTGTATGTTTAAATTATGAAGTTGTGCAAATTACTCTGGCAATTGCCAGGCATTTACCATCAAGAATAATTCTGTGAATAAAACTCAAGTTATCATTTGCATTTCCACCGATTGTAATTATTATTGAATTAAAATTAAATTACTGTAACTCTGCAAAGGGCTTAGTATTTTCTTATCTTCGACTGGCCGCACCTTTGCCACTTGATCAATTATTTTTGGATTTGCTCTGGTTGATGGTTGAAGTGTGACATTTCCGCATTTCAGCTCTTTGGAAAAGTCCCTCAGAGTTGAATGCACTCATTTCTATTTGAGAATAACCTCGCCTGACCTGGCTCGACTCTGACCTACTCCACTCCTACAAGAAAATGCAATTTCCTTTCTCCATTTTTCATATGGGCATTAAGCGCAGTTTCCACATTTCAATTTTCAGAACAAGAAGCCCCCTACTACCACAGCAATTTCCTGCTGGGCTGGCAGGCATATAAAAATTAATATTTGATAGAGTTACCTAACAGCCAGAAAGAAAGGCTGGGCTTCGGAGTGCGAAACACTTAATACCCTGAAGATCTATCTATATGAAGGTGATAGACAGATTGATGATATATGATAGCTGAAGATCTATATGATAAACATACCTATTGATGTTCTCAGATTTTGAGCTGAATACGAATACGCTTGTATAGGAAACTAAAATTGTAAACAATTGGCTCTTTTGTTCCAACGGCAGCTACGAGTATGTACGTAAAACATATAAGATAACTTCAAGACTGAACTTTGCCCAAAACCATAATGCTCTCTTCCAGGGTATACGAATTCAGCAGAGAAACTCGCTTTGTTATGATTCCAGAACTGGAGCTCCTGCTCCTGCTCCTTGCTGTGGCTGTGGCTGTGGCTGAGGTAGCACTCTGGGCATATCGAAAAAGTGTGCTTAAAAATACATGAGAAGTCAGTCTGCTGGAAAAGTGGGTGAAAGCGTCGGCTATATTTAAAACTAGCTTTATTTCCATTTAAGTTATAAATTACAAGAGGCTTGGTTTGTCCTGGCGCCAGGGCGACACACACGCGGCCAGACAATTACCTGGTATTGTCCTTGCCCCTTGACATATTTTTTGGCTTTGTCCGACCACAAAAGACACACATTAAATGCACCAAAGGATGCCAAGGCCGTACACATTTCAAAACACATAAATTTATTTGGGAAAAATTCTCACGCATTCACCTGTGGCTAAGCTCACGTCCACTTTTCCTTCCCAGTGATATAACAAAAGGGAGTTTCCCCCTTCGAAACGTGGGCACAACAAAGACCAACAAAGAAAAGACAAAGACTCAATGACGACGCATCGCGACGTCGTGCCGTGGTGCAGCCTCAGGAAAAACCATCTCAAGAATAGGACGGTCTCAGTTTCTCGTTAACCAATTTCTATTATTCTCCGAACAGGCTTTTGTACTATTCTAGTTTTCTATAAAAATGGGTTCGACATTGTCTGTGTGTAAAGTGCTGAGCCCGTCGCATAAAGTATGAAGCACGAATATATTGCCAGGCGTACGTCAATAACATATGTATTCATACATATGTATGTGTGTATTGTGTGGTTTTATAGCCCAAAAGAAGCAGGGGAAATAAAGGTCGTGTCGGCCAAGAGTAGGCTCTAAAAATATAATTTCTTGACCATTTTTCCAATTAAATGAGGTAAAGCAAATTATTATAAATATCTACAATTCAAGAGGCAACACAACTGCTGGATATGCACGTAGGTTGATCATTTTGTTAAGGCCTGACAAACTATTCTTGAACTAAAACTAGTAATAATACAATACAAAATACTCGTATGCGCCTTTCTGTATTAAATCATTATAACTGGAATTGCTTGAAAAACTGAGATTAGCTCGATCATCATTCGAGGGCTCAAAAGTTCGCCCATATTGCACTCGTAGCCTAACCCACCGCAACTGTAGTTACAGCTCGAAACTTTTCTGAGCCGAAGCCCCGACCGAGCAATCATTGTCAAGTTTAGCAGAGGCATCGTGACAGTTTTCGTTTTCGCCAACCACTAAATGTCAAACTTTGTGACATGGCTGAGTGCGAGACAGAGAGATACAGCCGGTGGGGAGGGCGTCCGTCCTTGCTCACATGTGACATTCAAGTGTCATCGTAGGGGCACGCCCTGCCCTGTCTTGAATTTTTATGAGGATGACAGCTAAATGTGTGGAATCCCAGCGAAGGCAATAGTACAATGGAGAGACTGAAATTTTGCATAATTAAATTTTGTGAAAGTTTTTTAGAGCTTCTTCTAGAGCAGCTACACAAAGGATCTGCGATGCCTGCAAATCAGCATAAAATAATTGAAAATGTGTACGGCGGCTCCGGTTCTATTTGAATAAACGCAATTTGAATGCAAAAGCACGAAGTGCAAACAAGATGGCCACGTAAAGGGATGCGAACCGGAATGGGAGGCTTAGGAGATGTGCTAGCTGGCACCTCCTGTCTGCTGTTGATAGATGGATGGCACTGACTGGGGCGGGGTGTCTAATGGAGTTTTAGGTAGATGGAAATCAAAGCAAAGCCAGCAATTGGGGGGGTTTCTTCTCTCTTGTTTTTTTTTTGGTCAGCATTCAATTTATTCAACCTTACTCTTTTTTCACTCCACGTCTCCTATCTGTAACAGACCATTGTTCAGTGCCTTTGTCACTTTTTCCCTCGTCTAATCTAATTTGCCAGCAAAAATCAACGGTTCTAGGCCAAAGCCTATACGGGCCTTGTTTGCCATTTTCCAATTCAGAAATGTCCACACCTACGCGCAGACAATTGAGCGTGCAGGCAAAGGCAGTGGCACTGGCACCAGCACCAGCAACGGCAAAGGGAAAGAGCAACAGCAGCAAAAAAGGTTAATGCCATTTGACAGTTGACAATTATAACAATTGTCATAGCATTTAACAGGAGAACTGAACTGTTAGGGGGAGGACTAGGCAAAAGAGCAAAAGAGATGGCGAAAATAGTCGGTCGGTATTTTGTCCGCACGGCAGCAAAGGAAAAGGGATGAAGGGGACCAAATGGAAGAATGAAGAAGGAAGAAGGAAATGTTAACCCCAGTGGGCTCGGCACAATCCACGATACGCTTTGTCCTGTCACTCACTTACCCTTTTTTGCATGTCAGCGGACATTAGTTGTCCTTGTTGTTGTTGTTGTTGTTGGTGTTGGTGTTGCTGTTGGTCCTCTTCCACAGCTTGGACGCTGCCTTACTGGACAACATTTGCAGAGTCATTGTCGGGATTCGGAATCGGAACCACGTATCGCCCACACCCACCCCCGCACCACATCCCGACACCCTTAGCTATCCTTTCACTTCTCCTCTCTCCCTTGCCGACGCTCTATGCGCTGACCCTATCCCTTTGTTCGCACTTTTCGCCAGCTTTGCATATGTGCAAATAATTTAGCATCCTAGATTACTCCAGATTAGGGAACTCTGTTGGTTTGTCTGCTGGCTTGTTTGTTGGTCTACTGCTTGCTGGCCAAATAAAAACTGTAGTTTTTGGGTGGCAATGGCAGTCGCTTTGGCTTTGGAGTTTCCCTGAGCTAATACAAGTACAATTTGGCCTTTGCTGCAGCGTACTAGAGAGTCCTTCCAAAGTATTGTATTGGGATGATGAAAATAGTACGATTCTGTCACGGGATTGGGCGATACTCGTAGCTTTTCTTAGAGCTGCACCTTAGGACACATCCTGTTTTCTCATGCATATTTGACCTCTCGCCGGATTGATCTGCAGCAAGGATTTCTCCCCCATTTGCTTATACATATATCTTATATATTTATATATTTTCCTTTTGCTTCCTTCTGCTTCTGCTTCCCCTTTCTGGTTTATTATTCTATACGACAAAATCGCACGAGAGCTGAGAGCTGGCTCTTTAGAGCTTTACTCATCCGCCCCAGCAGTAGGTCGGAGTCCCAGCCGGAGTCCTGTCAAGTCAAAAGTGTCTCATTTCTTCTTATCTATACATTCGGAATTGGCTGCTCAAAGTTCGACGAGGCGAGCAAATATGAAAACTTTTCAGATCCCCTTTTGCGAAGGCAAATTCAGCTCCATCTTTAACGGCATCTCCAAGAGAGAGGGAAATAGCAGAACACACATATATCAACACTCTGCAGTGCAGACTGCACACTCCTACGAGTGCCATATACGCGACTCAACACTTCAACTTGTGCCAAATGCATAAAAGTGCATCGAGATGTGATAAGGAGAAGCCCAGCCCAGCCCAGAGCCTCGAACAAGATGAAGAACTCAGCTGCTTGACAGAAAAATTGCATTCAGAACAGCAGCTGAAAGCCAAATCCAGAGTAAAGTAGGTCAGTTAAGGACTTTTCATCTTGGAGAATTAAAGTGAGACGAGACAACGTTCAACGAAGAACGTTCAACGCTCAAATATCCATCCATATTGTGTACAGAGCAAACTCTGTCTTCGTCACCGTCGCTCAATGTTTAGAATTCTGAAATACGGAACATTTCAGCAACATTTCAAATTCAAAATCCCATTTTCCCTCTAATTGCTTTATCGCTCAACAAGCTCTGTTGGATGTGTTTCATTTTCACTCTGTCTTCCTACGAGTATCTCGGCTCCAGTCTGTCTGCTCTCTGCCTGCTGTGCCATGCTCATTTCTCACTCGCTCAAATTGCTGACAGGATAACACAATGCAACCCCCAGCAGTCCCCTGCTACTTGTTTACGTTTGGGCTATGTAAAATATGTTCGAATTTTCCAACGATTACAGATGGACAACAACATTGGCCCGTTCAGGCTCTTTGCTCTCCCGATCTAAGCGCAAACTGACCTGTCGTGGCCTGACCTGATTTCCTATTTTTCGATTACCGTTTTGGAACATGTGCTTCTGCTCGTGCAAAGCCCATTGGGGAGTTCTGCTTGTTGGGCTCGTTTCCTGGGTGTTTGTCCAAAGGCTGAAGCGGATTTGTCCAACCTGTCATCGTCACAGCAACGTCAAGGAGTCAAGGGTATGGTCCCAAGCAGCAATCCCTCTATCAAATTAGTCGTTAATTGCTGGAAATGTTCGAAAATTTTGCACATTGACATTGACATTGACTTTGTTTTTGGCTTATACCCCCATTTATTCGGTTTGCTAAATGGTTGCTTTGTTTTCGTAACAGTTGGCAACTGCAGTTTACCTAATGTCTAAGGCCATTTGTTGGATGGTTTTAAAGGGAACAATTTAACGCAGAGGGTTCCCTGAACTAGTCGATAGAACAGACGTCAGACTAAACTAGGCAGCTACGACTATTACCTCAAGTATCATCACCTTTCCCAATGTGCTGCAAGCATTATGAAACGCTGCCATTTAAGCGACAAAGTTGTTCTAAAAACATAATCCACAAGTGTGTCTCTCGCACATATGAATGAGAATTTCAGGCATTCGGATTGTGGCGGGGAACAAAGTGGGAAAAATACAAATTTGAAATGTTGTACTGGAAATTGTGACACATTAGACAGCCGAGCCAAAGCCGGAGATAGAGGTTCTTGAGTAAGCGGCCATTTGATAGCCTCATTAGTGATGAGCCACCGCAGAAGGAGCTGCAGATTAAGAGGCAGAGTGCGAGTGCGAGGGCGAGTGAGAGTAGCTGTCAAAGTACTTAAGGAGGCTCCGATTGCTTGCTCCTTGCTCCTTGCCCCTTCCTCCGGCTTGCGTAACACAAAACCAAAAGGATATCGACCATGACGCACATGAGACCCTGATACATGATACTCTGTCTGGAGCCGGCCTCCCGCAAATATCCACATGTTTGCCATATTCCTAAAAATATCAGCCGTAGTCCGCTCGAACACATACAAAAAAAAAAAAATAGCTTCGAGTACAAACGATAAACAGAACTGGGTTCGGTAGCCCTGCATACACACGATACACACGATACACACGATCCACACAGATGAAGGGCATTTAGTCATATTGAAACATTAAAAAAGTCAACACCCACATGGATAAACTAACAAACAGAACTTCACCGTATGGCTTTGGGGTTTCTGGCTATTATAAAAGAGTCCAAAAAGTACTTAGTGGGGAAGTTTGCATGCCCTATCCGAAATTTACGAGGTTGGAGCCTGCAATTACTAGACATGTTAACATGTTAAAAATGTTTTTAAAATTAGTCACTCCGGAGTCCAAATAGATAAACCGAACTTACTCTGTCATCGGTTCTGCATAGTATATGTACGTTGAACAACCGACTGTAAATAGTAAATCCCAAAGCAGCCATAAAAATATAAAGAAAAAACTGCTCATGACGTACTCAAATTCATAAACAGGGCATGTGCGGGGCGGAAAGATTTCGGAGTGAATGGAGAGCGACCCGAAGGAAACCCAAAACCCCCAAGCACGCCAACACAATTCGACCACAAAGTTGTCCAGGACTCCGACTCCCCCATAACTTAAACATGCCGAACCCAAATGGCCATATGTGCATTTAACATGCAAACTACGCTGGATATGAAAGGCTCTTTCATGGAAGATGCGTGGGCAGGGACACCACTCAAATTTCCGGTCAAGCAAGTGAATCCTTACAACCAAACGAAGGGCATTACACACATACACACATACATACATACACATATTCGTGTTTGGTTCTTTTTTGGTTTCTATTTTTTTTTTTGGTTTCCTCTCTGCCGTCCGAAAATTTCAGCTCAATTTAATTATAAATACGGACAAAAAAAAATCAACGTTTAAGTACTTTTAGACAAGGAGAATGAGAAGGAGGGAGACCAGGGTCTATTCTATTATGATTCATGACCATGTCTGGCCGATATCGATATCTGGCCCCCTCTTCCACTCGATAATTAAAGCTTGCCAAGGAAGTCTGCGAAGTTTTCGGTTAAACATCCGTCGCTTTAGCATATTTTATCTGCTGGCCAAGGATTTGTATGGATTTGGTGTTTATTGGGGATAGCCGATGGCAGAGGATGGCTGCGGACAGAGTGGACTTTAATTTGAGAATTGGTAGTGAATTTTTAGAGTGCGACAATCTGAACCGAAATAAACCAATAATATCAATATCCAGATATTCATTCATATCGTATGCCAAACTTCCAACCCATATTTCACTGTCAATCACAGAGAGAGCTAACAAACAGGACATTTCTTGCTCTACCCCCAACATTTCTAGCAGAAAATTCCGCACGGAAACAATTTTCGCACCAATTAATCAATTAAAACAAGGCCATTTGGCGGAGGAGAAATACCGGAGAAAATGGGATAAAAGGTTAGCCTTTAACCAATTTATATACAAATGTTGCGGTCGCAGTTTATCGCTGAATGAGGGGGAGGATTCAAAAGGGAACGAAACAAAGAAGCGGATGACTGGTCTGGGTGCAGCTGGAGGGATTTTAAAATGCAGCACAGCCCCGGATCAGGATCAAACCCACGCACTGCGCACAGCGGCAGGACAATTACGCAGACGATTGGGCTCGTCGTGTTTATCTACAGCCAGGCAGAGCACCAGCAACAAGGACAAGCATAACGACACCCTTGGCATCTCCATACTCTCCCGCATCTCCTCTCCGTTTCTGCTCTTTTTAGGATCTTCCAAGTTTTATCAGCTACACACAGGAGTCACTGAAATGAAGCAAAAAGTTGTTGGAAGGAGAGCATAACGAAAAAACAAAAAAAAAATGAACGCTGCCAAGGAGTCACACGAAGGTCCTATATCCAATACCAATAACAGTCCCTTCCCTATCCCTATCCCTCTCCCTATCCCTATCCCTATCCCTATCCCCCAACTAGACCAGGAGACCACTGTTCTCGTTTATAGAAAAAACATTGCGAAAATTGCTTTACAGCTGATTAAACATTGAGCTGAACGCACGGCACGTTTAAATTTGGGTTAAATAGATTATATGAAGTGGAAGTTGTATGAAATGATGTGCTCCGCTAGCTGTGGCTGAATCTCTCTTTAGCTGTGTTGCTTCTCCGTGATACTCTGCTTTAAAAGGAATTACATATGTGTATAAAGAGACCTGAAATCGGTATATGTAATCCAGAACACAGAATATCTAGAATATGAACCAAGCAAGAGCCCAAAGTAGATATGGGTTTGACTAAAATTCGAAATTAAAACCGTACACACATATATATATGGCATTACTAAAAACATCCAGTATCAAACAGCAATATCATTTTTAACTCTCCAACAAAATCACATCCAAATACAATCACATTTTTTGTGCGGCGGGGTTCTTTTTCCGCTTCAAAGTTTCTGGTTTTCTGGTTAATGGGCGAATTCGATTTGCTTGGGTAGGTGTTAACCACAGTTAAGGATTTGGCTTGGGCTTCATTATTTGATGTTTTCCTGATCATTAGATACAGTCGGGTGGCAGCACCTAGGTTACTGTGACCGTGATTTGGCTCTTAGATTGTGTGTCTCATTTTTGAGATTAATTTTGACCCTCAATATTGCACGCCAGTGTAGATACATTGCCATAACTCTCATTCATTGCAAAGTGTGATGAATGAAGTCTGCAACCGCGCATAAAACCGAAACACATTGTTTTGAAGTTGCAAAAAGGCAAAGGACGAAGGCGTGGAAGAAGATGGAACTGGCTCGGGGTAAACTTTGAAGTTCCCCTAACGTGCTGCCATTAATATCGCATTTATCAATATCACAGTTGTTTCATTTTCCCCATCTTCATCATACCAAGTGCAACTGCAAATGCTTTCGCTCCTGTCCAATTTTCTTTGTACGAGTTGCCAGTAGGAGGAAAGATATAAAAATCCATTTCCATTATACAATGCCACATTTCTCTTTTCCGGTTTATACTGTTTAGATCGATTGCATTTTATAGGTTGTTTAATGTTTTTTCTTCCAGCATCCTGTCCTGTCCTGTCCTTTGTGAAGTCGCTGGCGGCGGAGAGCAGGTCGAAGGGAAACCAAGGATGCTGCAGCACGAATTTGTCTCCAGTAGCTTCTTCCTCAACCTCTTATTGTTCTGGGCGCCGGAAGCGCAACAACATTTTCTCGCAAGCGGGTCTAGAAAATTCATTTTATTTCTTCCCTTAACATCCCTTGATTCATTTTAAGTGAATATAACTTCCATTTTTTCACAAACAATGGCCGGTTTCCTGGCTGGCCGACTGTTCCTACTGTCGGTCCTTTTCCGAGGCCATGAAAAGAATAAAGTGTTTCTTTGTCCAATTTTAACTCCAATTTTGCTCTCCTTTTTTTGGTACAATTCAATTAAATATTTCTGGTGTGTGAGGTAAGAGGAAATCAAAAGAGCATAGTGTTACCATTTCCTGATGTTTTTTCGAAAATGAGACGTCTGTCTGCTGGAGTAGTATTTGTAATTTGTCGGTCTATCCTAACATATACATACGTACATAACTTCCATAAGTACAATAAATGTAACAGCCAGAATAGAAGGTATAGTGATGGTCAGATTCCGATTAGTTTTAATTTAAAATTGGTTTGACAGAGGATGCACATCTACTTATACAGCACGACCTTATTCGAAGTATTTTTATTTTTTTTATATATTAAGTCCGCAGATCAATATTTTCGAACATTCCAAAAGTCAGCTAGCTCCAAAAATTCACATATTACTATCTCATTCATAATTTACTTATTTTTTATCTGCTGGCTCCGTTTAGTGTGCTTAGAATGTCTTATCTTCGGTAAAACTTTGGTAGCCCCAATGGAATATTGTTTATGTCCTTCAATTATCCCCGCCCTAACGGGCCGATCCCAAGCACCGACCGAGAAAAGAACGAGGGGAAAAACAGCAAACTAAGTAAATCTCTTCCAGTGCTAACAATAATCTGACATAATGTTTCAATTATACGTCGTTTAGTATTATATGGATGTTCCAGCAACCGACACATTCCTCTACCCAAGACGTCCCCCCAACGCGGGAGCTCTCCCTGACTGCCACTGCCCCTGCCACTGCCACTGCCACCCACCCAGCTCCCAGCTCCCAACTCCCAACTTCCTCTGGCAAGACATTAGAGCGAAGTATTTGAAGAGCTAAGCAAATCTTACTGAAATAAACATTTTAGCATTAAATTTACATAAGAGGCGACAATGAGCGGCGGGGCGTGGTAGATTGGAGTCCCACGTGTAGAGAGTGGGGAAGAGGCGGGGAGACCGTCTACTTACCCGACAGTTTCATAAACAGAAGCGCCAGCGCCAGGAGCAGCAGTAGGAGAAAAATCAGTTCCCCTCGCCCCCTCTCTTCTGGAGCATGATGTGTTTTCGCGTATTTGCATAAACATTAGCAAAACAAATTTGCACATTTGACTCCGCAACAAATCTCTCCCATGCCCCACCCACACCCACACCCACACCCACACCCACCCACTACACCCTATTACCACACCCTCTCCCCACCGGCCCACCCAACCATCGCTAAGGCCTACATCACTCCCCTACTTGGCATATGCAAACGAGCCGCAAACAAGAGTAAAAGTTCACGAGCGTCAAGACCGAAATGAAGTGAAAGAGCAAAACCAACTAAAGTTCTTGGGCCATAGGCATAACAATAAAAAAGTGCCAGCAGGAAACCCCCAGAAGAATGCGGAAACGGAAGTGCGTGCCAAGGATAGGAGAAGGGAGAGATACAGGGATATACATAGGGCTAAATCAGCCGAAAATGTCCCAAATCATTGCAAAGATAATGGCACAGAGGCTTTCAGCTGTGCTGTGGAGTATAGCCTGTTGATACCCTAGAGAGTCCGCACAGTTATTGATTGGAGGAGTGTCCTCCAAAACACAGAACCAAACCCTTCTCTAGAGGCTATGATTATCTAATTTGGATTCAGGCTTCATCTAAGCTATGTTCATAAACGGGTGCCTATAGTATAATACACAAACTCGCCTACTCGTATTAGCCACACTGCTTTAAAGCTGAGGAACAAGTTTATATAGAAACAGATGTGTAGATGGTTTATATTACGAACGTGTACAATATATGACTCATCCATAGTGTTCGCTTTCCCATGCTGTCTCCTCTCACCCTCTATCTGTCTGTTGGTGTGTTTTCTTTTGCAACTTTGGCGTCATTTTCCTTTGCCGCTGTGGCGAATTTTGTGACAGGCGCCCAAAACTCGGACCAAATGACTGCCAAATATGCGTTTTATTGAATATTATGTGGCGAGCTCTCTCCCCCGCTCTTGCCACTCGCTAAGGATGGCGGATAACGGCCGAATCACTTGGCCAGACATTGTTTCCTTACAGCTTCCATACAGATAGAATTCTGGGGCGCAGGCTGTTTTGGTGGATACATTCTTATCTCCACTCAGATGGCTTGTATCTATAGATACAAGATATAGATAGTGCTTATACGCACAAGGGAGGTACAAGGTAGTACTCATTACTGAAATTATTTTTTTTCTTTTTCTAATAAATCTAAGATTCGAAATATCTAAAATTTAAATTTTAATATAAGTTACTTTTCCTTAGAAAAATTAATTAGTTTTAGCGCGTCTATTCTAGTGACGAAGAAACTGTTCAAACTGTGCTAAAATTCTCCACTTTTTCGAATAATATGTATACTTGAAGAATCATTAAATAACCAAGGTTTTTGCATATCAGTTTTTTTTTAAATTCTTTTAAAACAAAAAGTTTTGATTCAACTTTGAATGAAAGGAAACTTATTGACGAGCAGTGTTTATACGTAATCTTTGAACAACGCCTGGTTGGTTTTTGCTCAATTAGGTTCTGCAAAGGTATTAATCTCCATGCACCTCCTGGTATGTTCGGAAAAATCATTTTAGCGGAATATCATAGACTATAAATTATAAAACAATTGAAAGTGCCGTCAAGCAAAAACGTCGGCTCTATAAATCCCTAGAATAACGTTTTCATTTACAACCCGAAACGAAACCTATGAATATTTCAGGAAAAAAAACACAGCACCAAGGAGAACAGAGCTGGAAATCGAAAAAAAAAACTCGTAAAATGCAAAATTTGCGGCAGAGCAGACGCCAAAAGTAGAATAAACACATAAACAAAACAAAAATAATGGACAGTTTTATTTAGAACTTTTTTTGTGCTGGCTGTTCTCTCTTCTCTGTATCGGAATAAAAGCAACAATCACAAAAGTAACCTCAAAAATTTCAATAAAGACCACAACAAAGCAATTTATAAAAATGCCACAGGACGAACAAAAAGAGAGAGACAGAACGAACCCAAAGGGCAACAAATGAAAGCTCAAATAGATCTGAAATATTGGGGGGAATTCACGCAGTTGGGGACCAGAACCAGGAGAAGTTGGGTGGGTGGAGGGGGGGAGTGGGATGCGACACGACATTTTAACAAAACAATAGAAATCAATTGATTGCGTTGTGGGAAGCTTAGCACTTGATTTCGGTGGAGTGGGGTGGGGCCACGAGGGGGCGTAGAGCTGAAGAGAGCTGGATATATTGCGTGAAAGCCAGAGGATATTTTCCCCGTTGCTGCTGCTGGGAATGGTGCGGCTAAAATTCTATTTTTCCAATTTTTGCGCAATTTATTGCATTGTCAAGGGATTTGCAGGAGTCAGGCTAAAAGCAAACCCGAGAAAAAGGAACAGAAATGGGAAAACAAGAAATACAAATACCCAAACATAGTGCGGCTTGTTCAGTCTATTGAAGGCATGAGGTGGCCTGCGGTTGGGGTGGGTAGGTGGGGTAGGGTAGGGTATGGGGGCTTTGGGGCTTTTGTTTGGGACCAAAGCGTAAAAGTAAACAAAGCTAAAAGCGGAAACGCTAGTGAAATAATACCATAGCAGCTCGACAACAGCAAAACAACAAAACATCAATAAGCATCCACTAACTGGATTCGCATGGAGCACAGCACACACAAGGATGCTGGTAACTGGGGAGTATTCTGGGCCGGCATTAATAGCTCTAAATGAAATAATCGCTCCTTAAGCGAGTGAGCGCAAGAAATGCTTGAAAATTGAAAAGACACAGCTGGGAATTGATTTCAAATTAAATAACATTAATTTTAATTGCTTTTGCAGATTAGGAAGAATACTTATTTTAATATTAGCTATCATTATAGTAAGAATTGCTTTAGAATAGGAAGCTATAGCAGGAGTCTGTCAGCCTTTTCAGCTGAATTTTTTATAGACATCAAAAGACAACTCCCCTAAAGAATATCAACAACAGAGTCATCATCTTCTGGAACGATGCAATTTATACACTACGATTATATCGAAATGCAAAGAAAAAGATCTCTGGCAATACACAGGATGGACAAAGAAGGAGAACAAAGTGTCATGATTAAGGCAAATTTTCGAATCCATTCTGTGCCTTTTCTGTTGCTCTTTTCCAGAGATAGAAACTGAGAGAATGGGAGACATCCTTAGAATTTTCGAGACAATGTCCAGCATTGAAAATCATCGACTGCAAAATCTCAAATGTCATGGCAAATAGATGGAATGGAATGCTCTTTTGTTCCCCATGTTTCTGAATTCTGGACTGCCCGTTGGGCTATGAAAGGTAGGCAAGTTGCACAAATTAGAGGCCCTTGCCCGGAGGTCATCGATGGCTCCGCCAGGGGCGGTCCCGTTCGTTTTATCTTGTTGTCATTTTCGGCTAGTTTTATGGTCGACGCGCGAGCATCTTTTGAACTCGACTTGACATCATTGTCAGTGTCCCCGTTTTGCAGCTGCCGCTGCTGCCGTTGCTGATGTCTTACTCCCAGCCAGCTTCCCTAGTAGCGTCTGTCGAAAGGAAGGTAGAAAAGTATTCTATTCTCCTGTTTTGAGCATTGTTAGTTTGTCGTACTTTGTCCTCTTCGATCCTTCCCTTCGTGGTTACTAATTGGATGATAAGATTCGCCGGCAGCTGCTCCTGATACTGCTCCTCCTGCTGCAGCTCCTGTCCAATTAATATTTTTCATGGCGTAATCATGGCTTAGAGATACATATATAGTTCCGTGGAAGCGCCATGCAGGGAGAGGAGTTTTCCTTTCCTGTTCTTCGGAAGGCAGACAAAAAATATTCAAATGATAAGCGTAACTGAGATGAATCGCGAATGAAGACTCCACAACTTGGCGTCCTCATATTTAAATAACGCCACGCGCACCGGGTCGGAGATAATATGAAAAGCGGGGAAAACTATGCCCCGTAGCCGCTTGCGCCAGACATAATTTTCCGCATATTAAATTGGTTTTTACCTGTTGATTTGTGGTTGTCGGATCTCATGGTATCCCCATTACCCATGATTTCCCCGATGCAGTCTAGTGCGGCGCCTATAATAATTATTCCGTGGATGTGTCCCCAAAAAACAAATTGGTTTCCTCTTGATTTCGTTGGGAACGCCTTGCAGGTCTCCGACAGTCCTGTGCATCTTTCGTTTGAAATAAAAGCAGCAAAATCAGAAGACAACAAGAGAACAGGGGAACTATGCATAATTTAGTTGGATTATAATTTATGCGTTTTCCGAACGTATTTTCCAGCCACAGAAATTCCTAGAAGTCGTCGCAACGCACCGCACCGCACCCCTGAACTCCAGCCGACGGGAGCCAGGAAGCCTCGACCCAATCAACAGATTGGGGGAAAATATATTCATGTTCTTTGTAATTTGATTTTTATTTGAAAATTTTAATTAATAATCATGTTTTCCGGTGTTCGCTTTGAATGCTTTATAATATATTGTTATGAATGCCTTGCATGTACTAAAGCATGCGTATAGACGTCCAAATGGAATAGTAAATTGTCCGAAAATATCCAATAAAAACCATTTTATATTTTTACCAGAACTTGTAGGATGGTTTTAATGCTTGAAAGCTATGTTGGTGTTGTTTAGAGGTATGAAGTAGCATTTAATAACCGAACAAAAAGCAGCCTATTTGCAGGATATACATACATATGTAGATGCAATGCCGGCTTGCAGCGCAATAGTAGCCCCCACAATAAAAAAAGAAATGCAAAACACAGGACAATAGTCGTCGACTTGAAAGCAGAACTCACGTTTCAAATTTACCTATAAGCTGCGGAAATCGCTATTATTTTGCATTATTTCGACGAGGAAAGAGAACACGAAAAGACGAGAAATTTGCAAAACAGATCAATTTTCCAGGGAAATGGAAAGCAGAGGCGCACACTTTAACAGGATAAGATGCATTTAAGCAAATTCCCGGACAAAAGACACGAGGAGCAGGAACAGAAGCCGGAGTCGGCCCGGCATTGAAGTTGCAGCCCAACAAAGAACAGGAGGCAGCGTATGGTCAACAAAGCAAAATGATCAACTCAACCCACAAAAGGCAAACGTTGAGGCAGCAGCAGCAGCAGCAGCTGGCCGAGATGTGAGCCAAAGAGATTAGCCAGGAAAGCCTGAGCAGGAGCCCGATATTCCGATCATTCGGAGATTCGAAAAACAATGCCAACAATGGAAAACAGTCTAGAGGCAATCGGCTAAGGTGAAAGGAAGAGGGAGCAGAGCGGAGCGGAAGTAGGTTCGGTCTACAATTAAAAAAATGGAAAATTAATCCCATTTAGCGGAAAAGAATGCTCAGAAAAATGTAGAAATACTTTTCAAAAGCATGCCGAATGGAATAAATGCACACAATGCCAAGTTTAGTACGAATTTCATGTGGCGAGCCGACTGAATTTACGACAGGGCCGGGAACGCAGCATCCAAAAAATCTGTTGACACTTTCAGCTGGCCTCAGCGTGTGACGTCCCTTAATCGCTCGGTGCTAATATGTTAAACAGCAGGCTGCCAAAGACGGACCATGGATAGTTGAAGTGCGAACCCTGCTGCGAGTCCAGAAATATATGTATTTCCACTCCCAAAAACTGAGCTGTCATCGAAAACGTTTCGGTGGGTTTCGACATCACTAGATGCAAAGATCTTAAAATATTCCATCGGCACCTTCTAGCAGAAAAACAAATAGTTGTCAAATTTTATAAATGGTCCCGGCTTCAATTAAATTCCATTAGTGCCAAGAATCGCCACGGAACCATCTCTCTATTATATAACAAATTTTTGTTTCGTCGCCCGGGGGTTGTCCCACCAGCGAATCAAGTGCGCAGGGGGTTTGCCGCCTAGTATACATCTCTTGCCCGAAATTGTATTTTCACACATAAAATGTATCTCATTGATACAAGACCGACACGTTAATTCTTGAAAAATTGCGGTCCATCGAGGGTATTTTGTTGTTGCTTAAGCAGAGCGACGGGGTTTGGCACACGAGCAAAGCGAGTATGCAAAGAGCTTGGCTCCTAGTATTATATACAAATATTTATCTATTTTTCAATCTCATGGAGTTCTCCGCATGCCAACATTCTCGGGAAGGAGAAATTTGGTCAGGATCCGACTCGTTGTTAAACAACGTAGAAAATGAAAAATTATCAAATCAAAACTTAATTCATTGCTGAAGATTGTAGATAATACAGGCTTGTAGATATGGCCATTCTTTACGATTCTGCGTTTTTATACCCGGTACTCGAAGAGCTTAGTAAGATATTAGTTATGTGGTTTATATATATTCTTGATCAGCATCAATAGCCGAGTCGATATTTCCCTTAGTCTGTCCGCCCGTCTTGTTTGACGATTAGTTCTCAGAGACTAAAAGACTAGAGCAACCAAATTTTGTGCGCGGACTCCTGTAATATTACACTTTTTACTGTTATTCATTCTGGCTTTAACAATAACCCGATATGAGCTAAATTCAGGGTGCCAATCGAATGGCAGGACTCTGCCGAATACGAAAAGACATTCCACGCCAGATCGGCTGCTATATAGCCGAGCTCTAGCGTACAGAATAAGCCCAGTATTTGAATTATTTCCTTTTTTCGGCTGCCAATCGGTTAGCAGAACTCTCCCAATTACGAGAATTTTTGAAAATTTGAATATGTGGCGAGGAGTTTCAGACTCGATTTTCTGGACGCCACCAATGACTAATCAGAATCGGTTGTTATCGGTGACACCAGTTTCATGGCGGCGAGCTTTCGTCAGACATGAAGTGCGCTTTTCTTACGCTGGTGGCGCCAGTGAGCCATTCCTTGTGTTCTATTACTGCCCGATGGAGGCGTGGCAATGTAAAATCTAAGAAAATGTAATATTCGACTGAATGCATCATGTCTACATCTGCAATTATTAACACTGGCGTCCACCAACTTGGTTCAGCGTCCCGATAAATGGCGCCATTTATAGCGCATTTTTGTTGCCAAAAAATGTTTAAGTCGACGCCACTGAAATGGAAGTACCAATATCATCCCTGACGAAATACGATACTATTGCGGGACGAATGTGTAAAAAGCGTATTGGTCCACTCGGATCTTTTTGCTCTCTTCAAATCTTTCAAGGCTCTCCTTTTCGCTCTTTTTGAATCGGGTAAGAATCGGTAGCAATAATGAGTCTCATTCCATACTTTTAAATTATATACCTTAAATGTACGTGATGTTCATATTCAGAAGCTGGAGCAGGTTCAGAATGTTTTTCGGCGAAAACTGCACATTGGATGGTATTCAATATGAGCCATTTCAATAGCTGAAAATTGGACACAACGTGTCGCTATGTGTGAATATGCCGCAATTATTGGGGAATATTAACACGACATATCCGAACATGCTGTCCGTGCCCGTTTCTACCTCATGCTATTCAGCTAATGAATGCATGTCAGTTAACGGACCCAGGACGGACAGGTGTTAAGACTTTTAATATGTATTTGATATACACCACATAAAATATATCCATAGAAACTTAGTTTTTCATGTGGTTGGGTGCCCTTTTTCACAGTTTTAAATATATCGCACATTAACGGAAACAGTTTTGCCGAGAAAATGAGCAGCATGTCCCGCAAAAAGTCTTCAACTACGAGCAACATTGACGGTTTTCAACATTTTTGTTGAACTTTTTTAGCAATTTTTAGAAAATTGATTCATTAATGGGAGAAAACTATGTGGGCTGGCCTGAGGGTTTTATTAAGCCAGCATTATTCAACGGAATATCAAAATTGAGGAATAGAAACGATTACTCTCTTACTTTTTTTTGTTTGACCTTTTTCGCTAAGACGTTTTTTTTAGGCAAAACCCAATAAAGCCTGTATTTAAAATAGGCCAGTCAAATAGAAAATAAGTTCATTATTTAGATAAAATTATGTAGACTGATAGGTAGCACCGTGTCGAGAAAAATTTGCAAGCGGGGGAAAGATTCAGGCAGTGCCACTACCACCAGACATGACACGCCCACATTTGGCCGCTAAACTGGTAATATTTTTATTATTATAAAAAAAACAGCGTCTTGCAACGAATGAAGGCTGAGATCCTTTGCAGCGGCAGTGAAGTGGAAAAACTATTTAACAACAAAAATTGCCACCCGCGGGAACATTGTGATTCGCGGCAAGAGCCGCGACCATATCTATCAGATTTTTGACTCAAGTTCAGATCGGATCATTATTATAGTCTGAATAGAGCAACAAATCAAGTTGCAGTGGCTACGCCAGCCCTTCCACGCGCTTACTCATGCTCCCCCTCTCTCTAACACACTCTGGCTGGTGTTGGTGTGAGTAGAGAGAGAGAGAGAGAGAGAGAAAATGTAGCAGAATGCAAAACAGTAGCGGAAGAATGGAAACAGATAAATTAACAGTTATGGCGTCTCAAAACTGACATATGTATGTACATATGTATCTCTGCGGGAATATATGACGGTGTGAAACGACATAATTCAGCGCGGATATATGTATGTATGTACATACATACATACATATAACGCTAAACTTCGCGCAGAAATATGTAATTTTTTGAACGTTATGCAGAGATATGTACATACATATGTATATACCGTTAAGGTGACTCCGGAAAGAGGATAAGTAAAATGATAATGCTTTCCCCATCTCACAAGACAAGTGCTTTCATAATTGAGAATAATCGCCTCTCTTCGCGCCTTCTCTTTTGCGAACAACGATACTTAAAGACAGAGGGGGGACTGGGCTACGATACCAATTCTTGCGCTTACGTGTAATCACTAACCATACAGTATATAGATGTACCAGTTCATACACTGAACATGTCGGAAACGAAGCAGTATCCCAGCAGTATTTTTGCTAAGTTAAGTTTTGATGAATAAAACTATTGAAAAATCATCCTTGCAAAGAATCAGAAAAATTTGGCTAGGGTTGTTTGAGTGCTTACCATAGGATGAAGTATATTGTTCCAGTTACAGGAACCTATGGAACGAACAGATCTTTCTACAAATAACGTAGAAAACAGGATATATAGGACTCATTTGTCCTTGATAAGGACTTCCTCTGATCAAGGCTGTTCTTCCGATCACAGGAACAACAAACTTTTTCGGTTTCGTGGCGCTCCAAACCGTGATCGATTTTTATACCCGATACTCAAAATGTGTATTGGGGTATATTAGATTTGTGGTAAAAGTGGATGTGTGTAACGTTCAGAAGGAATCGTTTCCGACCCCATAAAGTATACATATATATTCTTGATCAGCATCAATAGCCGAGTCGATTGAAATCTGTCTGTCTGTCCGTCTGTCCGTCCGTCCGTCCGTCCGTCCGTCCCCTTCAGCGCCTAGTGCTCAAAGACTATAAGATCTAGAGCAACGATGTTTTGGATCCAGACTTCTGTGATATGTCACTGCTACAAAAATATTTCAAAACTTCGCCCCGCCCACTTCCGCCCCCACAAAGGACGAAAATCTGTTGCATCCACATTTTTAAAGATACGATAAAACCAAAAACGCAGAATCGTAGAGGATGACTATATGTTCTAGAGTGTGAAATCTCAACCAGATCGTATAATTATTATAGCCAGAATCAAGAAAACAATTTCATTCTTTCTCGCTCTGTCTCTCTCTAACACACAGGTTTCATGGTCGGCTTTGCCAATTGCAAAATATGAGTTCAAGGATCTCAGAACCTATAAGAGCCAGAGCAACCAAATTTGGTATCCACACTCCTGTGATATCGGACCTTGACCGTTTCGTGTCCAAATTTCGCCACACCCCCTTCCGCCCCCGCAAAGGACGAAAATCTGGGGCATCCACAAATCTCAGAGACTATTAAGGCTAGAGTAACCAAATTTGGTATCCGCACTTCTGTTAGATCTCACTATAAAACGTATATCTCAGAATTTCGCCCCACCCCCTTCCGCCAACACAAAGAACGAAAATCTGTTGCATCCACAATATTGCACATTCGAGAAAATTAAAAACGCAGAATCATAGATAATGACCATATCTATCAGATTGCTGAATCTGGATCAGATCAGATCATTTTTATAGCCAAAAGGAACAAATCAATTTGCACTGGCTACGCAGCCCCCGACGTCACGCTAAGACTGATTTTCTGTCTCTCTCGCACGCACTCCTTGTCGTGTCGTTTAATATTAGCGGCGTCTGCCGGAGGAGAGCCATACTGACTTAGTATCGGGTATAACTGTAGAGTTGCGGTCTCCGCAGCAACTCACAACGTTCCCCCTCGTTAGATTTTGTAATACCAGGCGAAAAGAGATCGGCAGAAGGTCGCTGGTTTTTTAAAATTGTTGTATATCTTTTTCGTTTTTTAAACCCCAAAAGTATGCAACAAGATTTTCTGAATTTGCTAAAGTTGCTAGCTGCTGATTTCTGTTCGCCTGGTATCCCAGATCTCAGAATTCTCTTTCTTACCATTTGGTTGTTCCATTTGTTGAAAATTCCAGTCAAACTGACTTTAATAATCGGTTGTATAAGTGGCTGTCTGCTAATAATGTCAGCAATATAGCAGGCAATGCCATGCTTTTTATTTTGAGAGAAAAAATTCCTGGCCTGAAACGAATTGTAGAGCCAGGCGAGTATTTTTGTTACGCTATTAAAGACACTTTAGCTGATTTCTTTACGAATTTTACTCATTTATCTTCTAATATAAATTGAAATATTAATGTAGACGGCCTTCCACAATGCAAAAATTCTCGAATGGAAACATGGTCTATTTTTATCAACCTCAATGGTCCAATAATACTGGTAGTTCAATGAAACATTTCCATATTCAATAAACTCATTTAAAATATTTTCAGATATACATATATATAATATATATATATATATTTTATATTCATATTAAATTCAGTTCATATTAAGAAACAACGAGGGGGAACGTTGTGAGTTGCTGCGGAGACCGCAACTCTACAGTTATACCCGATACTAAGTCAGTATGGCTCTCCTCCGGCAGACGCCGCTAATGTTAAACGACACGACAAAGAGTGCGTGCGAGAGAGACAGAAAATCAGTCTGAGCGTGACGTCGGGCGCTGCGTAGCCACTGAAAATTGATTTCTTGCTTTTGGCTACAAAAATGATCCGATCTGATCCAGATTCAGCAATCTGATAGATATGGTCATTATCTAAGATTCTGCGTTTTTAGTTTTCTCGAATCTGCAATATTGTGGATGCAACAGATTTTCGTCCTTTGTGGGGGCGGAAGGGGGTGGGGCGAAATTCTGAGATATACGTTTTATAGTGAGATCTAACAGAAGTGCGGATACCAAATTTGGTTACTCTAGCCTTAATAGTCTCTGAGATTTGTGGATGCCTCAGATTTTCGTCCTTTGCGGGGGCGGAAGGGGGTGTGGCGAAATTTGGACACGAAACGGTCAAGGTCCAATATCACAGGAGTGTGGATACCAAATTTGGTTGCTCTGGCTCTTATAGGTTCTGAGATCCTTGAACTCATATTTTGCAATTGGCAAAACCGACCATGAAACCTGTGTGTTAGAGAGAGACAGAGCGAGAAAGAATGAAATTGCTTTCTTGATTCTGGCTATAATCATTATACGATCTGGTTCAGATTTTGCACTCTAGAAGATATAGTCATCTTCTACGATTCTGCGTTTTTGGTTTTATCGTATCTTTAAAAATGTGGATGCCACAGATTTTCGTCCTTTGTGGGGGCGGAAGTGGGTGGGGCGAAGTTTTGAAATATTTTTGTAGTAGTGACATATCACAGAAGTCTGGATCCAAAACATCGTTGCTCTAGATCTTATAGTCTTTGAGCACTAGGCGCTGAAGGGGACGGACAGACGGACAGACGGACGGACGGACAGACGGACGGACGGACAGACAGACAGGGCTCAATCGACTCGGCTATTGATGCTGATCAAGAATATATATGTATACTTTATGGGGTCGGAAACGATTCCTTCTGGACGTTACACACATCCACTTTTACCACAAATCTAATATACCCCAATACTCATTTTGAGTATCGGGTATAAAAATATATTTTGTTGGGGAACAAAATGGGGAACGGGTACGAAAAACTCTCGCAAAAACTATTTCTTGCGAGACTTTTCCGATATCATTTCCGAGTCTTTAAGGATATTGCTAAGGGTTCAAAAGAAAGTAATTATTTTGATTTTATTTTAAATAAAAAACGACTCTAAAAAAAACGAGGGGGAACGTTGTGAGTTGCTGCGGACACCGCAACTCTACGGTTATACCCGATACTAAGTCAGTATGGCTCTCCTCCGGCAGACGCCGCTAATATTAAACGACACGACAAAGAGTGCGTGCGAGAGAGACAGAAAATCAGTCTGAGCGTGACGTCGGGCGCTGCGTAGCCACTGCAAATTGATTTGTTCCTATTGGCTATAAAAATGATCTGATCTGATCCAAATTCAGCAATCTGATAGATATGGTCATTATTATTGTGTATTGCGCCTTTTGTCATGTATTAAATAGAGAACGACGCGTCTGTGCTCATAAGTGGTTTATTCAGAACTGAAGAGATGACATGTGTACATATGTACTTACATACGAATAGGAGAGACGAGAGATAACAGAGGCTCTCGCTGTTCATGTACATTATGTTAATTAGCGTTGCCAGACAGATCATATTATGGTTACACTTCAAATTTCAACACTTTTGCTTAAGCATAATATTTTGTGATTACAATGTATTAATCAATTAATCCAAGCGATTTTACAAATCTATAATGCTTTTGCTTGCATAAACTTTTGGTTAATACATCGGCAACGTTTTTCTGTGTGGATACATATTCAAGTTTTATCTCTTTACTTTCTACTTTGTCTCTAACAAAATGATATTTTAAATCTATATGCTTTGTGCGTTTATGGTGAATAGGATTTTTCGCAATATGATGCGCACTGAGGTTGTCACCATAGATAGTCATTGGCCCTTGATTTGAGTATCCAATCTCTTGCAACAGACCTTGTAGATATACTGCTTCTCTAGCGGCTGTTGATAGCGCCACATACTCTGCTTCGGTGCTGCTCATGGCGACGACGCTCTGCTTGGCTGATGTCCACGAAAACGCACTACCAGCTAGGAAGAAAACGTATCCGGAATATGATTTTCGGTCCAGCTTGTCATTTGCCCAATCAGCATCGGCAAACCCTTTTACTGGCTCTCCAGACTTTTGGTAGATGATGCTCATATTCATTGTGCCTCGTAAATAGCGCAACACATGCTTAGCTGCAGTTTCGTGCTCCACATGAGGGTCTTGGTTTCGCTGTGATAGTTTGCTCACAGCATGAAGAATGTCGGGCCGGCTCAAAACTGCTAAGTACATGAGCGAACCAATAAGTGATTGATAATATGACTTATTTACCTTTACACATTCTTCATCTTTACAACCAACGTGAAAACCGGGGTCAAGTGGTGTTGCGACTGGACGGCAATCCTGCATACCGAAAGTATTCAAAACGCTTTCAATATACCTCTTCTGGCATAACTTGAGGGCGCCTTGTTTGCCTTCTCGATGAATTTCCATGCCTAGGAAAAAGTTGAGCTGACCTCCATCTTTCATCTCAAATACGGATGCGATATTTTGCTTGATCGCGCTGACGTCCATCTCTTTTGGACAGATGATTATCAGGTCGTCGACGTAAACTGCTATATAACTGAAGCCTTGTTGATGCTGTTTGACGTATAGACATGGCTCGTGTTGACTTTTTTTAAAGCCCATGTTAACCAGCACCTCGTTCAATGTGTCATTCCAGACACGTCCAGACTGCTTCAGCCCATAGATAGCCTTTTGAAGTTTGAGTACCTTGTGGGGGTTCTGCTCATCTATAAAGCCTACGGGTTGCTTCATATAGACGACTTCTTGGAGTTTACCGTTGAGATACGCGTTAGAGATATCCACCTGATGCATGTGTAACTGCTTTTCTGCAGCAATCGCAAATAACATTCGGTAGTTCCCAGTAGTTAACGCCAAACTGCTGGCCACATCCTTGTGCCACAAGTCTCGACTTAAACCTTTCAATGTCACCGTTTTGGTTGCGTTTGATTCTGAAAACCCATTTTGAACCTATAGCCTTTTTTCCGGGCGGAAGATTGACAGGAGTCCATGTATTATTTGACACGAGTGCATCGAATTCCTTTCGCATAGATTTTTTCCATTCTTCTGCATCGTGGCTTTGCAACGCCTCTGCAACGGTCCGTGGAGTCTCAATGTCATCGGAGCAGCTAAGATTGTTGAGGACATTGTACTGCTTCTTTGGTCTGCCAGGTTGACCAGTACGAATGATTTTTGGCCTTCCTGGGCCACGTATTTGTGGGATGTCTTCTTCATCTGAGCTGCGGCTCTGTTCTGGATCGCTTGCACTTACGAAGTACTCCTCCTCATCATCATCGCTGTTGTCAATGTTGCTAATCGTTTCGTCTTCGGGCTCAACAACAGTTTGTACCTGCACAGGTTCTTCGTTTGACTCAAAGCGTATGATGATTTTTGCAAGATCCTCAGTCTGATCTCTATTTTCGTAAATATCATTTACTTCCTTGACGAACTCACCCTCCACAATTTTGACGTCTCGGCGTTCCACTATCATTCGCTTTTCTTGGTCATATAAACGATATGCTTTTGCTGCAAAAGAGTAGCCAACAAAAATGTACTCCTTTCCTTTTGCAACGAATTTGCCTTTTTTGGTTTTTTCCAGTGCAAATGCGCGTGAACCAAATATTTTCAGATGGTTTACCGACGGCTTGCGCTTGTTCCAAGCCTCGAAGGGGGTGCATCCATTTAACGCTCTGGTCGGACATCTATTTCTCAAATATACTGCAGTTTGAACGGCTTCAGCCCACAAAAATTCTTTTAAATTTGCATGAATTAACATACTCCTAGCCATTTCAACGATTGTACGATTTGCGCGCTCAGCAACGCCGTTTTGCTGAGGTGTGTAAGGCACCGTTAGTTCTCTTTTTATTCCGCACGCATTTAAAAAATTTGTAAATTCATTGTTTATGTACTCAGTACCGTTATCGCTTCGCAAGGCTCTGTTTGTTTTTTCGGTTTGGCACTCAACATAACTTTTATACATTTTAAATTTCTCAAAAACTTCATTTTTGGCGCGCATAAAATATACGTGAATTTTTCGCGAGTAATCGTCTATAAATGTAACAAAATAACGATTTCCAGCCAAAGATTAAACATTCATAGGTCCGCATACGTCGGTATGGATCAATTCGAGAACACTTTTCGTAACACGTTCTGCCTTTTGTGGGAACGGCAATGCACATATTTTAGCCTTATTGCATGTGTCGCAATTTGTGTTTACGGATACGTTTTTAATTTTCATCCCGATTACACGTTCTTTCTCACAAAGATTCTTTAAATTTTGAAAATTTAAATGCCCGTAGCGGCTATGCCATTTTTTTGCAAGAGATATATCGGATATCAAATGCACTGCATCAGTGGTTTTTTCCACTCCATACACGTATAAATTGTTTTCTTGTACCGCTCGCAACATTATATGTCCATGTTTATTTCGCACTAAAGCTTCTGAATTTCCGAATGTAGTGACATTCCCGAACTCGGCTGCTTTGCTTACCGACAAAAAATTCATTTTTAAATCCGGCACATACAACACGTTTCGCAATTCTATATTTTGATGTTATAATATATTTGATCTTAAAGCATTGAACGAATGAACCAGTTCCAAAAAAACTTAAACTCGAATACAAAATATAAAACAAGTAACAATCAATAACGTCAAAAATTTGAAATTAAAACTAAGAAAAAATCAAAATTTAAACATTTGGAGAGTCACAAAATTAGTTGTTTTGGCCCACAATGGAGTTAATCAGGGGGCCGCTCAGCTCGGGCCTGTTTGCGATCTCAAAGAACTGCAAGCCTTGGTGTTTTTTGTGGAGGGCCTGCAGCTCCGCCTGCGGTGCCTCGCGCGCCAACTTGGCGATCTGCCGCGTGATGGGCCGCAGGTGGGCGGCCGTGTAGCGGGAGTAGTGAGCCAGAGTCGGTGGTTGCCATTGAGCAAGTGCAGCGACAGGAACAGAGCAGCAGCAGCAATCTCTGATGGCTTGCGACTGGCCAAATCGTAGTCAAGTGAAGCCAATTCCACAAAATACTTGGACATGATGTGGTGCTCACGTTGGGCCCCAGCGGCCTTCGTGAAGCGCCGCAGGAAATTAATCGGCAGCGGACGCGACAAATTGTAATCGATGGCCCGGAGGATCTGCAGCTCCATCGCGCGGATCTCACTGGCCGAGTAGGTTTCATCGGTGATGGAGACAAAGTGGTTAATGTTTTTCTGGACCGTCTCCTCGTATTTGGCGGCAATGATGAGGGCCGTCACGCCCACCAGCTGCAGGTTGTCGCGCTCCGTGTTCTGGACCGCCTGCAGATAGCGATCGATGATGGCCACGGTCAGCTGGAAGGTTTCGGCCTTAAACTGGAACCCCCAATGCATCTGGTTGATCGAGTCGATCAGAATGGCACGCATCTTGTGGTCGATTTCGCTATGGCCGGCCAGGTGGTTGTTGCGGATCGGCTGCTCGGCCTCCAGCTTGTACAGATGGTCGTGGATTTCGTTGGCATACTCCGAGACGAGCACGAGGCGCCCCCCGTCCTTGGCGTCGATGTCTTTGATGGCGGGCCGAATGATTGTCGATGGCTTCACGATGTCCCCGCAGTTCTGTAGAGCGCCCAGAAAAGCACGTTTCGGGGCTGCCTCATTCGAGGGCACTGTCGGTCTATCCAGCTGGACCTCGTCCATATTATTCGAGGCGTGATCGTCAGCCCCGCAATACATTTCGAATAGATTTTCCAAAAAAATTTACAATTAACACACACGAAACGACGCTTTGTTTACATTTGTAGCATTTTCCTCGAAACTCGCGATGCTCGTTGGATTTCTGGCCGTCTCGTTTGCTGTCTTTTCGACTGGCGCCGTAATTCTTCGAACGCGCACCGTTTCTTTGAGTCTGTGTGTGTGCGTACACTGCCTGTACAGCAAGCTCACGATCGTCTCTTTCGTCTTTACGTGATCCTTCTTCAAGTATTTTTACTTTTACCGTTTCGAACGGCGGCAGACTGTCGCGTGTTTCTATCGCCACGACGAAATTTTCCCAACCGCTGGGCTCGGCTAACTTTTCAGTAATTTCCACGAAAGAATTTACATATTGTACCACGTTATCACCGTTTTGCATATTTTGCCGCAAAAGTTTTTGGTATAACTGTACCTTTCGCACTGGTCCCACTGACACATGTACATCGCGTAATTTTTGCCACGCCTGCTTCGACGTTGTGTACGACTTTATCAACTGCGTTGCTTTTACATTTAATATAATACATGCCAACGCCTTTTGATCAGCCTTGTCCCACTGTGCCAAGTGTTCCTGTGTTCCTGCTGCTTCCTCCTGTGGCCTTTCGGTTTTACCACTTACATATGTCCACAAATCCGTTGTGATCAATACACTACGCATGGACATAGACCACACATCGTAATTGTCTTCCCCCAATTTTTCAATTTGCAGAGACACACTCATTTTGTTTTAATTGCTACACGCCACTTTCTAACTGGTGCACGATTTATTTGCAATTGCATCAAACAAAATATTAACTTCCAGTTCTACCACGGTTTTTTAATTGTCTTTAATACACGCCCGATCTTTCGGTGATCTGGGCCCATAACCTATTGTGTATTGCGCCTTTTGTCATGTATTAAATAGAGAACGACGCGTCTGTGCTCATAAGTGGTTTATTCAGAACTGAAGAGATGACATGTGTACATATGTACTTACATACGAATAGGAGAGACGAGAGATAACAGAGGCTCTCGCTGTTCATGTACATTATGTTAATTAGCGTTGCGTTGACAGATCATATTATGGTTACACTTCAAATTTCAACAATTATCTATGATTCTGCGTTTTTAGTTTTCTCGAATGTGCAATATTGTGGATGCAACAGATTTTCGTCCTTTGTGTGGGCGGAAGGGGGTGGGGCGAAACTTTGAGATACACGTTTTATAGTAAGATCTAACAGGAGTGCGGATACCAAATTTGGTTACTCTAGCCTTAATAGTCTCTGAGATTTTTGAATATCCCCAGATTTTCGTCCTTTGCGGGGGCGGAAGGGGGTGTGGCGAAATTTTGAAAGAAACTCGTCTCGGTCCGATATATTAGGAGTGTGGATACCAAATTTGGTTGCTCTAGCTTTTGTAGTCTCTGAGATCTAGGCGCTAATGTTTTACTCTAAGCAAAGCCGCCTATGCTACGTGTGTGTTAGAGAGAGACAGGGCGAGAAAAAATGAAATTGTTTTCTTGATGCTGGCTATAATAATAATACGATCCAATTCAGATTCCGCAGTCTTAAAGATATGGTCATTATCTACAATTCTACGTTTTTGGTTTTCTCATATCTTTAAAATTGTGGATGCCACAGATTTTCGTCCTTTGTGGGGGCGGAAGTGGGCGGGGCGAAGTTTTGAAATATTTTTGTAGCTGTGACATATCACAGAAGTCTGGATCCAAAACATCGTTGCTCTAGATCTTATGGTCTTTGAGCACTAGGCGCTGAAGGGGACGGACGGACGGACGGACGGACGGACGGACAGACGGACAGACAGACAGGGCTCAATCGACTCGGCTATTGATGCTGATCAAGAATATATATACTTTATGGGGTCGGAAACGATTCCTTCTGGACGTTACACACATCCAATTTTACCACAAATCTAATATACCCCAATACTCATTTTGAGTATCGGGTATAAAAATAAATGTACGAGTTGTGCCAAACTGCACAAACTTATATAAACTAAACAAATTGTTTAATACTGGTAGTAAAAAATATCATAAAGTTCTGAATTCTGGGAAAAAGTGACTGTTTTAAGGCAAACGAGGTGGAACGTTGTGAGTTGCTGCGGACACCGCAACTCTACAGTTATACCCTATACTAAGTCAGTATGGCTCTCCTCCGGCAGACGCCGCTAGTCTTAAACGACACGACAAAGAGTGCGTGCGAGAGAGACAGAAAATCAGTCTGAGCGTGACGTCGGGCGCTGCGTAGCCACTGCAAATTGATTTCTTGCTTTTGGCTATAAAAATGATCTGATCTGATCCAGATTCAGCAATTTGATAGATATGGTCATTATCTATGATTCTGCGTTTTTAGTTTTCTCGAATGTGCAATATTGTGGATGCAACAGATTTTCGTCCTTTGTGTGGGCGAAACTTTGAGATACACGTTTTATAGTAAGATCTAACAGGAGTGCGGATACCAAATTTGGTTACTCTAGCCTTAATAGTCTGTGGTAAGGAAATCAGCTTATGTAAAGCCCATAGTAGCGTTACTATTTTTTTGACCACAACTTTATAAATACAAAGGCTTTGATACTGAGCAGAACATTGACCTCAATATGGAGGGATCGTATTAGTACAAGTGAAAGGATTCGATCAGAGATATCCGGTAAATGCTAACACTCTTCTGATTCTCAACAGCTATGAAGCGAGCAATGGAGCGGGTTACCTGAAGAATCCGGGAACCCAGGTGCAGTCTACTTTTGGGTGAAAGCCCCATTCGGGTAGGACATACTTTGAGGGGCAATTCGAGCTCTTTGTGTGGCCACAGCTGAGCCAGGGCTCGTGTACCTTCACCGCACCCGATTGAGTGGTCTACACCATAACCTACATTGCTGATGAGAACGGATACCGTGCCGAGGGCGCCCACAAATCAACACCACCTTCCGTTCTTGCCACCGCTCCTGGCAGATGCTTCAAATAATCAACCGATCATCGGTACCAATCTCAGCATTTTTATTCAAGTTCCGAATGAGAGATAAAGGATCTATGGGCTCATCAGAAGTACATGCATCCCTTTCCTCCTCCCCTTCCATTCCAGCGGAGACACCATCCTCCATTCGTTCTTCATTCGTGCATTTCATGAGACTTCCAGCCCCATCTGCAATCTACTAATCTAATCTACTTAGTGTTTTACGACCTGTGTGAGATCCGTAATGTTTTTTAAGAAATGTAAATTCGGTTCTTAATCGCAAGCTCTAGGACTATGAGCATAGTATATATGGCATAGCGATGCGGACAATCTGCAGGGTATAATTATTAAACAGATCATTATTAAACGGAACTCTGTAGAAGAGGAAAGGCCAAAGCTAACCGATGATAACGCCTCCACATTGAAGTTATCTGTAACTTGTGAAGCGGAATCCGTAAAATGCCCGCATCATGCTGATCAGTAGGGAACGACAGATGGAGGAGGAGTCGGCACCGGGGCCCAGGATCTCGGGCCAGGGACACTCGTAGATAGCCCATTCGGAAAGGGCGCTCTCCGTCTTCAAGTTATACACGTAATAGAAGTAGATGTATGCCTGGATGAGGATTGTGCCAATGAACGAGGCACCATAAGCACTGCGTCTTAAGAGGATTCGGTCGAGGTAGCCGAGCATGCACAGCTGCAGCGAAGAGATGAAGAACTGGACGCAGATGACCTGTGGTAGCAGATTCTGGTACTGTGCGAAGATCTTGTTGAGCTTCGCTTTCGATCCTAATAAGGAAAACGTTCCTTGTTGAAACATTTTTCAAGTTATATAAGTTGAAAGTTCGTCGTCTTCTCGACGAAGGTTACTCTTTAATGCTAGTCTTTTTTTTAACAATTTAAGGAGCAAAGCTTGACCAATTTCGGACGAAAACCTGACCGAGGGGATTGTCATTGGTTTCTTTTCTTGGTAACAATTTAAAGAGCAAAACTTGAGCTATTTTATCAGGGCAAGGTTGGGCGAAAAACATATGGTGCCATACCTTCCATACCTAAATTGCATTTAAGCCTATGCATTTTATGTGATAGTTACACGCTCCTATAATGTGCACAATGGGCATACACTTCACAGAAACTCTGAGCACAGTATTGCTCGGACTATAAAAATCCACAACTGAAATGGTACATTCGTGGTTATAGCCACATTTGTCTAGCGAATGAAGGACAATAGCAACCTCTTACATGTCGTTACACAAGTCTGAGTGAGCATTTCACAGAATGACAAATCAATACATTAAAAAGTGAATTGAAATTGGGCTATTAAGTAATTATCTTGTTACCTGTTTCACGTACATATAATAATGAATTGGGATATCCAATTAGTGTGTCGCTTTTTGTATGTATATATTTATTGCACAGTATTCTATTTAAGCTTTAAAATATAAATTGATTCTTTTACCGATCTATAAATAATGTAAGTAGTCTTAAAAATATTAAGTATGTAATATAAGGTAAGTTTTGTTAATATATGTATATACATTTATATATAAATTGATATACTTATACATATGTACTCTAATATATATTAACAGAAATTACACTATACAAAAAAATAGTATATAAAACTTTATATTTTCTTCTTCAAAGTGTTAGCTGTCGGTCAGTATGGGTGGAAGGCGTAATAAACATGCGCAGGTATACAAACGCCTAGTAGCTATTATTATAGCTTTTTAGAAGCTAATATTTGTGTCTGATGTGAGGTGAACTAATCTTCTATAACATTTCTATATGTATACTCAAGTGGCGACGCGTACGCATACTAAAGAACACTACCATACTTCTGGTTCATATAAGCTTTGGTATGGTAATTGTAGGTTCTTATCGAGGCCGCCAATGTTTGAGTTAATTGTTTGTCCCTCTTCGCTGATGGTTCAAATGAATCAATACCACTGCCACTGAAATAAAAAATTTGAAAACGTTAGCTGTTATACAATAAAGACAGTTTGAAAAAATAATTTAACAGCTAGTTATGTTACATAGGTAGACCATGCACCGATTTCTCTCGGTGCACTTGGTGCACGTGTGTCTTCTCATGCATTTAAGGTCTGCCTGCTCGTATTGGTTATTTACTTTAGGATTTTTTAGAGATTATGATACTTTTTGAAGAAGCTTGCCCCCAATATAAAAAACTTGTAGTTTTCTTCCTCGTTACGCGTATCTCCCACCACCGCTCCCACAGGACAAGTCAGGCTAAATCTCGTTTATAATAGTATGAGTCTACTACGTACTTAGTAGTTATCGATCATTCAGAATCTTTATCTTCCGAAGCTATGCTTCCATTATTTTGTATAGTTCTATTGTATTGATCCGGAGTAGCCTACGAGAAGCATTCACAACTTTTCAAAAGAATCTTACCTGACATTTCGTGTACGAAGAACACGTTCCGCCCAAGTCTGTGGTCTTGGTATGTCACGTGCCACTCCAACTTGTTTTTTATCAATATAGTCAATTACATCATCATAATAATTGGTTCTGTAGTTATACATATATTTGTATTGTAGAAATTTTGGCCTGCAAAAAGAAAATCGTCGAAAATTACAAGTACAACCATAAATTACTGTACAAATTTTTCTTAATACCACAATATAACGAATGCAAGGAAACCTACCTCACCCAATGTCGATACAACTGAACTGGTTTCCTGTAACCATCATCTTCTGGCGGAAGTGGGGGGGCTTTAAACTCTATTTCACCCTCGGCAATGCTTGCTTCTTTCGCTGGGGTCCCTGCTACACCAACACTCTCTGATTTATGATCGGAAACCACACTCCCTGCTTTCGAAGGTGCTTTCGGAGTTTCAGCGGCTGGAGTAGGTACTGCTGCTACTTCCTCAGTATCACCACCGGCGTCGTCTCCCCATGGATCTTCTTCGTCTGCCATATTGCTGGAAAAAATTAGTTGCAAACGCGGTTTATAAGTGAAAGGTTTGTTAATATATATGTATTATGGGGGCTGACAATATAAAAAAGCTGTAATTAATGACATTTGCTAGTCGATTATATTCGCCTTCAGTCTCGAAGTGAACCTTTACCTTTAGTATTTTATTGAAATACTTATATTCAAACTATTCAACTTTGCTTTTTGTTCACGCCTGCCTTGTCTCATAGTGTCTAAAAGACGCACTGACTAGTGATGCAACTTTCAAGAGAAACACAAATTTCACCTCCTCACTACCTCACCTCCTTTTGTACCAGGGCACTAGGTCTGAAGTCCAATTTTGTTGGCATACATTTTAAAAATACCTTTTCCGATAAATTAGAAAATCGCTCGCTTCCGTCGTTGACATTCATATACACCAGAGGTCGGGCACGCATATATTCACATGTTTTTTTGGCGTTTGTTTGCGTAAGCGGCAAGCAAAACGTATCAAAAAGTGTTTTTCTATTGATGCAAACCACGTGTACACGTGTACGCGAACGGCAGCAGAGCAGCACTTTCCTGGGCACTGTGCATATGACGGCCCTGCATTTTCCAAACTACACATCGCATGTTACTATATGTTACCCCTTGTCTCTTAAATAATCAAATGAAGAGTTTTGGAAGGAATATCTATCATCAGGGACTATCTGAGAAAATCAAACGACTTTAGACACCATTTACTCTTATCGGACGAAAGAAAATTTAATATCTCTCATTCGAATAATTGCCAAACCGTTTTGAGTGTTTTTTCTTTATAAACTAGAGTATCATAAAAACATCGTGATGGGGGAGTGAAGATGGAAGGATGTAAGTCTATTGCAGGTGAATTCGAGTTGGTGTTAATGATGGGTATTATTTAATACATATTTTGAAGAAAACCCACACAAAAATTTGTTAAAGCGCTAGTTCGGTCTCTGTGTTTCTATCTATATAATATTGAAGCTCTTTTGAACCGTTAAACGATGCTTTTCGCTTACAAAATTGTTCAAAATATTTGCAATTAAATTGCGCTTATACAAATTAGACAATCTTATAAAAAATTGATGAATTTATCGAACAAAATTAATATTTTTCTTTTAAAAATTGAGATGGAACGGCTTTTAAAACAGCAGTATACTGAAACTGTTCCAGTACTTAAGTCGGGCACTTTATGTATACTCGTGCATTCCAACCGATTCCAAACTGAGTTTGAGTTCTGTGTAAGATAGCATAAGTGGAGTTGCCACTCGCTGTCGGCGTGCAAAAATAATATCCAGTTATAAACTAGAAAATTGAGTGTGAAATTAAAAAAGATGCTGCAAACTATACGGAGAGAGATCACAGAAACAAATAAAATCTGTGGACTCTCTGTGGACTGAAAACACAGACAATTACTGTGACTGACTGTGGCCTTAGCCAGATATCATCATCGAATCTCTGTGTCTACATAGTCTAGCTATAAAATGTTATATAGCTCTGCTCTGGGGTTTATTCTTTGATTTTAATGAATGATATTTAAATTGAGGCCTATTAAAACTGATCCAAACTGAAAGCTGAAAAATATGAGGAGTGATCGCAAGGTTCCTTAAAACTAAGTGTACCATACTCAAAATATGTATGTCAAAGAGAGACAGCTTGCGTCAGAAAAAACAAATCAAATCTATCGAAAATGAACAAATTTGCATTTTTTGCAAATTGTGAAGGCACTACCAAAATTATGTTAGTAGTGCAGGTGTGACTGAAGGGGCGATTATTTATTGTGGGCTTGGCCCATCTTTTTTTGGGGCGCAAGATGTCAACGATGTACGTACGAAAGGAGCTTTTGGATAGACCCATATCTGAGCTAACGGGTCAATAATAACCAATTTGTTCCATATGCAGATAGTTTGAAAACATGACAAGGATTGGAGTTTGAAATACTCATATGACGAGAAAATATTTTTCTTTCAGATAATCTAACCACACGAACACATTTTTAGTTTCATTTTATGAATGTTCACCAAAATAAACTGTATCGTCAAAACGAGTCTTTCTTTCTTGTTTATTTATAAAGTAGAGGACGGAAAATAATTAAAAATCAACGCTAAACTAATTTGTATCGGGCCTATGGATGGTGATACCAGGCTACAATGGCGAGGATATTTTTGTTTAAAAGAAGTTAGTAAAAATACCTTTACTATAGTGTTTATACTAATTTAAAAGGAAAAAGACTAAATTATTCTCTTGCTGTTTGGTTCAAAGACAACAAGAGACCCCAATATCTAAATATACGAAGTAAAGCGAAAAAATAGACTTGCTCACACACAAATTGTAGCTGGTGCCAAAACTATTAACACCTATATTATTCAGTCTCCGTCTTTTCGTCGGAACTTAGCTCAATTGAAACAAGACAAAATAAATCCGTGTGTCCGTCTTGTTTAACGCCTAGCTCTCACAGAACCCACAAAGGGCAAAGACAGAAATACAAAAACCTAACCAAACGCAGAATCATAGAGAATAATAGTATTTATGACATTGCTGAATATTGATCAGGTCGGATCAGTATTTAAGCCAGAATGAACTTGCAAACAAATCAATCTGTCCCTTTTGCGCACAGCAATAGCAAAGATAGAGAGAGACCATGTGAAACTCATCGGCTCCAATGTCAATCTCTGCGTTTACGTATAGTAAAGGATAAAATAAATATAGATTATATAGGGCAAAAGGTTCGCCGTGGCCGTGGTTCGGTTTTGGAAACCCCCGCTTAAATTTTCACAGAAAGGAGATGTATCAAATCTGACAATTGTCAACCCACCTTTATTTTTCGGCTTTATGCAGCCACTTTACTAAATATTTAAAAAAATTTTTACAGTCGATATACTCTTTAGAATATTTTGAGTAGATACGAATATGTTCGTATAATATCAATTTGGTCACATCTTATGAGTACAAAATAAAATGGGGGCCATATATGTAACATGTATAAACATATACTATCAAGTAAAGTAAAAACAAACTGTGGCAAAAACTCTGACCCGGTGGGTCATTTTGATTGACACAATAGCGCCACTAGCCTAACATGTTGAGATTAAATTTAAATAAATAATTATTATTAACTTTGAGTATTAGCTCATTAACTTTATACAATTATCAATTAGATAGTCGAAAAGTTAAGGCTTTTTTCCAGTGGAAAGTCAAGACACAACATTTATCAATCTTAAGAGGAATTTGAATTCGGTAAAAATATGTTTAAACTTAATACCAGAAAAGTAGTTTAGTCGGAAAGTCAAGAAGATATAGTTTGTAAACACAAAAATATTGATTTACTTAGTCGAAAGCTTTACTAAAATCAGTATAAACTACAACAGAGTATCCGTTTTTCTCGAGAGGTTGCGTCATTCTATCCAAAGGGCTCATCAAATTCTGTGACTTTTGACTCCCGATTTCGGTGAAGGCCTCACTATGCGACGTTGCCATTATCTTCTCGGGAATATACCCTATGTGACTCAATGACTGCAAAGCTCGCGCGACTGTCAAAATGGACAGAATCACATGGACTGGGAGTTGATCCCTCGAAAACGGAGCTTGCGCTATTTTAAAATAAGTACAGATGCCACCCCGACAGTGCTAGCTACTTAGGAAGGGTGACTGACAATAAGCTTAATTCGAACCTGACATCAAAGACAAAGTGAAGAAGGCCACGGCCAGCCCTATTAAAATGGACTATCACTAAAGAACTGTTCCGCCAAAGTTGCTCCGCACCACCTAAAATTAAGTGGCTAATGCCATTCTATGCCTTCAGAGCCTTGACGTATCCAAAAAGTAGCCGGCGGAAATGGCAGCAACACGTCTGCGACACTCAGACCAATGTGCATCACAGCACATCGGTCACTCATCCATTTCAATGAACAAAATTTTCCTCGCTACAAAAACGGATTACCGCCTTCACAGAGACGACTGGCTCGAGGGATCACTGGCCCAGCTGCGGCCCTAAGCATCTTCACAAATGGATCGAAGCTGGACAGGAAGGTCGGAGGAGGACGCACAGCTAAACATAAGGCCCTACTTCAGGCTCCCAGGTCATTACCACGTCGTCCAGGCGGAATTAGTAGGAAGCAGGGAAGCTTTGAACGGCCTTCAAACAGTTCAAAACTGAATTAAACATTTATAGCGACAGCCAAGCTGTGACCAAGTCACTGCATGCGAGTTCATCAACCCAGCCTGGCGCACCCAACTTTCGCTATGCAAATCATTAAAATACTGAGTTTATTCTGTACGCTATATCTTGCCTATACAGCAGCCGATTTAGGCGTGTAATGTATTTTCGTGATCGGGACAGTCCCACCAGCCAATTGGCAGCCAAAAAGAAATATCCACATTTTCACGATTTTCGTATTTTTGGCAAAGCAATATCCTCGCAATTCTGTCAAATTCTTTTTCGATCTGGCTCGATTATATACGATAATACCACTTACCATACAGTATATATGTAGAAGTGCCAGTTCATACACCATCATGTCGCTAACGAGTTTTATAGATTCATCATGAGCCAGCCCGACCACGATGAATATATATAAGGTGGTCCGCTCCCGCAACGCACCCTCTTTTCAGGTCTTATTTTGCTCAGTACAACAGCAAAGTTCGTTCTTCTCTCTCTAATCAAACATGGCGTCAAAGCACTCTCAATACTGCTGAACGTAACATCAACCCAAACCCTCACTTAACACGACAAAACGCGCGCCCTCGGACCCGCATATGATAGAAATATGATATTTTGTCGTTCAAATCGAATCGTTTGCGAGCCTTTTGCAATTTCTTTTGCGTTTTTATACCCGATACTCAAAATGAGTATTGGGGTATATTAGATTTGTGGTAAAAGTGGATGTGTGTAACGTCCAGAAGGAATCGTTTCCGACCCCATAAAGTATATATATTCTTGATCAGCATCAATAGCCGAGTCGATTGAGCCCTGTCTGTCTGTCCGTCTGTCCATCCGTCTGTCCGTCCGTCCGTCCGTCCGTCCGTCCGTCCGTCCGTCCGTCCGTCCGTCCGTCCGTCCCCTTCAGCGCCTAGTGCTCAAAGACCATAAGATCTAGAGCAACGATGTTTTGGATCCAGACTTCTGTGATATGTCACAGCTACAAAAATATTTCAAAACTTCGCCCCGCCCACTTCCGCCCCCACAAAGGACGAAAATCTGTGGCATCCACAATTTTAAAGATATGAGAAAACCAAAAACGTAGAATTGTAGATAATGACCATATCTTTAAGACTGCGGAATCTGAATTGGATCGTATTATTATTATAGCCAGCATCAAGAAAACAATTTCATTTTTTCTCGCCCTGTCTCTCTCTAACACACACGTAGCATAGGCGGCTTTGCTTAGAGTAAAACATTAGCGCCTAGATCTCAGAGACTACAAAAGCTAGAGCAACCAAATTTGGTATCCACACTCCTAATATATCGGACCGAGACGAGTTTCTTTCAAAATTTCGCCACACCCCCTTCCGCCCCCGCAAAGGACGAAAATCTGGGGATATTCAAATATCTCAGAGACTATTAAGGCTAGAGTAACCAAATTTGGTATCCGCACTCCTGTTAGATCTTACTATAAAACGTGTATCTCAAAGTTTCGCCCCACCCCCTTCCGCCCACACAAAGGACGAAAATCTGTTGCATCCACAATATTGCACATTCGAGAAAACTTAAAACGCAGAATCATAGATAATTGTTGAAATTTGAAGTGTAACCATAATATCATCTGTCTGGCAACGCTAATTAACATAATGTACATGAACAGCGAGAGCCTCTGTTATCTCTCGTCTCTCCTATTCGTATGTAAGTACATATGTACACATGTCATCTCTTCAGTTCTGAATAAACCACTTATGAGCACAGACGCGTCGTTCTCTATTTAATACATGACAAAAGGCGCAATACACAATAGGTTATGGGCCCAGATCACCGAAAGATCGGGCGTGTATTAAAGACAATTAAAAAACCGTGGTAGAACTGGAAGTTAATATTTTGTTTGATGCAATTGCAAATAAATCGTGCACCAGTTAGAAAGTGGCGTGTAGCAATTAAAACAAAATGAGTGTGTCTCTGCAAATTGAAAAATTGGGGGAAGACAATTACGATGTGTGGTCTATGTCCATGCGTAGTGTATTGATCACAACGGATTTGTGGACATATGTAAGTGGTAATACCGAAAGGCCACAGGAGGAAGCAGCAGGAACACAGGAACACTTGGCACAGTGGGACAAGGCTGATCAAAAGGCGTTGGCATGTATTATATTAAATGTAAAAGCAACGCAGTTGATGCACATAAAGTCGTGCACAACGTCGAAGCAGGCGTGGCAAAAATTACGCGATGTACATGTGTCAGTGGGACCAGTGCGAAAGGTACAGTTATACCAAAAACTTTTGCGGCAAAATATGCAAAACGGTGATAACGTGGTACAATATGTAAATTCTTTCGTGGAAATTACTGAAAAGTTAGCCGAGCTAAATATCGACATTCAAGACGAGCTAAAAGTAATAATGTTGTTGTCGAGCTTGCCCAGCGGTTGGGAAAATTTCGTCGTGGCGATAGAAACACGCGACAGTCTGCCGCCGTTCGAAACGGTAAAAGTAAAAATACTTGAAGAAGGAGCACGTAAAGACGAAAGAGACGATCGTGAGCTTGCTGTACAGGCAGTGTACGCACACACACAGACTCAAAGAAACGGTGCGCGTTCGAAGAATTACGGCGCCAGTCGAAAAGACAGCAAACGAGACGGCCAGAAATCCAACGAGCATCGCGAGTTTCGAGGAAAATGCTACAAATGTAAACAAAGCGTCGTTTCGTGTGTGTTAATTGTAAATTTTTTTGGAAAATCTATTCGAAATGTATTGCGGGGCTGACGATCACGCCTCGAATAATATGGACGAGGTCCAGCTGGATAGACCGACAGTGCCCTCGAATGAGGCAGCCCCGAAACGTGCTTTTCTGGGCGCTCTACAGAACTGCGGGGACATCGTGAAGCCATCGACAATCATTCGGCCCGCCATCAAAGACATCGACGCCAAGGACGGGGGGCGCCTCGTGCTCGTCTCGGAGTATGCCAACGAAATCCACGACCATCTGTACAAGCTGGAGGCCGAGCAGCCGATCCGCAACAACCACCTGGCCGGCCATAGCGAAATCGACCACAAGATGCGTGCCATTCTGATCGACTCGATCAACCAGATGCATTGGGGGTTCCAGTTTAAGGCCGAAACCTTCCAGCTGACCGTGGCCATCATCGATCGCTATCTGCAGGCGGTCCAGAACACGGAGCGCGACAACCTGCAGCTGGTGGGCGTGACGGCCCTCATCATTGCCGCCAAATACGAGGAGACGGTCCAGAAAAACATTAACCACTTTGTCTCCATCACCGATGAAACCTACTCGGCCAGTGAGATCCGCGCGATGGAGCTGCAGATCCTCCGGGCCATCGATTACAATTTGTCGCGTCCGCTGCCGATTAATTTCCTGCGGCGCTTCACGAAGGCCGCTGGGGCCCAACGTGAGCACCACATCATGTCCAAGTATTTTGTGGAATTGGCTTCACTTGACTACGATTTGGCCAGTCGCAAGCCATCAGAGATTGCTGCTGCTGCTCTGTTCCTGTCGCTGCACTTGCTCAATGGCAACCACCTCGCCGGCACTGGCTTCAACGACCAGCTCTGGACACCGACTCTGGCTCACTACTCCCGCTACACGGCCGCCCACCTGCGGCCCATCACGCGGCAGATCGCCAAGTTGGCGCGCGAGGCACCGCAGGCGGAGCTGCAGGCCCTCCACAAAAAACACCAAGGCTTGCAGTTCTTTGAGATCGCAAACAGGCCCGAGCTGAGCGGCCCCCTGATTAACTCCATTGTGGGCCAAAACAACTAATTTTGTGACTCCCCAAATGTTTAAATTTTGATTTTTTCTTAGTTTTAATTTCAAATTTTTGACGTTATTGATTGTTACTTGTTTTATATTTTGTATTCGAGTTTAAGTTTTTTTTGGAACTGGTTCATTCGTTCAATGCTTTAAGATCAAATATATTATAACATCAAAATATAGAATTGCGAAACGTGTTGTATGTGCCGGATTTAAAAATGAATTTTTTGTCGGTAAGCAAAGCAGCCGAGTTCGGGAATGTCACTCACTACATTCGGAAATTCAGAAGCTTTAGTGCGAAATAAACATGGACATATAATGTTGCGAGCGGTACAAGAAAACAATTTATACGTGTATGGAGTGGAAAAAACCACTGATGCAGTGCATTTGATATCCGATATATCTCTTGCAAAAAAATGGCATAGCCGCTACGGACATTTAAATTTTCAAAATTTAAAGAATCTTTGTGAGAAAGAACGTGTAATCGGGATGAAAATTAAAAACGTATCCGTAAACACAAATTGCGACACATGCAATAAGGCTAAAATATGTGCATTGCCGTTCCCACAAAAGGCAGAACGTGTTACGAAAAGTGTTCTCGAATTGATCCATACCGACGTATGCGGACCTATGAATGTTAAATCTCTGGCTGGAAACCGTTATTTTGTTACATTTATAGACGATTACTCGCGAAAAATTCACGTATATTTTATGCGCGCCAAAAATGAAGTTTTTGAGAAATTTAAAATGTATAAAAGTTATGTTGAGTGCCAAACCGAAAAAACAATCAAAGCCTTGCGAAGCGATAACGGTACTGAGTACATAAACAATGAATTTACAAATTTTTTAAATGCGTGCGGAATAAAAAGAGAACTAACGGTGCCTTACACACCTCAGCAAAACGGCGTTGCTGAGCGCGCAAATCGTACAATCGTTGAAATGGCTAGGAGTATGTTAATTCATGCAAATTTAAAAGAATTTTTGTGGGCTGAAGCCGTTCAAACTGCAGTATATTTGAGAAATAGATGTCCGACCAGAGCGTTAAATGGATGCACCCCCTTCGAGGCTTGGAACAAGCGCAAGCCGTCGGTAAACCATCTGAAAATATTTGGTTCACGCGCATTTGCACTGGAAAAAACCAAAAAAGGCAAATTCGTTGCAGCAAAAGCATATCGTTTATATGACCAAGAAAAGCGAATGATAGTGGAACGCCGAGACGTCAAAATTGTGGAGGGTGAGTTCGTCAAGGAAGTAAATGATATTTACGAAAATAGAGATCAGACTGAGGATCTTGCAAAAATCATCATACGCTTTGAGTCAAACGAAGAACCTGTGCAGGTACAAACTGTTGTTGAGCCCGAAGACGAAACGATTAGCAACATTGACAACAGCGATGATGATGAGGAGGAGTACTTCGTAAGTGCAAGCGATCCAGAACAGAGCCGCAGCTCAGATGAAGAAGACATCCCACAAATACGTGACCCAGGAAGGCCAAAAATCATTCGTACTGGTCAACCTGGCAGACCAAAGAAGCAGTACAATTTCCTCAACAATCTTAGCTGCTCCGATGACATTGAGACTCCACGGACCGTTGCAGAGGCGTTGCAAAGCCACGATGCAGAAGAATGGAAAAAATCTATGCGAAAGGAATTCGATGCACTCGTGTCAAATAATACATGGACTCCTGTCAATCTTCCGCCCGGAAAAAACGCTATAGGTTCAAAATGGGTTTTCAGAATCAAACGCAACCAAAACGGTGACATTGAAAGGTTTAAGTCGAGACTTGTGGCACAAGGATGTGGCCAGCAGTTTGGCGTTAACTACTGGGAGACATATTCTCCAGTGATACGTTATGAGACAATCCGAATGTTATTTGCGATTGCTGCAGAAAAGCAGTTACACATGCATCAGGTGGATATCTCTAACGCGTATCTCAACGGTAAACTCCAAGAAGTCGTCTATATGAAGCAACCCGTAGGCTTTATAGATGAGCAGAACCCCCACAAGGTACTCAAACTTCAAAAGGCTATCTATGGGCTGAAGCAGTCTGGACGTGTCTGGAATGACACATTGAACGAGGTGCTGGTTAACATGGGCTTTAAAAAAAATCAACAAGAGGTATATTGAAAGCGTTTTGAATACTTTCGGTATGCAGGATTGCCGTCCAGTCGCAACACCACTTGACCCCGGTTTTCACGTTGGTTGTAAAGATGAAGAATGTGTAAAGGTAAATAAGACATATTATCAATCACTTATTGGTTCGCTCATGTACTTAGCAGTTTTGAGCCGGCCCGACATTCTTCATGCTGTGAGCAAACTATCACAGCGAAACCAAGACCCTCATGTGGAGCACGAAACTGCAGCTAAGCATGTGTTGCGCTATTTACGAGGCACAATGAATATGAGCACCATCTACCAAAAGTCTGGAGAGCCAGTAAAAGGGTTCGCCGATGCTGATTGGGCAAATGACAAGCTGGACCGAAAATCATATTCCGGATACGTTTTCTTCCTAGCTGGTAGTGCGTTTTCGTGGACATCAGCCAAGCAGAGCGTCGTCGCCATGAGCAGCACCGAAGCAGAGTATGTGGCGCTATCAACAGCCGCAAGAGAAGCAGTATATCTACAAGGTCTGTTGCAAGAGATTGGATACTCAAATCAAGGGCCAATGACTATCTATGGTGACAACCTCAGTGCGCATCATATTGCGAAAAATCCTATTCACCATAAACGCACAAAGCATATAGATTTAAAATATCATTTTGTTAGAGACAAAGTAGAAAGTAAAGAGATAAAACTTGAATATGTATCCACACAGAAAAACGTTGCCGATGTATTAACCAAAAGTTTATGCAAGCAAAAGCATTATAGATTTGTAAAATCGCTTGGATTAATTGATTAATACATTGTAATCACAGAATATTATGCTTAAGCAAAAGTGTTGAAATTTGAAGTGTAACCATAATATGATCTGTCTGGCAACGCTAATTAACATAATGTACATGAACAGCGAGAGCCTCTGTTATCTCTCGTCTCTCCTATTCGTATGTAAGTACATATGTACACATGTCATCTCTTCAGTTCTGAATAAACCACTTATGAGCACAGACGCGTCGTTCTCTATTTAATACATGACAAAAGGCGCAATACACAATAATAATGACCATATCTATCAGATTGCTGAATCTGGATCAGATCAGATCATTTTTATAGCCAATAGGAACAAATCAATTTGCAGTGGCTACGCAGCGCCCGACGTCACGCTCAGACTGATTTTCTGTCTCTCTCGCACGCACTCTTTGTCGTGTCGTTTAATATTAGCGGCGTCTGCCGGAGGAGAGCCATACTGACTTAGTATCGGGTATAACCGTAGAGTTGCGGTGTCCGCAGCAACTCACAACGTTCCCCCTCGTTATAGTTAAAATTAATTCTAAAATTCAAAATTGCAAATAAAAGTTTTCGAATTTGCCGTAAAACAAAAACATATGTATATTTTTCCCACTCTTCTTGAGGGTTTTTTGTGCTTACATTTTTTTAGCTCATAACTATTATTTTCGGTCCCTGGTTCTTGGTGAAGGCTGCGTTATAGATGGAATATCGGGCTAATGTTCGGTGTACGCTTATTATATCTCTTGGAATAGGACAGTAATTTTTTTAACGCCGCAAATGAAAAACTCTTAATACAAAGGGTTGCAAATTTGGCTATTTTATTCAAAAGCATCCTAGATCAGGACAACATTTTGTATGGGAAAAACTGAAATGAGCAACTTTGAAATTCAATTAAAAATTAACTTCAGCTCGTAAATTCTTGAGAAATATCTTCATGGATTCTCTTTTGGATTGAAAATTTACCGAATATCGGATATAAATCTATAAGCAACTGCCATACAACCTCCAAGGCTCAAGGCATTACCGGATTCATATATCCCATGCACACAAGGTTAGTTTTATATCCGCTTTGAACTGCAATAGTCAAGAATACGATCAATCCCTTTGACTTTCAATCAGCAGCAGCACTCGCACTGCACTGCCATTCCTCAAAGTCCTACTGCCATTTGGCGACTTTACTGGTTTCCTTCGGATAGTAGTCCTCCTACATATATATTTATATATGTATATACCACTATTTTATAAAATAGTTTTGGGTCATCGTTATCGTTGCCGCCCGAAATTTAATTTTTGGCGGAGGTACTTGTTGGCGTTGTATGCCATTTTCTCTGCGAGAGAGCGCTTGTCTCCGCTCCAAAAGTCGCTGTTGATAAGGGATCGGGAGACAAGTAAAGTAAAATATATGTATATGTATTTTACACGAGGAGCACATTGATACATATTTACCGCTATTTCAAAATTTCCCTTCCATTCAAATTTCGACTGCAAGCTAATCTCCCAAAAGCTTATCTACCGAAAGCTCATCGGAAAGTTTGAGCCAAAGCTCAATAAAGTTCTTCCAATACTGAAAAACGACCACTAGGTGACGGAAATTGACATTTTAGAAAACTGATTTGACGTAAAACTGGCGAAGATAGCTTGACATTTGCTGTAAAATTGGCATACGTTTCACAAAACTTATTAAGAATGAAATTCTATAATATCGGAATCAAATGCGAAATTAGTTTACAAAGTTTAGAAGTAGGTAAGCAGAATTGGGTGCAGATATGTTATCACAACATCGATTTAATGGCATATACTAGGCATATGTATGCTGGTCTCGGTCTATCTGTTTTTAAAAGGGTCCCCTTTAATCTTTAGATTTCATAATAATACACTGGCTAATACTGGGATGTTCAGAATTGAGAGCTCGGCATGAGATGAATTGTAGATGCTTTCCAGACAGTTTAAAAGTCCCAGCTATGATTGACGTCGACATATTTGTGGATAACTCATAAGCTCGTTTGAAAGCTCGTTAGCTCTCAAGCTAATTAAAACTCTAATGACGCGAGAAAGCCTCGCCTTAACACGATGGTTTCTTAGATCTCACGTTAACAAGGATTAGTAGATTAACGACTTCTGATGCGTTCCTGGAATGAAAACAAAAAAACGTTTGCTGAGTACAAAGAGAGTTTTGCCATTTCTGATGATCAAGTCAAGTCTGCCGCAAGTCCCGCAGGTTCCCAAGGAGATGCAACGGAAATGCTCTCGCACTTGGAGTGGGACAGCGTCATGGAGTGTCATGAGATGTGACAAATGTCGAGCAATTGCCGAGCACGCAACGGCTAATGGGAGGCGACATGGAGAAGGACCACCGTCGTATGATAATGTGCCACAACTGTCAACAATATTTCCGCTTCGCTCTGATCCATCCCCGTGTGTGTGCTGCGTGGGGCACATATCATTGTCAGCTCGACTTCTGTTGACTTGTCTAAAGAGTCAGAGTCCAAAATGTTGGCATCGTCTTAGCATCTAAACGACAACAGCAGCAGCACCACCACCACTAGAAGTTGGGACAGAAACCAGGCATCCCGGAATCCACTCAGCCAAGTGGCATCATTATAAACTCGGTCTACACTGAGCGAAAGCTCCCAAAAAAGGGCAGATCCCCGCCTCGAAAGCAATCGAAATAAACTGTAATGCGGCTCAAGTGGCAAGGACACGGGCATGCCACGACTAAGGGTGCACCTTCTATGAGTGTATCGCATTATTTCCCAAATCGTTCAGACACTTCTTCAAGTGTTTCTGTGTGCCCTCTATCAGGTGGAAATTAAGGGTGTATTCGATTCGTAAAAAACTGAAAAACTCTTCGACCTACAAGTTGTCATGCTCCATACTTCTTGGAAGAATGAATAGTTACTCCATATAGTAGTATATGTGGTATAACAAATAAAACATGCTCGTGGTGTACGGCAACAGATTATTTTGAAAAGGTTTAAAATAAGAGAATACCAAGAAAGATATAGATCGTTTTGATGATGTATTGAAGGTTGGTCTTTTGCAGAAATTCGCATCACAAAAACTCTAAGAGTGTGCTCTTAAGCTTTTGTCTTCTGCCCCGAGTACCAGGTATCGCCTGGTTGCGACACGTGACTGCGATAGCTCTTTTTTTATTCCTTTCACCTTTTTGCCGAGCAAATGACGCTGTCAACGCATTCATTAGGTGCACGGCGCGGAACAGGACGGGACATGCCGGCTGCCAGCCAGCCAGCCAGCCAGCCAGCCAGCCAGCCGGCCACCCAGAACGTCTACTCCTTTTGCCTCTGTTTCTGTTGGCATTAACTTGACACTTTCCCCATTGCCGTGAGTGGAATGCATTTTGTGTGTCCGTATCCGTGAGCGTGCTCCTCGGCTTCCCCGGGATGGGGCTTCTTGTGTGCGAGGATTTATAACTGCAAAAAGGCACTCGAAACACATTCGAATGGAAATTGCCGCCGCTTGCACTCGCATATTTACTTTGATTGATGTGCCGGCAAAAATCGCCGCAGATAAGTTATGGCAATGGCTCTTTACTCTGAACTCTTAGCTTTTTCCCCTAGGCTAAGGGCACGAAAAGTCGACGGAATAGAGGAGTATGGAAATGGTTTCTTCTTCCTTGTAGCGGATAAAAGTGATTGAGATTTCAATTAAAGTTTTCTTCAAACTCCAACTAAGATTAAGGCGACGAGCTATGGCCAGGGGATAAGTAAGCTTTCTCCTGTTCGATCTCTTCGAGCAGATGCAGATCCCCATACGATGAGCAACATATGGTGGCAACTCTAGAGGTTTGAAGCCACTTCGACGCGCACACCCAGGACCTTCTATGGCCTTGGTGCTGGTACTGGTCCTGGTCCTGGTCCTGGTCCTAGCTATGGCCCTGGCATCTAAAATTCAAATCGTGCTGAATTGCATTTTTCAGCTAAATGCCTGAAGAGTGGAGAGTGGAGTGTTTAGAGTGTCGAGCGGCGAGCGGCGACGACCATGGCCCTGGCTATAGCGGGTGAGAGGATTTCCTCCGTGGCTGTGCGAGGCGTTGATAAATGTTGGCAATGCCGGGCGAGAATGAGGATGAGGACGAAAACCAGGACCAGATACAGGACGAAGCAGCACGAACACGGACAGTGTCACTGCCACTGCTGCCGTTAAGTGTGGTAGCAATCCACTGAGGCACATACACAAAATTAAAGCGTGAAAATGCCAGCGGCCTGCTAATAGAGGAGCTCCCTCCATCTCAGCGCCCACCATATCACAGCCGGCTTTTGGCCAGCCCCACCATCAGTGGACGCCATCAGTGCATTCCAGTGCGGGCAGAATTTGTGGATCATTTTTCTTAGTTTTTGTTGGGGCCTCGGTTTCTTCAGTGGCAACGTTGTTGACAATTTGTCGACGTGTCAAAAGAGTCAACGTGAATGTGACAAGTGACGCTGACGAGAGGGACCCCGGCCGGACAGACCACGACCTCCTCCTCTATCTGCTTGCCTCTTAGCACCTCATTTGATGCCCTACAATGGTGGTCATTGTGGAACAACTTCTGGGATTTGGAGAGAAGAAAGCTTATTCTACTGTACGCCCCTGTTTAATGTCTTTCTGGGGTTTGGAATGGAACGAACCTATTTTTAAGAAATTATACAAAATTAAGGCCAAATATGATCTGTTTCCCAGAAAGAGGTGCTTTGCCAGTCGTTGTTGTTTGTCCGCTTCTGTAGGACGCACCGAAAATTGATATCTGCCGAGTCACGGGATGCCATCGCCGGAAATTTGGATATAAACGGCATAATTGATATATGTATGTACAACATATATGTATGTATATACAATACATGGATGCGAATATGCATACGATTAAGCGTCTGTGTGTGTGTGTGTG